>NC_056660.1:94626881-95311381 GCF_018350195.1 Panthera tigris | reverse complement strand
CAAAGGCTCCTTCATCCCACATATGATTAAGGGTGAGAACGAAAAGAAGTGTACTTTTGTAGAGTGGAATCTAGAGGCCAAACACGAAGCAGTCTGCAAGATGAAAAGTCAGTAGTCAAATTGGCACACCAGGCTATGTTAAATGGATAAGTGTATTTTTTAGACACTACACTGCAGCACTGCTCACCGAATAATAAAAATAAACCCTTGGAGCTTGCGCTCTTCAACAATTCAATAGTCAGTCATAACAAAGACAAAGAAAAGCCGGTTGACCTGGTATGATGACAACTTTTTCTAGATGATTAAAGAAACAAACACCCACTAAACATAAAACATTTTTCAGAACAGCTGGGTAAGTTTATGGCCCTCCGTAACTCGCCTCTTTGAACCTGAAGACTTACCAAAAAACCGATCACTAGGCTAAAAATACAACTGTGAACATGGCCTAGTCTTGTAGCCAATCCGACCATTCATCGATAAAGTACTTTATGATCCATGCGAACAGTTTGGGTTCATCCAGGCTCTCAGATTTTAGCTAAGAGCGGCTAACTGAAACCTCGAAGACTCTCCAATATTCTGGCTCTGAAACTTGGAAGGTTCAGTTCAAGTCTATGTCGTATTTTAACCTTAAATTGAAATCTTCAGTTGCCGTCTGTCGACTATTTCCATCCCTTCCATACCATCTAGTTTCCTGGAATTATTTTTTTGTTTGTTTTCTAGCCATGTTTTCACCACTGAATGAGACCCTGTTAAAAACTTTCCTTTTTGTTCTTCCCCTGTGAAAGCAATCCCAACTGGGGTCCTATCAGATTTCCTTATGGATGATCTCTCAAGTTTGTGGCTCATTTGTGCTCTGTTTTACAACTATCTGCTTTCCTCACAAATATTTTCTTCCCTCCATAGGACAGATGGATTATTTTTTTTTTACATAATAAGGGAGAGCACTTCAAGCCTATGATGAAGAAATTAAATCAATTCAGGTAATAGCCTAACGTACATCTACATTTTTTTTTTTTTATTTCAACACTGAAAAGCCCGGTGCTGGTTGGAGGTGGGGGGAGGGTGGGGAGGAGGAGACATAACATTAGACACAAAACTCGATCCACAAGCAAGGTATCAACGCAAAAGATGGCTTAGCATTTAGTTTTAAAAGGATTATCTGGTTCTTCCATAAAAGGCTATTTTTTAATGTGTATCTGAAAAATAAGAGGCTGAGGAAAGAGAGAGGTGAGTGATGACAGAGTTACTGCCCGGACACCGGAAAGTTTGGGGATGGGAATTTAAGTGCCGAAATACGTCTGGACCACCCACCATCCACTCCCATCCACCAAGAATAAAGCAGCCTCTGAGGAGGACACAAAGCCCACGATGACTAGGTTCTAAGAGGAGAGGTCCACTGGGATGACCCAGACGTGAACTTGGAGGAGATAAAAGGAAAGCTGCAATAGCTCCATTCAACCCATTCAATAAAAAGTTAAAAATAGAACTACCCTATGATCCAGCAATGGCACCACTAGGTATTTACCCAAAGGATAGAAAAATACTAATTCAAAAGGAGACATGCACACTGCTGTTTACAGCAGCATGATCTACAAGAGCCAAATTACAGAAACAGTCCAAGTGTCCTCCTGTCGACTCACGAATGGATAAAGAAGATGTGATGGGTGTCTGTGTGTGTATATATATGAGAGAGAGAGAGAGAGCAAACATATAGAGATATAGATATACACAAACACACACAATAGAGTTTTACTCAGCCATAAAAAAGAATGAAATCTTGAAATTGCCAATGATGTGAATGGAGCTAGAGAGTAGAATGCTAAGCAAAGTAAGTGAGAGAAAACAAATACCATATGATCTAACTCATATGTGGAATTTAAGAAACAAAATAAATGAATATATGGGGGAAACAGAGGAAAACCAAGAAACAGACTCTTTAAAAAAAAAAAAAACAAGTTTATTTTTGAAAGAGAAAGAGAGAGTAAGGGAGAGTCAGAGAGAGAGAGGGAGACAGAATCCCAAGCAGGCTCCATGCTGTCAGTGCAGAGTCCAATGCGGGGCTTGACCTCACAAACCCTGAGATCATGACCTGAGCTGAAATCAAGAGTTAGATGCTCAACTGACTGAGCCATCCAGGCACCCCACGACATAGACTCTTAACCACAGAGAACAAAATGATGGCTACCAGAGGAGAGGTAGAAGGGAAGATGGGATAAATAGGTGACGGGGATTAAGGAGGGCCGTAATCATGATGAGCAACCCTGCTTGCAGGTAAGTGTTAAACCACTCAATTGTACACCTAAACAGTACACTGTATGTTCACTAACTACAATTTAAATTAAAACTTTTTTAAAAATCCATTCGATAACTCCAACTCTACAGAACAAAATTAACAGAAAGCATCTTCAAAGTCAGGTTCCCTCAAGAGTTTTTACAACCACGTTCCTATGAACAGCGAACCATCTTCAGAACGGAAGGCGATCTCTGACTGGTTAGCAGGTTGGTGCCAATATGGCTGTGTCAACTCAACAAACAAAAGTGAGTAAGGGAACATATGGCAAAAATAGCCTACATGAGAAACTATGAGGAAAGTGTAGAAGGGTAAGAAAGATAGCCAAGAAAAAAAAGACAAATAGAGAAGTAAGGATGAAAGATGAATTGTGATACAATTCAAATGGAACAAAAACGAAAGAAACATAACAAAACTGAACATCCGTTCTTATCATGTTTTTAAAGTTTATTTACTTTTGAGACAGAGTGAGAGAGAGAGACAGAGACAGAGAAAAAGCGTGAGCAGGGGAGGGGCAGAGAAAGAGGGAGACACAGAATCCGAAGCAGGCTCCAGGATCTAAGCTGTCAGCACAGAGCCCAACGCGGAGCTCGAACTCACGAACAGGGAGATCATGACCTGAGCCGAAGTCGGACACTCAACCGACTGAGCCACCCAGGTGTCCCGAAAGTGAATGTCTGTTCTTAGGGCAAGTTAAGAAAAAGTGTCATCTTTGATCAATTGTAACATTAATCTAATCTAACCCCAAGTATTTATGAGCAGAAATGTCCACAACCCTTTCTCCTATTTTCACCAGCTCACATTACCATTTCATAGTCTCACTCTGCAGTTCCATCGGTTAAGGAATTTCCAAATTCTGATCTCTACTGCTTTAGTTTCTTAAGGAGAAGCTGAGTGAAATCCAAGCTTCTTCTGCACATAGATATATGTGAAAAGAAAGAACAGGAGTTTTCTCAGAGTAAGCACTCCAGATGTCTTTGACAGGAGTTGCTTTAGAGCTTGCTGGGTTTTCTTACTTAAGAATGAGGTGCTAACACATTTTTGTCGGTTTCCTTAAGCTTCGCAGTTGTGCAGTGGCCCCTTAGGCACACAGTTTTATGTATGATAGCGGTCACCATCATCAAAATTAGCATGAGCTTATGTCTGAGCTCAAGGGATCAGGGGCATCTCTTGTGATGTAGAAAGTTAAGTGTCTGACTTTGAGCAACTATCCACCTCTCAGACCTTATTCCCTGTCAACTGAAGGCAAGTTTGATGACTCAAACTCATCCAGTCGAAGTAATCCCTGAGCTGCCTTGGGAAAGTTCAGATTCTTGGTCCCATTCACGAATTGATAATCCTGTAAAAAACAAAACAAAAAAAAAAAAAAAAACAAAAAAAAAAACTTAAAAATAAAAGAATAATTCTGAATCTAGAGTGGAAGAAGAATTTCTTGTGTTTTTTTTTTAGGAAAGGTTCCAGATGATTCTCATTTCTGGCACTTGTAAGAGCCACTGCAATCAGGAACAGTCCTTAGAATATAAACTATATCTGATTTTATTTCTCCATTTTGAGTGATGTAGGACAGAAAATAACTATCATGCCATGGGAACTATTGCCAAAGACTTGTAAAACTTTCACTAAGAGACTTGTTTAAAATTATGTACCAAAGTGTCATTTGATCACCTTCAAAAAACCTACAGAGGAGCCAAATACTATCTCATGGGAGTAAGTTGTCTTGGGAAGAAAAAAAAAACAAAAAACAAAAAACCCTGCAACCCTGATTACGTATTAATCTAAGAGCCAAATATTCACTCCAGCCACCTGTGAACAATCTGTGTTTGACAGATGACATGGAAAGTGGTCATGTGTTTTAGACTCCATGGCCAGCACCTATGTCGATTTATGGTAATAGAGATAGAAATTCATTTCCTTAGTTTTTAGTCCACTAGAAGTTAAATTCTCAATTTATTACTTTATGACCTTTGCCCAGGAAACTATTTGAACACAATAAACAGAAAATTCTTTCTTTGGGGGTTCAGTATGCAGCCACAGAAGAAGGACTTGAAGAAACAAAAAGTGTTTTCAATACAGTGTCTCATGTGGCCTAAGGAAATAAAAAAAAAATAAAATCTTAGATAATCTGAGAATTGATTCAAGTGTTTTCTAAATTCTTCCCAAGCTCACAGCTACTCTCTAAAGCTTTTTAGATTGGCACCATCAGAGCTAATTGGCTTAATTCTTTGTAAAGTTCATCACCTATAATTAATGGACTAAAAGACTGGGAGCAGGAAGATTTTTAGGTCTCCAAGTATATAATCCTTGGATTTTAGAAGTACTTGACCTCTATCCCCTCCTTCCCTTGAAACATCACATGCATGAAGAAATGGTAGAAAACCTGCTACTCCTTGTATTGATTAGCTCTGAATTCCAGTAAATAGTTGAAATGTTGTATCCCCATTTTGAGCCTCTTTGTCCTAGGTTTTAAAAATTCCTACAAAACAGCGGTATTACACTCTTCAACATCGTTAATTCTCTTCTTCATTTGGTCATGATTCCCCAGGACAGCCAAGACAAGGCCCTGCATCTTACTATACTTTTAAAAATTAACGGCTACACAGCTCAGAGCCTGGAGCCTGCTTCTGTGTCTCCCTCTCTCTCTGCCCCTAACCCATTCGCATTCTGTCTCTGCCTCTCTCAAAAATAAATTAACATTAAAAAAAATTTTTTTTAATTAACGTCTACATGTGGCTCTGACCTAAACACTTGAAGACACTCCTAAGTTAGAAGATTTCTGTTTACCTTTATACTATATTTATTCATTTATTTATTCATTCATTTATTCTTATTTTTTTAATTTTTTTGAGTGATAGTGCGAGCGCATGCACATGAGCAGGGGAGAGGGGCAGAAGGAAAAGAGAGAGAATCTCAAGCAAGCCCCTCACTCAGCATGGAGCCCATTGCCAGGCTCGATCCCACAACCCTGAGACCATGACCTGCAATGAAATCAAGAGTGAGACGCCCAACTGAATGAGCCACCCAGATGCCCCATACCTTCTAATTTTTGTAGGAAATAAAATCTAGGGCTATTAGTTTTTAGAATGCCGTGATAGTCTTAAGTATGATGTAATATGTAAGACATTAATATCATCTGCCTACAGTAACAATATTTATGTAAACTAGTTTTGGATTACTCTTGTAGAAATGAGTAAAAAATATAATTTAAGTAAGAAATTTAATATAAAAATAAAATCATTTAGCGAGTACACGCTATGTGCCAAACGGTGTTTTACACCTTCCTACGTACGATCTTACTTTATGCTGTTTTTTTACCCTTGCTTTGAGCGGTTCAGTCATTTGCCCAAGGTTATCAGGCTAGGTAGTGAAACTCAAACACAACTCTGACAGCAAAGCTCACGTCCTTAAATAGTACACAAACTCCCCTGTTCCTTAACGTTGACCGACTCTGTTGAATATGTCCTACTGGATTAGAATGAACTTTCCCAAGAAAAACTACTGGCTTATCTCCATTTATGGTAGAGGGAAAAGAAGTTGTATTCGTAGCCAGAAGGCCTACCTTATTTGGACATTGCGCTTGACTCTATTTTGTGACCTGGCAAGTCACTTGATGCCTGTCAGGTTTAGCTTCCTCTTTTATAAGGTCATAAGCATAAGCATGCACTGGAAGATCCATCCACAGGAATGCCCACCCCAAACCACCCAAAGCCAAACTCAACTGTTAAAACCACTGCTATCCGACATCAAGTCCGGGGCAGGATGAACTTAACTATTGACCTCACAGTTAACAGAAAAGGAGAGAGATTGGAGTGCATCAGCCCCTGGAATATGAGCTGTTGTCATGCCACAGAATGATGGCTGATACCAGGAAAACAACCACACCAGGAATTTTCACGAGGAGAGGAAACCGTCCTCAACATTTCAGAGAATTAAGACAATTTGGATTGTGTGGTCTTAGAAGACAAAACAAAAAAATGCATATAATCTCCATTCATCATTGGGACTAAGAATTAAACAATTCTCATGGTATTTGGTTCAGATCTATTCAAATTTGTCTGTTGGTACCATGCAACAAAAGTGCTGTCTGTCCTAAACTTGCGGTATGGTTACGGCTATATAAAATTTAGCTGCGCTACCACTTTGGCCTTAAAACATACCCTCAATTTACAGCATGCATGTGCACTCTGATCTGATATTTAATGTGCCTTGAAAATCTGGCTGCCTTAATTTGCTATCAGAAACGTTTCCAGGGGCTCCTGGGTGGCTCAGTCGGTTAAATGTCAGACTTTGGCTCAGGTCATGATCTCTCAGTTCATGGGTTTGAGCCCCGTGTAGGGCTCTGTGCTGACAGCTCAGAGCCTGGAGCCTGCTTCAGATTCCATGGCCCCCTCTCTCTGACCCTTCCGTCCTGTGCTCTGACTCTCTACCTCTCGGACTCTGTCTGTCTGTCTGTATCTCTCTCTCTCTCTCTCTCTCTCTCTCTCTCTCTCTCTCACACACACACACACACACACACACACACAAATAAAGAAATGTTAAAAAAAATTTTAAAGAAACATCTCCAAAAGGAAACTGTCATTATTTGTCAAAGCTGTTGGGTTAGGTCATCTATTAGTAAATGTCCCAAAAGACAAGCTTTTCAGGTTTTATATCAAAGAAAATGTCTACTTTGGCTTCTCTATAACAAGGTATCAACCAGTCAGTATGATTACATGCTCAGGAAGGGAAAACAAACAAACAAACATGGCAAAAACATCTCCAAGTTCACAATTTAAAAACTTTCCAGATAACTCTTGCATGCTGCTGGTAGGAATGTAAATCTGTAAACTTTTAAAAAACAATTTAGTGTGTGCTAGGAGCCTTTAAAAAATGTCAATTCTCTTTGATCCCACAATGCCACTATTCAGAACTTAGCCTAAGAAAATAATCTCTAAGATAAAAAAGAAAGAAAAAGAATGAGGGGGTGAAGAAAGAAGCAGAGAAGTAAAGAGCAAGAGAGATGGAGAGAAAAAGATACTTTAAAAGGCAAAGCATGGTGTGGTTTTTTGCAATATTAAAAAATAATTTATGACATAAAGAAACATGTATACAAGTTCAATATTCATAGGATAATAGCCGTATAATCTATGGCACAGGCACTCAAAACACTTGACTCAAAACACTAACTGCCTAGTGAGTGAAGGTGTCTCTATAAAAAGTTTATGATAAAATAGAAAAGCATTTGCTACAAAGTTCAATTTGTAAAACCAGGTATCAAATCAAATCAAATCAAATATAAAGAATACATGCAAAAAACAAATAATTGGAAAAGCCTAGGCTAGAACTCATTATCCTTGTTGATTTGCCAGTATGGTTGTTTTTCTTATTTCTCCCAAATTTTCAAATAACCCAAAATAATGATGTATTCTTTTTTAAAAAACCCGTTTGCAGGTTAACATTTCAGTTTTTCGCAAGCTAGCAATTTTCCAAATTCTAAATGTAGGCTATCCGGTTAACATCGTGTTTCCTGGATTAAGAAAAAGAGCAGGAGATTATTTTTTCTCCCTAATTTAATTCTGAAATTAAGGTGGCCTTTAAAATAATGAATTTTAGGTCTTCATCTAAGGGTAGTAGGTCTTTAGTAAAAAACTGATAAAAGTACAGAATATGAAAAGAAAGGAAAAAAATCAAGAGTACCTCTCGTGAAAGACAACTATTTTTAATAACATCTACATTTGCTTTTTTTTCTATGTATTTTTCCTCTTTTATTATAACGTTATAATCACACTATAGGTATAATTTCACTTTTGTGTGTTTTTCTCTATAAAACCCTCTTTGTTCCTTTGTAGGGATAATCACATCTTTTTAATGAAAGTGTATATGACACACAGTAACCGACTGGTTTCAGGCGTACATCATAGTTACAAGTCATTTTTAAAGAGCTCCAAATTCAGCCCAACGATAGATACATAATCTAAAATTATGCAAGTTCCCAGAATCGAAATGTAAGAAATACTAAAAAAAAAAAAAAAAAATGAACTTGAATCATACTGAATCCAGTGTTAGCTGCTCTCTGAAAATATGACCCTACTAATTAATAGGCGGGTATTGCTACAGAACATGTTTTGACACACAGTGGAGTACTCCACATATGAAAGTATCAACTAATTCCTAAGCAGTCCAACAATGATGTCACTTGAGTGCTGGCATGTTTCAGCTGTCTGTGGAGCCTGGGTGGACAGAGCTGGGGCTGCCATTTTTCTCACCTTCACTTTAAGTCAAGCCTGGGAATATGGATATGAAAATATGTAGAAGTAAACAGAGGGAAAGACAAGAACGAAGAGGAGGAGGAAAGGAACAAGTTGGCCATCTAAATGGTGCTACAGAATGGACTTTAGTTATCGGAATGAGAATTTAATGAATGGGTCTCAAACTTTGTTGGGTATGATAATCATCCAGGAGAGTGGTTTGAAGACAGATTCCTGGACCTTGTCACCAACAAGTAATACTCAGTTGCTGCAGGGGAGGGGGGCTCCTTATGAACACTCAGGTTGCTATTCAAGACAGCAAGTTGGTACTCAGACTAGTTTTCAAGAAACACTGATTTAAGATTGTGGAATAATTTCCTATTTAAAAAAAGTGCACTTTCAATGGCAATAGAGCATGTTTAAGAGGGGTCTAACCAGTTGCATCCAAAGACTTAAAATAAAAATTGAGAAAGAAGAAATAAGACTAAGGCTGTAAATCAAGATAGCATCAAGGTAGAAAAATCTAGGAGTCCTTTTGAGAATCCAAGATGGGGACCCAGGAACAATTGTTACAGCATTACATACTTGCCTTCGTGGTCACCAGACAGCATATTAATCTCAGAAAACCCAAATTTCATTATTACTAATAACATGCCATATGTATCATTCAGATATGTTTTGAGTGGCCTGGGGCATATAATTAGAATATGGCTCCAGAAAATTGTGCTTTGTACAAATAATAACTATCTCATAGAATAAGTAAAGCACTGGTATTGTGTATCATGTAAGCGTCTGTCTGTCTATCTCTCGGTCTTTATCACAGAGGGATGGATGGATGGATGGATAGATGAAGAGGCAAAGAGTGGGAGAGAGAAAGACAGAAAAAGATAGCCTATATAACCGAAATCAACATCAGAAATGACGTGTTCAGGAAAATGTAAATGACTCAGTTTGACCTGAGACGTGCTAAACACTCAAATCAAGCAACAAACATAGGCAAAACTGACAATTTCATTTAAAACTCTATCTCTGATGATGTTAAATCATAGTTGCCTATGTTGGCATTGATTGGACTAAGAGTAAGGAGTAATTATGAAGAAAATATTTTCATAGTCTAATAAGCGTAATTTTGATTACATCATTTATGATGTTAATGGATTTACTTGATTGCTTCTGTAATAAAGAAATCAAAAACAAAAAATTCCCAGCAATCCTATCTTAAGGTAACATGGATACAAGTACATAAATCACTCCTGATCGCTCATTTCTATATTAGCACATCCAATAAACATTTTGGTGTCTTGCCCTCTTTTAATTATTTGGCTTTTCGTAATTTTCTTTCATTATATGTTATTACATTATTTAAACATTTTCATAAATATTTTAACGTTTGCATAACATTCTATCATGTATGTATGTTCAATATGTAATATATCTTCCCTCATTTTGAGATTTCATAAATTATTAAATTTCTTTCTAATGATGTGCCATTTTACAAAGTGAGGAAATCACTGGGGCACATGTACTGTTGTACTAGCTAAGATGAAAAAGAGATAACGCAGAGAAATTTTTAACGATGACTCCAATACCTTAGATATTAAAATAGTGCGGGGAGTCTGAGTGGCTCAGTCAGTTAAGGGTCTGACTTTGGCTCAGGTCGTGATCTCAAGGTTTGTGAGTTCAAGCCCCGTGTCAGGCTCTGTGTTGACAGCTCAGAGCCTAGAGTCTGCTTCGGATTCTGCGTCTCCCTCTTTCTCTGCCCCTGCTCTACTCAGTCTCTGTCTCTGTATCTCAAAAAATGAATAAATGTAAAAAAAAAAAAAATTAAAATAGTACTAGGGAAATTCTTGGCCCAGTCTGAATTTTGTTAAAATTTTATAAAAGTTAATGTTCAAATAAATTGATTAATCGAATCCCTTTTCTGGAGATTCAGAGTCATGACTTAGTAGGGACAGAATGTTGAATATAATAAACATAACGTTAATACAATCACAACTGTCTACCAAAAGATGAATTTGGCAACACAGCAAGCGATTTCTACAACTCTGGTGGTTCCTGTTTTGTTTGGCTTGGGTTAGCGTGATAGATAGTAATAATGATAGGACACCCAGGGAAAAAAAAAAAAACAATAGTGTCACAAATATTGCCATGACACTCAAAGACAAATAAGAAGACAAAGAATGCTGTTTTTCTTAAACTAAGGTTGGAGATAATAACCAGTGAGACTTTCCATCCATGTTAAGAGCCTGACTCTAAGGAGGAGGGGGGAAGGATTTGGCCCACTGCTTGGGGCAAATGATCAAACACTAACAGGAAGCACAATTACCTTTTTCCAGGTGGGCTATCAAAGAGCATAATCTTTGCACTTCACTGTGTACAGGAGACATGGTTAAAAGGAAATTGGAGCCAAAGATAAGGAAAACGATAGTAGGGAAATACCCTTTTAATGAAGCTGAGTCTCCAGGCCCATTCAAATTACTTCTTCGCATATAGACAGAACTTTGAAGGTGGGTTTGGCTGTTCTCCTCTTAGTGATCTTTGAAGAATCAAGTGAGAGAGCTTCTGTTGGGCAAACGTTTCCTAGTTCCAAGAGTCATTTCTAGACCCACTAATGAACTCTACTATGACTAAGGATTGGAATTTAGAAACTATGATTACTGATGTAGCAAGGCAAAGCAGTAGACACAGGGCAATGTATTTCAAAACAAGAATCTGAGAGTATCTGCAACTACATTCTTCTTTACAGGGCGAGGAGACATTGCTGAGATGACACGGGAGTTACTCACATCTTCAGTCTTAATAAGTCAAGGTAGAGCACAAACTCCAGCGATACGCCGTGCGATGCTGCTATTGACCTCATCTTGATCAATATTCATACTCAAAATGCCAGAAAAGAAACCTGGGACTTTGACCCCATCGAATTGATAGATGATACAACTGCTGGTGACATACCTGATCCAATTACAAAAGACTAATCCAAGAGATAATCAGTCTGGCACCATATAAGACTATGTTTTTAACAATTTTTTTTTTAATGTTTATTCACTTTTGAAAGAAAGAGACAGAGCACAAGCAGGGGTGGGGCAGAGAGAGACGGAGACACAGAATCCAAAGCAGGCTCCAGGCTCTGAGCCATCAGCACAGAGCCCGACGCGGGGCTCAAACCCACAAGCCACGAGATGATGACCTGAGTCGAAATCAGACACTCAACAGACTGAGCCGCCCAGGCACCCCAAGACTATGTTTTTTAAAGGAAATCTAGATATACCTAGAATCTTCCACTAGATTTATAAAATTAGTTGCTTAAGGAAAAAATAAAAGACAGGGAAACCTGGTTTAAGGGCAGTTTGAGTAAAAAGTACGTAAGAAAAATAGTTGACTAAGGATGCCTGGGTGGTTCAGTCAGTTAAGCTTCTGATTTTGGCTCAGGTCATGATCTCACAGTTCACGGGTTCGAGCCCTGTGTCAGGATCTGCACTGACAGCTCAGAGCCTGGAGCCTGCTTCCGATTGTGTGTCTCCCTCTCTCTCTCTCTCTCTGTCCCTCCCCTGCTCACACTCTTTCTGTGTCTCTCAAAAATAAACAAACATGAAAAATTTAAAAAAAAAGAAAAAAAGTAGACTATTAGTTTATATTCTAGATAATACTATCTGTACCATCTGATGTCTCAATAAAGCTGATATTTTCTTCCTGGTATATATCTGTGTTGGTTTCTCAGCTGGATCAGAAGTTATGGGAGGAGAAGTGTGATCAAACCAAAACAAATGGTTTTTAGGTCTGATTATCTTTTTCTCTCTTTGTATTCTCATTTTACAATTGAGGGTACTGAGACTTAGAGACCTTCCCTACTTCCCAAAGCCAGCCCATACTAATGGTAGTTTTTGAGCCTGGATCTGAATGGCTTTAAAACCCTTGCCATTAACCACACTCCCCCAACCCCTCCTGGAGGCAGGAGGTCAGGGTCCTTCCTACACTTGGTGGAATTCTTTATAAGAGGAGCATGGACCTTGCCATTTGCCACAGCATGGCTGGAACTGGAGGGTATTATGCTAAGTGAAACAAGTCAGCCAGAGAAAGACAAATAGCCTAAGACTTCACTCATATGTGAAATTTAAGATACAAAACAGATGAACAGAAGGGAAGGGAAGCAAAATTAACATAAGCCCAGGGAGGGGGACCAAACATAAGAGACTCTTAAATACAGAGAACAAAGTGAAGATGACTGGAGGGGTTGTGGGTAGGGGGATGGGCTAAATGGGTAAGGGGCATTGAGGAAGACACTTGTTGGGATGAGCACTGGGTGTTATATGTAGGGGATGAATTCATGGATTCTACTCCTGAAATCATTATTGCACTAGATGCTAGCTAACTTGGGTGTAAATTTAGATAATTAATTAATTAGTGAAAAATCTGAGGATCATGGACTGACTCAAGTCCACTGCAAGAGGAAGTGGGCAGGGGGGAGGTCAGGGTGATGGGGATTTGAAAAATTATGCAATATGAGTCATGGCAAAATGAAATGGAAAAGGTTTACTCTGAACAGAGGACACATGGCAAGGACAAGGACACTACTGTCCATCATTTCAATGGATGCAGAGTGGAAGCAAGATTAGATGTATTCGATCCATAAGCAGAAAGCTGACCTCTGCTGGGGGATTGAATGAAAAAATGGGGGTGGCTGATTTTCATTAATATGTAAACAGGCATTATAATTTAAACTACTGAAAAATATTCTTGGCTTCCTCAATTCCAGCTCCAACAGTGGCTGGGTGGTCACTTTTCAGGAATCTGTGCAAGAAATAGCTGTCCTCAATTTATTCATCCATTTAGTAAAGATGAACTGAGCATCTACTGTGAGTGAGGCATGCTTCTAAATGCTCAGAATGCCCTGGTGACCAAGAGACATGGACATATTTATAAAATAAATTACAATTATAATAGACAACTAAAACACACAGTGTTGAATAAGTGATAGGATACTTCTCTCAGAGTTCCATTCTGGCAAGAGGGTGAGGAAGAAAAAAACCCAAGTAAGCAAATAATGAATAGCTTAATTTTTGGTGATAATAACTGCCATGAAAAACAAATCATGATGTGAAAGAGTATGACCAAGGATGTGGGTCAACTTTAGATAGCTGTTCAAAAAAGTCTTCTCTAAGCTTACACCTACTGAACTGAGTCCTTAATGACAAAACAGAGCTTACAAAATCTAAGGTACGGAATTTGAGCTGGGGTGATAGCAAGGACAAAGCATCTTAGGTTTTTTTGTGTTTTTTTTTTTTAATTTATTTATTTGGAGAGAGAAACCGGGATCATCAACAGAGAAGGGACAGAGAGAGAGAGACACAGAATCCCAAGCTGGCTCCAGGCACTGAGTTGTCAGCACAGAGCCTGATGCGGGGCTTGAACCCACAAACTGCAAGGTCATAACCTGAGCCAAAGTCAGACGCTTCACTGACCGAGCCACCCAGGTGCCCCAAAGCATCTTAGGTTTGAGTGGGCTTCTTGTATAGAAGGAAATTCACTACAAGTGGAGAATCACTAGCTTAACTGAGAGGTTAGGTTCACCTGTTAATGTAATATTCCTGACTTGAAAATATTTCATCAAGTCTAAATTCATGAAATAGATTATATTTCATAATATAGGTATAAAGGTATACGTGTGAAATATCCATGAGGTCTGCTGTCAATAGAGAAATACATTCTGTGGCAAGCTTTCGAGACCTACAGATAAAGACTTTGACACTTGTAAATCTATAGAGGGGTATTGGCCTCAGTTTCCCTCTCGCTTTCCCTAAGGGAAAATCCTCTGCACCTTTGTTGATTATAATGATGAACCCTTTTTTCACAGCAGTTGAAGACCTTGCATTCCAACATCACTCCCAGCCTTGGCTCAGGGACCAAGCACAACACAGAGAGCTGGGAGCCCCAGCTCTTCTCTCCTGCCATCATTGACCAAGTGTGTAATTTTAATCAAGGGGTCATGTCTCAGAGCCTCCAGTCTCTCCATCTGTAAACAGAGAGGATTACACTTGCCTAACCAGTTCGATGTCATCTCCGAGATCAAGGCAGACAATGACATAAAAGAGAATTTGAGAAGGTTTATATTATCAGACAGCAACCTTAAGAGAAACTTGGAACACGATCCTTCAGTGGAGGAGAAGGACATCTTTGTCATTATTCTACAACTTGCAGAGGATAGGAAGCCCACAGCACACTCCTAACCAAGATATAGGAAGAGAAGCAACTTGAACATAAGGGAAATACCCAAAGGAGAGGGAGGAGTGAAGGACGGTGATCTGGAGGAGTAGGGAAGAGCGAGATTTGAACCTGAGAGGCAAGATGGTGGTAAAGAAATTATGAATGAGAGCTTTGCAAAATAGACAAAAGGAAAAACTCAGGTAAAACTGCAGGCACACATAAGGAAGGAATGTACCCCAGCACTAGATCCCTTAACACGTCTTCTGTTTTTATTAAAAGGCAAAAACTATCTTGACACATACCCTTTGGGGGCAACCCTCCCCCAGTTGACTCATCTGCGGAAATGGAAAATCTGTGAATTTTCATGGGTTTCCTCATATTTATTCTTTACCAGAATGATACTATTATTTAACTTCCTTTCCTCTAACAACTTTATACTATAATGTTGCAGATATAGATTGGGATCCTTACTGCCTCATTGGGGCTGGGGTGGGGGCAGGGTGCAGTGGACACTAACAATAGCAAAAAAAAAAAAAAAACAAAAAAACAAAAAAACAACAACACACCTTCTCTCACAGAGAAAAGGGTATCTATAGAGTTTATGAAAATATTTTGCCATTTTCCAGGCTCTCTACATACCAAAGAGTGAAAACGACAAACTATGAAGTGTCAGCAGACAGACAATTCCATCAACCTAGTAAAGATCCTGATAACAGACACTTACGAAAGTTCAATGCAAATGAGACTTTCCAACGCAACAAGTTTCCGAAGGGTGGCTGGTGGAGATTCGTGACTGACTTCATGGAGCTCATCTGTAGCTGTTACTTGACTGTGGACACACGTCATGTCCCCCAAACATGTATCCCAAAGCCTAGGTGAACAATTTGTCAGAAAAGACTTCTCCATACCAAATTTTCTGCCCCTCTCTCCATCTCATCACCCCCACCCCCATAAACTGCCTGAAATTCCAGCATCTAAGAGTCTTTAGGGCTCATACTTTGTATATTTTTAAGAACTATCACAGGAGATGATATGTATCATGTTCTGGAAAGTCCAACTCTAAAGTCTTTATCAGTGTCATGTCTTACGAAATGAATGAAAATAAGATACAGGCAATTTGTTGGGGGTTTTCTGGTGGGGGGGAGGGTGGGAAGGGGGCTCGTAGAAGACAAGGATTGTCTTTTCTGTCTAGGAAAACAGTCTGAATGAAGCTGCATTGAGGCTTCTGTATGAGCTTTGAAAAGAGCTCTTTGAAGAGAGCCAACATAACGGAAAGGTGCTTTCAGGAGGTATAAGTCTATCAAAGGTTAACCTGTTCAACATCCTAATTATTCTCTGACATTTGGCAAGGCTACCATACCCTCATACCATAAAGAAAATAATAATTACAAAATTCTCATCATACAGCATTGGTAACAGATATGACATAGTTGAAATTGAAGGGAGACAGTAAAACTTAAGACAAATGTATGATAAATCAGGTGTCTTTAAAGGTCAGAAAAAGATTATCCTATAAACTACCTCATTAATTTACAAGTCCTGATTTGCCAGTTGGTGGAGGGAGAGGGTATGACTACTGTTCATTCTTTCTTCAGATTTGAGGTTTTCTCTTTTAGTTGTTGCTTTTAAGATAAAAGAGAAGAAAAAGAATGAGTCAACAGAAAGCCAAGTGTTTCTGTTCTGGTTTTGGAGAATGGGTAGGGAGAGAGGCGAAGTCCTAGAATGGGAGAGAGTGAATATAAAATGAAAAGCCGCAGAATTTCAGCGTCGGGGGAGGGCATGTATCCAAAAACCAGTCTAGAACCATTTAACAAATTATAGGTGAGGGTCAAGGGTGCCTTAATGATTCTGGCCACATTCACTGGAGCATTCCAGACTCTACCCTCAGTATCTGTGCTTTCTCCCCACCCCCCACTCCACTAATCTGCTTTGAGACCTTCTTTCCTAAGCTATAGTGTATGGGTTCCTGACATTAAGGCACAAGGAAAAAACCAATCAACACAGACCAAGATTTTTAAGTTAGACTGCACAATAATTAACCTTGAAATATCTCCGGGAGGTGAGGGTGAGGTTTGGGAGTGGAGCCTGGGATTCCCAGTGGGGCTGTTGACATTCGTAACATAGGAAGCCTGGGAACATTATTACCTTTGTAAAGGATATTAGGAAATGAGTGGAGAGATTTGATTCCCAATTCTACAATTCTATGTAAAGTTTGATAAGCATATTTGTAAGCGATTTTCCAGCTTCCTCGGACTAATTGCTTAAAAGTCACTGCCACACTCTTAACTTAAATACGCAAGTTCATTTTATTCCAATGTGAGAAAGAAACGAGCATAAAGTTGTCTTTTCATCCCCAGATACTGAAGTGTTGCAGTAACGGTCCAAGCCCAAGATGGACCTGGTACTGCTGGGGGTGCAGCTAACAGAAACTATGAGAACTTTTCGCGTCCCTTTGAAAGCTCTGCTTGACCAGAAACTCACTGTAACTAGTTAGCCAATCTCCAAACGTGAGGCAATATGGGCCTTCTCACCCCTAACACATTGACTTTGTGGCCCCAGCCAATCAGATCATTTCTATTTGTCGATCCTTGTTATTTATTCCCTACCCTATAAAGGCTTCTTGCCTTCTAGGCCATTTCACAGTTCTCTGAAAGGAGATTGCCCACTTCCTAAAGTGTGAAACCAAGTTTGTTTGCATCACCTAAAATGCCTTCCTTATTCCTTTTTGTAACAAAAGCTCTGGGAGACAAGTTGCTGGGTGTTTTATGCAATCCTTACCACCCTGCTGTATTTGAAAAACCGAAAATAGTATTAAATGGTGTTGCCATTTCTTCCAACCTTATTAGTATGGCATTTTACGGGGCTAGTCTCATTTCCCCCATTTACTGTCACAAACAACACTGAAAAAAGAAATCATGGTATCTTTCTACTTTGATTTGTAAAAAACATTCCCTTGACTCCATTCAAATAGAGAAACAAACTTCTAATGGCATCCATTTACAACGTTGCTCAAGACAACTACCAAACTTTTAACAGCACATACAGGACTACTATATATTTAAGCAAACTTAATATGCTCCAGAGAATTTCTAAAGCATTTCTGTTTGGAGGCGTCTATGACTTCCCCACCACATACTTATGATTTCTCAACATTTGTTTGGTTTTTTTTTTTTGTTTTCTCTCCCTCAAGTTGTTTTCCCACAGCATTTTTGTAGCAGAGTATCTCTGTTAACTATAAACTTTTTTAAGTTTATTTTTAACCCTTGCATTTGCACCCTCCTGCATTTATAGAACAGAAATCTGTCTTCTAAAACAAACCCCCTCTTTTAAGTTCCACACTGGCATTTCAGACTGACCAGCTGGACAGACACTTCATTCAGTCACTGACAATTCATTCCAGCCTCACAAGTGCAGCTGGGGGATTAGAACTTTTTCAGTCACTGAGTACTTTTTAGTGAAGAAAGATTTGCGGTCGTCAAGATGGCCTAATTTATTCCATACATCCCTAAAGTGCCATAAACAATCTAAGAATTGCCCAATCAGTACGTTGTTCTTGTTACATAGGAAAAAAATTAGCAAGAAGAACAAAGGAAAAGAAAAGAAAAGGAAAAAAAAAAAAAACCTTGGGAAAAAATATCCACAGTGATTTATGTATGCCATATTTTTTGAAGATACTTGCACAATTTTTACTCTGGGATAATTGCTTTAAGACAAGTCAAATATGCTCTATCTGGCTAGAATTCACATAACTTCAACAGTTATTTACAGTGGAACTAATCAATGGGAATACACATAGAACAAGATAATGTTTTCATTCTCAATATCCTTACAAGCGGTTCGTAGACAACAGATAACTCTAGCTGCAGTTTCCCCAGAGTGCTATGGAAGCAGGGAAAAGAAATGAATCCAGTTTGGGATATGTGGGGAAGGAGGGCAGGTCACGAAACTACTGCCTGAAGTAACTGGTAAACTGAGTAGTAAAGAATGAACAGATTTTATCAAGGTCAATCAAATGGAGAAAGAATATTCCAGAGAAAGAACAGCTGGCACAAAATACTGGGTTGTGAAACAGCCTAATGTTTACAGTCAACAATAATGGATCAGCATTTGTGGAATTTGGAGCAATGGAGTATAGATTCCAGGCGAGCAGTGGAACTCAGGACATAACAGAGTCCTCCTAGGAAAGGGCCAAGGACATCATGGTAAGGAACCGGAAACTTAATCTGCAGAAAGAGAAATCATAGTATAAATAGATAGGCATTGGGGGTAGATTGTATTAATGATAAAAGACAAATTTTAGCGTAGCA
Source organism: Panthera tigris (assembly GCF_018350195.1). Taxonomy (NCBI): domain Eukaryota; kingdom Metazoa; phylum Chordata; class Mammalia; order Carnivora; family Felidae; genus Panthera; species Panthera tigris. The sequence continues at coordinate 95,292,359 of NC_056660.1, read as the reverse complement.
AGATTGAAGGCAAAGATATGTAGGGGAGACAAAAAAAAAACCTTTTCCTCAACCCGTTTTAGATTCAGGGGCTAGGTCCTTGCAAATTAGACAAAGGACAGATTAACAAAGGAGTAACAAAGAAGTTCACTAATATGTATATTGTTGATATACACAGAGGTACTCAGTGATGAGTAACTCAAAGGGGTGTTTAGAACTTGTATAACATAGTAGCTAAGAACAAAAATGTTGCCGAGAATTGACAAAGCCAAATGGAAGGATTTCGAGCCTCTAGGGATGAAAGTTGCAGAAATGTTAATAAATGGGGGGAAATGGTAGATAATAGCTAGTTAGAAAGGGTTGTGCCGGCTTCTTCTAGGTGCTATCTCTGGGTTGAGAAAAGTCTAGAGTTCTCTTGTGATTAAATTCTCTCTCCTCATAGAAAGGAAGGGAGAGACAGCTTCACAAATTTACATCCTGCTTTTAGGCAAACAGGGGGAGGACAGATAGCTTTTCTTGTATCTGCTTCTTCTCAATTGTCTTCAGCTCAAAATAATCCCTAAGCAAAAGCAGCATATTTTGGAATCACACATCCTGGAGTAGCAACATAGATATTTGATGCAGAGAGTATCATAAATAATGGGTGAAGGATGATGGGGATTTAAATAAGAAAGAGGTAGTAGGGATGAACAGAGGAAGACTGAGTCGATGCAAATTTAGAAGACAAAAACGAAAAGATCCACATAATTATACTGATTGTACAGTGAAAAAAAGGAGGGGGCGTGTAATGGCATGCAACTAAGGAGAACATGGGAGAAAAAGAAAATAAAAAGATGCAGCCTTGAAGATGACTCTACTTTTAGATGAGAGATGCGCAGGAGGAAGTTGGGCTTCTTGGTATAGATCTCACAGAATGCAAGCAAGCCTGCATTAGGAGTCACTGATGTAAAGTGGTTAAAATGACAAGCGTGACTGAACTCAAAGAATGGGTGTTGAGCAGACCTGAAACCAGAAAGGGTCACCAATATGAAACTTTGACACCAGCCAGGCTAAAGGACACCGAGGAAGATTGTCTCAGAGGTGACAAGGGATACCAGAGAAGCTGAAGCCATAGAAGCTGAAGGACAATGGGAGTTTCAAGGACAAGAGTGGGCAAAATTGTCCTGAGAGTGGCTCTCTCCTGTCAAGTATAAACCAGAACCATTTTCTTGACTAATGTAGAGGTCGCTGGGGAACCCTGGGGTTGTAGGGGAGGGTGGGGCCCTTTTAGGGCAGTGAAATGGATCGACAGAACTAGAGAAATCAAATAACTAGGACTCGTTTGAAATACATATATGTTATTTTGTGAGGAACCTCCACACTGTTTTCCAGAGCGGCTGCACCAGTTTGCATTCCCCCCAGCAGTGCACGAGGGTTCCCGTTTCTCCACATCCTTAACCAGCATGGGTTGTCTCCCGAGTTGTTCATGTTAGCCACTCGGACTGGTGTGGGTGGAAAATGGGTGGTGGGCATCGACGAGGGCACTGGTTGGGATGAGCAATGGGGTTCTATGGTAGAGATGAACCACGGGGAATCTACCCCCCAAACCAAGAGCACACTGTATACACTGTATGTTGGCCAACCTGACAATAAAATAAGTAAGTAAGTAAGTAAGTAAGTAAATAAATAAATAAATAAAATGTACATTCTCTGGTCGGAATATGTAACGCAAGAATCCCGCCTCCATCCTCCCCAAGTGGCACATGCTTTATTCATGTGTATTTGAATGGGACAGATGCACTACGTTCACAAGGTGAGAGCCTGTAGAGAAAAACGTCGATGCTACCGACAACCACGGGTAACTGAGAATCAAGGGAAGGGAGGCAATCAATTCAAGGGCAAATCTAGAGCGATTTTGCCTTCCACAGGAGGAAGCCCACCACCGTCTTTCCAAAACTGCAGGCAAGGACTATGGCCTGCACTTCAGTGGATGCGTTTGGTGAATTAACCTATTCCAAATCAGTCTGCACCTGTTGCTACACACCTGCAAATGGATCCAAGCTATACGTCTTTATGTTACCACTTTCGGGGCTCCTCTCAAGAACTTAGGCACAGACATGAAATGCCAGGGTAAAACTGGGCTGATGCAGTAGACATATGCACACCAGCTGAAGTGACAGCCTGAGAGTGTGAACATAGAGTGGCCTGGTAGTAAATATTAAGTACCTCCTATGGTCAAGATACCGTGACAAACATTTTGCAGACAGAAAGTAATCATCCTCATTTATTATTGAGAATAATCAAATTTATTTAGTCCTCTTCTTCACTTCTCATAGATGAGACAACTGGGTCACTCACGCCAAGCTACACAGAAAAAGCTTTACAGAAAAATTACTTGGTAGAAAAGGAAGGAATGGGGACAGGGCCTAAGCACATACTATCCCGCTTCAGAATCTGTGAACCTGGATTCTAAAACAAAAATTTTCAGGGGCGCCTGGGTGGCTCAGTCAGTTAAATGTCTAACTGCAGCTCAGGTCATGGTCTCACGGTTTGTGGGTTCGAGCCCCACGTCGGGCTCTGTGCTGACCGCTCGGAGCCAGGAGCCTGCTTTGGATTGTGTGTCTCCCTCTCTCTCTGCCCCTCCCCAGCTCCAACTCTGTCTCTGTCGCTGTCTGTCAAAAATAAACATTTAAAAATAAATAAATGAAAGCAAAATCTTCACCAGCAGTGCATTTCTTTTTATGCACTATTGTTGCCAGAATTTTTTTTTTTTTTTTTTTTACTCATCACCAGCTAGTGGTTAGCTTGACACTGTTGAATTTCCACCAAGTCTAATTTGAGAAGCCTCTTTCAAAAGAGAGTAAGCAAAAGAGAGTTTTAGATCTTCAACAATACGAGGTGTGAGATACTTCAGTTAGTTCTGAAGGGCTCGGTGACATCTTAGCTTTAATTTGAACGGATAGATTCTTTTCCAGGTTTCACGTGAGTCTTCCCTCATGAGAAAGAGAGGGAAAAATGAGCTCTCAAGACCTTTTGATTTTTATAAAGGTAAGTCGTCAATCAAGTTGAAGAACGTGTTATTCTCAACATCTTGAAAATAATTTCCCAGAGAGCATTGCAGCTCTGCAACTTTTAGCCTAGTGAATCGGCCAGGTCTTTTCATATAGCCTTGTTACTAACGCTCTAAATTAAAAAAAAAAAAAAGGGGGGGGGGGGACACAATTTTATCTTTTTGCTCTTGAAATCTTCTCCCTCCTCCATTTCCACCACTATTTTTAAAAACAAAATTCTATGGAACCACTGTGAGAAGAAGCTTGAATGGTTGAGCAGGTTTTTCTCTGCAAGTCACATTTAGAATTTTTTCCTAATGTTTTATTATTTACTTTTGAGAGAGACAGAGCACAAACAGGAGAGGGGAAGAGAGAGAGGGAGACACACCATCTGAAGCAGGCTTCTGGAAGTCACATTTAATCCAATTGCTTGATTCTTTCATATGTCATTGGGAGGGGTGTGGTTCCGACAGAACTATGTATTGCCATTTTTGTTTGGAATTTTTTAAAGTTCATTTATTTATTTTGAGAGAGACAGAATGTGTGAGCAGGGGAAGAGCAGAAAGAGAAGGGGAGAGAGAGAATCTCAACTAGGCTCCATGCTCCCAGCACAGAGCCAGATGTGGGGCTCAAACTCACGAACCTCAAGATCATGGCCTGAGCTGAGATCAGGAAGGAGCTAGATGCTTAACTGACTGAGCCACGAGACACCCCGAATTATGGCCATTCCTTGTCGGAGAGACTCCATTCGAAACCTGCCCGACAATGGAATTTTATAAGTTAAACTATGTGGTTCCAATAAAAATCTTAACCACAACTTACACGAGATGGCAAACATTTATTAAATTATAATTCACCAAATCAAGTACATGCGCTTATCTGAGATAATCTCATTTATAGATCAGGAAGGGGTCATTGTACTTATGGTCTACCCATGGGTAATAATCCTCCTTGGAATTAGATGCTAAATGAGCCCTATTTTATTGGTTTGCAGACACAATTACATTTAGTTTAGAGTCATGTGTACACTTTTGCAGTGCATAGACATTAAAAAATAATGAGAGCAAATTGATTGGTTCCTATTAAATTTATGTGAGGCAATACTGTGGTTTATGAAGGGCTTTCTAGGATAGCTGCACATTTGGCTATATTTATTTTCCTGATAATTGTCCTACAGAGATTGATGTTTGCTATCTATTCTCTTTCTTCTCTTCTTTTATACTTTTAATGAAACAACTTTCCAAAACTTGTCTCACTCCTAAAAGATACCACCACAGGAAAAGGAACACATAAAATTACGAAAGGCAGAAAAGACATTTAAAAAGGCAGAAATTAATTGATTTGAGGTATCAGATTAAACGAATTAAATTTCTACCACCTGAGAACATAATAAGTGAGCTACTCTCTTTGTACTCAAAGTGAAATAAAGGACAGAGGCGAGTTTATTTGCATAATAAAAGCCAAAAATGTCATTTTCACCTAAATATTCAGATTAATGCTGTGATGTTCCTATATTGCATTATGCAAATAATTACTCCGAGCCTGTCACTTACAATGAATCTCTCAATTGTCTTCCAGCGCCACACCTCCATGACATTATTTGAAAACACACACTGAACCTGTTTTTGAAAAGGGAAACATAGTATACCCTGGTTGTCTATAAACATAGAAATGCGGTTTTAGGATAAGATGTTGGAAAATTAGAAGATTATTAGCTGAAGAAAATTTAGCACATTGGTTTCTAAGGGACTAGCAAAGAAACAAGATGATGATCCACCCATCTTTACTCTGAATGACATAGGGACCATCCTAATTGGTAGACGGATATGACCCTTATGTAGGCTCTGAGGCAAGTGGACTGGGAACTATCTCCCATCCTGATAGAAGGACGTCAAAGTCCTTTGCCTGGGTTGGTAGTGATCATGGTCTTGTTTTGGCTGGTTCCTCGATTCTCTATACCTAATTCTTCAATCCTGCTGACCGCCTGCTTCCCAAGTTGTTACAGCACCTTGGATTATTAAGATTATTCATTCCTGGGGCGCCTGGGTGGCTCAGTCGGTTGAGCGCCGACTTCGGCTCAGGTCACGATCTTGCGGTCTGTGAGTTCGAGCCCCGCATCGGGCCCCTGTGCTGACAGCTCAGAGCCCAGAGCCTGTTTCAATTCTGTGTCTCCCTCTCTCTGACCCTTCCCCATTCATGCTCTGTCTCTCTCTGTCTCAAAAATAAATAAAAACGTTAAAAAAAATTAAAAAAAAAAAGGTTATTCATTCCTTACAGGCAAGAGCTCTACCTTGAACTACTTGGTCTCCTCTATATTGATGACCTAGCTTGGTACATACAAGCCCTCACCTATTATCTGCCAGCTAGTATGGTATATTTGAACAAACAGCTGCATAGGGTGACTATAGGCACTTTCCGTAATGGACTTCAGCTAGATGCTCTATTATACTGAAAACAGGGCTTGACAACAGCTACACTGGGTATGACTTCTTTTGTTAGTCGTCACTGGGCAGGGGAGGTGGGGGGCACTGTTGTTTTAAGTATGTATGCCTGATTTCCATCACTTATCCTTAAAAGGTTCTCATACTGATTGAAAAACATGGTGGCCTGTGCCCAAAACTGTACGTAGGTATTTATCAGAATTCATGAACCAGCATTTGCGTGACTTTGAGGTGTTAGACGCTCAGGCCAGAGAATGCTTATTTAATGATGCTTAACAACTAAGATTGTAACTAATGGGAGTTTAAATAGGTAGCATAGCAATTGTACACCTCATTGAACTACTAATACTTATAGATCTCGCTGGGTAAAAGGAAAAAAAAAAAGGCTGGGTGTGAATCCTTGAGCTTCTAGAAAGGTCACGAGAAAAAGAAAACAATTCAAGATTCTAGGAAGTTACCGAAGGGGACTGGAATGAACAAAATAGGAGGGAAAAAATGATTATCTCTCCCTTTCATAGAATATGGAAACAAGACAAAGTAAAGCAGAGGTAGGCTATAGTTAGTGGAAAGGTTTTTAGATTGACACAGGTTTTGTGAGCACTTTTAAACAAGCTTTCCTGATTCCTGCCCACAGCAGGGCTGTGATGCTGCTAGAGGCATTGAGAGACATTTCCTTAACTAGACCCATGCTGAGAGCTCACAGACCATCTAACCAGGAAACACTGTTTCTCTAAAAAATGCTATTTGGAAGGAACATTGCTTTCCTAATGAAGGAAAGCTGACTGAGGCTACCAACACTTTCCTTGAGGAGTTTTTAGACTATGAAAACCTAAGAAAATCACAGGGCAAGCATGTTAACAGGGTCAGCTTTTTTGGTCTTGAAACATGAGTGTCCTTTTTTTTTTTTCATGTTGATTTTTTGAGAGAGGGAGAGGGAGAGAGATGGAGAGGGAGAGAGATGGAGAGAGAGAGTGTGTGTGCATGAGTGGGGGAGGGGCAGGGAGAGAAGAAAACAGAGGATCCAGAGCCGGCTCTGTCCTGACAGCAGAAAGCCAGATGTGGGGCTCGAACTCAAGAACTGTGAGATCATGATCTGAGCCCAAGTCGGATGTTTAACAGACTGAGCCACCCAGGCGTCCCCAACAGTGTCCATTTTTAAAGATTGCTTTTATTTTCTGGTGTGTTTCAAAGATGAGGAGGGAACACCATTATGACGTATATCACTGACAATATAATTCGGTTTACCATATAATATGTATTCAAAGTTAAGCTATCAGAGATATGTGTTTGAATATATACAAGTATGAATGTGTATATATACAGATATACATTTATAGATACCTATGTGTGTCGCACATACACAATTACACACACACACACACACACACACACACACACACACACACACACTTGATCCTTGAACAACACAGGTTTGAACTGGCCTGGTCTGCTCACCTGTGGATTTGTTTTTGATAAAAACCATCAAGTACCATAAATGTTTTTCTTCTTCCTTATGGTGTCCTCTTCCTTAATGTTTTCTCTCAGCTAGCTTACTTTATTGTCAAAATACACTATCTAATACATATAACATACAAAATGTGTGTTCATTGACTATATTATTGCTAAGGCTTCTGGTCAACAGGAGGCTCCTATTAAGTTATGGGGGAGCCCAAAGTTCCACGTACATTTTCAATCGTGCAGGGGGGTGGGCGCCTCATTGTCTGCATTGTTCAAGGGTCAAATGGATGTATCCGCTTTTAATTAACTCTCTCTCCTGTTTTACTATCTCATCAACCTCAGCAGCCACATAAGCATCTACAACATTTTTCTTAATGAGAATCCTCGAGCCCCTCCTATAAAATGAGCAGAGACTCTATTTTTCTTTTTTAACATTTATTTATTTTTGAGAGCGAGAGAGAGAGAACACACGCCGGGAAGGAGCAGAGAGAGAAGGGAGCCAAAGAATCCGAAGCAAGCTCCAGGCTCTGAGGGGTCAGCAAGAGAGGACAAGTTCACTATAGACTGAGGCACTGTCCTGTTCTGACATTAGTTACAGCGGTGCCCTACTGTGTTCTCCACTTACAGATGAGACCAAAAGGTCCAGGGAGGAGACACTCTTAATCTTTCTTACCATCTCTTTGTGTGCCAGGCTCCTGGTCCCCTGCCCACCAACACTCAGAATCACTCCCACGTGGCCCAGAATGAGGTTGTGGCAGACTATTCTGAGGACAACATCTTAACATGGAAACGAGCAAATGTAGCAACGTTTCCCAAGTGACAGCGTTCCACAATGCACATTTCTAATCTGACCAGAATCTGTGTAGACAGCTTCACATATGTATTTATAAGCTATATGAAAGAGTGATCTATTCCAAACCACTTGTTCTTGTAATTTCTCTTTCTCCTCGAGGACAAAGAGTTGCTCGGGCCTCATGGTTGACCAGATGGACCAGACAATGGTGTGCTGATACCATTTGTGCGGTGAATGAAGCTTGTGATTTCAGAGCTCTCCCTGTTCTCCAAGGATCCAGGCTTCAGTCTGTTGGAAATGGCCAAATTCAATGCTAACAGTCCAGTGTGGACACTAAATTCACTCAGTTATTTAGCGATTTCTCTCGCCAGTACCAGCCTTTGACTCGTTCCTGGTTTTCTACCACAATCCAGAGCCCCAAGTGTGCCAGGTGGTTAAGTTGCAAAGGGAAACAGAGGACAGAGGTATCCAAGCAAGGACAGCACTTTAGCTCTCTTAGACAAGGAAAGGCAAAGAGGCGCACTGTGGTGAACTATTTTGCTTATGTGAGAAATCAGCACAGAGCCAGAAAGAGGGCACCACTTTCTAGCTCTCACCTCCGACAATGCCAAGCAGTCACACAAAGGAGAAGTTTTATTGCTTATGACAGCAGCCAAGTAAAATAAGACAGAGCAAGAATCAGGGGCATATGTTTTCACCATTACCAACACCCTTCCCACCATTGTTTTAAGCAAGATCATTCCGTGTTAACTCCTTAAAAGCCACCCATCTCTTTCTAGGGAGGTGATTGTCTATTCTTCTCCAGGAACAAGTCCTAGCACTGCCTGTTAGGCTGGAATTGAGGAGGAGCTGTAGATCTTCTCACCAAAACCCCGACTGTGAAAGTTGCCATTGAGAAGAGCCAGCAGTGAACTCACAGCCCTGCCAGCTCGTTCGAAAGAGAATCTTTGTGTTGGCTGATGCTCTCGTGAGGAAATGAGGCTAAAGATGGAGACGGGGCCAGTTGGAATACACATCCACGGGAGAGTTGGAATCCACACGAAAAGAGGGTTACTCCCTGACAGCTGGGATCTATCCACTGCCATAACTAGGGAGGGGCACTGAGCATTGTTGGTTTTTTTTCCCCTCACTTCCCCAATTTAGAGGATTGTGCTGGAAGGACGGAATTTTAGACCTTGAAGGGAGCTGCTCTCCAGCTCTGCTAAACAGATCTTTCTGTGAAATGGAGTCAGGTAGACTCCTAGCCGTAGACACCACCACCGTGATTCATAATCTTTGTAAGGGTGAAGCCAGTAGGACTGGGGAGAAGTGAAATGCACAAAGGAGGGAGGGAGTAAGGAAGTCTACCTGAGCTGCAAGGGAATTTACTCTTAGGCCCCTCCACATGGATACAAATAGGTTGTCCTTCTACCAATCGTTGCATATGACTACTAACTCGGGCATATTTGGGGATTATCACAACACCTCTGTGGAATGGGCACGCTTCCGTCACACGGAACTCTGTATCTCAAGGACAGAATGTACAGGACAAAGTTAGGAGGAGAGATTCTGTGGCCTTGCTGCCTGCACGCACATCTCTTGTTTGCCACTTCCAGTCCTAGAACCTCGGCAAGTTACCCCATCCTCCAGGATCACCACGTAGGACTCCTCTGAGACACACATGAGTGTTCATGCACCCCAAGGGTTGATATCATGACTTTCTGCCCAACTCCATCCTTCCTCCATTACCAGCAATCCAATGTTCTATTGAAAAGAGGTCTTTAAGACATTTCTTACCGAACTGTACTCAACATTTACTGACAGCTCCCTTTGTCGTAAAGGCTAGAATTTAGGAGGCCTGTGTGGCTTTGGAATCAGAGAGCCTGGGTTCAAAATCTGGCTTGGCTACCTGCCCCATGTAATCTGGCTAAGCTTCAGTTCTTTTGCATGTAAAATAGAGATGAGAAGGCCTAATTCTGCATTGTTTGGCCTGCCACGAAGGATCACCTAGTGTGCAGACTCCCTATTCCTCAGGGATCAGGTAAGAGTGGCTCCATATAGCCCATTCTCCTACTTTCGGAGCTCACAACTATTTCCAAGATGACAAGGGAGTGCAAAGAAGAAAACTTGGCTTCTCATGGGTCTCTTTAACCTCTTGAATAACTGGTCCTCACTGTGCATTGTGAAAGCTGGCATTAAACTAAGGAGCAAAACTGACAGGATAGCACTCAGACTTTGGAATTTCCTAAAAACCGCTGGTTATAAGATGGGGGACACAAAGCCAAAAAATCCAAAATCCACATCATACATGTCTCTTCCCTGAAGTTTTTATTTGTATGAATTTGGGCTTGCCTCTTCTTACCTCCATTTTTCCTCTCCTGACCCTGCTCCCCTCTCCGCTCCTCCCCCGACCCATGCAGATTTTAGTCTCACATCCCATAGCTGAGGGCTGTCTCCCGCCTCCCACATTGCCCTTCAAATGCCAAGTGCAGAACAATTTAGCTCTTCCCCACAGTAACTCCCCAACTCTCACGCCTCTCCACTCAACAAGGTTCTTCCTCCTCACAAAACCATTTTGTCAGTGGAATTTGCAGATTATTCTGAATATAATGTTCATCCCATATTAAAGACTTACTCTACCGTAAGTATAGAAACAAATAAAGTTAGATAGAAAATACTGCCTAGAGTCTCTTAATCTCAAACAAGTCCTGTCCGGTAAGTCTCAGTATGCTAGGTCCGTGTTCAAGGGTTTATGAAAATATGCATCCATGTGGATAAACAGGTGGCCATGTGTGACAAGTAATCCTCTTTAATTCTATTGAGGCCATATGCTATTACTTCTTTGCAGAAGGGCACAGACTTAAGCAAAATGCTCTACATTTTTACAGAGCACACGTACTGTCTTCAATTGAGGTACAGTCCATCTTCCAAAAATGCAATAAAAAGGACACTCGGGGTGAAACCTGACTTTTCAGAGCGTTTGCAATTAGGATCGATGCCTTTCACTTCTGAAGCAGCTTCACGGATGGGATACAATAGGTTTGCAAACAACCCCCAGTCCCCAAGTTATCACTGGTATGGAGGTATTCACCAGTTCAGTCCAAAATGAAGTTGGCAAAAGCTACTTGCAAATGCATTTGCCCAAAGAATGGAGACGAAAATTGGCTCTCTTTGGTTTAATCCTTCGACAAACATTTATCCAGATGTACTTACTCCGCCCTGTCACAGGAAGGAACTAGTAATTGTTTCTGTGTACTGATATGCTCTTATAATTAAGGCTTTGGGGAAGTGGGTAAAAAGCTGCTGGGCGTATTTAATTAAAGTTAGTAGGAAATTTAAAACCAAGCAAGCATTGTCAGAAGTACTTAGTATTTAACACAAAGAAACCCAGGTGCTGAGAAACGTATGCCAGGGCAAAGGAGAAAGCTGTGATATTCAGAAAGGAACGTCAGACAACCAGGTCTTAAATTATTCAAAAAGGACTAAAGAATCCTATGATTTCATGAAACAATACACCCATTAACAATGCTGGAATAACCCGAGTCCCTACTTTGAGTTCAATCTGGAGATTCAATACCTAATCTTGAAAAGAAAGAGAAAATTCAAGAGACGTAAGAAATCATTCCTGGTTTCGCTGATCAAGACGTGGCCAGACTTCAAGAATGGGGGCCAGGAGCCCCTGAGTGACTCAGTCGGTTGAGCATCAGACTTCGGCTCAGGTCATGATCTCACGGTTTGTGAGTTTGAGCCCCGTGTCGGGCTCTGTGCTGACAGCTCAGAGCCTGGAACCTGCTTCAGATTCTGCGTCCGGCTCCCCCACCCTCCGCCCCACCCCTGCTTGTGCTCTGTCTTACTTTGTCTTTCAAAAATAAATAAACATAAAAAAAAAAAAAAGAATGGGGGCCAAATTAAAAGGTTTCCAGTGACCAAATATGGGACTATTAAAAAAGTATAACTAACACACACACACACACACACACACACACGTGTGTGTGTGTGTGTGTGTGTGTATATATGTATATATATAGTAGCAATAGGTTATAATCTATAAACCTAATAGCAACCAGTGAGACCATACTAATCCAAAAAAATTATTTAAAATATGCATACATGGAAGAAAAGAGACAGTTTTTTTATGGTAGAATTCTAATTGATAAGTCTAGAAGAAATGGTAGAGAATGGAATTCATCGTTTTGCAAACACCACAGCGGTCAATGATGCAGGCAAGAATCACTCTGGGATTCTAACATGAATGGGCCAAAGTCTACGGAGAAAATGGATCTGTGCACAATCTCAAAGTAACTCCCCTACAAAGCACTTAAGGTACAAAAAGAGTAAGAGTAACCCAACTGAACAGGACAGTCTGCCCCAAAATTCACGTTCATGTTCTTCCTGTGCCCTTAATCCAATTTAACTGGCTTCCTTATAAGAAGAGAAAGACGTAGACAGAAACGAGAACGCCATGTGTCCATGGAGACCAAGTTTGGAATTACGCTGCCAGAAGCCAAGAAATGCCTGGGGCTTCCAGAATCTGGCAGAGACAAGGAAAGATTCTCTCCTGGAGGCTCCGGTGGGAGCATGGCCCTCAGATGTCTAGCCTCCAGAATTATGAGGAAATAAGTATCTACTGCCTCAAGCCAGTCAGCCTGTGGTCCTTTGTCATGTAACCCTAGCAAACCAACGCAGTAAGTTCACAGTAGCAGAACACAGAAGACCCCACTTTTTAGTCAGTGACTAAAGGAAATATCAACAGGGAAAAGATGTATCAACATCAAGTTCTTCCTGACACAAGGCAGGGAGACAGGCACAATTTCACTTCTGCAGCGCTCTTGACAAAATTTTTAACATCGGTGAATAGGCAAGCAGAGAAATTCAAACTGAGAAACATTCGGGGAAGTGATTGGCTGATACCCTGTAACAGTGTCAAGGATGTGAAGAGACAAAAGAAACAAAAAAAAAAAAAAAAAAAGAGAGAGAGAGAGATGATTAACTGTCCCAAGACTGGAGGAAACAACGCAGAGATAACAAAATGAAATATGGGATCCTGGATTATAAACTAAGAAGAACAAAAAGAGACATTAGGAGGGACAAAGGGCAACATTTAAATAATGTCTTTAGAGTCGTTTATTTCCTGGTTCGGAATACTGTACGATGCTTACATAAGATGTTATCATTGGGAGAAGCTGAAGGAGGGACATTCAGGAACCCAGTGTACTATTTATACAGCTTATTTCAAGTCTCCAAGTATTTCCAAATAGAATAATTTCAAATTTTATTTTAATGTTTATTTATTTATTTATTTTCGAGAAAGAGAGAGAGAGAGAGAGAGAGAGAGAGAGAGAGAGAGTGAGTATGTGAGCAGGAGCATGGGAGGGGCAGAGAGAGAGGGAGACACAGAATCCGAAGCAGGTTCCAGGCTCTGAGCTGTCAGCCCAGAGCACCAAGTGGGGCTCGAACTCGTGAGCCACAAGATCATGACCTGAGCCAAGTCGGAGTCCCAACCAACTGAGCCACCCAGTCACCCCAAGCACCAGACTCTTGATTTCAGCTCAGGTCATGATCTCCTACTTTGTGAGATCAAGCCCCACATTGGGCTCCATGCTGACAGTGGAAGAGCCTACTTGGGCTTCTCCCTCCCTCCTTCTCTGCCCCTCCCCTTCTCACTCACGCGCACTCTCTCTCTCTCTCAAAATAAACAAACGTTTGAAAAACCTAAAAATACAAAAAATGATAAATAAATAAATAAATAAATAAATAAATGGCTTTCTATGGGCCAGGTATGCCCAAAAAAGAAAAGCAATAATGTTGGAGCAAGTAAGACTCACACTTCACTGCTGACTATTTCAAAGCTCAGCTTTGTTTTTGAAGGTGTTTCTGTTGAGGAAATTGATGTTAAATCTCACCATGTAAAATATCAACGTTTCCTTTGACTATCCCTCTTGTCTGTCCCCAGAGAACTCAAAATCACAAAACACTAAAACCTTCCGGAAGCCATTTTAGCGTTTGTTTTTTGTTTTGTTTTGTTTTTTCCACCTCTTGGTCATCTGTCTCTGAGGAGTCTACTTCCCACAAATTAAGCAGTAATATCTCAACATGCCAATATCCATAGAGATTTGTTGGGGGGTGGGGCAAGTGTTTAGGGATCTGTGTAAGAAGCAGGTGGCCTATCCTTTCTAAGTTAACATGAGAAAATATTTCTGATATCTGAGTAATAACTGAGGTCCCAGGGATGTTTTCCAGAAAAGAGAAAGGGAAAGAAAATAAAAAGAAAAGAAAGGAAGAAATCCTAGAACAGTAAAGACAGACGGCCTCTATCCAAGATCTGACATCAAACTATAAAAGAACTATCTCACTGGGGGGAAAAAAAATCACAAGAGTTATCTTATCCTTTTCTTTCCTTCATTTCCTAATTTAGCAAAATCCTTCCCTGCTCTCTCCACTACCCATAACCAGCACTTTCAGCAGAGCCTACCCCACCCCCCCCCACCCCTCCCACCCCACCCTGGCCTTCCCACTTTGTATACTTGGTTCCGGGGGAGAGAGTAAGTCACCGCAGCTGGGCCAAACCTTACTCTCCTGTGGCCCAGTTCCCTCGTTGTCCCCAAGAAAGGCTTGCCATTTGCACAGATGTGTCAGAGTCCCTGCAAAGCCAAGCGACCCACCTTCCATGCTCTGCTCCCAAAACTTCAGAAGCACGAGCAAACACAATACACCGTATCAAGACACCTTAAAAATATCCCACCGTACACTCTAAGCCAACAATTTCTCCTTTTCCCCGTGATCCCTACAGGAGACAACTCAAGCTTGTTCAAAAATATGCCTGCTGCTCGGTAGGAATCCTGACTTAGAGCTTCTCTGTTCCCTCAGGTGTTTGTGTTTGGAGTTCTTAGTAGTAATGAAGGCTCAGGAGAAGGTTTTAGATGATTCCTGGCTTTTGCTGCTAGAGGGCAACAGTCTGGCTGACAAGGGATCTTTGTAATTGGGTGTCCCTAGGAAGGACCTAAGTACCTAGTTTTAGGAAGCACATGCTTCCCCCACCTGGGTATGAATGTGGCGAGGTTCTGCCTGGGAGAAACAGACATGAGACAAAGAATCATGATCTCTAAACAGTGATGAGGCTACCATCACATCCTCTTCTACACAAATTCCTAATTCCAACGACCTTTAAAGCTCTCAGGCAGATTAGCAACGGGTGCATCTTAAGGATTCAAAGAGCGCTAGATCAACTTCTGACCGGGGAGTAATGTTATTGTGTGATACCTATGTTAGATGAGATATCTGGCTTATACGTTTTTCGGAAAATTAACATGAATGCACTTATTTCTCAGGGAACTTTTTTTTTAGTTTCAAGGGGCAGAGGTTCAACCCAAATTGGCCAGGTGCAAGAAATGGAAGGTCTATGTGCACAGAAATAGGTTGGATATGGGGAGAGATGTACTTCCTCAGATAAATGACCAACCTATACTGTTGCCGGTAGTGGTCACCGCTGGATCCTACCAAATGGTCTTACGTAGAACCATCTCTCTCCCTTCTCCACATTCTTCTTTCTTGACTTTATTTTCCCATAGTGTTCCTCAAATAGTAGCAAAACTGGCATCTGGCATTTCTAGGCTTACATCCTCTTACCTCATCCATCATGCAACAAAAAGAGCATCCCTTTTCACATAGTTCCAGCAACAGTTTCCCAGTTTAAATCTCAATGGAACACAGGGGAGGGGAAGAGGGGGAAAAAAAGTTACAAACAGAGAGGGAGGGAGGCAAACCGTAAGAGACTCGTGAATACAGAGAAAAAACTGAGAGTGGATGGGGGTGGGGGACAGGGGAAAGTGGGCGATGGGCACTGAGTAGGGCACCTGTTGGGATGAGCACTGGGTGTTGTATGGAAACCAATTTGACAATAAATTGTATTAAAAAGAATCTCAATGGAAAACACACATATGCATACATACACATAGAAGCAAACCACACTACTACAACTACCATTGACAACACCAACACTCTTTGTCCACATTTAACTCATACACCTATCACTGGGCCAAGGGTAATAGGCTGGCCTTCCATGGCTGACTCATGCGCCAACATCTGCAACTTGGAGCCAAACACCGTGGAGTCCATCTTGCACCCCATGCACAGAGAATGAGGGTCGGGTCCCTTCCCAAAGGAAAACCAACTTTCAATTATCTAAAGAGAAGAGAATGCACATTGGCAATGTCAACACTAAGATTTCGTCCAACCCATAGACTTCAAGCTTCTGATCATCATAGCTGACCTCAGGTATGTTTCTCCCCACAATACCCTTCAATGTGTGATGAGAGGTAGAATTTGCTAAGACCCCTTTAAAAACTTTCTTCTGTCAGATACTTCTATCAACCACTAGGATAAAATAGCATCCATTTTTAGAACCCACCGTTGAAATAACACTTCTACACACGAATGCATGTATACCTATTGGCAGCCAGGGGTCATTACCTCATGACTGTTCTGCTTTGAATTGGGTTTACGTGATGCTGAGTTTATTAAAATTATTGAGTTCCAGGTCCCCAAAAGGGACAGAAAATATAAACTGAAAACTCTTCCAAAAATAGTTGAAAATGTTAGATTAAAAACTTTTACATGTTGAATCACTAAATTGTACATCTGAAACTAATAGTACACTGTATGTTAACTAACTGGAATTTAAATAAAATCTTTTTTTTTAATGTTTCTGGAATGGCAATGGAGGAGATCTGCCACCTATTTTTGACCAGCAATCGTAACTAGTAAAAATTAGTTAAAAGGGAAAAACATTTCAAGTCTGGAGAAATTGTCCTAAGGGCATCAAGCATGTGGTAGGCTGGATAATGGCGACCCAGAGACCCATGTCGTCAGCTTCAGAATTTGTAACTGTTATCTTTTTTAAATCATTTTTTAATGTTTACTTTTCAGAGAGAGAGAGAGACAGAGTATGAGCAGGGTAGGGGCTGACAGAGAGGGAGACACAAAATCCAAAGCAGGCTCCAGGCTCCAAGATGTCAGCATAGAGCCCAATGTGGGGCTTGAACCTACGAACCATGAGGTTATAACCTGAGCCAAAGTCAGACACTTAATTGACAGAGCCACCCAGGCACTCCCATAACTGTTCACATTTAAGAAAAAGGTTTTTTTGCAGATGTGATCATGTTAAAATCAAAAGGTTAACCTGGATTATCTTGTTGAGCTGTTAATTCAATTGAAAGTATCTTTACAAGAGTGAACCAGAAGATTTGGTAAGACAAAGTCCGAGAAGATATTATGACCTATGGGCAACGAGGTTAAAGTGATGTGGCTACAAACCAAGGAAAGCTAGTAGCCACCAGAAGTTGGAGTAGGCAAGGAATGGATCCTTCCCGAGAAACCCCAACACAGCACAACTCAGTGCTAACACTGTAATTTTAGTCCAATGATACCGATTTAGGACTTCTGGCCTCCAGAATCGCAACACAATAACTTTCTTTGTTTTAAGCCACAAGGTGTGTGGTCATCTGCTACATCTGCCATAGGAAACAAATACACAGCAAATAAAGGAAAACTTAAGAAAAGTGACTGAATGTCAGAATAGGCAGAGTCTGTGGTCCCTACGCCGTGATGGAGGGTTACTCTGCTATCCAAAACAAAACATCACGAGGAAAAACATCTATAGACTAAGAACTCTTATGAATATAGATCTAAAAAGCCTCACCACAAAGTGATTGTATACCTTGACAAGTGGGATCTATCCCACAAGGGTAAAGTAGGTGTAACATTCAGGTCAGAAACAAGATAAGGATGTCTGATCTCATCAATTCCAACTAGCATTGTATTGGAAGTGCAGTTAGGCAATAAATAAATAAACAAACAGACAAATAACCATCAGATCGCAAAGATGTAAGCCTCTATCTCTATTTGTAGGTGACATAACCTTGTATATAGAAAATCCTAAGAAATTCACTGAAAATTATTAGAATGAAAACAACTGGCTCAGCAAGGTTACAGCATACAAGTATTTTTAAATGTCTTTTTAATTAAATTAATAAAGTATAGAAAAATCTCTTAATCTCTTTTATTCCTATACTTTTGCAGTGTATAATAGTAAAAAGCACCAGTAAAACAATCTCATTTAAAATGCTATCAACAGTTTAACGAAACAAGAGAAACTGTTGCTCTGAAAACTACACAACGACGTTGAGAGAAAGTCAAGATTAACTAAATGCCACAACATTCCATGTTCATTAATTTAAAGACTCACAGGTGTTAAGATGGCAACATTCGCCAAATTAATCTACAGATTCAATAGAATCCATGTAAAATCTCACCCACTCAATTAATTAAGAAGGCAAAAATAGGGGCGCCTGGGTGGCTCAGTCGGTTGGGCGGCCAACTTCGGCTCAGGTCATGATCTCGTGCTCCGTGAGTTCGAGCCCTGCATCGGGCTCTGTGCTGACAGCTCAGAGCCTGGAGCCTGTTGTGGATTCTGTGTCTCCCTCTCTCTGACCCTCCCCTGTTCATGCTCTGTCTCTCCCTGTCTCAAAAATAAATAAAACATTAAAAAAATTTTTTTTAATAAATTTTAAAAAAAATAAAAGAAGGCAAAAATATACTACTGATAAAAGACAGTTTCATCCACAAACGATGTTGGAAAAACTGGACAACGACATGCAAAACAATGAACGTAGACCACCATCTCATACCATACAGAAAAATAAACTCAAGATGGATTAAAGACCCAAATGTGAAACTTGAAACCATAAAACTCCTAAAAGAAAATATAGGTGTAATTTCTGTGACAGCAGTCACAGAAATGTTTTTTTTCTAGAGATGTCTCCTCAGGCAAGGGAAATAAAAGCAAAGTTAAACTGTTGAGACTACCCCCCAAAATGAAAAGGTTTTGCACCACCAAGAAACCAACAACAGAACAAAAATGCAACCTACTGAATGGGACAAGATTTTTGCAAACAATATATCTGGTTAAGGGGTTAACATTCAAAATATATGAAGAGCTTCCACAACTCAACACCACCATCACCACCACCACCAACAACAACAAAAACCCACAAATAACCTGATTTAAAAATGGGTGTAGGACCTGAATAGGCAATTTTCCAAAGAAGACATACAGATGTCCAACAGACAAAGGAGAAGATGCACAATCTAATCATCAGGGAAGTAGAAATGAAAACCATTAGGAGTTATCGCTGCACCCCAGTCAGAATGGTTAGAATCAAAAGCACAAGAAATAAGGAGTGTTGGCGAGGATGTAGAGAACAAGGAACCTTGACACACTGTTGGTCGGAAGGCAAACTGGTACAGCCACAGTGGAAGACAGTATGGGGATTCCTCCAACAACTAAAAATAGAATTACTGTATGATCCAGTGATTCCATAACTAGATACCTATGCGGAGAAAATGAAAACACTAGTTCAAAAACATATAAGCACCCCTCTGCACACCGCATCATTATTTTACAATAGCCAGGCTATGGAAGCAACCCAAGTATCCATGGATATGGATAAAGAAGATGTGGTATGTACACACACACACACACACACACACACACACACACAACACACACACACACTGGAACATTACTCAGCCATAACGAAGAATGAGGTCTTGCTATTTCCAACAACATGAATGGACCTAGAGGGTATCATGCTAAGCAAACTAAGTTAGAGAAAGACAGACCATATGATTTACTCGTACAGGGAATTTAAAAACAGAACGAATGAACAAAGGTGAAAACAAGACCAAAAAACACTCTTAAATATAGAGAACTGAGGCTTCCCAGAGGGGTAAGTAGGCGAGAGGATATGTGAAATAGATCAAAGAGATTAAGAATACACTTCTCTTGATGAGCACTGAGGAATGTATAGAATTGTTGAATCATTATAGTATACACCTATAACTATTAACACTAAGTTATTTTACTTTGACTTAAACAATAAAAAAAATCATGCCACCCCAAGAAAAACATCACCCCCCAAAAAATAATCACCTATGTTTTTCATCTTTTTTTGTATTAACTGACAATCTGATCCTAAAGATCATACAAAAATTCAAAGGACCCAAATCAAAACAACCTTGAAAAGGAACAAAGTTGGAAAACTCATACTTTTCCATCTCAAAGCTTACTACAAAGCCCCAACGAGGCACCTGGGTGGCTCAGTTGGTTGAGTGTCTGACTTCGGCTCAGGTCATGATCTCACGGTTCATGAGTTTGAGCCCCATGTCAGGCTCTGTGCTGACAGCTCAGAGCCCGAGGCCTGCTTCAGATTATGTGTCTCCCTCTCTCTGCCCCTCCCCTGCTCATGCTCTGTCTCTGTCTCTCAAAAATAAATAAAAATGTTAAAAAAAAATTTTTTTTAAAGCCCCAGTAAGCATGCATCACAGTGTGGCACTGGATTGAGTACAGATATATTGATAAATAGAAGAAAACTATGAGTCCAAATCTACACCTTCACATGCATGGTCAAATGATTTTTATCAAGGGTACCAAGATCATTCTAAGGGAAAAGAATGGCCTTTTCAACAAATGGTGATGGGAAGACTCGATACGTAAATGCCAAAGAATTCATTTCTACCTCTACCTCACATCATATACAAAAATTCTGAAACTACATTCAATACTCAAATGCAAAAGCTAAACATACAACATTCTTAGAAGAAAACATGTGCTCTTGGATTAGGCAATGGTTTCTTAGAAATGGCACAAGAAAAAGAAAGGTAAGTTTGACACCAAAATTAGAAAATTTGGGGTTTCAAGGGATCATAAGTGAAGAGTCAACCCACAGAATATGGGAATGAATTTGTACAAATCAAATATTTCATAATGAACTAGTATCTAGAAAACATAGCAACTCTTAGAACTCAATTATGAGACAGACAAATATCCATATCCCTATATGAATGAAAGATATCAACAGGTATTTCTCCAAAAATGGCCAATAAGTACAAGAAAAAAATGCTCAATGATTAGCTATTAGGATAAGGTAAATCTGGGGCACCTGGATGGCTCAGTCAGTTAAACATTCAACTTCAGCTCACGTCATGATGTCACGGTTCATGAGTTCGAGCCCCACATAGGGCTCTGTGCTGACAGCTCAAAGCCTGGATCCTGCTTCAGATTCTGTGTCTCCCTCTCTCTCTGCCCCTCCCTAGCTTGCACTCTGTCTCTCTCTCTCAAAAAATAAATAAACATTAAAAAAATTTTTTTAAGGATGAGGCAAATCAAAACTATAATGAGATATTACTTTACATTTTCTGAGGTTAAACACAGAGGTGCTCTAAGATCCAGCAATTTTACTCCTACATATATACCCATGAGAAATAAAAACATATGTCCTCACAAAAATTTGTACGTGACTGGTCATGACAGCATTATTTATAATAGCCAAAAAGTGGTAATTCCCTAAACACCCATTAACTGAAAAATGGATAATTACCATGTGGTGTATCTATGCAATGGAATATTATTCAGCAACACAAAAGAATGTACTGGAACGTGGTACAAATGGGTGAACCTTGACAATGCTGTGCTAAGGGAAAGAAGCCAGTCACAAATGACTATATATGGTAGGGTTCTATCTACATGAAATATTCTGAAAAGGAAAATCCATAGAGATAGAAGGGAGATTAGTGGCTCAGGGTGATGAACCCTGAGGGACATCAGGAGAGTCCACTAAATGATAAGGGGTTTATTTTTTAGGTGATGACAATATTCTAAACTTACTTGTGGTCAAAGCTGAAAACTGAACATACAAAAACCCATTGAAATGTGTGCATTAAATGGGTAAATTTATGGTAGGTGAAGTTTATCTAAATAGCTCTTAAAAAGTAGAAATAAAGTAACAATTAGAAATAAGAGCAGTGGGGGTGCCTGGAGGGCTCAGTTGGTTGAGCATCTGATTCTTGATTTCAGCTCAGGTCATGATCTCACAGTGACCGATGTCACTCGAGCCCGTTGAGATGTCAGATCGAGCCCGGTATTGGGCTCTGTGCTAACAGTGCAGAGCCTGGTTGGGATTCTCTCTCTCCCTCTCACTCTCTATCTCAAAAAAACTTTAAGAACTAAGAGCAATGAATGTGTGAGGGAGCCAATTCCCTAGATAGGATTTTTGGTCTCATCTCAGCACTGGAGTCAAAGCACCAAGAAGAGACCATGGACCTAGGGAAAGCAAAATCAAAGGGAGGCATCTCTGCATTAAATTAGACTCTGTTTGGGCTTCTCCATGAAGACACCAACAAGAAGAAACCACCTGCCAATACATGGTCATCAGCCAATCCTATCCAGGACTGAGGGTCACCTAACAGTGACCGATACTTCTTGGCAGTTTGGAATTCCAGTTTATGCCTTTCACATGCTTTATTTGTCTCCAAACTGAGAGATCACATAAAAAATTGTCACGAGAACCCTGGACTCCTGGCATAAGCCAACACCTGATGGGCCTCACAGGAGTTCCCACATCAAAATCACCTCCGAGGAGAACACCAATTCTCAAATTACAAAATAAAACATGGCAGAATTTCCATGACAAAGAATCTGCAGCAAAATAAATCCTAGCATAGACACCTTCAGAAAAATCGAGGGATGTAACAGCAACTAATTTTTTGACAAAAGCGTATTTTAAATGTTCCAAGAGGGGCTCCTGGGTGGCTCAGTTGATTAAGCATCTGACTTCGGCTCAGGTCATGATCTCCTGGTTCGCGTGTTTGAACCCCACATCAGGCTCTGTGCTGACAGCTCAGAGCCTGGAGCCTGCTTCGGATTCTGTGTCACCTTCTCTCTCTGCCCCTTCCCTGCTCACGCTTTGTCTCTCAAAAAATAAATAAATGTTAAAAACAATTTAAATAAATAAATAAATAAAATGTTCACATGAGTCAAGTTAGATTTTAAAAGAAACCAAAAAGAAATTCTGAGTAAGAAAAGCAGTCATGAAAAGTTTAAATGCAGTGATGGGTTCAAAAGCAAATTAAACCTGAAATGAAAACCAGTGAACTGCAAATATATGGGAGAATATGTTCTAGAATGAAGTGGAGAGAAATCAGGCCAAAATACAAAAAAAAAAAAAAAAAAGCTGTTAAGAGACCCAAAGAAGAGCATGAAAAATTCTAAACTTTTTTTTTTTTTGAGAGAGAGAGAGCGCACAAAAAAGGGAGGAGTAGAGAGAGAGAGAGGAACAGAGGATCTGAAGTAGGATCTGTACAGCGAGCAAAGAGCCCAATGCAGGGCTCAAACCCATGAACCATAAGATCGTGACCTGAGCCAAAGGCAGCCGCTTAAGACTGAGCTACCCAGGTGCCCCCCAAACTCTTTCTAAAAGGAGATGTTCATGAGAACAGCGAGACCCGATATTAAAAGAGAAAATATCTGGAATTTTTTAGAGTGCTGATTCTAGAAGGTGAACAAATCCTCAACAAGATACATTTTCAAACTATGCCTAGACACATCAGAGACGGCAGAACAATAAGGACAATGCAAGTATTTGGACTCATCCAGAGTAAAGAGTTTTGCCTTTACTCACAACCTCTCAAAAAATTAAATCATCTTTAATGATGACCCTACGTGAAAAATAGCTAATCTCACTCTGCATCCCCCCTTCACCTATAGGCAAGCTCTCCTCATGGGCCAAACTCACCTAGAAACCACAAAAAAAAAAAGAACCTAGGGCTTCCAGATATATAGGTTGGGCTCTGGAGGCAGACAGTAGGCAGAACAGAATGGAAGATACAGAACAACTTCCTCCTCCAAGTTGCATAGAATCTTGTGGCCAAGTTTAAACTATTAAGTTTTGGAACAACCATGGTACCCACAATATTTCCTAATGCCTGGATACTTTAACCCTCAAAACAAAATAATGACAGTAATAGATTAGAATCTACTCAATAAAATAAATTAGTGGGGCGCCTGGGTGGCTCAGTTAAGCATCTGACTTTGGCTCAGGTCATGATCTGGTGGTTGGTGAGTTCGAGCCCCACATCAGGCTCTGTGCTGATGGCTCGGAGCTTGGAGCCTGCTTTGGGTTCTGTGTCTCCCTCTGTCTCTGCCCCTCCCCCCGCCTTGCTCACACTGTCTCTGTCTCTCTGTCTCCCAAAAACAAATAAATGTTAAAAAAAAATTTAATACAATAAAAAAATTAGAATGTATTGATAAAAATAAGGAAAATTAAAAAGCCAGCAGAAGGCCAACTAATAAATATAAGATGACAGAATTTAAAAATCACTGAATTTTTGCAACTACCATTGTAACAATTGATTCAGGCAAGAATCCTCAAGAGACACTAGGGCTAACGAGTCAACGCTTTGTCAGGTACAGCATATTTACATAGTCAAAATGTATGTCTTCTCAAATTACCTTTAAATTATAAAAGTAGAACATTCATTTTAGAGTTGAGAAATCTAGTGCAAACTACCTGACCCAAGTGATCTAAGTTAACAGAAAAGGTGACCACCTTCGCAGTGTAACACACTGAAAATAACACATCGTTTATGCAGTAAATCCGTGACTTGAAGGTAATTAAAAGGAAACTGGAGACACATTCAAATTAAGGGGTAATGTATGAAGTAAATTACTTGTACTCTTCAAAAATGTCAGTTTCATTCAGAACAAAGGCTGGGAAAGTTCTTTAGGTGGAAGATCAAAGTGGCATGACAACAAAATGCAATGCATAATCTTGAAATTACATCCTGGACTGCAAAGAAAAAGAAAAAGAAAGAAAAGAAATTCTCCAAAGGTCCTATCTGTAGAATCAGCAAAATGCGAACAGATGCTAGTGGTTGGTGGCGAGCAATGCCTGAAAGTATGGAGGGCAAGAAGAGGGTCAATGGCAATTCACTTTCTAGTGGAAAGAAAAGAGGTGTTATTTATAGGTGGACAGAGTGTGACTATGAGAAAGCAAATGGGGCAGGGGTGCCTGGGCGGCTCAGTCAGGTGAGCGCCCAACTGTTGATTTCAGCTCAGATCATGATCTCACGGTTCGGGGTGAAATCGACCTCCATGTTGGGCTCTGCACTGACAGATTGTCTCTATCCCTCTCTCTCTCTCTCTACCCGTCTCCTGCTCATGCGTGTTCTCTCTCTCTCTCTCAAAATAAAGAAAGAAACTTAAAAAAAAGGAAAGAAAGAAAGAAAGAAATCAAATGGGGCTAAATGTTCTCAACTGGCGAATTTGGATGAAGGATACACTAGAGTGTTTATAGTCCTTCTTGCAAATTTATATTAGGAGTCATTTCACAATAAAAATAGTAACCCAAAGCATACAAATCAACTTTAAAGGTATAAACACTGTGAACTTAACCATGCTGATCTCGAGAATTTTTACCATCCTTCAAAATAAATGTACTGACGTAAGGTAAATTTTTCCATTTGTAGTATATGTGTGGAATTAACTGTGGATGATCCAAAACTTGGTCGGAAAGTCACACATAGCAGGGCCAAGTTTAGCCGGCAGGCCATTTCCTTTTATTGGATATGTAGCTTTGTCTCTGCAAATAAATAATGGAGCTTTGGATAGAATTGTCTGAAGTCTAGTGTCTGTTCCAATCTTTTCAGTAAACCTGTAAAGGCTTTCCACTATCACCGTCGTGTTAAACTCTTCCAATGAGATAGTTTCAACAACGAACATGAAATTAGTTTTCCTTTTTCCCCACCACACTATGCTTTCATTTCTTCAACTATTTATAGACTTAGAAATCTTTGGTGTCCCTTGTAGCTTCTGTTCACTTCTTAGGAATCAAGGAGAAAAGAAAAATGGTGGCCCTCTCTCAGTCTGTGAATGAAATAGCCCAGCTTAGCATATTAGGCTATCCTGGGAACTAAGAGCATCACAGCAGAGGAGGACCAGATAAGCCAGGGAGAGCCTAAGCGTAGTTTGAGAACATCAGCTTCCCTGGCCATGGTCATTGGCTGGAGTGCCATGATGTCCACTCATTTACTACTGAGTTCTATTCATTGCTCTTTTTTCTTTGTTCCTATTTCCACAAGCAAATTTAAATCTCATCGAAGAGCTACATTAGCCTACCACTGCCTCTTCTTTACTCCATAAAGCATAGAGACTAATGACTCCTTTTGAGTTCATCTTAGAAAGTACCTTGAAGGAGTTTTACTTCTTCCTAAATCCATACTCACAGTAGCCATGTTGGAATAATATGGTTGGCCTGAAAAATAAACTGGAACTTAGATTCCTGCTTTCCTACTATTAAAGACTTCCTTGGGCCCAACAAATCTTCCAGACGACTTCCACTGGTCTTACCACCTAGAAAAAATGCCATGCTCATAGTTCATGCATTAGAAAGGGATTCAGATGCGATGGGATGGGGCAGGGTGGCATGGCATGAAAGAGAATGACTCAAATAGAATGGAATTCATGTCTCGGGGAAGGACAAAGGGGGGCTGTCCTCAGTCAATTAAGCTCCATGGCATATATGACCTCAAGCTCTATAGTACTTCTGTTAAATAATAAACCACATCATTGTTCAGAAATACCCCTTCACCAGTTTCTATCAGATTACCACCACCCATCTTTCCCAAAGCTTACATTTAGCAAATACAAAGGTTTGTTTTAGAAAGGTTAATTTTGGGTTTGACTGACAGGCAAATTCAGTTCGGTGGGAAGATGTGGGTCACCGAAGGCAGTTATAGTTAAAAAAAATGCTATCAAATGGATTGGAAAGAACAATGATTTTATCCAAGGAAAAAGGAAATGTGCCCAAAAGAGACAGACAGAGAGAGAGAGAGAGAGAGAGAGAGAGAGAGAGAGAGAGAGAGAGGTAGAAAGTAACAGCTTAGAGTAGGGAGTTTTTCTCACACAGCGCTGAGGGCAGTTCACAAAATGGCAAACATTTGCTCAAGATAATGTGTCTGTAAAAGAGTGAAACTTTCATCTGATATCACAAGGTTATACCTGCAACTGAGAGAAAAGGGCAAGATTCCACAGAGATGTAAGTGAACACCGATGATGAATGCAGGGAACCAGGCCATTAAGATTTATCAAATCAGATTCAGTGGATACTCTTTGAACTTACATATTATCTACCTGGACATATGTGACACTCAATGTTCTCAAACTTAAACTCCATGCTTTCACTCTCTAAATGAATAACTAGAAATAGAATGTATTCAGGATCTGTGGCAAAGAAGGGACAAAGTCTTAGAAGATTTCAAGGTTATATTTCAATCCTGCTTTGACAAATTTAAGAGGAGGAAAAGGCTGGCATAACACCATTGTGGATTATAAAAATGCTTATATTCATACATTACTGATCGCATAAAGTTTCATCAATCGGATTAAACCTCCCAAAAATTCTTGGGTCAAAATGGCAAATATCCACAGGTTTTGATGCTGTTTATTTTATTTTTAAAAATAAAACTGAGGTGCACCTGGGTGGCTCAGTTGGTGGGGCGTCCGACTTCAGTTCAGGTCATGATCTCATGGTTTGTGGGTTCAAGCCCCATGTCGGGCTCTGTGCTGACAGTTCAGAGCCTGGAGCCTGCTTCCGATTCTGTGTCTCCCTCTCTCTCTGCCCCTCCCCCACTTGTGCTCTGTCTCTCTCTCTCTCTCAAAAATAAATAAATTTTTTAAAATATTAATTAATTAATTAATTAAATAAAATTGATGTAGCCCTGGATGCAGGGCTCAATCTTGCAAACCCAGAGATCATGACCTGAACTGAAACCGAGAGTCACAGGCTCAACCAACTGAGCCACCCAGGTGACCTGATACTGTTTCTTTTTGACAAAGGAAGTAAGCAGATGACTTGACTCACAAATGAGTAATTGAGGTCTAGAACGCACAACTCCTGACACTAGATCAAAAGAGAAGTCCCTAATCATGTGTCACAGCTACTGAAACCTATTTGACACAAAATCCCCAAATCCTCCTGTTTATTGGTATTATGATCTTCCTAATGGTAATAGCTACTCTATGGAGCATTGATGACTTGGAAGTTATTATAACAAGATTTTCATATATCCCTCATGCAACTCAATGAGTCAACTATTAGTATATCCATTTACTCAAGAGAAAACTCAAGGAGTGCCTTATTCAAGCTCACAATGCTAATCAGCATCAAATCTCACATATAAATTCAGGTTGGTTTGGTTTCAAAGCCAGTAGCTTGAACTACTAAGCTATACTGTGCCTTTGCCAATTTATTTCATGTTACTCTCCATTCAACATGGCCGGTAGCTTGTACTGCCATTCAGGACAATGTAGGTAGTTGTACACGGTGCTGAAGATGTTTTGTAGCCGCACTAGTATTCTTAAAACTGTGTTTTTATGGGACGCCTGGGGGGCTCAGGTGGTTAAGCGTCCACCTTCAGCTCAGGTCATGAGTTTGTGGGTTCAAGCCCGGCAGAGGGCTCTGTGCTGACATCTCAGAGCCTGGAGCCTGCTTCAGATTCACTCTCTCTCTCTCTCTCTCTCTCTCTCTCTCTCTCTCTCTGCCCCTCCTCCACTTGTATGCACACTCTCTCTCTCTCAAAAATAAATACACATTAAAAACATTTTTTAAATACATAGAATAGAATAGAATAACACTGTGTTTTTGTGATCAACCATCAAAATCCAAAGTAGACATGTACTGGTTGTATGTAAGTAAGACCAAAAACAAAACAAAACAAAACTGCCCTACACCTGTCTCCTCTGCATTCACCATTTTTACTGTATCCACCCGTGCTTCCTGCCACCACTATACTATCCCTCAACTCCTGCCAAGGTCAAACAGAGGGAATTTCCAGAAATGGACATGGCCCTAGGGGCAGCCCTCAAAAGACAGGCAGGAATCTGTGTGTCAACACCCAGTTTCCCCATCCCTAGCGTTAGAGAGCTCTGAGGCCGTCTCAAAGCCCTTCCACCAGGTCTCCTCAGTGGGAAAGAGCTCTCACTGTCCACACAGAACCCGGTCACCAATGATCCCTGAATTAGCGGCCCGGTCTTCTCCATTTCCTTCCATTTTCCTTCTCCTACTGACACTTCCTTGGGATCACTTCCCTGCCTCCCCACCAAAAAAAAAAAAAAAGTTGCATCTAGTTACCCCACAAGATGAAATCACTTATTTGGGAATAAATGTGGTTCAACACATAAAGAGAAAGTAGCAACTGCTTTTCTGTATTCTACAGAAATATATGATTTGCTCTCCCCACCCCTTAAAATAAATATACCCCCAGAAGATAATAAAGTAAATCAGATTAATGTTATTTATTATTCAAAGTTAATATTATGGGCTGAAGGCGTTGCTTCCCTTGAAAAAAACAAACAAGCAAACAAAAAACAAACATCAAAACACACACACACACACACACAAACAAACAGAAACAAATTCCTATGCTAAAGTCAAGCCCCATCATCTCAGAAAGTGACTACATTTGGAGACCAGATCTTTCAAGAGTTGAGGAAGTGAAAATGCAGTCATTCGGGTGGCCTTTAGTACAACATGACTGGTGTCCTTTATGAGAAGAGATTTGGACGTAAAGTTGTATAGAGGCAGGGCCAGGGGAAGACAAAGGGAGAAAATGGCCAAGGACAAGCCAAGGACAAGGCCTGAGCCAGGGCTTCAGAAGGAATCAGCACTGCTATTCCTCCAGAACCGTGAGAAAATATTTAACTGCTGCGTAAGCCACCCAGCCTGTGATACCTTGTGGAGGCAGCCCTAGCGAACTAACACATTCGAGAGGCCCAGACAGTATCAGCCACTGCCAAGACACTGCCATCTATAAAATGCCTGCTCTGTGCAGCAACCAGGCCAGGCAATTGACGCGCGTCAGTGATGGTCAGGCTAACAAATTTCTATTTGAGAGACGTGTTACCGTCCCCGGGTTACCGATGAGAAAACTCCCAGGTTAAGGAAGGTAGGTAACTTCCGTGGTCTCATGGCTTCTGTAAGAAAGGCCAGGATAGGAAGATTCTATCTTAGGTTTGTGATAGGAGCCTCTTAAAATAAAATCGGCCTATCCTAGTCCATTTTTACACTATTTCTGATGTACAATGAAGGACCAGTCCTTTCGTTTCTCCATGATGTAGTTTCTCTATTTGTTAAAAACAAGGAAGCGTAACTCTGGGTACAAGAGTAGGTCATAGCCTTACAAAATGGTACCTTCAGAATGGATTTAAAAGAGATTGTGGTAGATCTTAAAAAAAAAAAAAAATTAGCCGAACCTAATTCTTCAAGCCACTGTGGTAATTACATGGCAGTGACACAGCGGCCTTCCTACATGAAGTTTCATCCATTGTCAGCGTCCCCTTTTTCTCTTTGACTACAGGTGGCGAGCCATCCGCGTTCCATCTCTCCAGGCAAAGCCAACCTAATCAGCCAACAACAGAGAGTTCACAAGTGTACAGGGGCCCATTATTCATCACTTCTGCAGCTACTGTAGCCCTAGTTAGTGATTAAATATTTAGTGTCACTAATATAGGCAACAGAGAAAAGAAAATACTGCACTTCTTAAATGCCTTGGAAAGCATATTGAAGGCAGCCAGTCAATCACTTGAGTGGCAGGCTCAGAGTACCTCATTAAAGGTGCTAAAAAATAAAATGTGCTCCAGATCCTTCCCGCTTGCTCTCTTTCCCTATTAGGCCCTATTTGGGACATTCTTGTTTGAATTTTAGAACTAGCTTGAAGCAAAACTCACTACCAAGGACAACGGAGGAGAGATATTATAAATTATTTGCTTTACCACCAACTCGAGGTGAACTTGATATATCGCCTGAGGCATTACAATGCTAAGGAAACTG
Organism: Panthera tigris; assembly: GCF_018350195.1. Classification (NCBI taxonomy): domain Eukaryota; kingdom Metazoa; phylum Chordata; class Mammalia; order Carnivora; family Felidae; genus Panthera; species Panthera tigris. Next base: position 95,261,959 of record NC_056660.1, on the reverse strand, counting down.
GGAGCTGTTCCCCTTTCCAGAGCACAGAACGGCAGACTCGTGGCATGACAAAACAGAAAAATCTGCCTCAGTTCCACCACGCCTGCCCCCTCCACAAAACCCTAATGTATTAATGCGCTGGCCTCCAGATGTTTCTAAACCAGACGCAGGCGTAACTACAACAACGCATCGGGAAAATATTTGTACCTTTGCTCCCTGAAGCTAGCAGTGCCATCCATTTTGAACTTGGGTTACAAAATGGGGGTTCTTGTATCCAAATAAGACCTCTTCAGGGTCTAGCAAGGGCAGACGTGACTCTGGCACTCAGAAACTCAAAATATGATGGATTTACCAATTCAAGTCCGGCACATATGCTCTAGCTGGCACACTAGGCACTGGTCAGATCTTTCATACTTGGGGTTTAGGCCACCTTAGTTGGAATCACTTTGTAGTTGTGAGGGTACACTGATTGTGACACGGGCCAGAAGTCACTATGTATACCCAGGCAGTAGTAGAATTTTTTGCTTTAACTGCTGTGTTCATGTGCTACTCTCTCAGAACTTGTCTTTGAACTAGCTACATCTTCTTACAGGGACATGTGGCTCCAAGCATCAGCAGCCACGGGGAACCCCATTCTATACCCAGGTGAAAGTTGACTGCACTCAATCAGCTCCAGACTCTTTCCAGAGCAAAGCAGTCATCTCTGCTCCTCTCTTGGCTTTCAAAGTCATTCCTTGCCTTTTACTGTTGGTCTCGACACGTGTCAGGCATCCCGGTTCAACAAGGAGACCCAGCAGAAGTGGATACTTCCATGAGCACAGGGCTTGAGGTCAAGAATCCATTATTCATGGATTCCTGGGACATTCCCCTTCAGAGGCTACCCTGAGTTAGGTCCCATTACCAGTGATGACCTCATCTCAACCACTCCACTCTCCGTACCTTTCTATGGCTTAATGATTCCTACAGCTTGCATTTATTAACTAATCCTGCTGAACAGATTATTTCTTTTTTCCCTGCCCTCAACAACCAGTCCCATTTCTTAGAAACAAAGCAACTGCTTTCAGTCCACTAAAAATACAGCACCCTTAGAAAATAGGTTTTAACTCTTAACTTTTCTACGCTGCTTCTGGAGACTTCCAACCATTGTTGCATCCCTGAAGGTCATGTACAGCAGAGATCCTGAGTTCATACACCTGTCATCTGGGGCTGCAAGTCTCTGTTACTACTCCATCGAGTCCCAATGGGGTAATCAGCGATTTGACATACAGTCCCATTGACTATTAGCCATATTTTTAAATCATGTATACAGTTCATTCTGAAAACTATAGCCTTGCACACTGACCAAGACAAATAATCATCCAACTTTTTATAATTTTTGTGCATATGACAAGAACGGTTTCAAGTTTGTGGCAAGCATCATTAAATGTGCTTTTAATGTTTGCCTAGAAATCCACCTTTAAAAAAAAAAATGTGCAGACTGCAGGGAAAGAACCTTTTCATTGAAGGATCATTAATACATTTACATTTTAAAATTACACCCTTAAGGGGGCCCAGGGAAACTAGTTATTTTTTATTTTAAGTGTCACTTGGTATTCCCTTTATTGCTATACTTTGTAGGTCAGGACAATGTAAGGAAATTGAGCTGAAAACCACCGGATGGCCAAGATCTAAAAGTCAAAATGTCACAGTAAGGATACAGATATGTAACATAATTGTTGCCTTAAGAGAAAAACAGAATGGTCACTGATCCTTTGCGTTGAGACTTCCATTACCTACAAACTAGCCTTAGACTTTCTTCTCTGTGCTGTGAAACACAGGTGGTCAAGTATAAATGATATACTACAGTCAAAATGAAAATCCCTCACCCCTTCAAGGACCCAATTTCTTTACTCATTTTTTTCAAATTGTGCTGAGCTGCATTTGCAAATGGAGCCTGCCTGCCTTGTCCCTTGAAACACAAGCCCTATTTCAGAAACAGACAGTAAAAAAAAAAAAAAAAAAAAAAAAGTATTTAATATGACCATTGCTTGGGTCGACTTGCTTTTGCCTCAGGGTCCAACTTGGGACTTGAATAGAGTCTGTGTGACTGCTTTCCATGGTCTGCTGCATCATCATATAGCAAAACTGAATTGTTTTGACGAGAGCTGGTGAATAGGCTATGTTTGGACAGACCGGGTCTGTTTTTAGCCATTAAAAAGGGCTATTAGAACTGCTGAGCTGTCATTAGAGCACATTGTGAGGTGCCCAAGACAAAGCAGCGAGAAGCAAATAGGCTTTCTGCATCCAGAGGCCCAGAGTCTGGGAGGACAGTATGCTGTCAGGCCCCCTCCACTTAACAGTGCCAAGTGGGAACCAACGGTTGCACCAGGTGTGAGCAAAAGGAGCCCAGCTTGAATCGGACTCTGGAAAAGGGCTTTGGGTTAAAAAGAAACAAAGAAAAAAGACAAAGAGAGCTTCAAGTTTTTCTAGTACTGGTCAGCAAACCGGGGAATGTTTTCCAAATTCCCTTCTATGCTTCTATGCATGGCAGCGAAAGCTCATTAGTTTGGAATAATTGGAAGAAGGCAGGCTTTGGGCTTTCCAAGTTAAAATAAGGAATTACACAATATTTTTGGAATACGGCCATTGTATTACTTTATAGCCCCAGGCTAACGATTGCTATTAACCAAAGAGCCTATTTAATAATCCGTAGTCCAAAAGAGCAATTTGTAATTAGCACACCATTGCTGGTATGCAAATAGAATGCGTTAGGTTCTTGCCTTGGCTGTTTTCTTTAAGATTTCTTCAGTGGCACAAACATCCTTCTCAAATTCTCTTTACTATTTACTATTGATTTCATTGGTAAAGCCAATTATAATATAGTTATAAAACATGTCACAAAGCTACAGACTTTTAGCTCTGCCCCCCAATAGAATACTCCAAATTCTGAAGGCATCTGCATTAGAAATTAGTGAGCTCCAGATATACAAAATCTTACTGTGTATCGAAACAGAAGACGCTTTTCATTTTAGTCCTCTGTTGAAGACCAGAAAATCAGCGCGTCCCTCTCTCTTGGGCCCCTTTTCTTCCCTCCTTCTTAGGCACCTGAGAGTTTAGCATGTCTCTATCCTTTATCTTTATATCTCCTCCCCTACTGCCTCCTCCTTACTCATAGTTTAATGTATCTCACTCTTTCCTACCTCAGTGTTGCGATCTCCCTAAACTTCATGCCCATCTCAAGGGACCACCTCATCTAGGTCCTCTTTGTCAAATTCAGATTTCTTGCAAGGACTGTCCACCCTCACACACCCATTCATTCCTCAGCCCACTGGAATCTCACTTCCTGCTCCATCCCCGCCACAGCAGCCACTCTGACTCACAGGGACCCCGGACATCCAGTCCTTATCTTATTTGATCTTTCTTCTCGAGGCAGAGACGATAAGACAACGTTGTGTCGAAGTTGGAGGAGCAGACTTTATAGCCTTCATTCCTGCCATCGTGGCCACCGTCTAGGTGCCCACTGTGCTATGGAGGTGACTGAAGAGAGAAGCTGGATCGAATGAGTCATCCCATCTACTTGGTCTCTGTCTTGACCAGCTGGACCAACTTTTTGCCACTGGCCAGGCTTTCAGTGCATGTTCCCATCTCTAGACAATTCTGTTTCCAAAGTGAATGACTAAGTGTATTGTTCACATGTCTGCCTAATAAAAGAATTTAACTTATAATGCCCTGCAGGGCTAGCCTTGAGGGGAACGATAACATAACAGTGGTTTGCTCCAGACTGGTGGTTCGCTCCCCTCTACCACCAAGACCCGTCTGTGAACCCTTCCTGAATTTTGCATGTTCTCGAGTTGGTTGTAGAGAAACCCTTCCAAACCCTCCCAAAAGAGCTGATGAAGGGGCTGATGTAATAGGAGACACACAGGTCTGGGTCGCCTATTTACGTAACTTGTTAGTGTCCTCTGGTTCTACCCAGGCCTGATCCCAAGTACGTCATGTTCATCACACAACAGATTACTATTGCCTCGCCAGATCTCATGACTTGGTACATCTGGTAACACACGGCTCTTGATGGGTAGCTCTAGATGCATCAACAATGGGTATCTTCTAATCAGGCCCTCGGTCTCTATTATGGTACAGCGTCCCAGGAACTGTGTTTTAAATCAAGTACTGAGCAGCAGAGAAACAACCTGCAGCTGCTGCAGAAACCTCTTAATTTAGACCCGCCTCTAAGAATCACTCAAGAATGCATGAGACCACTCATCTCAAGTATGTTCGATGCCAAAAAGGTCCAAGAGGTAGAGTAACAACTGTCTTCTACTTCATAGGGGATGTCCCAGTGTGACCATACTACTGGCATAAACACTATCAGTGTGAATATATTCACTTGCCATTGCTGCATAATATGGTGCCACAAGCTAAGGGACTTAAAACCACCTATTTTTATTGTCTCTCAGTTTCCGAGGTTCAGGATTCCAGGCATGGTTCTATGGAGTTATCTGCTTGGGAGTCTGACCAGGCTGCGATCCTGGTGTGACTAGATCAAAGTCTTATCAAAGGCTTGAAGAGAAAATCCACTTCCAATACGATCCCTCAGTTGGTAGAATTCCTCTCCGTGCAGCTCCATTGTCAACTTCTTACCTCAGTAGGTGTCAGCTAGAATCCCCCCGCCCTTAGGTCTCAAGGCTGCTCACAGTTCCCTGAAAAATGGAGCTCTCGACGTGGCCATTTGCTTTTCCAAGGCCAGCAGAAGGACAGCTCTGTCTGTAAGGCATGACCACTTCCTCTTATGGGCTTTCAACTAATTAAGTTTGGTCCAATCAGGATAAACTCCTTTTTTTTTTTTTTTTATCAATTCAAAGCAAGTGATTTGGAATCTGAATTCTATCCCCAAAAGCCCTTCATGAGTGTCATGCAAGATTACCTAATCACGTCACATCCTATCACTATGTTCTATTACCATTAGTCAAGAGTCTGTGTTCTTTATCTAAAGAAGTATCTAAAGAGTATCTAAAGCATTGCGGACAATCTGACTTCTTTGACTTGTCGATTTTTTATAAAGGTTTGGAAAATTTGAAACCTATGTTTGCTAGTCTCAAGTTTTTTCAAATGTCTACATTTACATCTTTAGCAGAAGTATCTAGAGCTACCTGTGCTTGAAAGATTCAAAAGGTTATTATTTTGAACATTCAACAACCACAAGTAGTAAGGAATACCCCACTCCACACAAGAAAACCAGTGGAACATTAAAAATATGAACGATCTTTCAATTATCCATGAATTTTTAAAATTTCAGGGTCTTTTGCTTGTTTCTCCAAGTTCCTTTTGGATCTTTACAGTTATGTTTTGTCGCCAATAGATTCCAATTCTTTCATTGTAGCTTCTATTCCTACTTTTATCTCCTTTATCACTTTTCATCTTTGTATTTTACAGACTCATATTGCTAATTCAAGTTTTTAAGATCCTAGGTCTTGTCTTCTGATTCTTGATTGCATACGTTTCCTAACATTGTTTGTGAGTGTGTACATTTTCTTCCCCATTATGAGCTCATCTTCACTGTTATGTGCCCTTCAACCCATACTTCTGGAAATTCTTAGGTGCCCTATGTTGTTAAAGTGTCCTTCCAGAGGAGTTCTGTTTCCTTTTTATCATGGGGGACTAGATTTTGCACTCATGTTTCCATCTCAGTTCCAAATATCATAACTAAAATACATGCAAATTTTGTATCTATATTTATTTAATCAAGTTCAGGTTTTGATTTCTAATGGGGTAGTTTTTTTTTTTTTTTTTTTTTACCTGCAGCTTTCTTGTCCCTTCCCTTAAAAGTTGGAGATATGTTTCTTGCGTCGAAAGGGGCAGGTCTTCTAGGATCTCATCTTCAAAAAGGGGCCTCAGTCAATCTCCCTGCCTCCTGAAGATACAGGACAACATCTGTTGCCTCTCTTAGAACTCCTATTTAGACCTAATATACTCCCAGTTTCCCTAGCATCAACTCACAGGCTCATTGCCCTGGCCCTCAAGCCCGTTAGGTCCTTCAAACATGACTATTTTTGAAAATAGAATTTCTGCTTTTCAGCGAGAGGGTATTCAACATTACCTCAATCCACCATGCTACCAGAACTACAAACACAGATAATATACTTCAGAGTAATATATTTAGAAGATTATACATGTGGAAGTAATAATGCATGCAGACACAAAATCATGAAGGTTATATTAAAATGACTCAAGTCTGAGAAGCATTCCTCTATTTCATGGTTACATCTGTCACTATGGCCTACACCTGTGTGACTCAGAAGTGGGGAAACCCACCATCATGCATGGATTGAAAATCTCCATACACGTGGGCATGGACACTTCGTGTGAATGAGTTCCACAACAGATGCAGGACCATAACCACACTTTACCAAAAAGGAAGGGACCCATACACTACATCAAAGTATCTTTAGTATCTCCCCAAAGGTAAACAAGTGGCTTGACACTTTAAATTATAGGAGACATAGCCAAAAGCTCCATGTGTCACATCATGGTCAGTTTTAGGTCAGCTCAGTAAAGCTACGGTGCCCAATCAATCAAACACTAATCTGGGGCCGCTGTTAAGGCACACTGTAATGTGATTAACTGCGATTCAATCACACTTTGTTAAGTGGGATTAAAGTTTATCTTCAGTTGACTTTATGTAAGGAAGATTCATCTAGATCACCACCTAGATTCAATCATTCCAAGGATTTAGGGGAAGAACTGAAACTTCCTTGAAGAAGAAGAAATTTTATCTGTGGATCACAGCTTCAGCATACACCTGAGTTTCCAGCCTGTCCTTCCAGACAGCCTGCCTTGTGGATTCCAGACTTGCCCAGCCAACCACCGCTATCACATAAGCCAATTCCTTGCCATTTGTTTCCTTATATGTATCTTTTACTTGTTTCTCTGGTCGACCCCTGACTAATATAGATGACATTTTGTACTAGCATTTATTTTATATGTGTACAAGTATCTGAAAAGCTTGAACCTTGTTTGTTTCCTCCCTTATTCAAAATAACATGAGAGAGATCTTAAGACCCAAAGGAATCTTAGCGGAGACGCAGTCCATAAAATAGATGTCTTTAGGTACGCAGAGTCTACCATGTGCTTTATGGGAGTATGAACAATGAATGTGAGTAGCACTCAGGGGCTGGGCTGCAAAAAGAGGCCAGAGCTGGATCCACTCAATTACTGCCCCATGTCCTGCTGTGCCTCAGATCCCTGGGAAATAGTCCTTCCAAGGACTAAATCAGCACCGTCTCTCAATTATACATAACCTTCTCTTCACTTTGCCCACCCCCAATTTAGGGAGGAAACAGCAAACCAGCATAAAAATACATGAAGGATTGAACACACATAACAAGGGCTAGGAATATAAAGCAAGAAAGTATAAAGTCGGAGACTATGTCTTTATGGCCGAGAAAAGAGGAGGCTCAGCAGGAAACATGATTACAGTCCATAAATGTCTTCAAGTAACCATGTCCATGAAACAGGGACTTACTTACCGTGGGAGAAAATGCTTACTCAAGGCGAAATCGCATGAAGTTCTGGAATGAACACTTTAGATAGGAAGAAGCACATTTTCGAAGGTAGGAACTAAGAGAAGATGAGTTATTGGCTACCTAAGACATTCACAGAACTGGTAAGATGGGCTGTGTCAACTGTTTTGGCATATAACAAGTCCGGTGTAAGGGATACAGACACATTTTTTTTCAACGTTTTTTATTTATTTTTGGGACAGAGAGAGACAGAGCATGAACGGGGGAGGGGCAGAGAGAGAGGAAGACACAGAATCGGAAACAGGCTCCAGGCTCCGAGCCATCAGCCCAGAGCCTGACGCGGGGCTCGAACTCACGGACCGCGAGATCGTGACCTGGCTGAAGTCGGACGCTTAACCGACTGCGCCACCCAGGCGCCCCGCATTTTGAAGGAAGTCATCTATTAGGACCACACAACGTGTGAAAACACAACAAAATTGCTGTCGAAGACTTCGTTTTTAACCATCTACTTAAAACAGACGCTAAGTTTCCATGGGCAACATGGAAGGGGCTAGCTGAAAAGATAGTAGTCAGTCCCCCCCCCCCCCCCCAGAAAGCTCAGGACACTGTCACTACCAGCCTGGCCCTTCAATCAGCAGCCAAAGCAATGGCCATACCCAGAGGCTTGTTAGAAATGTAGCTCTCGGGCCCTATCCCAGACCTACTTGTCCAGCTTTCTATTTCAACCGATCCCTTGGTGATATTACCCATTTCAAGGTTTGAAAGCAATTCAAAGAAAATACAAATGCTTACATGCTTTTGCAACCCTGAATAAACCTACAGGAAAAAATAATAAACTTCTTTATTAGAAGATCTTATCGTTTACTTCTTTGCCAAAATGATACAATGATATGTTAACTATACAGAAGCCCCCTAATCGATGACAGTAATGTCAGTGTTGATGCTCATGTAATTTCCTTGTCATACATTCTGTGAAATATTAGTAAAGTTACAGTCTGTCATGGATTGACTCTGCTGTTGATCATCTAATTTTTAATTTTGTACCCTGCCAGTGGACACATGTGGTCACTGTTGTCAAAAATAGCGATTTCACTAGGAAACTACTAATCTTTAAAAAGTGTCTCTGGAGTGGGGCACCTGGATAGCTCAGTCTGTTAAGCATCTGACTGTGGCTCAAGCCATGATTTCACTGCTCGTGAGTTCAAGCCCCGCGTTGGGCTCTGTGCTGACAGCTCAAGGCCTGGAACCTGCTTCGGACTATGCCTCCCTCTCTCTGCCCCTCCCCTGCTGGTGCACTCCCTCTCTGTCTCTCTCTCAAAAATAAAAAAAAACATTAAAAAAAATTTTAGTAAATTGATAAGTATCTGGAGTTCTGACACTGATTCGTTTCCCTCTGCATGGCCTAGTGGGAGATTAGCAAAAGAGAGCTAGGCCATGTGTGTCCAGGAAGACAGAAAGACGTTAATTTGATTGAAAGCCCCTTGGATTTCCATGTCACTGCTTGTCAGCCATGTGAACTTCCTTCATCAGTTCACTTTTGTGAGCCTCAGTTTACTTACTTGTAATAGAGAGATAATGATGCCTCCCCTTCTAGAGGAAAACCTAATGGGCAAACCAATGCCCATGGAAGAATTTGGTGAATTATTGAGGTCATGGAAGGGTAGGGGTTCATTAGCATCTCAGGGGAAGATTGGCAGTCTATGATTACTTGTCACTTGTCAAACTCGGGTTCTGGAAGCTGGTCGCTTAACTGCAGAATCCTTTGGTCCCCAATTTCTCAGACATTTAAAAGACTTCATAGGGGCGCCTGGGTGGCTCGGTCGGTTAAGCGTCTGACTTCGGCTCAGGTCATGATCTCACGGTCCGTGAGTTCAAGCCCCGCGTCGGGCTCTGTGCTGACAGCTCAGAGCCTGGAGCCTGTTTCAGATTCTGTGTCTCCCTCTCTCTCTGCCCCTCCCCCGTTCATGCTCTGTCTCTCTCTGTCTCAAAAATAAATAAACGTTAAAAAAAAGTGGTCTAAAATTCTACTTAGGAAACTAACATAACTTTAGCTGTTAAGCCACCTGGCTCCTTGCCTGAAATCCAAGCCAGTAGGAATAGCAAGTGAATTTTTTACACCAGCACCTTTTGTCCAAGGACAGCGGAGACTTTGACCTTTAGGTAATCCTTGAAGACCAGGTATTTGGTTCCATTAAGTATCAGTTTCCAGAAGATAGCTACTAATATTATAAACATATCTGAATTCTTAAACCAAGTTTGCAACTTGGCATTTCATCTATGTCTTTTATTTGTGCCACAATGATGTCTTTAAAAAAAAATCATGGCTAACATAGAATAATGCAGAGAGTCACATAAAAACATGTGGACTTTTGGTTTTGATTATTTACATTTTTCCCTTCCTCAGTTCTACCCCGTGAAATAAAATCAGATAGCCATCTTTTTGTTGGCATACAGTAATTTTTACAACAAAAATAAGAAATTGACCAGAAAGGACCAACTAGGATGAAGTTCATCATGTAGATGCAGTGAATAAGATGCCTAAAATGGGATACTTACACCCTTTCCCCCCAAAATTTAATCAATGACGTTGGAGTCAAGATAACTGTATGGGGATTTATTCTTGATTTAATTAATTAAAGTCAGTGAGCTATTATCACAGTTGACAATAACAACTTGGATTTGTTCCAGCTGCTATAAACCTGAGGGGAGAGCATGGCTTTATTTGACTCTTTGGGCCCACACAGAAAAGCTTATGAGGAATGAATTCTGGATTAGCCACCGGCTCTGTGGATGTGTTCAGGAGTTGATGGAATGTGACAGGGAAAGTGTGATCTATGCCAACTACCATATCATTGATTGTCTTATTACTACTAGCAAGAATCTAATAAAGAGACTTTACATGCTCTAAATCAAAGGAAAAATACTCCAGGTGTATCCAAGTCAACATACCATTTTGCAATGCATAGCCCTAGGCTAGGCACTGAGGACACATGTACCTTGTTTTCTAAGACCTGGCAATAGAGTTAAAAGAGATAGATATTCGATACTCTCTTGGCCCTATAACCCGTGCCATGAACATCTATAATCCAACAAAGCAGGAATTGTTGTGTCCCCAAATCAAGCACAGTGCCTGACATATGACAAATGCTTCATAAATATGTGTTGGTTGAATGAATGAGTGGATGGATGGATGGATGGATGGATGGATATATGAATAAGCTACTGACTATGGACCTATATGCTAACAACATAGGGGGAGACAGCTTTTCATTTATAAAGGTTGAAACCCAAAGGGATTTATCAATTAACTCACAGACCCTATATCCTTTATTGTGAGGCTCAAATTGATTATCCTTGACCGCACCCCTACTTAGGGTCATGTGTAAAATTATCCATCTTTTCCTTTTATTCACTGACTTAGAGCATCAGTCATAATCCTTATCCTCTGATGGTCTTATGAATTCAGAAAAAGGAAAATTACATTCTATTCTAAAGAAGATGAGGTTCTTAGAGTAGAATCACAGTGGGTCTAATGTTGAAAATGTCTGAAGATCTACAAAGGGGGCAATATGAATTATGTTACATCCCAGGGAAGTATGCCAGGAGTTTCCTCCACTCAGTTTTAAATTTCATATCCACCTAGGGACAGTGAGGAAAAAATCTCCAAAATGGATTTTTATATATGTGAACTGGTTACTCATCCCTTGATCTGCCCACCTCCTTCTGAATAAGATATCCTACCTTCCTCTCCTGGTATCCAGAAAATAGCCCAACGGTTCCACCAAACACTTTCCCAAACATTGCACAAAAAACAAATCCTAGTGCAGCAACCCAGGTGAGAAGTACAGTTGCACAACAGCATGAGGATCCTCACTCTGGCCATCACGGCCAAGCTGCTACCCAGGTTAACAAATTCCCCCGGTCCCAAATGATTGGTCTAATGGTTCAAATAAAGCACAAGGATACAGGAAACAAACTGATGGGTGACAGACTAGGAGGGTTGGGGAGATGTGGACAAAATGAGTGAAGGGGAGTGGGAGACACAGGCTGCCAGGTATGAGATGAGTCAGTCACAGCAATGAAAGGCACAACACAGGGAACATCATCAATATCGTAATAGCTTTGTACGGCGACACAAAACAGCCGCATGTACACCTGAAAGTGATGGAACACTGTGTGTCAACTGAACTCAAATGAAATGAAGACGAAAATAATTGGGCAATTTGAAGGAGAAAAAAAAAAGCACAAGGAGCCATTGTTCTCAGCCATTGTCTGAGCCAATGAAGTTCAGACATTTATGTTCCTGAAGCTACATGGTTAACCCAGATCCCTCCACGGTCTTTTTCTAACATGGTTTAAGAGTCTGCAGTTCAGAATATAGTTTCTCCTTCATATTTGCTTCTTAGTGCTGCACACTACATGCACAAAATATATTCACCTTTTAAATGGAACACTGACAGAGAAATAGGGTTTGTACCTCTTTTTCAAAGTAAACATCTGTTAATTACTCTGGGGCTGGGGCTGGAAAAATTCAGGTTGTGTTGAGGATTTTACCAGTTTAATAAAACAGCCTAAAAACAGCCAACATCACAACACCATTAGACTGATTGTTTTCTGTAAATACACAGAATATATGAATAATAATTTTCTCTTCGTAACTCTTGCTGACTTGAAGGCATGATCGAATAGTACATTTCTGATTAATCCAGGACCCAGTCCACATAGGCACATGTGCAGAGTTCTGATAAGGTGAAGAAAGATGTGTTTCCATGTCAACAATTTAAAGGTTGGAACTATTTTGAGTTGTTAATATAAACTTTGATATTAGCTCATTGACTTTGATGGCTTTGCAAAGAATAAACTCTAACGCAATTACAATGACTGCTGAAATGTACGAAATCTCTAGAGAAGCTGGAAAAATGTGTATGCCTGACAGGTTTGTCAATCACCTCTGGTCCTGATTATGTGACATTACCATGTGATTTTTCTTAACTGGAAAAATGACATTATAGTATCTCCTAACAGCCTAACACTAAAATACTGTATCACTCTTTATAGTTTCCTCCTCTGTCTTTATAGAACACCCTTAAATAAATAAATAAATAAATAAATAAATAAATAAATAAAGCCAGAGACTCTATCCTGAGGCATCATACTATCTCATCAGCTTATTAATACTTCAAAAACTACAACATCATTATCCTAACTACAGGCGGTAATATCACTGGCAGTAATTGGAGAGTCGTGATGACTCTGGTCCCTGGGTATTAACCCAATCAGCTTTTCTATTTTCTGTCTCTGGGATTCTTTTACTCAGAGACAAAATTATGTTTATGTTACATCAGAACTCCTATAATCTCAATAAAAAGAACAAAAACAAAACCAAAATAAAAAGAGACTGCTAATCAATGATTATTAAAATCCCAGTGTCATTCTTCAGGGCCTAGAAAGCTCCAAGAATGTAAAGGGGAAGAGAAGCCAAAAGACAAGGGATCCAAGTCGTGACCAAGAACAGGGCCAGAGTCAAGTCAGTCCGGATTTCACTGTGAGGGAATGTGGAGGCAAATATTGACGAGATGCCATAAATAATGCTGAAAAAATTTAAATTATCCGTTTTCCAAATCCTGATCATTCCCAAATTCTAATTTCAATCTTGCTAAAAATAATGAGGAACACACTGCACTGGTTAATGTCTGGAATTCACAAATGGTGGCCAGAAGAACGTGCCCCTCCAATTTCTGCCGGGGTAGCTCCAGGAGCTACCCTCTGAGAATCCCACCGGTTTCTGTGCTCCAGGGAACATTGCTGCCTCCAGGGAACAAATGACCCTAGTAGAGAGATCAAGGCAACCCGGTGCCTGTGTGACACAGGACTCCCCTTTGCTGATAGCCTTGACAGACTTCCCTCAGAACTGTACAGTGGTCTAAGACATCTGACCCCAACCTTGCCTTCTTCTCTTTCTCCTTCAGTCAAGACCAGACCTCCAACACAGTCTGACAGTTTCCCTGGCCTTTCCTGAATCGATCCTCCTTCTCCCTGAAAATCATTCCTCCCAACAAATTTCTTGCCCCTTTAATCCATCTTGGCCTTTGCTTCCATGAGGATCCACACTCACACATCCCCTAAGGGTATTGTGTATTCCCAGTGAAGATGTCAGGGTAAGGGATTAATATTTGTCAAACATCTACTATACACTAGGTATTTTACAAATATTATCTGATTTTACCATATGTTTTCACTCTTATGTGGATCCTGAGAAACTAAACAAAAGACCATAGGGGAGGGGAAGGAAAATTAAAAAAGTAAGAGAGGGAGGGAGCCAAACCATAAGAGACTCTTCAAAACAGAATAAACTGAGGGTTGATGGGGGGTGGGAGGGAGGGGAAAGTGGGTGATGGGCATTGAGGAGGGCACCTGTTGGGATGAACACTGGGTGTTGTATGGAAACCAATTTGACAAAAATTTCATATTAAAAAAACAATAAAGTTAAATAAGTAATATGAAAAAAAATAAATATTATCTGATTTAATTCCAACGTCAATTCTGTTAGAGAGTAGCATTCTACATTTAATAGTTAAGAAAGCTATACTCGGAGAGTTGAAGATTCAGACTGAACCAGAGGAAAGCACCATTTTTCAGTCAAAAAGGATTAGATGTTGGCAGTTTCATGTGATTAAACCTATATAATTTGCCGAGATCACACAACCACCAAGTGTACAAACTCAAATTTCAGCCATTTCTGTCCTATTCCAAAACTCATGTTCTTTCCACTGTATGACAGGGCTGCAGAGTATTCGGTGAAGAGCAATATGCATAAATCTCCCCCTCCCCCCAGAGTTTATTCAAAGTCTTATTTGATATAAGATATAGCAAAAGTATCATAAAATATCAAATATACTAGGGGCATTGTGATCATTTCCAAGAATATTCTAGTTCTAGATATTTCCTCAATGTTCGCAATAATGTGAGGGTTACAATACAACATGAATAATATGTATGTGTAGAGTAAACCTTGATTTGAGAGCATAATTGTTTCCAGAAACATGCTTATAATCCCAAGCACTTGTATATCAAAGTAAATTTCAAGAACCATTGGCTCAGTTGTGATCATGTGACATTCGGCATCAGGTACTACTCATATTGCGAGACGTGGCTTGTTTATCAAGTTAAAATTTATTAGAAATGTTTGCTTATCGGGGCACCTGAGTGGCTCAGTTGGTTAAGCATCCAACAATGGATCAGGACATGACCTCACAGTGCGTGGGGTGGAGCCCTGCATCGGGCTCTGTGCTGACAGCTCAGAGCCTGGAGCCTGCTTCAGAATCTGTGTCTCTGTCTCTCTCTGCCCCTCCCCTACTCAAACTCTGTCTCTCTTTCAAAAATAAATAAACTAAAAACCTAAAAAAAAAAAAATGTTTGCTTATCTTGTGAAACACTTGCAGAACAAGTTACTGGCAATCCAAGGTTTTATTATATATGCAAAGAAAGTACCTAGAAACCACTGGAGGTAGGAAATAGGTAATTTTTGTTTATGTTTTTGTTCATCTAGAGTTGTTTTCCACAACAGGCATGCATTACTTGTGTAACAAAAAAGTTACTAGATTAAAACTTAAAACTGTATTGCTAGCACATCATCCTTCAAATGCATCCACGATCACAGTGCCATTCGTCATACGCTCTAGGCATATGGTTGACGACTGGTCAACAGGAAAGACCATGCTTCCTTGGAAAATCCTCTCTGCTCTGTCCCCAACTTGTTCTGCCCATGGACCTTTGTGGCTGCATATCTCGGGGTTTGTTCTGAAGACCTTGTCTTCGGCCTAGCAGTGAGAGTTTGCCCCAATGACAAGAGGTCAGGAAAAGGGAGGCCACTGTCACATGAAGATCTGAAGGAATTCTAACAGCTTCCTTTGGAGGACAGTAAACCTGGGCTCTCACAGATTCCTCCATGAATTGCCAACTGGACGTACAACGAACATAGTCTACGCATAGCGAAATTCAAAAGATAAAGGCCAAGCTTATGTAACAGCTGTTTGTCACTATGATGTTAAAAATGGACGTTTTGTAATGACAGCCAAGCAACGGAGCCACATGGGGTAAGTATTGACCAAAGTCAAACCCAAACCAGTATTTTAGCTTAGGTAATAAACTATAATATTCAGGAAATGCAGATTTTGTATTATGCTGCAAGCATTAATTTTTTTAATGTTTATTTATTTATTTTGAGAGGGAGAGAGCAGGGGAGAGGGAGAGAGAGAATCCCTGACATGGGCTCAATCCCACAAACTGTGAGACCATGACTTGAGCTCAAATCAAGAGACCATGCCTGGACCACCTAGGCGTCCTTCCATTATTAATAATTTTAGCAAGATATGATAATCTCCCCATCCTGACCTTGAAATCTCATTGAAGGAAATTTTAGATTGTGGATTCTTCTAAAGAGGAAGGAAAGGGTATTTCAACAACTATAACATCATTTGTCACTTTCTCCTATTTCCGTACTGCTCTGTAGATCCCTGCACGATGGCACATTTGATTATAAAGCTTCATGTACTTGTCTGTCATCTGTCACTAGACTTGATGTTGCTTGGTGGCAGAACCTATGACTACACCATGGTACACGTTCAAGTACCATGCCAGTCCTTAACCAAGTGTAGGGTATCTGATCAACATTTGATACACCTATAGCAAATGCGGAAACAAATGGGTGCATTTGTAATAGAACATTACAGCTAATGAAGAATCTTTTCCATACCTTATCATTTAGTCACTATGGGAAATCATGGAGCTAAGCCAAAGGAGCATAACACCTATTAAATCCACTTACGAACCTTACAACATGCTGATGGTAAGCAGTTGATGGTTTCTTACTTGCATTACAGCTTACAGACCCCCGCCTTGATGTTCGAAGAACAAAAACATTATCAACATGTAGGTCAGCTTCTGGAGGCCTCCTACACTTGTTCTCACAATTCTTGGCTTTTCATATTGGATGCCTTAACAAAAGTCATTAATCAAATAGGGTGTTCCCTCTTCGTTTTCTGCCCCAAGACAATATCTGTTGAGTATGGTCCTATGTGGGGCAATTTGCAGATTTTTTTTTCATCTCACCATTTTAATAGCTCTATCAAATAGGGACCATCACAATCTTATTTTATAGGTAAGGCAACTGAGGCCACAGAAATGAGGTGTAATATCCCCACATGGCAGAGCTGACAGGGGTTATCTTCAGGATTTACCCCTAGACAATCTGCCTCCTGAGCTGCTAAGCACATGTGATTACCAGTTTGACTACACTGAAACTTGCCTTTGGCTTTGCCTTGATTCTCAATCCATCTAGAAATAAATATGCAAACAGGTGGTAAAAACAACCACGCTAAATAAATGCAAATAAATGCCATAATGCTGGTAAAAATTTCCCTTCAACTTTTGTTCTTATAGAAGAAGAAAACAATCATACAGTGGGGGGGTTAATTATTAATCTAATTATTCAGGAGCTGACATGCAAAATATGGCTTATCCAGATGCTACTGATTCCCTATTTCTGAAAGACTGTCTCTCTCCTTGAAGTACTTACCTCCAAAAGTGTGTTTCAACTGGTAAGAACAGATACTATACTTGATCTTAGCCAAAAGGCCGAGAAGCGATCCAAAAACGTGTTTAAAAGTAAGGTAAGGCTTGGGGCACCTGGGTGGCTCAGTCAGTTGAACGTCTGACTTCAGCTCAGGTCATGATCTCACAGTCCGTGAGTTTGAGCCCCGCGTTGAGCTCTGTGCTGACAGCTCAGTGTCTGGAGCCTGCTTCAGATTCTGGGTCTCCCCTTCTCTCTCTGCCCCTCCCCTGCTCATAGTCTGTCTCTGTCTCAAAAATAAATAAATAAAAAACATTTAAAAATTAAAAAAAAAAAAGTAAGGTAAGGCTTAGATGGCTAGTGGCATGTTTTCTACTTGGGTACAAGGTGGAGAAAAATAGTCCTTTTAGAGGTAAATTATGAAAAGTTCCACATCATTAAGGTAAAGCCAACTGCTGCAATAAAGAAACCCTGGCTTAACACCAAACAAATCTGGGTCTTGCTCAGAAATACCAATTACTGGAAAAGAAAGTTCAGGGTAGAAAGAGTGAAAGTCTTCCTTACACACAATCATCCAGGGGCCCAAAGATGGTTGTGTCATCTTGAACATATGGCTTCCAAAGCTATCCATGGCACGGAATCCCAGTCCACGGACAAGGGAAGGAATACAGGCACACCAGTTTCTTACCCCTCCTTTGTCTCTCAACAGATTGACATCATTGTCACTCACATTCTCCTGCCAAGATGTGGGTGAATGGCCCCACCTTTCTGAAAGAGCCGGGAAGGTCTATCCCTGCGCTGTCCCTTTCTGGCAATTGCTCCACCTTGTGGAAGGGGAGCAAACATCTTTGATTTATGCCCAGGATTCTCTACCAGACCATACAACCAGTCGCTAGACATTTTTGGCCTTTCTCTCCCTCTGTCAATTGTGGATATTGAACTAGATGATCTGTAGTCTCTCCCAGGTCATGAAAAGGTATAGGACTCAAAGCTTTATTTCATAAACATTTTTATTTTAGAATCTGACTTTCTCTGAGTATTTTAAGAATTGTGTACTATTATTTTACCATATATATTTTGGATAAAAACATCTCTCCACTGTCACTGAAATTGACTGAGTATTGACTGTTCCTGGCATTCCGGGCCTGGTTGGGAGTTCCATGGGCTCTAACCTGAGACCAATATGCCCATCAATTGCATACCACATTCTAAGTGTAAGAAAAATGAGTGGCTGTCAGCTGAAATATCAATAATGAGATCGAGTATGGGACGCCTAGGTGGTTCCGTTGGTTGAGCGTCCGGCTTCGGCTCAGGTCATGGTCTTGCAGTTCCTGAGTTCGAGCCCCACATCGGGCTCTGTGCTAACAAACAGCTCAGAGCCTGGAGCCTGCTTTGGATTCTGTATCTCCCTCTCTTTCTCTCTCTCCCTCCCCTGCTCATGCTCTACCTCCCTCTGTTTCTCAAAAATAGGTAAATGTTAAAAAAAATTCAAAAAAAAATAATGAGATCGGGTATCAC
Organism: Panthera tigris; assembly: GCF_018350195.1. Taxonomy (NCBI): domain Eukaryota; kingdom Metazoa; phylum Chordata; class Mammalia; order Carnivora; family Felidae; genus Panthera; species Panthera tigris. The sequence continues at coordinate 95,243,392 of NC_056660.1, read as the reverse complement.
TCTATGAAAACAAGATCCGGTGTTTCATATTTAACTTACGTAATCTTCCTAACAATCTGGGGAAGACTCTTGAGACAAGAAACCGTCTATAAGGATCAGAGCTAAAACTTAACATTCAGGATTCCTTCCTCTCAATGCTGCTCTCTGGGGTGCCTGGGTGGCTCAGTCAGTTGTGTCCGACTCTTGGTTTCAGCTCAGTTCACCATCTCAGTTCATGAGTTCAAGCCCCGCATGGGACTCTGTGCTGACAGTGCAGAGCCTGCTAGGGATTTCTCTCTCCCTCTCTCTCTGCCCCTCCCCAGCTTGCTCTCTCTCTTAATAGTAATAATAATGATAATAATATTAATAATAATAAATAAAATGCTCCTCTAATAAATCAAGATTCTTCTTATTGCACCCGGCCTCCACCTTTCATAAGCTCCTTTCCCATTTTATCTCCTCTGACCTGGTGAGTGCTTCCCTCATTCCCGTTTGCTGTAGGCTTTGCAGCTGCCTCCCCAATACATGGTTAATTTCCCATCATTTTCTGTGAGCAGATGTTCCCGAGGAGCGGAGCCGCTTGGCCATCCCCAGCACTATCTCCTGCAGATTACTGGATTGAACACAGTAGCCGCTGGCCATCCTTTTGATCCGAAAAGAAAAGATCTCCCCACTGGGATATTCCTCATGATGATGTAATTAGTCTCCTAGACATACCTAACAAATTTATTTCTAATCACCAGGGATGAGGGGAGAGGAGAAAGAACCATTCATCTTGGATTGTGCGCGATTGTCGCAGTTAATATGCACCATTTCCACCCCCCTCGTGCAATGTCTTCTTTGGTGATTGTTCAAAGATTCGGGGGCAAGAGCCACTCTTCAAAAGCAGTGGGGAACCACACATTCATAAAGAGGTCCCAGGCACTATTAAATTGCTTTTTCAAACCTGGCAAAGACATTAGAGCTGAAAATCCTGTCAGCTTCCAACTGGCCCTGGCATTAAGAACAGGTGAAGCTCTTAATAACTTTTCTGACACTATGTTTGACTCCAAGACACAACATGGAACATTCGGGACAAACAAATCCAGCTGTTCAAAATTTCCAGTTCTGCAGGGTAGAGCAGCAGTGTAATATTTTTGCCCAGGATTGAGTCTTGCGGTACTTGTTAGGGATAGGGTCTTATTAAACTCATGTACCATCCATGGGGAAAAAATCTTCAATATATTATATTAATAATCAATCACAGGTAGAATCTGAGGTCTATCAGTGACAATGAATGCAAAAGCTATTAAATGGTATAAGCAAACGAAGAACGAAGATCAGGGTTAAGACTGTGACGTTTTGTGTTGGTGCATTTTGCCAGAGTAGAGGGCTGGGAAGTCCAAGAGGGAAAAAGCTGGTTTAAGAGACTTTATCTTCGAACCACTCAACCACCCATTTGAGACCTAACAAGCATGCAACCCCACCTGCTTTTAAAGACATGCTTCAAACAAACATTTCACCAGAATAGAAGCAAAACTCTCCAGGTCATTCTTGTTATCAGTGAAGGCACTGAGAAAGACAGGGCATGTCATGCCCTGTCTTTTCCACATCTCTTTGCATGGAACATTTGCCCTACTGGCATAACTAAGAACTCACTGGGTGCAAAGAGGGGAAGAGGCTAGAAGACATTTTAAGTTACTGCCCCAACAGTTCTGGGTCTTGGTCTTGATGTTCTGAATTGCTTTTCTTGAGACACATTTTTTAAAGTCCCCAGAACAAATTGTAGAACTGGTTACGTGGACAGTTGTGCACCTGAGGGACAGGAGGATCAGGAAAAAGTCATGAAACCCAATGCTACAGTTTCCAGATGACAGAAAGTCAGTCACAACCCTCCTCCGTCCTAAGGACACTTAATCTGGTAAGCTGTATCTAACAGATGTGTCTGTTTTTCTCTTCCTAAATGATCACCATGAGTTCTTACACTTGTACCAACCATGCCCACTAGTGTCTTTTTAAAAAGTCCCATTCATCACAGTGCATTTCTTCTCACAATGTTTTAAGTCTCTAAACAGCTATTCTTGGTTCCTCATTTGATCATGGAGCTATAGATAAAATTAAATAAGACAGCACCTATAAAGCGACTCAGTGCTTTGCAGGACACCTAATAGAAGCTCAATCGAGAGAATATTTAGATATAACAGATAGAAGCTTCCCCACCTTTTTCTCTTGGTCACTTTGTCCATTTCTGTACACCGTTAAGTAGGTCAGACCCATTGTCAGGCTAATGTGTCAAGATCCCAATAAAAATCGAAACTGGAGGGTGTCTCTCAGCAGTGAAGATGTTCAAGAGGGGACACTGGTCACTTTCCCTTTGGCTTTCCCCTCCATCTTATTGCTTTTCTTCTCTAGCTTAAGAAATCCTTCATATCCCACGTGTTTCTGGCCCTCCAAGGATCTCTCTGCGCCCTATGGCAGATTTTACCGTGGCACGTAATGCGAGCATATTATAGTATTTGTGACACCCATTTTTAGCATGGTTTAGTAATTCCTTCTAAATGAGAAATATTTTCCACTAGGGTGATGGACCGTATGTTAATTTGATTAGTAAAAATTGTCAGTGTGTGAGGAGACCCTGGGAATCAATTGTGTGATCAAAAGGACCCATTCTCCTGCCAGGCAGGGTACCCAGAGGACACTCTGGAGCCATTCATGAGAAGAATGCTGTATAAGAAAACCAGGGCAGAGGTGCAAAGGTCGATGTGTTCAGTTCTATTTAAATCATAAGGCTGCTTCCAAAATAACAAGTTTAGCCACTGAAATATCAGGGCCATGATTGCTCAGTTCCTTTCCTAACATTCAAAGAATAAATTGAATGAAAATGTATGAGATTGTTGCTATAGAGTTTTCTCCAGAGAACAGACACTCTGGGGTTGAACTGACATGAAATTGTCTAGAAAAACTGGCCCATGTCCAACTCTGTGGACCTATGTGGACAAAGCAAAGGTAGAAATGGAAACAAAGGAGTGATTTGCGCAAATATACTAGAAGTTATACCTGCACAAAACCAAATGAATTACCAAGCAATATGTCAATAATTTGAGCAGAGGCAGACCTCCAACAAGCCACCATTTCCCCTTCAAAGTCTAGAGTGGGGGTCAGAAACAGGCAGTTCTGTCTCGGCTTAACGCCGTAAACCTGGGCAGAACCCACCAGGTGAAGTTAACGAATGGGTTATGGGATAGCAAAACCCGAGAATCTGAAGTCAAAGTTCAGTCAATCATAAAAGCATTTTACCTTTGTGTAGACAAACAGAAGTTATCCTTTCAAATAGTAATGATTTTTACCCAAAGGTAAGCCCCATCTGATCTTGTCACTATCTGCATTTGTAGGAGATGCCTTTTGTGTGAACAAGGAACACACTGAAAGTCCCCTGAGTATTTGGTGACTTAGTAGAAACTCCTAGCATCCCTGTGTCAAATTCTACAATATACTTTCTACAATAAATTATCTCTGCAATGAATTCCTTATTAAGTAAATCCCATTTGAATTGACGTCTGCTAGCTGAGACAGCGACTATCAATCTAACATTCATTATAGAAGATAAATACAGTTTTCATTCTAAATACTGCACACAGGTGTCTGCTGTGACAATGTACCTGTAACTTTCTACTGTGAAGAGAAAATCAGATCTTAAAAAAAAAAAATTAACGTTTATTCATTTTTGAGAGACAGAGAGAGAGAGAGAGACAGAGCGTGAGTGGGGGAGGGGCAGACAGAGGGAGACACAGAATCTGAAGCAGGTTCCAGGCTCTGAGCTGTCAGCACAGAGGCTGATGCGGGGCTCGAACTCTGGAACTGTGAGATCATGACCTGAGCTGAAGTCGGACCCTTAACCGACTGAGCCACCCAGGTGCCCCAAGAAGATCAGATCTTAACGGAAAATGAATTAAGAATTGAAAAGTATTCTATGTATCTTTGGCATGATTGTGATGCACATTTGAGTGGTAATAGCATGAGGTAACATCCTGGACCCAGCTAAAGACATCGAGGACAATTTGGACCCAATTGCACATTTCTATGTGTTATCTCCATTTTCTGAAAAGTTACTACTAACTTATTGAGCGATTTCAATATATTCAATGTATACTCTTAATGAAATAAAGTGGTCCCAAGCATATATGAGAAATACCACCTTTTGAGTAATGTTTGTCACAACACAACTGTTGAAGAATAAAATCTGTACTGCCCTAGTTTGGAACCTCCTTACTACTTTATTCACCAGGGACCTAGCTATAGCATATTCTCCTAGCTTCCAGTCTGTCTCTTTATTCTAACCCACTTTAGACTTCTACCTAAAGATCTCACCTCTTTTATTTCCCTGTGATTTGTTTTGTGGGTTGGTAGAAAGGGACTAAGGTCCAGAAATTATGGTCACTGGTAGATAGTCACACAAAGCAAATGCCCAGTGAAGGAACGGGACCACTCAAAGATACAGGGATATTGTCATGAAGGAGGCAAAGCTGAGAGCCAAACACTAGTTAGTAATTCAAAGAGGTTCCTAAATATAGGAATCCAGAGGGAGAAATCCAAAGCAAGAAGGCTGAGTTTGAAGAAGCAACTTCTCAGCGCAATTAACAGGAGAACAGGAGGTAAAAAGAACGAATACTCAAGCAAGCTACTATTTAATACACATGCCTGGGGGTGCCTGGGGGCTCAGTCGGTTGTGCGTCCAACTTTGACTCAGGTCATGATCTCACTGTTTGTGGGCTCAAGCCCGCATCAGTCTCTGTCCTGACAGCTCAGAGCCTGGAGCCTGCTTCAGATTCTGTGTCTCCCTCTCTCTGTGCCTCCCCCACTAGCACTGTGTCTCTCTCTCTCTCTCTCAAAGATAAATAAACATCAAAAAAAATTTAATATACATGCCTGGCTTTTAGGCACACCACGGGATGGTGAAATGGGGAAAGTCAACTCCATGTGAAGGACTTGGTACAAAGCAAATATGTTTCCTAAAACATGCTAGTCAACACGTGAGTTTACTAATGTTTAAAACTTTCTCATCTACTGAAGAAACTTACTATCCTTTCACTAAACTATCACTCCGACATTCTGTTGCATAAGGATTCTTCTTAATGGAGCTCTCTGAACTTGTTCATGATGTTCTTTGTGCCTGAAGTAAAAGAAACAAATAGTTTTTCAGATTAAAAGGGCCCACCAAGGGCCCCCAAGATGAATATAAAAAGGCCACACCAAAACGTACATTGCTAGAATTTCCAAACACTCAGAAGAAATAAAATACTGCTAGTGTCCACTGACTCTCCTGGATGATGGTTTTTTAAGTTCTCACTCAATCAAAAGCTCAAATCCTCTTCCTCAACATTCATTTGCGGATGATGATCTGGCTTCACTTCACCAAGGAAGCAGAAGCAGTCAGAAGACAATATTCCCATCCTCTACCAACCACTTCAACTAACTGTCAGCATCTAACCCTACAACTTCTGCTTGCTAACTTTTTAGCAAAACAATCTCTCCATGCACTCAACTTTACCCAATCTCTCTGTGTTGGTGAACATACTCAAGGACACTGGTCAAGAAACTGTGACTCTTTTCCTTTCCTGATCAGCATTCCCTTCTCTCTTTGATCATACCCATCAGCATAACAATACACCCTCATCCCTTCCATTTAAAGAAAAAAAATGTTTTCTCTTGGGGCCCTTGGGGGGCCCAGTCACTTGAGTGTCTGACTCTTCATTTCAACTTAGGTCATGATCCCAGGGTCATGGGACAGAGCCATGCATTGGGTTCCATGCTCAGCATGGAGCCTACTTAAGATTTTCTCGCCCTCTCCCTCTGCCCCTCTCTCTTGCTCACGCTCTCCCAAATAAATTTTAAAGTAAATAAAAATTGTAAAAATAAAAAAATAAATCGTTTCATGACCTCGCTTTACCCATTAGCTATCACCATCTTGCCATTTCTTTCCTCCCTTTTTCAGCAAATCTACTTGGAAAGATTATCTCTACACCTTGCCTCCAATTTCCCCGTCTTCCTGTTTTTTCTTTTTCCCCATCCATTCTTAATCATATACCACTCTGACTTCCCTCTTGCCATTACATCTGCACCAAAATGACTCTCATCAAGGACATCAATTCCAGGCGGCTAAACCCAAAGGTCTAGTCTCAAGTGTCATTTGATTTGACCTATCAGTAGCATTTGACCGAGAACATTCATTTCACTTCCTTCAGAGATTTGGTTCACCTGCCTTCCAGACAATACACATCCTTCATTCTCTTTCTCTTTAAATAGTTATTCCTCCCAAATCCCTTACTTTCTTCCTTTTCCTCTAGATCTTTAATTATAGCAAGATGCTGGAGCTCAGGTTTTTTTTTTTTTTCTTATTCTCTTTTCTATTTATACTTGTTCCATGCAAGGAAATTCATCCATCTCATCCCTTTATATACCATCTCTAAGGGGTAATTTCCAAACGTCTATCTTCTGTCCAAAACCCTTTCATGAGTTACATCAACCATAAGTGAATTGCTTTTATGACATCTCCATAAGTGAACTCAATTTCTCCCCCCCCCCCGCCCCGAAACAACTGCATCTGATTGTTTTCCCTTCTCACTGAATGACAACTCCAAATTTTCCATTTCAGAAGTCAAAAATCTAGAGTCATTCCTAACTTTTCTCTTTTTTTCATGTTCCACATCCAACCCATCTGAAAATCTTATTGGCATTACTAACAAAATCTGTAAGCAATTCAAATAGTAGTCACCACATCCTGATTCGAGACACCAATATCTCTTGCCTGGATCATTGAACCTCCATACATGCTATGTGGCCTCCCTGCTTCTACCCTTAACCTATTACAGTTTATTTGCCTATGTGTTTGTTTAGTAACAGCAGACAAAGAGAAATACAGTGCAAGCAGAGGAGAGACAGAGAGAGGGAGATACAGAACCCAAAGCAGCCTCCAGGCTCTGAGCTGTCAGTGCAGAGTCCAACGCGGGGCTCGAACCCATGAACTTGACATCATGACCTGAACTGAAGTTGGATGCCCAACCCACTGAGCCACCCAGGCACCCCACAGTTTATTGTTGACATAGCAGCATTTTTATATGATTTTGCCAATCCTTCTGCTGAGAACTTGTCAAGTCTCATTTCTCCCACCTTAAATGCCACAATCCTTACAATGGCCTACAAAGCCCTACATGGTCTGGCTCCATGCCCGCTATCTATATCGCCTGTTAATATTCTTCTCTGGCTTACTTCTGTTCACCGTCATGATGTTTTTGTATAAAAATATGCATACTACACAGAGAAATAGAATGAAATTACAAACAGCCAGTAAGTGAAAAAAGTTACTTGTAGGAAAAGCAATGGAAGGTGAAAGAAAATAAAGGTCTGATATATGGGCATTAGTGGCGTTTCCAATATAAATGAAAGTAATATATATGAGAATATTAAGGGTGGTGATAAAGGTACTGTTGTTATTGTTAACTGTTTATATTTTCAATGGATACAAGATTAACCTGAAGTAGATTGTGGTAAGTTTGTTATATGTGTTATAACCACTACAACAACTCCAAAAAAACACAAACACAAAACAAAACAAAAACCCACACACACAAAGGATAGCCAAAAGCCAACAGATATTTTTAAGTGGAATACAAAAATAATGAAAAAATCTAAATGCAGGCCCAAAGGATAGACACGAGAACATGTAACAGTAAAGACAAACGGCCGATAGGTAATCAAGTTTCAGACCAAATTCCTATCATAACAATAATCACAGTAAATGGTATGGGTCTAAACACCACAACCAAAGGCAGAGATTATCAGCATGGGTGACAACATTAAGATTTGAATCTAAAAATGAAGCAACATGCTTAACAATGAGCAGGTCAAAAGAGAAAGGAAAATTTTAAAATGTCTCAAAACATTAAAAATGGAAACATACCAAAATCTATATGATGCTGCAAAAGCAGTTCTGAGAAAAAAGTTTACAGTGATGAAGGTATATACTAAGAAATTTGAGAGATCCTAGAAAAACAACCTAACTCTATACCACAAAGAACTAGAAAGAGAAGAACAAACTAAGTCCAAAGTTAGAAGAAGGAAGGAAATAATAAAGATCAGAGTAGAAATAAATGAAATAGAGACAGTAAAAATAAAAGGGGGAAAAAATCAATGAAACTAAGAGCTGGTCTTTCCAAGAGATAAACAAAACTGACAAACCTTTAGCTAAAGAAGGAAGAGATAAAACTCAAATAAAATCAGAAAAGAACGAGGAGACACTATAACTGATAGTATAGAAACATGATCTTAAGAGACTATGATGAACAATTCTATGCCAGCAAATTAGACACCCTAGAAAAAATAGATAAATTCCTGGAAACACACAACCTACCGAGACTGAATCAGGAAGAAATAGAAAATCTGCACAGAACAATAATGAATAGAGGTTAATCAATTATCAAAAACCTCCCAGCACAAAAAATGCCAGAAATATATGGCTGCCCTGGAGAATTCTACCAAACATTTAAAGAAGAATTAATACCGATTCTTCTGAAACTCTTCCCAAAAAACTAAAATTAAGAAAAAAAAAAAAAAGATGGCTTGATTACATGCTTTCTACAAGATAAACAAATTGAAAATAAATTGATGAGTTCATGAGTTTGAGCCCCACATCGGGCTCTGTGCTGATGGCTTGGAGCCTGGAGCCTGCTTCAGGCTCTGTCTCCCTCTCTCTCTGCTCTTCCCTCATTCATGCTTTGTCGCCCTTTCTCTCTCTCTCTGTCTCTCTCAAGAATAAACATTTTAAAAAAATTTTTTAAAGGAAAATAACTTGAAAGAAAAGGATATATAACACAAGAAGCATAAAAACTGTTGAGTTACTATAATGCAAACTTCAAGGAAACTAGTATTACTAAGGAGGGATACTTCATAATGGTAAGAAGGATAATTCATCACAAAGAAATAAAAATTACAAATGTATGCACCTAATAATAGAACTTTGAAATACATGAAGCAGAAATGGACAAAATTAAAGGAGAAATAAGGAATTACACAGTCACTTAACAGTAGCAATTGGTAGAGCATGTTGGCAAAAATAATCAGTACAGACTTGCATGGTCAGTACAACACTAGTAACCACCTGGATCTAACTGGCATTTAAGGGACATAATATCTGACAACTGCAAAATAAATATTTTCATTGCACATTCATATGGTGAATGTAATCTACCTTGTGCACTATAAAAGAGTATGTACTGTCATAAAACAAGCATCGATATATTTAAAAAACTGAAATGATATGGGGCATTCTCTTTGGCCACACCAATATTAAATTAAAAATCATCAGTCAGATAACTAGGGAAACTCCAAATATCTGCAATTTAAACAGACTTATGAATAAGTATTGAAAACAAAACTCGTAGGAAAAAATTCTAAATATTTTGAACTGAATGACAATGAAAATACAACCACTATTTTTTTTTTTTCCTCAAATGAGTAAACTGAGGTTCAGAGGGGTGGACTAAGTTCCAAGTTACACAGCTAACATCCCAAGTGGATACCTTAGGACTTTTAAAGAGCAGTTCCCTAGGTTCATGCTTATAAATCATAATGTGCTTTTTATGGTTTTTGGTATAGATTCACATCACAGTATTTAAGCAGCTCTCCTACACACTGTTATGACCAACTGACTTTGAAAACACAAAAATGTCCCATATTCTTTTGGGCCGTTTACTTTATTTGGCATTACGAGACTCGCAGGAAAATTTAATTACGCTAGTAGAATGTACTGGACAATTAGTACGTAGGGGATCTAGTTAAAAATTGAAAATCAGTATTCGGACTCTGGAATTTGCTCTAAATCCTGGGAAACACCTGCAGAATTGGAAATGTAGGACCTTAGAGCCTGTGTAGCTGTGTAAGTGCAGGACAAGTGCTCAGTTAGGGGGAGCTGCTTTTATTTTCCTAAGAACTCTTCTTTCCCTGGTTGCTGGGACCTCCTATGATCCGAGGTATCACCTCAGGAATGAGGTTAGCTGGCCCTCAGTCGCCTGAGGAACAGAGGTAGTCGCAGGTTCTTTGAAGGCAGAAGCTTCGATTCAGCTGGCCCATGGCACCCGCACTTATTGCCTTGAGGGTCAGACCTCTCCCCATGCACACAAAGGTTTCCGGGCCAACACGATGCTCACCAGTTTGCCTTTGCCCAGAATCTGTCTGATATTTTTCCAGGCAAACCTCCACTCTTCTCCTGGAGAGTGTTCCAAGAAAGGCAACATTTGAATTGACAGTCATTTGTATTTGATTATAAGTTTGTACATGTATTTTCTTAGAGCTGAATGTAATGGAAAGATCAGAGAGGGGTCTGCAGGTCATGAATGACCCAGCAAGGTATCGCTCCAGAAAAAGAAAAAAATATATATATTAAAGCCAGAGATCACAACAAATATAGAGTAGAATTGAATTGAATTAAAAACAGCAGAAATAGCATACACAGACATGAATTGTTCTATGAAACTAATGCCTGGGCTATACACCTTCAATCTTGGGGATTTGTGTCATAAATTGTCAGGTAACATTTACTACTTATTATGAAAAGCAGTTTACAAATTGTGAAATATCTAATACAATCTATAAATACAAGTATTTTTATTCTTTCTAGTCTTTAGAAGACTTGACCAGCTACCTTAGCAATATTGCATATTAAACTCTCAAAATTTCCTGCCAACTGTAAGCATGTATACAAGACTATTAGAAGTTCCACTATCTGGTTTATAAAATTGATATTTTCTAACAAAAGATTAACTAGAACTTAACCCCTCAGTTAAACATGGGGCAATTATTACAGTCAAGGTTTGCATTGATGTGATTCAGGCATTTGGTATCAGTGATTTTCCTAAAGACAAGTGCACCTGTATTCTGCATTGGATTTTTACGTTTATATCATAAATAGTTCAACGTCAGAAAATTTTTCTGTTTCAGAGTTTTCATTTCAACTCCTTTAATGGCATACCATTTAACTCAGTTGACTGCATTAGCTCTCCATTTAACTCCAAGGAAAAACCAAAGTCCTTTATGTGGTCTCCAACACCCAGCCAAAAAAAGAAAAAAAAGAAAGGTCCCCTGTTACTTTTCTGATCCCCTCTCTCGCTACTGCCTTGACTCACTTTGCTCTAGGCACACTTTGTTGTCCCTTCAACACAAGGATGCTTCCAGCCTACAATCTGTACTCTAATTGTCCCTCATGCAGGCACTCCTTTCAGGAAACATCCCCTTAGACCAAAACCAGACAAGGAGAATATAAGAAAATGATAGACTAATATCCCTAATAAACAGGAATGCAAAAATCCTCAACAATACATTAACAAACTGAATTCAACAATACATTAAAAAGTTCTGGGGCTCCTGGGTGGGTCAGTCGGTTGAGCGTCCGACTTTGGCTCAGGTCATGATCTCGCGGTCTGTGGGTTCAAGCCCCCCGTCAGGCTCTGTGCTGACAGCTCGGAGCCCGGAGCCTGCTTCAGATTCTGTTGTCTCCCTCTCTCTCTGCCCCTCCCCCACTCATGCTCTGTCTCTCTCTCTCTCTGTCAAAAATAAATAAACATTAAAAAAAAAAAGTTCATACACCATGATCAAATGAGACATATTCCAGTGTTGGAAGGATGGCTCTAGATCTGCAAACCAATATGATACAACACATTAACAAAATTAAAAGTAAAAATCATACGATCACCTCATAGATGCAGAAAAAGCATTTGACAAAATTCAACACCCTTTCATTACCAAAAGTCTCAACATCACTCAACATAATAAAGGTCATGTAAGGAAAGTCATCAGAGTCAATAATGAAAAGCTGAAAGCTTTTACTCTCATATCAGGAACAACACAAGGATACTCACTCTTACTATTTTCTCAACATAGTACTAGCAGTCCTAGCCAGAGTAATTAGGAAAGGAAAATAAAAGGTAGCCAAATCATAAAGGAGAAAGCAAAATCTGTCATTAGTGACAGATCACATATTACATATAGAAAGCCCGAAAAATTCTACCCAAAATCTATTAGAATAAATGAATTCAGTAATTTTTCAGGATAGAAAATCAATATACAAAAATCACTGCTATTTCTCTAAACTAATAATGAAGTATCAGAAAGAGAGATTTAAGGAAAAAAAATTCTCCTTTACAATTACATCAAAAAGACAAAATACCAAGGACTAAATTTCACCAAGGAGGTAAAACATCCATACACTGAAAACTGTAACACTGATGAATTAAACTGAAGAAGACACAAATATATGTTTAAATACATCCTGGAACTGGAATACTCAGTACTGTTTAAATGTCTGTACTATCCAAAACAATCTACAAATTCAAGGCAATTCCAATGGTATTTTCCACATATACAAACACAATTCTACAATTTGTATGGAATAAAAGACCCCAATTAGTCACAGCAATCTTGAGAAAGAAGAACAAAGCTGGAGGCATCACACTTCTTGATTTCAAACTCTATTACAGATGTTATAGTCATCTACACAGTAGAGTATTGGCATAAAAACTGTGACACAGGTCAATGCAACTGAATATAAAGCCACAAATAAGTCCACGCATATATGGTCAATTAACTTATGACAAAGGAGCCAAGAAGATACCAAAGAATCCATTGATGGATGAATGGATAAAGAAAATGTGGCATATATATGCAACAGAATACTATTCAGCCATAAAAAGAAGGAAATCCTGCCAATTGTGACAACATGGATGGACCTTGTTGGCATCATGCTAAGTGAAGTCAGTCAGAGAAAGACACATGGATGGGAAAAGGGCAGTCTGCTTAATAAATGGTGTTGGCAAAACTCGACAGCCATATCAATAGCCTGGATGAAAATGGACCACTATTTTCCACAATATACAAAGATCAACTCAAAGTAGTTTATTTCGGGCTCCTCAGTGGCTCAGTTGGTTAAGCATCCAACTTTGGCTCAGGTTATGGTCTCATGGTTTGTGAGTTTGAGTCTTGTATCGGGCTCTGCACTGATGGTGTGGAAATTGCTTGGGATTCTCTTTCTCCCCCATTCTCTCTCTGCCCCTCCCCTATATATATAATTAAATTTTATTGTGAGAGAGAGAGAGCAGGGTGGGGGGAGCAAAGGGAGAAGGAGGAGAGAGAGAAAGAGACAGAATCTTCAGTTGGCTCCAGGCTCAGCAAAGAGCCAGACATGGGACTCGATCCCATGACCCTAGGATCACATCCTGAACCAAAATCAAGAGTCAGACACTTAACTGAGTCACCCAGGAGCCCCCAAATATCAACTCAAAATAAATTAAACATTTAAATATGACACCTGAATCCGTGAAACTCATGGAAGAAAACATAGGAGTTAAGCTCTTTGACACAGTCTTCTTGTTGTATTTTGGATCTGACATCAAAAGCAAAGGCAACTGGAAGTAAAATAAACACATAAGACTGTATCAAGCTAAAGAGCTTCTGTGCAGTCTAAATATACCATCAACAAAATTTTAAAAAAAAACAACTTTGGAAGAAAATAGTTGTCAATCATCTCTCTAATAAGGTGTTACAATCCAACGTATAAACAGCACAACCAACTCAATGGGAAAAATTCTAATTAAAAAATGGGCAGAGGACCCGAATACATCTTTTTCCACACAAGACCTACAGGTGCTCAACAACACGGAAAATCCAAATCAAAACCACAATATCACCTCACCTCTGTTATAATGGCTATTATCAGAAGGGTAAGCACTGATTCCTTTTGCCAGGGTGTGCAGAAAAAGGAATACTTGTGCCCCATCAGAGAGGATGTAAATTGGTATACCCACCATGGAACACGGTGTGGACGTGCCTCAAAAAACCAGAAGTAGAACTACCATTTGATCCAGTAATTCTACCTGTATTTATTCAAAGGAAATGAAATTGCTGCCTTAAATATCAGCACCCCCATTTTTACTGCCATGTAAAATAGTCAAGACATGAAAACAACTGAAGTATCTAGGGATGGATGCATGAGTAAAGAAAATAGGGCATACATATTCAACAGAATGTTAATCAGCCATAAGCAGAATGAAATCCTGCCAATTTTTGACATCATGGATGGACCCTGGTGGCACGATGCTATGAAAAATCCATCAGGAAAAGCCCAACACCCTATGACCACACTTATATGTGAAATCTATGAGAAATTAAAAAAAAAAACTCATAGATATAAAAAACAGATAGGGGGTTAGCAGAGGCAGGGGCAGAGGGTGGGCTAAACGGGTAATGGTGGTCAAAAGATAACCTAGGCCAAATCATCATGTCATACCCTTAACACTAATACTATGTCATACGCCACTTATATCTCAATTGAAAAAAAATAACAACTCCCCCTTGGCCAGCTCTTTCCAGCTCTTAAATTTGTGCTCAAATTCTGCTTCTCAGTATAGCCCACCCCGGCTGCTTGATTTTGTATTGTTCATGTACTCGGCACACCCCTGACGCTGCTCTCATTTTTTCATTTTTTTCATAGCACTTGTTACTTTCTAACATATGTTATGATTCTTTATTCTGCTCATTATTTATCTTTCTGGAATGTAAATTCCACAAAGCATGAACTTGTTTTGTACTCTGCTATATCCCCGTTGACCCATTACAATGACTGACACATACAAGTTGCTCAGGAAATACCTGTTAAATGAATGTTGCTGATGCCTATGTTGCACACGCACGCGAGTGCGCACACACACAAAACCAGAAAAAAACACCTTTCTATGTTCTCTCCTAACACTCTTACTACAACTGTATTTATAATCACATGTATCCTTTGTTGTATTCAACAGGCATCTAATATTTATGGTGGGAATAACAAAGTAAACAAGGCAGATAAAGCATTGTATTGTAGGGAAGTGAATCAACCAAATACAATGTAATACCAAGAAAATTTATGAAGAAAACTCCATCAGGGGAAACCAGAAGATAATGAGCAGTACAGGAGGTGACACTACAGGAAAGATCTGGAAGAAATGAGGGAACAAGCCATACAGGTATTTTAAGAGAGGAGAGCCAGGGCAACAAGTACAAAGCCGCAGGCAGAAATATTTTGATAGTCAAAGATGAAGGAGATCACTGTGGCTGAAGTGTTATGAGTCATTCAAGGGGCAGAAGCTGACGACATCAGAGGGTAATCAGACTACATAACATGTAGTGTTTTGAAGGCTCCAGTAAGGCTGTATTTTGTTCTTTGATGATAGAAAACCATTTGAGGATCATGAACAAAGGAATGACAAGATCATTTTTATACGTTATCTGTGCATTGCTTGACTTTTTATAACCAAAATATATTTTTGTACTTTTTCCCAAAGTCGCCAACAAAAAGTATGACGCAAAAAAAAAGTATGACGTAAAAAGCTAAGAGGCATACACAGGAAATACACGGTGGGGAAATGGTTGATATTGAATCACCCAAATCTGTGCACCATTGTTAACATTTAACCCCTTGGTTTGATCCTATAGCACTCCACTCTGTTCATTATATTAGAGTCGGAGGGACATTTGGTTGATTTCCAAGTTTTCACTGAACAAATGTATTTTCAACACAATCCCATCTTTTAAGGAATTGTGAAAACAGTGAACATAAATCAACAATAAACAGGCCATAAGTTAAGAATGTCTTAAGAAATTATGTACGTTGGAGCCTGTGTGGCTCATTCGGTTGAGCGTCTGACTCTTGGTTTCAGCTCAAGTCATGATCTCATGGTTCTTGGGATCAAACCCCACACGGGGCTCCGCACTGACAGTGAGGAGCCTGCTTCATATTCTCTCTCTCCTCCCCTCTCTGTCCCTGCCCCGCTCATGCGGTCTCTCTCAAATAAAAAATAAATAAATAAATAAATAAATAAATAAATAAATAAATAAACTAAAAAGAAAGAAGAAAGAAAGAAAAGAAAAGAAATTAAGCATGTTACAAAGAAAAATCTAACAGCTTAAGGGTTGAAAGGTATATAGAGTGAAGGCACAACTTCCTTCAAGATGGCCACAATACACATGACCAAATATAACCTTTTTTTAAAGTGACATCAAAGCGGAACTCTAAGGGAATGGTGAAACAAGACATACAGGTATTTGTGTGGGAAGAACATCCCAGGCAGGTGGAACAGAAAATATTAATGCATTGGGATTTCACTGGGTACCTATTTATTAACATCTCCATCAATATTATGATTTTTTTAAACCAGTATTTAAACTGTTTATTAGCTATATCAAAGTTTTCGTATGGGTTTATATTGTCTACCCTTTTATTTGCAAGTAAAGCAATGAGCCAAAATTTGGAAAATCCTTGAGTAGATTTTCTCTTGAGTGGAAAAGTACTAAATTCACTAAATAAACACACATGCACACAACAAAATGGGTAAGGAATATGAACAACAAAAATGTACCAAATTCTCAAAAGCCCTCTCTACCCCTTCATGCACAGTTTCCTCTATTATCAACTTATTGCATCTGTGCAGTTCATTTGTTATAACTGTTGGGCTGATATTGCCACACTGTTATTAGCTAAAGTCCACAGTTTACATTAGGTGTCACCCTTTGTGTGGTAGACTTCCCTGAGCTTTGACAAATACATAATGTTCTGTATCCACTGATACCATACAAAATAGTTTCTCCAGCTGTAAAAATGGGGGAAAACGGGGTTATGAACAACTTCCTAGGTATGTTCTGTTGAACTCTTTCAAACTGGTAGAAGCCATACATATGTGAAGTTCTAGGAAACCTTTCTTTGGCACATTTTGTCCTGAGAAAAAGCTGAACACAGCTAATACTTGTCGATCGTTTCTTGTAAGTCAGGGATTCATCCAAACTTGTGCAGTCCAATATGGTGGCCACTAGTCCATGTGACTGCTGAAATATGTTTATTTATTTATTTTGAGAGAGAGAGAGACAGAGACAGAGACACAGAGAGAGAGAGAGAGAGAGAGAGAGTGTGTGTGTGTGTGTGTGTGTGTACATGTGCAAGAGAGCAGGGGAGGGGCAGACAAAGAGGGAGAAGAGAGAATTCCAAACAGGCTCTGCACAGTCAGTGTCAAGCCTGATGCAGGGCTTGATCTCATGACCATGAGATCATGACCTGAAATGAAATCAAGAGTCAGACACTTAACCTACTGAGCCACCCAGGCCCCCTAATTTTAACTATGTTAAATTCAATTATAGATCTGTTCCTAAACCAGATTAACCACATTTCATATGCTCCGTAGGTTCATATAGCTAGTGGCTACATTATGGCACAATTCCATCATCAGACAGTTCTATAGCAACCCTTTAATCCTCTCAACAACCATAAAGCGTAGTTATTAGCATTATCCTTACTTCAGAGATGAGGAAAATGAGATAGAGAGGTTAAGTAACTTATCCAATATATTTTATACACTCAGAGCAGTTAAGTCAATTAATCTACTTATCATTTCCCGGATCTCAAATAAGTCAACACCAAATCTACTGTATTTTACTGTATAAATGAATTTTACCTGAATATAGGAATTTTTACCACTATGGAACAAAGCAGTGAGAGCATCTCAGACCTGATGTAAGATCACCTAATAATACTTTATGCTATTTCAATTCCAGAATCAAAGTCAGCCTTCAAGAATGCCAATTTATGGTGAAATGCTGTCCTAATAAAGGAATGAGGAGAATAAGCTTTATTCATTTCTTTCACTGTGGCATTCAATGCAAGCGACATTGTGAGTATTTTATAGGATGTGTTTGCTTTTAATCTACATACTTGTGAATTTTTGAGTTATAAACTGGAAATGTCTTCTTTGGATTCTCTGCTGTCATGACAGATTTACAGCCAGAAACAGACGTTGCACACTCATAATGGCTATGAAGGTGTTAGGGGTGGCATGGCGATAGAGTTCTATGCACTCTTCATAGGCGTTATCACATCCTTCATGATTACATCTAGGGATGAGCCCATGATCTTTGTGGTCTCAATTAATGACTTTATTGCTGAAAATCCCTGCCATGTTTTAAGCAGTAGACTAGCCACACTATGTCCACTCCAGAAGGCGCACGTGGTCACGTTCAGCCTCCAACCAATTTCTCACAACCTCAAATTCTCCCCGGCCAGATTTAGTTAACCTGCTCTTGCCCTCAAAGCACTCATTACTCTCATCTTACGGAGAATAGTTTCGTTTTCATAAAACCTAAATCCAGAAAACAACGACTGGTAAGTCCAGGCATTTGCAATATCTCACCATTGGGTGAGCCTTGTTTTTCTGGATTACATTCAATGAGAAATTCGTATTCCTTTTTTTTCAGCTGTAGACAACTGATTCCTTCTAGAGGATACTTTGAGGAAGTTAAACCCAATGGGGTGGTAGAATTATCAAAAAAGCTGAGAAAAACACAAGTGTCCTACTTCCTAGAAACCACCCAAATTGAAACCCTAGGGTTCATCTAATTCTTAGATATTTAACATACTTCCTCAGGAAGTAACTGTTAAACATGAAGTATGAAGTCTGGGGCTTGCTGCTTCAGGAAGGAGGGGTGCAAAATCAATTACAGGCTCTTCCTTCGAGAATCTGACCATCTGACACAAGAGATAAAGAATATACTAAAAACTGTGTTGTTAGGTAAGGAGGAGATCACTTGGCATTCAGTAACAAAGGGCAGAATTATTAAAAAGCTTAGATTGAAGTTAGACCTATAAGGATGGGTCTCATTTTAACAGGGAGCAAAGAAGAAAGGGTATTTTATAGGGTAAAAAACCGCCAAAAAAGAAAAATGGACTATAGCAAGCAGTTGGCTGTGGCTATCATGTGGGTGGAAGGAAATAGTGGGAAATTAAGCTAAAAAATGAGTAGAGCTGGAGCACGGTGGGTGGGTCTTGAGGGTATGGAGCAGATACTATTGGGTGTCTGCCCTCTCCTGCATGACTCAGTGATATTAATGCCATCCTCAAACCCAACAGCAATTCTCAGTATCCTAGGACAGTCATGGTAGCCTTAGCCACCTATAATTAGGAATTGGTTCATGAGAAGCCCACGGTCAATTAGATGAGAAGATTGTCTGATGTGGGCCTTCTGGCAAATGCCACTTAACTCTTACACAAGCAAGAAATGGTCCCTCTTCCTCTACTGATGGATCTGCAAACTTCTACAGGGGTCATATCATCAACCTCAAGATGGAACCAACAAGAGCGCAAACACAGGCTCAAAAGAACTGCTAAGGAGCAAAAGCTGGATCACAGCTATGAATTTCTTAAATCATTTCCTGTATTGCCTAAACCACCGAGAATTGTTTTTTCTAATGGTTTTGCATCTGAAAGCATCTTCAGCGGGACACCCGAGCTATGGAATGTGGACTCGCTCATAACAGAGAGGACATTGAGAATCAACCCGAAATAACTGTCAGGACAGGATGTGTATAAAATTAATCTGAGCATGGTATATGGGATGAATTTAGTCAGGAGAAAAGTGAATACAAGTTAGGAGATCGGTACAATTGTCAAAGGAAAAGGGAACACAGCTCTGAACCAGGCCAAGACAATGCTTTGAATAGATAGGAGACGGCGCTGAAATAAAAGTGGGCCAGCAAAGAACATTTGCCAGTGGAAAAGAAAAATAGCCCTTAAGGAGAGAAAGAGGAGATGGTGGTTAAACTGGACCATCAACGTGTTCCTGTCCATCTGTCACCAGAATTGACTGTCAGCAGCCACAGTTCACATGGATTCCTGGAGGCGATTTCTACAGAACGGAGCCCTCAGATGCACCTAACTGCCTCCAGCTTGACAACGTATTCTCACATCTCCTCCTGCCTCATCGTCCCCTTCTTCCCTCACTCTGTGTCCTCGGATCAAACCCTCTGGTAAAGGAGAAGGTACAAGCCTTTGCCTCAGGCAAAGTCCAAATCCCAGGCACAGTCTTCACAGGAAGGCTAGACCAAATAAGACTAAATTAGCTTCTGCATTTAAAATTCTGTGGTTCTAAGCACAAAATAATGTGCTTTCCATAAGCCACTGCCCCAAAGCAAAGAGAAGCTATTGCTACCAGACCTATTACTTTTATCAAGAATATGTTATCAAGCAGTTATCAACAGTATGATTAGAAGCTAACTCCTATTGTTATGGACAAACACAGGGCCTTCCGAGTTCCCTTGTTTTACTGATGTTTTGTTGGGGTTAGCGCTTTTTGATTACCCTATTTTGGTCTGACGATGGAAAAAGCTTTTCCATCCTGGGATGTTTGTTCTGATCGGTTCATTGTGTTCAGATATATTCTATAATAATTCTGGCACATTACAAAAAGATTCCTCAGAAACATCCAACTGGATTGGCTAATAAGAATACTGTAAATAGGACTACCTGAGGGGCTTGGTCGGAGAAGCATCCAAATCTTGATTTCGGCTCAGGTGATGATTTCACGGTTCAGGGGTTCAAGCCCCGCATAGGGCACTGTGCTGATAGCACAGTCGGCTTGGGATTCTCTTTCTTCCTATCTCTCTCTCCCCTCCCCCACTCATGCTGAATCTCTCTCTCAAAAATAAATAAAATAAAACAAAACAAAAAAGAATGTAAATGAAGCCACAAAGGAACAGGAAACAATATTGAGATTTTAACTTACCAGCCATGGATGTAGTTAGGGTTCAAAGAACATATAAACCGTTTACAATCTGATCTACATGCCTATCAGTGCCATCATTTCACTCCTTGAAGAAGTAAGGTGGTGAATCACTAATCATATGATGATAACTAAATCCCAAACTCAGCAATTGCATAGGAAAAACAGGAGACTCTCAGCCACCACAAGCAACTGAGCACCACACATGCTAATTCCTTGTAGAGAACAGAAGTTATGAGAAAAGTAACTCTAAGATGATAAATACTCCAAATATCCTGAGCCTTGAAAAAAATCAATCTCTGAGGGAATTTTCTCTGAGGATTTTTCTGTCCTTGAATGTCAGACACAAGACGGTCCCTCAAATCTGATAATGAAACCTCCTGACTTAAACTGATGGAGAAATAATTTACCTGTTTCTAGAGCATGGGAATGTTCCAGAGTAGCTATGAAATGGAAGGCATGCACTTGATTCACTCACCCAGAATTAAAGAGTTAATGTCATTATCTCTATCACTTGGTGAACAGCTTTCCAGAGAGTGGAGACAAACATCAGCATATTTACGAGGACTTACATACTCAACACCCACATAGCCCGTCACTTTGCCATTAGGGGACATTGGCTGAGCTGGCAAGGGACATTAAGTAGTGCAGCATTCTTTTGGATACATAGCAGTGACTATTAAGGAAGCTTCCCTTTCTCTGTGTAAGCATTTGTTCCTCTTGTACAAGACCCTCCTTTCTTACCACTCTATGATCAAAGATCTGGTCAGTTTGTTCATAGTGATCTTCCTCTATTACAAATGTATTGTACCATGGGTAATTTTTTTTACTTCTTCCCGGGATATTTGCCTTCTTTTTCTATTCAATAGGGAAAAATATCAATTATAGAATTGTGGGCTTGGTAAGTAGTGGAAAGAAGGAATTTGGGGATGAGAAAAGGTCCGGCCACCACTTGCCTCCAAAGTGACACCAAGGAATCTTTCTCTCCAGCCATCATGAACAATACAATTCATTTTCCTACCTCCTTTGAATGCAAAGACCTAGCTGTTTTTGCAAAAGAACTGCCACAAAAGATTCATAAAAGGAGGATGGACGTTTTTCACCCTGCCCTAAGGGGGTCCTCACATGAGAAGGAAGGAGAGAAATTAAGCGATTAATCCACCGCCAGGCAATGTCCCCTTTTGTTAATAGACACTTCCGATAAGAGCTTCCTCCGTTCCCGCTCTACTTGTCTTGTGTGCTACAAGGGATCAGGAAGCCAAGTGACAGGAAGCCAAGCTAATGCGAGGTCAGAATCTGGGCAAGGGGCCGAAGATGAGCAGGGGGCACCAACAGACCATGAAGAAGGAGTTGAGGATGGTAACAGGCCAACAGTCTATTGAGCCAGAGGCTCCCTATGGACTCATTCAGGCATGGCCCATTCAACACTTATTAAGCCCTTATAAACTGGGGAACGGGGAACACAAAAATGGAAAGATGTAATACTTGCGGCATCTCAAAGCTTCATGGAGTTGCTCATCAGCAACCTAGGGCTACAGCTAGAGGAGAGAATGGTTGGACCCCCGTAAGAGATGGAGAGAAAAGCGCTAACTGGTATTGGCAGGGCAGGGGAGGAAATAGCCCTGGAACTCTTGCTACCCACTGTACCTTCATTTTAAGTGAAGTGGGTTTTGATACTCCTTTCAATTGTGTTACTCCGTTTTACATACAACTCCACGGCATATTAAGGAAATACTTGGGGGAAGAGGGTATTTGAAGTTGAACCTAATACCCTCGTTGCAATTTCAATCCCTCCCATTGCTTTCTGCCTTTTTTCAAGTCCAACGTGCTTCACTTTTTAAAGGCAAATGCATTTTTCTCTTTTTTATCCTGCTGCCTCCAATTCATTTCACAAAATGTGAACGTTCCTTCATTATGCTGCACACCGGCTCCAAGAAATGTCATCAGAATTGCAAAGTTATTCAGTGTCTTGGGAGTGCTCGGCGGTATTTACCCAAGGATCCTTGCAGATCTATTCATGAATAAATTTTGCATGCTCTATAAAGCTAACTGCCTTCTCAGATATTGCCATTCATAGTTTTATGAGACACTAATTGTAAGGAGTTGATGTTTTCCCTGTCGCATATACGTCCTTGTTGATTCTAGAGTATTTTACGTCAGAAAACAGCTAAATGGGGATGAAAACAGCACGTCAACCAAGCAGTTGCCAGCAGGGAACGACATGCTTAATTACTGCTGGCTGTGGTCCTTTAAATTGAAGAGGTAACCTTTGAGTCATTAGGAGGAAAACACACACATATTCATTCTTTCGCACACAAATCATTCCTAAAATGCAAGAAAGTTAACAATCCTCCCCCAGTTCTATCAACTCAATGATCCTTTTATTTCCGGTCTAACTCTGGGAGACAGTTCAGGTTTTATGTTTAAGCTCAGTGCTAATGCCTTCTGATCCGTACTCTTGACTCATGGAAATGACCAGGAGCGGTTGCCATGTAAGTACTGGGCCCATCAGCCCGCCTAACTGGCGTGCTTCCCAGATGCCTCCTGCCATCTGTTGGAAGCGCAGCCCAGTAGAAGCAGAAGGTAGACTAAAAACTGCACTTTTTCTCATGTCTTTGGAAAAAAAATGTGTTTATCACGTTTTAATAATTAGCCAGGTAAACAGGCTTTAAATCATGGCCTCAGTCACTCGAAGAAACATCGCTTGCTTAGTTTTGTTTTGTTCCTGCCGTGGAAAGCTTTGTGTTATGCTCTATGTAAGGAAAGCTTCCGGTCTCTTTGTCTCCCAGCCCCCTCAAAGACAATGCCGTCCAATCAAAGCAGAAGTCAAAGAAAGCAAAATGTGAGGTAAGAGACTATTTTCTGCTGAAGGAAGAGGTCTGCGAAGAGCGAAGGAGTGAGAGAACAAGCAGGTTGTGAGCAGGACAGGAGCTATTTTATTTCTGTGACTACCAGGTAAGTAGCCCTTCAAAGAGGGCACATGTGTATCATAGGATACAGGTCTATTCAGTATTATGCATACACACTTAGTAAGTTAATGGACTTTTGCTCAGCCCTCATTATACTTGCTGTACCACAGTAGACATAAATTATATTAGATTTCATTCCCCTCAAAATAGGTTTTAAAAAATAGAAATCATCAGAACCCTAGACCAACTATTCTCCAGGCAGTATGCATCAGTATCAGCAGCAGGTGTCGGTCCCACTCCAGAGTTAAGGTTCAGTAGGTCTGGGGCAGGTACTCAAGAATTTAGATTTCTGACAAGTTCCCCGATGAGGCCAATGTTTCTGTTGTAGACTCTAAAGCATCATTAGTAAGAAAGAAGATCTCAGCCACACTTTTTTCTAGGTATGTCTCCTCAGGCAAGGGAAACAAAAGCAAAATTCAACTACATCGGGAACACATCAGAATAAAAAGCTTTTTTACAAGAAAGGAAACCATCCCCCAAACAAAAAGGTAACCACCGGAAAGAAGGTATTCATAAATGATGTGTCCATTCAGGGGTTAATATTCAAAGTGTGTAAAGAATTTATACAACTCAACACCAACAAAATAAAAAAATAAAGAAATAAAAAAATAAAAATAATCTGATCAAGAGATGGGTGCAGGACCTGAATAGACATTTTTACAAAGGAGACGTACAGATGGCTAACAGATACGTGAAAAGATGCTCAACATCGTTAATCATCAGGGAAATGCAAATCAAAACCACAATGAGATACCACCTCACGCCGGTCACAAGAAAAACCAGTGATGGTAAGGATATAGAGAAAAAGGAATGCTCGTGCACTATTAGTGGAAATATAAATTCTTGCAGCCACTATGGAAAACAGTATAGAAATTCCTCAAAAAAATTAAAATAGACCTACCATGGGGCGCCTAGGTGGCTCAGTGGGTTAAGCGTCCAACTTTGGCTCGGGTCCTGATCTCATAGTTCGTGAGTTCGGGCCCCACGTTGGGCTCTGTGCTGACAGCACGGAGCCTGGAGCCCGTTTTGAGTTCTGTGACTCCCTCTCTCTCTGCCCCTCCCCCTCCCCTGTTCACCCTCCCCCCCAATCTCTCTCAAAAATAAATAAAAATAAAAATAAATAAAATAAAATAAAATAAAATAAAATAGAACTACCATATGATCTAGGAATTCTGCTACTGGCCATTTACCCAAAGAAAATAAACACACTAATTCAAAAACATATATGCAGCCCTATGTAGAATGAAGCATTATTTATGATAGCCAAGTATGGAAGCAACCTAAGCATCCATCAATAGATAAACAGATAAGATGTGGTGTGTGTGTGTGTGTGTGTGTGTGTGTGTGTGTGTGTGTGTGAATTATATAATGTGTATATATAATGAAATATTACTCAGCCATAAGAAAAAGGAGGGGATCTTGCCATGTGTGACACCCTAGATGGGCCTTGAGGATATTATCATAAGTTAACCAAGTCAAACACAAACACCATATAGTTTCATTTATGTGTGGAAACTAAAAAACAAGATAAATGAATCATCAAACAAGAAGCTGAAGCAGACCTTTAAGAGAAAAAACTGATTGTTGCCATATTGGAAGAGGTGGGGGATGAGCCAAATGGGTGAAGGGGAATGGGAGACAGAGGCTTCCAGTTAGGAATGTGTAAGTCACAGGGATGAAAAGACACAGCATAGGGAATATAATCAATGGGACTGTAACAGTGTTGTATGGTGACAGATTAGTAGCTACCCTTGTGGAGAGCAAGCCTAACATATAGACTTGTCAAATCAGTATATTGTACACCTGAAATGAGTGTAATATTGTGTGTCAATGACACTTTAATTTTTAAAAAGTAAGTAAAAATTCAGACAAGGGAAATCAGAAGGCTTGAGATCCAAACAGGACATTAGTATTAATAGTCTTTAAAACCAACTCCCTTCAGGGGTGCCTGGGTGGGTCAGTGGGTTAAGCATCTGACTTCGGCTCAGTTCATGATGTCACCATTTGTGGGTTGGAGCCCCACATCGGGCTCTGTGCTGATGGGTCAGAGACTGCTTTGGATTCTCTGTATCCCTGTCTCTGCCCCTCCCCTTCTTACGCTCTTTCTCTCTCAGAAATAAACATTAAAAAAAAAAAAAACAAAAAAACCCCCCAAAAACTCCCTTCAATTAACAATGTCTAAAACTGAAGCCCTAGGGATTACCTCATTTGCCTCAAGTCATTTCATGGGCCAGTCCAAAAGATGGGCAGGTGAAAAACTTGGCCGCTTTCACCATGACTCTTGGAACTGAAAACGTATTTGCAGAATTTGTATGCTAGTTGTGCTATCTGTGGATGTTTCTCCCTTTAGAGAAATTTAGGACAATGCACAAAGGGAAGAAAAAAAAAAAAGCCCTGTCCCTTGACTTCTGTAAGGTCATGTCTGTTTGGACAGGAGAGAATAAATATCCCAGGTCCACCTGGTGAGAGGAAGGCTTCAGACAAAAGATTGGTGGGAGGGAGACTCTAATAGACCCGCTTCATCCACCAGTTTTTTCAACGCCACTCTGAACCTGGATTGCCTTTTCACAAGCAAGCTGTTCAAGGGCAAAGCCCATCCCTGCTGTAATTTGCATAGGGTCTGGTGCTCTGACTGTCCCACAGAGCCAATAGAATCATTCCAACGGCAACCCATTCCGATTTGAGCGGCAGACATGGATGCTGAGTGAGGTGGCCAGGAACCATCACTGTCATCCTGCAAAAGTGCTTGCGGTAGCTTTTTTTCAACGTTTGTTTATTTTTGAGAAAGACAGACACACAGAGTGTGAGCGGGGGAGGGGGAGAGAGAGAGAGGGAGATACTGAGTCCAAAGCAGGCTCCAGGCTCACACGGGGCTGGAAGCTGGAGGCTCACACGGGGCTGGAACTCATGAACCGCGAGATCATGACCTGAGCTGAGTTGTAGGCCTAACCAACTGAGCCACCAGGTGCCCCATCTTGCAGTATCTGTACAAAAGCCATTTCCTGAATTTTACTACACCAAGATACTGCTTTTTAATGGTAACATGTTTGCTGCCTAGAAGCCCTGAAGCTGTCATGTGGATGAGTCAAACCTTGACCAAAGGCCCCGAGCCTTGCAAAGTAAGAAATTCCTTCTAGTTCCAAACACAAGGATTCATTCACATAGGAGGAATTCCTTAACAGTCAAGGCTCATTTTCCCATTAATCAACCATTACTTACATTTTGGTTCTGCACGAACCACATGCCTCTCATGTAACTCTGAACAGCAAAGGTTGAGGAGAGGCAGTCATAAAATTCCCTCTTGCTGTGCACCTCACAGGCAGCCCAAGCAAACCCAACGACAAGAAACGGGCCAAGACCGCTGCAGAGGCTACCAGAGTTCAGCCATTTTCTAAGTTGATTCCATTTGAAAACACTTAAATGTCTGAGAGGTAATCAGCCCCCGTCGCTGGTTGCTATTTCTGTGAGGTTCTGCGAGGCTCGGGTTCTCGGAGGGCACATTCTGGTCACACTAATGGCTCTCCCAGGCAGGGAATTGCACTATCTGCCAGGGCCTGTGGAGACAGGGGCAGGGCACCTCTTGCCCACCACCCCCGCCCCCCCCCAGAGGTTCCCGGCTCATGGAAGAGCCTTCTGTGGTCCTGGCCATTTGCCTATGCAGAGAAGGGCACCGGAGCAGAGGCGAGCACTGTAGGTCAGCCCAAGGCATGGATTTAATGAAAGGGCTGCTGGAAGCCACATCAAACAGCAGCATGAGTCCACAAATCCGCTCAGCAAGGTAACTTGGAGGGCATCTGTCACACTCCTTTCCCCTGATGGTGAGCGCTTGATATGCCCAGAGAGAATGCTTTGCAGCATTTTAAAGTATTTACTGTGTGCCTCTCATATCGCCCATGAACCCCTCTGAAACCCTAATGCCGGACTGGTCTCCCTCCTCTCTTGGGCATCCACATGACAAGTGTCCAGGCCCACCCGGACTCCCAGAGCAATGGTGAGGATGCCTCATGATGACACGGTTGGGTTGACCAAATAGTTCCCCTGGCATTCCTGTGACAATGGTAAACTTTCTTCCATCTGCTTTGTAGAATCACTGTGTGGCCACAACAGCCCAGGCAGAAAATTTAAGTACCCAACTTATGTTTATATATTGCAACACCCAACTTACATTTGCATTGCAATTTCCAGAAGTAAGAGTGTCACCTTTCCTGGATAAATTGTAAGCTATTAGCTACTTCTAAAAATGCATTAATATTCCCCCATCTGTCCGATTCCTTATTAACTCTCCTTTATTTTTTTTCTTTTATTTATTTAGAGAGAGAGAAACACACACACATCATGTGAGCAGCAGAGGAGCAGAGAGTGAGAGAGATCAAGAACAAGAATCCCAAGCAGGCTCTGAGCCATCAGCACGGATCCCGATCCCAAGCAGGCTCCGAGCCATCAGCACAGATCCCGACGCGGGACTCGAACTCACGAAACAGGAGATCACGACCTGCGCCGAAACCAAGAGTCAGACACTCAACTGACTGGGCCACCTGGGTGCCCCTTAAAGCTTCCTTTAAAGGGAAGCATATGTTTAAATCACTTTTTAGGCCACTGACTAAAGTGTATTTTATGCCTCAGCAGATGTCCACTTTGCCACCAAGGGAAGGAAACAAAACCAACTCAAAAATAATTTA
The DNA here is from genome assembly GCF_018350195.1 of Panthera tigris. NCBI lineage: Eukaryota > Metazoa > Chordata > Mammalia > Carnivora > Felidae > Panthera > Panthera tigris. The sequence goes on along the minus strand of NC_056660.1, from coordinate 95,215,162 downwards.
TATCAAATTCTCACATCGAAAATGTACTAACTCAGAGATAGCCAGTGCTCCCAGTACCTCGAATGATTTAGGTGTTAAACCACTAGCAAGATGAACTAGAGAACACAGGCCAGCAGATTTTCAGGCACAAACAGCTCTTCTGTTCAGTATTGTCCCCAAGAACAAGAGGAAGCTCACCTTATGCCAATGACTCACCTACCTCCTATCAGAGCTACCGAGCCCCCCAAGAAGGTTCATTCAGGCTACCCAGAAACCACTTCTTCCAGATAAGCCAGAATTTGCACGTAGCTTTACATTCTTATTTATACCTTCTCAGGGTGCATCTACATGATTCATTTATTCAAGTCAATGTTAATTAAGTGCCCGTACTGTGCAGGTTACTGGATGACAGACAGTGAGAGATGGAAAGAACGACCACTGTATTATTAGTTACCAGATTACAAATGTGTCCTAGCAGGCAAATAGGTGAGGACATATGTGCCCACTACCTCCTGGCCAGTTCTGCCCACTGTGGTCACCTGATGCCCACACCTGTCCCCCTCCAGGGGTCCTGGGGTGACCTTTCCGTTTACCTCCTCTCTATACAGTATTCATGGTCCCTGCTTAGAGATGAAAGATAGATAGAAAGATAGGAAGGAAGGAAGGAAGGAAGGAAGGAAGGAAGGAAGGAAGGGAGAGAGGGAGGGAGGGAGGGAGGGAGGGAGGGAGGGGAAAGAAAGAAAAAGGAGGGAGAGAGGGAAGAAGAAAAGAGAAAGAAGGAAGGAAAGAGGAAGGAAGGAAGTGAGGGAGGGAGAGGGAGAAAGGAAGAAAGAAAAAGAAAAGGAGGGAGAAAGAAAGAGAGAAAGAAAGAAAGAAAGAAAGAAAGAAAGAAAGAAAGAAAGAAAGAAAGAAAGAAAGAAAGAAACTAACTAACTAACTAACTGCAGGCAGCCCGGACACACATTGCCATCATTCAACACTTCAAACAATCAAGATAAGTGGGGTCTACCTCAGCCTAGGAAAAGCACAGCTCAGAAGCTTATGCACCCAAGCTCTACAGGACAATGCTCAGATCCACATGCTGCTCGTACCACGTACTGGCTGAGGGACCCGGGCACAGCAATAACCACCACTTTCTGTTCCCCAGGCTTCACGCATCTAAGTAATGGCCCCAACTACACAAAGACCCAGTGAGAATGAAGCAGAATGATCCAGGCGACGCAGATCAATAAATTCTCACTAAGTATGAGCCATTATCATTGCTGCAAAATACTCTGCATGGGGTCTATCTCTCTTACAGGAGAACCAATGGACTCTTCTGGTGTGTGGGCGAAAGAGGTACATCAGTCTTCTTGATTCCCTGTAGTTAACGCTTTGTGCGGCAAGTCCTTCCTGGGCAGAGGCTATGTGGGTAATGCTCACTCGATTTCACACCACTGCATGGCATGACGCACCAGATGCAGGCACAGCCAACCAGCCAGCAACACACGGTGCTGAACCAAGTGTTCTTTGAATAGGAGCAAAGGGGGGGGGGGCACATTGCACAGAATATGGAAGAAACCACCCCCCTCAGAGATCCTGTGTAGAGATAGAACAATTCGAGTTAGCGCTTACTGAAATTGCTTTACCATCACCCAGATAAGAAGTCGTCACCACGCTTCAAGGATCCAAGTTAAACGTCTGTATTAACTCCTGAGCTAAGGTCTCGTGCTTAGAGGGAAATCTCACCTCTCTTTTTTGGAAGAGGAAATTAATATATGTTTGTTGAGTACTTTGATCATGTAAATTACACTCTTGCCTCTCAACCAAAAGACCATTGATCGCCAAGTGGTGATGGTGAGTAAATCTCTGTAGAGGGCTGTCATTTTCAACTCAGTGGGACTCACTGAGGCTAAAAGCTTTACATTAAATGAAGCCAAAGGCAAAGGCAGAAAATCTGTTTTTAAATAAATTTCAAACTGGATAGGATAATAGATGAAGTAATAATTTCATAAATCTGTCTACAAAGAAATCTAGCTAGTTTATGACTTTTCAAATGGGAAAAGATTGGAAATTCTCCAGCATTTATGCACATAATGCTTTTTTTTTTTTTTGCTTCTAAAAATTAAAAATGAATGGAACAACTTTTCCTTAGAAGAAAAAAACTTTTCAGGCTCCAATCAGGAGTTTGAAGCCTCTATCTAGAAGGAATTTTAATATCACCACAATTGAGAATGATTCAAAAATATTTTAATCATGCCTACTTTAAAACAGGAACGTGCTCTAATGGCAAAAGCACGTTAAGTATCTAATTGGATCTTGTTCCTGTCTCCAAAGTGGCGATTTTTCAAGCCCTGGAGAAGAGTTAAATGAGGGCTGTTACGGAATTTCACACAGGATGATAAACAATATAAATGCAGAAAAGAATCTCATAATTACCGAAAGAAACTTCCAGCTGTGGGCAATTAAAGATTTAACATATTAACAATGAGAATCTTCCAAATGTTGGGGGTGGGGGGGTGGGGGGAGGAGACAAATCACAGAACTTACAGCCATAATGAGAACAATACATAATCAAACTTCTGACCCAGAGACATCACTCAAAGTTGTGTTGAATTATCGGATGCTCTTAACTCCGAATCAAATGCCACAAAAACTCCAACACTAAGGTAAGTAAGCGAATGGTTGGTTCTCTTCAAGTTTTCATAACCATGGGATATTTAGAAAGGCTCACTGCTTGTATGATGTCCGAAAGCAGGGGTGGGAAAATGTTCCACTCCCCTTCCTACACCTCACATAAAGGTGAGCAAAATGCAATTCACTAGGTGAATGGCCTCCAACTCTTGCTGCCTCAAGGAATTCAGGCTAAGATTTGCATTTCCCTTCCTTTCTTTATGGCAACATTCCCATTTAAGTGACTATCATAAAAAGCACTTTTTCTGAGTTTATGTGTATATATTTTTGTACCCAGTCACTCATTAACACCGGTAAAATAAAAGCCATAGAAATTGCAAATACTTTCAGGCTTGAGCTATTGAACCAAATAAAAGTCTAAGATGTACGATTTGGGATCCGTGCTTTTGAATGAAAATCCATGTGTATTATAAGTAACTTTCAAAGGACAATTTCTCTGTATATTTAAGTGGAGTGGGGTCCAAAATTCATTCACACCGCAATTTTCCAGTCGTGTTTTGGTGGTGCCTGGGTGGCTCAGTCAGTTGAGCATCTGACTGTTGACTTCGGCTCAGGTCATGATCTCACGGTTCTTGAGTTGGATCCCTGCATTGGCTCCGCACTGACAGTATGGTATCTGCTTGGGATTCTTTTCCTCCCTTTCTGTCTGCCCCTCCCCTACTCACCCTCTCTCTGCCTCTGTCAGATAAATAAACATTTTCTTAAAAAATAGGTTTTTTTTGTAACTGAGCCCCTGATGGCTGGTTAGAGGCATATTTTTAGCTCAGAGAGCTGTTCAATTGTAAAACAGTTTGGTCCATTTAAAAAAAAAATATATATATATATATATATATGTACACACACATATATATATATATATATATGTACACACACATATATATATATATACACACACACATACATATATCTCCTTCAAGATAATATGATTCAATCTATTTTTAAAAAATTTTTTACTGTTTATTTATTATTGAGAGATGGAGAGACACAGAGCATGAGCAGGGGAAGGGTAGAGAGAGGGGGAGACACAGAATCCGAAGCAGGCTCTAGGCTCTGAGCTGTCAGTACAGAGCCCGACGCGGGGCTCAAACTCACAAACTGCGAGACCATGACCTGAGCTGCAGTTGGTCACTGTACCAACTGACCCACCCGGGCACCCCCAATCTATTTTGAAAATCTTAGGGATTTGGCCCCGTCTTCACAAGTGCCAGACACATGTGAGGTCTGACTTCTAAAGACTTCCTATGACCCTCAGGCAAAGTCCTTTGCTCCTCTCCTCTCCAGGACAATGGTATTTAGTGGTATTGCCTCGTGCTCCTGTCTTGGTTAGGGTCTGGTAGCTGGCTTTGGGAAAGGGGGGTCTAACCTTGGCTCTCCTGTCCGGAGACTCGAAGTCTTTGATTCACGCCCACATCGTCTCTCAGCTGACTGCAGCACTTTGTTGGCTAGAGAATCACACTCCTTCAAACCAAGTCTCCATGACAGCCCCTTTGCTTTCAACTCCACTGTATTCCTGGACAAGCTCACTTGATATCCGGCTTCTCCAGGACTCCAGCTCCATGGCTAAGCCTTAAGATGGTAAGTAAGCGTGTTCTCTCGACACCTTGGGAGATGTCTACAGTCTGATTCTTTCACAATAACCTTTGAAACGCTACAGAAGAACTCAAAATAACGTACCAAATCCTTTCCCTAAACCCCGTGTCCCTCCTCAATACCCATTCCACTCCCACCTAGATTTCAAGTGCATCACCTTGCTCAAAAGTTTAAGTGATCACTACCCTCACCTTCCCGTCACAGGATGCGAAGCCTCTGCACCATGTAAGTAAATCCTTCTACTTTTCCCCCCACTCCGATATGGTTGACCTTTTGGCGTAAGGACAGCTTAGAGATAATGCTCACAAGATCAAGCAGGGCTACTGCAGGAGACTATGAATCAGAAGTATCAGATTCCAGATATGGCGGTTCTTATTTTGGGCCTGATTTTATTTTCCACTGTCAAATACTTTCTAATGGTATGACCCCAGATAAGTCACTGGACACTTGCTAAGCCTTTTTCTCTCTGTAAAAAGGAGAGGATTTATGCTTTTTTGTGTTTGTGTGTGTGGTTTTGGTTTTTGGGTTGTTTTTTACATCTTAGTGTCCTTGTGGGAACAGTATGATTTCCTGGGGTACAAGGCAATTTGGAGATGACAAATACAGCACGTATTTGTAAAATGTAACATTGCAGCATTTCACACAGGACATGTGTAAAAGCTAGTTGTGTGACACATGCATTTAGGACCTCATTCTATTTGCAGTATTCCCTCCAGAATGGTCTTTGCTTAAAAGCACTTCATACAGTCACATGATCATCGAGTATCTTGCACCAGGACATTCTAGGAACTACTGCTTTACTAGGTAGGAACTTGGCTTCCTAGAAGACACTGAAATAATTTTCCTACGCCTTCCAGTCACCAGAAAAGGAGAAATGGACAAACAATTCCTTGTCCCTGATGACTCTATTCAGGTAGTAATGGTCATGTGGGCCTTAAACAAAGTAAGAGTAAATAATTTACAAAGGATGGATGTTTGACAAGACCTATGATCTACACAGTAAAGAGTCACAGTTCTTAAATTGTTTTTAATGTTTATTTATTTCTGAGAGAGAGACAGAGTGTGAGCAGGGGAGGGGCAGAGAGAGAGGGAGACACAGAATCCAAAGCAGGCTCCAGGCTCTGAGCTGTCAGCACAGAGCCTGATGCGGGGATCAAACTCACAAACCGTGAGATCACGACCTGAGCCAAAGTTGGACACTTACTGACTGAGCCACCCAGGTGCTCCAAGAGTCACAGTTCTAACCTGCGAGATTGTTTATCCCCCAACATAACCAACGCTTTGAGATCCACCATTCTGGCCGCTCCTGAATTGCTACGAAGATAAAGAACACAAATTATTCAGTTCTGGATTTTTCCTTCCAGTTAAGCTTCACATCACTGAATATGCTAAATGTAACAAAGACTTGGGAGGAATTTTTCCAATTTTTAACACACAAATAGACTTGAGCTGTTTCTAAGTTTTCCCATGTAAAAATGATTATCCGACAACTGTGATATATAATTTCCTAGGTAAATTATTACCTACTAGTGTTAAGAAGACTTACCAAGATCAACATATTTACCATATATTCGCTTGTCAGAAACACACACAAAAAAGCAAATCATTGCTTATTTAATTATCTAAGCCCATGTCTTATTGTCTAACTAAAAAAAAAAAAAAAAAAAAAAAAAAAAAAAAAAAGAATTTGAGAGAGGGATATTTTGTTGTGAGGTAATATAGCCATCTTGTCTTGAAAGCAATACTTTCTTCATCCACGGCTACATTCTAAAATTTATTCAACGATTATCTAAAAGCCATCATCACATTTCTTCAATGCTCATGAAGAGATCTTACCAATTCCATCCATGGCCTTTCTTGGATAATAATTCATCTCAGCTTATAGACTGGAAAATACTTGTCATTTACATTTTAAACGCAGAGACTCGAGGATGAGAATACAAGGGTAGTCATTCTTTTTCTTCTCATGGCAATATCTATGTCTTTCTGCCTAGCTTTCCTTTACAGTTTTAATGAGTGCCTTGACATTTTTCCAGTTTAAAAAAAAATTATTAGCAGAAAGACAATCTTTTGTTCCTTTTTTCTGAACAAGAAAAAATAATTTTGCCAACAAGTTTCTCCAGGTAGTTCTAGTAATCAGGCAAGCTTAAGAACTCTCTTCCTCTTACCTGAGTATTCCTGGCAAGTCCGAATCTCTTCTCACAGGCTCTGCCCCATGCCCCTCCCACAGCCTCCAGCTCCTTGACAGCTTAATCCAGGGTCAAATAATCCACCTGACCCTTTTCACGTTGAGTTTGGGCTTATCATCTTAACTCTCCCTGAATATTTATCTTTTAATAGAAGACCCCAGAAGAATAGAACAGTTTTCATAACCAGAGTAATGAACCCCTGGTTCAAGTTGAAACACCTTGATCAGTTAATTCTGGCCATTCCCTAATGGCTATATAACATTCCACTTCTAAGACTGTGTATTTTCATCCCAAATGTAAAGGGAAGGTAAAGCAACAGTACCGACAGCACCAAGAACCTGAAGACTGACATTTCAGGAATTAGTAGTCTTGCCCAGAAAACAGTTCCCAGTCAGGAGACCAACATCTGGAATAACACAATTTTTAGTTTAATTTACAATGGAATTCAAAACATTTTTTGGTCCATTTTTATTGAGAGGACCAGATGCAAGCATTACAAATCGTTGGCCTAATTCAAACCATAAAGAAAATGATCTCCCTTCCATCTGACATCAAATGCAGACGAGAGAGGTTGGGTGTGCAACAGTGACACCAATTTCTGCTTTTCGAAGACTGTGAGCCGTACTCAGCAATTCCTTCAGGGTTACTTGAACATTCTGGACTGTTTTTCTGCAAGTTAAGCTTTCGCTTTTTCTGTTTCTGTAGAATACATTATGACATACATCTCAGGTTTTACTCATAAGAAGGCTACAATATACGTAAAATAACATAAAATATGTCCTCTTAAATGATAAGCTACTTCCATAAACTTAATTAGCAGCACTTTGGGGGGGCATAAGAAACTTTTTGTGATGTCAACATCAAGGCATCATTTATACCCGAAGTCGATCTTTCTCAGGTGAGTTTTATTATACGTTCCAAAAAGGTGCTATTGAAGGGTTTAGGGGTGTCAGTCTGGCTGGGTCGGTTAAGCGTAACTTCGGCTCCGGTCATGATCTCACGGTAAGATCTTGAGTTCAAGCCCCGTGTCGGGCTCTGTGCTGACAGCACAGAGCCTGGAGCCTGCTTTGGATTCTGTCTCCCTCTCTCTCTGCCCTTCCCCTGCTTGCTCTCTCCCTCAAAAATAAACAAATTTTTTTTAAAAAATCTTTTTAAAGAGTTCTTTATACACATTGGGTTTAAATGACTTAAACACGTGAAATACAACTGAGACACTTCTACTATGAAGTTATGTTTAATAGGCTCATTCTCCCTACCACGTTCTTCACTGACTTTGTAAATTCTTCCTCTGGCTGACTTGACCATGTAAGAGAAAACTAAACCCACATGAATCTTTGAGTTTCAGCAACGCAAGGCAGCACTTGACCAAGTCAGAGAAGGAATCTGTAAGAGTTTTCATCAAGTGCAATGAAGTCTAAGAATTAGATACTGAGCTCTCTTTTGCCAGACCTATTACTTAGTCTCTCATTGCTAGACTAGCAAAGGAAGTCATCGTTTGATAAAAACAGTACTATTCATATTAATATTTTTAGATATCTTCATATATTTTGTTCTATTCTGGTAATTGTTGCAAGAGTGTAAATATCAATAGAAAACCCAAGCTCCATCACTCTCTTGATGGAGACAACTGAAAACAACCTCAAAATAAAAATAGGAGGTGAACATGATATAATACTGAACAACTTGGTATATGCTACTGAAATTCAGATTAACTAATAGGTGTGGACAAGAGGTGACAAATTATTTGATAAAAGATGTGGAACATGACAGTGATGGTTATGTTGCTAATAAATAGACGAGTTGGGGGAGGGGCGTATTCTGGCAAAGCCCTATTTTTCTACGACTAGGATCTTATGTTGTGTTTTTATGGGAAGCTGGACAAGAGTTCATCTGATAACTCATGGTCCAAGTGTTCAAGGTGATTTGGCACACCAGAAATATAGCCCTCGTAAAAGCACTAATTATGGTTAGAGACCATGCACAGTTTATGATCCTGGGAAAAATGAATTCTGATAAGCTTAGCCAAAGATTATGATTATTTTCCACAGGAAAATCCATGTAAAAATGGCTTTACTGAGCATCGCCAAGTTACTTCAGCTCTCTGAGGGCAGGCAGACAGGTAGGTTCACCCAGATGAAACTCGAGAAACAAGGCTCTAATACCTTCTTCAGCTTCTTCAGCCTGATTCTCATACTGTTTCATACAAGACCCTGGAAGCCACTCACAGCTTGATGGCCTTCACAATGCCTTCTCAGCCATCTTGCCAATGTGACAGGTGCAGCTTGGGAGGCCCAAGACTGCCTGAGAATGAAAAGTACTTCTTTGTCCTCACCTAACACCAATGCACAGCCTCTACTACCCCATTTCAGACACTTAGAAAAGGTGAGGACATCCCTCCTGTGTGGCACCAACGGTACCTACTTGACTACAGAATTCTTTCTAATTCAACTGAGACACAGCCTGTCTTCAACCCTTAACCCAGGGCTCCAGGCAGCCACCCACTTTTATTCATAGTTGATATAGGACATGGGACATCTTTGGCTTTGCTGGCACCTTTCAGGGATGGAGGGGAACAGGGGAGAGACCGAGGACAGACAGACTTGCAGACAGTCAGATGGAAACACAGGGTTTCTAAGGGTCTACATTTACCAAATGTTAATCAAAACTGCCTAAGTTGTTGGAGTTAACAGTCACAGTTGAGATCAAGCATAGATTTTTAAGCAGTAACAATAGAAGATGAGAAAGTTAGGCTTGAGGCTATGATTTGTGAACTGCAGAAAATAGTAACACACACACACACACACACACACACACACACACACAATTCAAAAAAAAGTCATAAGGCACCCACAGATGGACTTCACCATCAAAATTCTGGAAGGCTGCTTAGCTGTTGTGGGGATGGGGGTCTTGTCAAAGTCACCGGGAGAGTCCAGAGTCTGGCCTGGAACTCACAATCCGGGACCATAAGACAACGGAGCATGGTGCAGTGAGATCCCCACCCCCACCCCCAAGTCAGCTCCTGTCTCAGCCTCAACCTCCTCTCCCTTTCGCGAATCAATCCTTTGAAGACCTCTTTTCAGCACATGAGAGTTAACAAGAAACCTTCTAACCTGATCAGAAATGCTCTTTAAGGAGAGTCGAATTGGCTGGGAAAATTCAACCGTTTTGCCTTTAATTCATTTAATCACAAATAGCTAAATCTCCAGATGCAGCCAACCATGGCTAAATGTGGCTTCTGTTCTCATTGATCATCAGCAGCCTTGTCATTGTCAATGTTCTGAACAGCATGCGCTGGGAGGAGGGGAGGTGCCCAGGGCCCATTGCGGCAGGTATAAATAAAATCAATCTGCTCATTTGAGCAAATGTCTTATTGATCAGAGCTGTTAAAAGTATGTTTCCTTTCCTCCTCCACCTTCATCCAGAATGTGGATACCTTTATGCTTGAACATTAAGTATCAAGCAGTCTGTCTACACTCCTGTCAGAATGGCCACAAGGACCCGTAATAATGCATTTAGTAAATACATTTAGATGTGTTCAGGTGAGAAACCAATTGGTTGTGTGGGGATAAAAAGGAGGAGAGCAGGAGGCATGATGAGTCAAAGGCTAGAAACACAACTGCATTGCAAATGATACCGGTGCCCTTGCACATGGCTTCCCGCGTCAGGCCACCCTGTATCGAAGCAGAATGAGAGTCAAGTTTGGGGACTCTCCCCATGGCCGTCAACCTCGACTTCCCCTGCCCAATCCTTACCCATGAGGATTGCTTCAGGATTCAGTGAGGGGATCTGTGGAATGTTCCTAAGGCACCAGGCACTTCATGAGTATTTGTTTCCCTTGTGCTCTTAAGTGTCTTTACAAAGAGGGCACGCCCTCCAGGGGAGATGGTGCTGGGATCCGAGGTCTCCCATGAGTCAGAACTTCTTCCCCTTTGGAGACAACACCAGTGCCCACAGGCTTAAATAATTAATACATATATGGCTCCTGTAAGCACCGATTCCTGGAGTAATGCTGGTTTCAGGCAAGTTTTGGACAAATGTTATCGTTGGAAAGCTGCTCTTTCTGTCTCTTCCTCCTGCCTCCCAGCCTCAGCTTTATTATTTTAAGATATTTTATCTTAAAATCCCCACAAGAGAGGTCCCAGGAGCTTCAGGCTCCCCCCTCATGCAGCAGCAGAAGGGACTCACCTTCCAGGCACACAGCCTGTCACCTCACGCTATCTGGGTGCCTCTTGCGCTAGGTCACACACCAAGCCTAACGTTCATTTTACAGTATGCACAGCCATGTCTTAACTAATTTCCACAAAGGGATGGGAAAGAGCACACCCAAACAAACCAAAGGTCTGAACAACAGAGATTCAGGGACACTCAGGAGATCAGTTACCACTGGCAAAAATGAAAGAAATGTACCCTGTGCTTGTCAATTACCCACCAGAACTGACAGGTTCTAAAGGCTGACCTGCCCACCTGTAGACATAAGAAGAAATCTTTGCTATACCAGCTGAGCGTAGGTAATGGTGCGTTGCCATAACCTTGTTGTAGTAATAGCTGACCAGCACGGTCAACAGTGGGTGACTAGCACACGGGAAATGTGACTTGGATGAGATGTGATTCACAGCCATGTAGGAGAGGAGACGCTATCAGATTTAGACTGAATCTGGCAGGTAGAACGCTCACCATTTGCTTATTAACTGATTGAATAGGTGGGTGAGAGAAACAGAAGAAACCAAGGCAAATCCTGTTTGGGGCCTCAGCAATTCAGTGAACAGTGGCATCATTCATCAAGAAGTTAAAATCTGCTTTGTCAAAGATTAGTTGGCCATGCTTTTGTGGGTCACAGATACCATATGTTTTCACTCTTATGTGGCTCCTGAGAAACTTAACAGAAGACCATGGGGGAGGGGAAGGGGGGAAAAAAGTTAGAGAGGGAGGGAGCCAAACCATAAGAGACTCTTAAAAACTGAGAATAAACTGAGGGTTGGTGGGGGGTGGGAGGGAGGGGAGGGTGGGTGATGGGCATTGAGGAGGGCACCTGTTGGGATGAGCACTGGGTTTTGTATGGAAACCAACTTGACAACAAATTTCAGGAAAGGAAAGGAAAGGAAAGGAAAGGAAAGGAAAGGAAAGGAAAGGAAAGGAAAGGAAAGGAAAGGAAAGGAAAGGAAAGGAAAGGAAAGGAAAGGAAAGGAAAGGAAAGCAAAGCAAAGCAAAGCAAAGCAAAGGAAAGCAAAGGAAAGCAAAGGAAAGCAAAGGAAAGCAAAGGAAAGCAAAGGAAAACAAAGGAAAGGAAAGGAAAGGAAAGGAAAGGAAAGGAAAGGAAAGGAAAGGAAAGGAAAGGAAAGGAAAGGAAAGTTAAAATCTGCAGAAGGGACAGGTTCTTGGGAAAGGGGATAGGAACTACAAATCCAGTTTTAGCCATTTTAATTTTCGGCCAGAAATGTCTTTAGATTTCCAAACAGACATAGAACAGGTGGTGTTGGATATATGTGCTACCTGTAAAATGGCCGGTTAGCCAGTCCTTCAACTCCTTTGCTAGGATTACCATTTTGAAAATCCTTACTACAGCCACCATCTTCAGATTTTCGCTGTTTCAACAGTGATGATTTCCATTTATGAGGCTTTAGGCTGAGGATACTACTTTTAATTGAACCAGACAGAAAGCCAGGATTAAGAATCTTGAGGGGCACCTGGGTGGCACAGTCGGTTGAGTGTCTGACTTCGGCTCAGATCATGATCTCATGGTACATGAGTTCAAGCCCTGCGTTGGGCTCTGTGCTGATGGCTCGGAGCCTGGACCCTGCTTCGGATTCTGTGTCTCCCTCTCTCTCTGCCCCTCCCCTGCTCATGCTCTGTCTCTGTCAAAAATTAAATAATCATTAAAAAATTTTTTAAAAAAAGAATCTTGACAGATTATCATGTCTCCTAGACAACCTCTCAATGAGCCTATGCAGATTAGGGATTAACCACCACCCCCCACTTGCCTTCAACAGATAAATGCCTGTCTGCCCATTGTGTTTCCCATACCCCCAAAGGAGGGTGACATACTTCCCTCTGGACCTGTCAATTGGCACAAAAAAATAGAGGCGCAATTCAAAGGATTGAACTTTCAGAAAGGACTAGCCCTTCTTGCTTCAAAACCTAAACGTGTATTATGTATAGGGTTTAGGCTGCCATTCAAGCTTGGCCAGTAATCTTGCTGAGTCTCAGATGCTGATTTGTTCTCTGTGGGCTTCAAATCCAACAGTCTTGGAAACTCTCAACAGCCTTTCTGTCCCCTAACCAAGTGCAAGAAGCCCACACGACCCTAACTGGTGAAGACTCCATCTGACCGTCACAGCACACATCACAGATCCATCGTCTGCTAAGCAGTACCCTTCCCATGTTCCCAATTGAGAGGGAACAGAGAAAGAACTAAGGAACAGAGAAACAAAGTCTGAAGCGGCAGCAGAAAGCTTCAAGTGGAAATAGCCCAACAAATGCCATAAGGAGGAGCCTACATGTCATAATTAGACCTTTCAGAACTGAGACTGGAGTTTCCTAGAGAGCTCTAAATGCTCGAGTGCCATGGGTCCCCACCCTCCCCCCCGGGTGATCTCACCCCAGGTTGCTCCTTTAAATATCATCTCTATGTCAATGACTCCCAAATTTATATTGCCCTGACCTTTCCCCTGATTTATACATCAAATCGCTCACCTGACATCTCTGTTTAGAAGTCTAAAAGCTGACTCAAATCTCATGTATCTTAAACAAAACTCTGGATTTCCACCACCCTGGCCTCTTTCCCTTCCAACCCCTGTCATTTCAGGAACATCATCCCATGTATCCAGGGCTCAACTACAAAACTACACTTCCTCCTTGACCCCTGTCCCTCACCCCACATATTTACTCCATCAGTAAGTCCTGTTGCATTCATCCACAAAGGAAGTCCTTTCCCCCAGCCCCCAACTTCTTTGCATCTACACTGTCATATTCTCCCTGGACTCCAGGAAAACCCTTTTAACTGGACTCCGTGCTTCTGTCCTCTCTCAGCAGCTACAGGAATGATGCTAATGCATATGGAATCTTGCCAATCCCAGCTTGAAGTCATCAAGCACAATTCCACTTGTTTCCATGATTGAGTTCGAACTTGGTGGCACCAAGGCTCCAGCCGGCGGGGTCCCTGCGTTTCCTCTGTAATCTCACCTTCCCCCTCACTGACCTTCTAGCTACATCTGTTTCTATAAAAAGTGGTTCCTCCACCTACATCTTTCAGGACCCAGTTTAAAAGTCAACTTAGCAGGGCGCCTGGGTGGCTCAGTTGGTTAAGCGTCCGATTTCGGCTCAGGTCATGATCTCACGGTTGGGTTCATGAGTTCGAGCCCCGCATCGGACTCTGTGCTGACAACTCAGAGCCTGGAGCCTGCTTCGGATTGTGTGTGTCTCTCTCTGTGCCGCCCTGCTGGCGCACTCTCTCTCTCTCCCAAAAATAAACATTAAAGAAAAAGTCAACTTAGTGACACTACGTGTCTACCCTCACTGGATAGGGAGATCTGAGGTATACCAAAAGCTTTCAAAGCTCTCTCTTCATGTTTTCCTACCTTCATCAGTTCCCAGAATCATCTTGCTTAATTATTTATTTGCCTTTTTCTGTCTCCCTACCAGGACGTAAACTTCAGGAGAGCAATGACTTTTTACGTTCCCACAACATAATGCCCAGTGATTGCTATCTCCTAGATACTCAATGAGTATTTCCTAAATGAATCCTCTATTTCAGGGGTTTTCTAAATACCTTCTGTCAAGTCCTGGGGTTCTGCCAAAGTTCTTCAGTGACCAAGTGAGGGGAAAGAAGCAGACAGAAAGAGGCAAGAGTGCTGACTGAGTTTTGAGCCTTCCACGGGGTCAACTAGAATGCTTCTGCTTTTTTCTGTTTATGCAATGGCTTCCATATCAGATTTTGTTTGTGGTATGCAAACTATCTGACAACCAATAGTCCCTTGCTACAATCTCATTTGATACGTGACCCACTTGCCTATGGCTTCAAAGTATGTTGGGACAAACTCCAACCCAAAAATCCAGGTTCCACTGAAAAGAGCCTGCTTGGTAGTCTCTCTCTCCCTTTCTCTCTGCCTCTCTCTCTCTCAAAAAAAAAAAAAAATTAAAATTAAAATTAAAATTAAAATTAATGACAACTGTTTGACCCAAGTCCTCATGAGCTATTTAACCATTGTTTTCCAAGCAAATAGTTGAGATGAAAGAAATAAATCAAGTGAGATTTTCTTCACCTTTAATGTCTTTCTATGCACATCAAGCTGCCAAGCAACAGAATATACCTCAGAGCTACAATGGAGAATAAATATCAAACAGATTGTAAATTATGATAATCATTTTATAAACCAACATATAAGGATTAATTCGAAAGTAAGTTTAGCCGAATTCATCAAGACATTTATGAATATAAGATAATAAGATATATATCCCCTGATCTGGAATACTCAGAAGTTTTGAAAGGGTTTATTACAATAGGAAAAGCCAAATTATCAGTTTCTCCTGGCCTATTAAGGATTAAGATTTACTACATTTCCTAATATACCACAAATGGAGTGAATGCCACAAGCACTTTCTGCACAAGGCAGATTTGAAATAATGTTTACATTTGGAAAACTCAATTTATGGTCAACCAAACTCAGCTCCAGGAAAATATACGTAATATTCAAATACAGGAAAGGACCCCCAATAGGAATGTTAGAAAGTATAATAAATAAACTATAAAGAGAGATAATATTGGGGCAGCTGGGTGGCTTAGTCTGTTAAGCGTCCGACTTCGGCTCAGGTCATGATCTCACCGTTCATGAGTTCAAGCCCCACATCGGGCTCTGTGCTGACAGCTCAGAATCTGGAGCCTGCTCCAGATTCTTTGTCTCCCTCTCTCTCTGCCCCTCTTCCACTCACACTCTGTTGGTCTCTCTCTCTCAAAATAAATAAACACAATTAAAAAAATTTTTTTTAAGATGTAATAAGAAGGAAAGAGAGAAATCGTAGTATAGTGAAAGGAACATCTCCGTGCAAGTTCAAAGTCCTGCATTGGGGGATTATCTGTAATCATTGCACAAGACATTTGATGTCTACGTACTTCAATTTCCCCACCTGCAGTTTAATTGCATATTGAACCTTTTCTGGTTGTTTTGTCATCCATTTTCCTCTTCTTTTCAATGAGGAACAATCCAACCCCATTGTCTGCACTGAGTTATAGATGGGACAGACCCTGCGTGAACTCCAGGGGTGGAGAACCTGATACTTAGGCCAATCAGCACATTCCATCCCTAGCCACTGCTATTGGCCTAAGAATGGGTATAAACTTCAGTTAAAGCTAACAAGTCACGAGGAGACATTTTCTAGAGTTTCAGCGATCTAAACTTCCTTTCTCTTCTCTAATGACCAGAAGGAAGCCCTCTCTTCCTGTAGACAGCATGGCCTAAGAATATAAAATTGAAACTATGACATTCAATGTTGCTCCCAAGGAGCCAGCCTGAAGACAAAGAGAATGTGTACCTACCGAAGTGAGCTGAGGGCTGAAGGTCCCAGACAACGAGGGCTGAAACCATGGTCATCTCCTAAACCTCTCGCCTGTAACGATGCCGAAGAGCAGGGTAGATCTGGGCCTTTCAGTTAGTGAGCCAATACAATTCTTTGATTGATTAAGCCAGTTGAGGTCAGGTATTGCTTTGCTTAAAATGTAAAGTATGCTAACATAAACAGAACTGACTGTACCTGAGGGTGTTCTCAGAAGCACCTGTTGGTTGCTATCCAAGTGTCAGCAGCCCCGTCTGGGTCCAGCACTGAAAACTGCACAGTCATAGGACACAAAAAGGCTGACCCCCATTCCTAGTTGCAGGTAGAGGGCAAACTTGTTTGTGTAAACCAGTCTCTGCAATCCTGCCAGTGGTTGGCTTAAGAAGGGAAATCCATGAAGAGAATTCTGTTGCATACAAGATTAAGATTTCAGGTAACAGCCTTTGTTTTTTTTATCTTAACAAGCGGCCCAAGGATGCTGCTGTGTGGGGCATCTTCTATGGAGGCAATGTTTCCAATGGTGTTCCAGAATATACGAGCAAACAATTTGGACTCTTGCACGAGTAGGTACTTACTTTCCTCCAGTTACATTTCCATGTGACTGTCCACCTTGCAGGCAAATGCTCTATCAAATTTTGGTTCTGCCACCCACACATATGCAGGCAGAAATGAAGAATAAGGCATTGCACAGGGCAGCGTGAAGAAGCCAAAGAAGTCAGTTAACTCTTTGGGATTTCCACGTAGAGTAAAAAAAAAAAAAATTGTTTCCTGAGGTCATTAGTTGGCATAAAATCAAGATGTACCTCCTTGGTGCATGGACATGATGTCCACCACTGCCATAGGCATGTACTACACCATCCTTATTCATCTTACAACAAACCCGTTTTCTTCATGGGGGTTATTGAGTACCTATATAAACTCTTCATTCAAGACTTACTACACGATTCCAGGTTCTTACTTTCCGGGATTCATTGACTGAATTTTACTTTTCCCTACTACAGTCCTTTTCAAGCAGACATTGGAACTCCCCAGCTTAGGGTATCATGGGCTTTGCAAACCTTCTACCTCTGACAAATATTAAAGAGCTTTTTGGCCAGAAGAGCTAATTCATAGTTTGACTTACACTACTTCTTTGAAAGTATAGTTTGAAATACAAACACCAGTTACTATTTTTTTGAAGGTGTATTGTGCACCATTTTCAAAAGCCCTAAATTATCCAACAAGATCTTCAGAATAAATTTACTGCCTTGAACCTCACAGGAAAAGTGAAAGGCATTTTTGGTTTTCTTACAAATCCTCTGCTCCTTGTGCTTTCGACAATAGCCCAAGTACAGAAAGAGCGCAAATATCCACTGACAGATAAATGGATAAAGATGATGTGGTATATGTTACAATGGAGTATGACTCAGCAATCAAAAAGAATGAAATCTTGCCATTTGCAACATGGATGGAACTAGAGTTTATCACGCTAAGAGACATTCGTTGGAGAAAGACAAATATCACAGGACTTCACTCACATGTGGAATTTAAGATACGAAACAAATGAACCGAAGGGAAGGGAAGCAAAAATAATGTAACAACAGGGAAGGGAACAAAACCTAAGAGACTCTTAAATATAGAAAACTGAGAGTTGCTGGGGGAGTTGTGGGTGGAGGGATGGGCTAAATGGGCAAGGGGCACTAAGGTAGACACTTGTTGGGACGAGCACTGGGTGTTATACGTAGGGGATCAATCACCAGACTCTACTCCTGAAATCATTATTGCACTATATGCTAACTAGCTTGGATGTAAATTTAAAAATAACTAAATAAATCAGAATGCACACACACAAAAAAAGAATGGGGGGGTAGAGGATGCAGGGACAGTCAGTTTTTGTTTTGTGTTCTTGCTTACTAAAATTAGCTGCATATGTTAAAAAAAAAAAAAAAAGGAAGAATATTGCCCATGGCCATGTGGTGTCGTAGATTGATATCATTAAACCCAAGAATGTTGTTTAAAAAAAATAAAAAATGAAAGAAGGAAATGCTCTTTTAGGATGAGGGAAGGTGAGACATTCAGGGTGAACCCACAGTAACATATAATTCAGACAGGGGGCTGAAGCCCAGAGAAAGTCGCTAAATTCATTAATTAATTAGTTTAAATATAAATAAATAACCACACACTGAATCTTGAACACACTGCTTTTCTTCCCCTTCACTTTTGATCATCTTCTACTTGCATATCAGAGTTCATCTCAAAATTTATCATCTACTCTGTCTCATTCATATGTCCTGAGATAGAATCTGCACCAACACTACTGCCTTCTGAAAACTGACCTAATTGTCAGGATGCCTGATTGAGATAGTCTATTTCAGAATGCACTATTTATCAGCAAAGAGATGGTGGGTGTTTTACAGGACAAAGAACAGAGTGTGTCTATTATAAAAAATGAAAAGTATAAAATATTGGTTAATAGGGGATCTACATATACAAAAATCTATGTGTAAGTGTAATTAACTGTAATTACATATGTATAGTAATACATATGTAAAACTGTATGTATATTTCAATACATATATGTGCACATAAATACACATATATTCTACAGAAAGCTGTACATACATGCTCTTAAGATGGTTAGTCTCCAAATCCCACATAATGGTGTACAATTCACCAAATAATACTAGTGTCAGGCATCCATATGAAGAGGAGAGAAAGTGAATAAATCTTTCATTCAGTAAATTCAGACTCAAAGTGATTTTAACCAGTAATTACTTCACACACGCATGCACACATACACACACACACACACACACACACACACACACAATAGCCCCCCCATCTTTGTTCATTTAATCGATCAGTGATG
Organism: Panthera tigris; assembly: GCF_018350195.1. Lineage (NCBI taxonomy): Eukaryota > Metazoa > Chordata > Mammalia > Carnivora > Felidae > Panthera > Panthera tigris. Next base: position 95,196,334 of record NC_056660.1, on the reverse strand, counting down.
TTATCAACAACCCAGATTGTCTTCCTCTCTCTGATCTGCCTTTAACAGGATCAGCTAGGTCCGTTTTTGATTGTGTGATTTTGATTGAGGCTAGCAGCCACCAGAGCAGTGTCCAGTGGGAGAGACGGAGAGTTCCACAGTTATGCTATTCAAGTTATTTCCTTCACATTGATCAGACCAATTTACACCAATATCCATGACCTCCCTAAGAAGAGCTCTAATTAGCTGATTCGCTCTCACTTGGGCTCCTGAGTCCATTGTTGATAGGGGAGCTGGAGATCACCAGGATTAAACCAATCAGAAGCCACCCCTGCCATCAGACTTGGACTTAGCATTCCCCTCCCCCCCGCCACGCCCTCCCATCAAAAGGGTTGACTGGAAAAGGGTTAATACCTAAAAAAAAAAAAAAAAAAAAAAAAAAAAATTAGGTTCTATTAGAATTAGAAAGGTCCAAGTATTGGAATGTATACTGAATAAGAAACAGAGAAGCTTTCTATACTTCTATTTAAACAAAGACTAAGTATGTCATGTGTCTTACATTTAATTATCATAATAAAATGTCACAGGGGCACCTGGGTGGCTCAGTTGGTTAAGCATCTGACTTCAGCTCAGGTCATGATCTCACGGTTTGTGGGCTCAAGCCCCATGTCAGACTCTGTGCTGACAGCTCAGAGCCTGGAGCCTGCTCTGGATTCTTTGTCTCCCTCTCTCTCTCTGCCCCTCCCCTGCTAGCATTCTGTCTCTCTCTCTCTCTCTCACTCCAAAATAAACATTAAAAATATGTGTAAAAAAAAATCTTCACAGTGCCCAACCTCTTCACCATCAGTATTTAAATCATAGTTTTTTGAACCATGACCTGGGAAAAGAGACTGGGTCCCCTTCCCATTGCTCAATATGTAAATCTGCTCCGTCTCTGAATAGACCAGGTTCAGCAGAACTCAGTTGGGAGTTACAGAGATGAGATGGAAAATCCCACCATGGAGAGGACTGATTGCCTCTGGAGCCATATCAAGCTCCGTTAAAATCATGGATCTCATGATCGATGGCCAATGCCTGCCAGATGCCAGTATTGCCTTACAGTTTGGAGCCAACTAAAATATCTGCCCCCCACCACCCCAACACATACATACACACGTACACACAAGCAACGTATCTCAGGCCGGGCAGCAATGTTACTTCAGGCAGAAGTGTTGCTCTCTACCAGGACAATCGTTGTCACCAAGATGAAGCGAGAGAAGTGGCCCCACACACAATTCAGTGAGGCATTTGGGCAACTCTGACAGTTGTCCTGGGCACCCCTCTTGCTTTGCCCTCCTTCCTAGCTGTGGTGGGCCCCCATTTCCCTCAAATCCACGTTCAACCACTGGCTCATCATTGAGTTCAGTAAGTTTTAGATCCTGTTGAGTTACGCTCGGTATTTTCAACCCTTTCTTACCTAAGAAGATTTCCTTTGGTGAGTATTAATTTCTCTTTCTGAACGTGAAGAACACATAATTGTTCCCCTTCACCCCACCCTCACGCCCATCGAGAAGGGGGCTGGTGATTACGCTGAACGTGTGAGGTTATTTTCTTTTTGAAGTGTTTCGTGCTTTGTGGATGAAAGGTGTTTCTTGAGTTCAAAGCATTCCCATTATTATTTGTCCACTATTCAGAACAATCAGGGTAATTTGGCAACAGCTTTTCTCCTTGGCAGAAGAAAAGGCTGACGGCAGGAGTGGGGGTAGGGGGATTACGCTCAGTTTATGAGAGGTTAAGGTCACAGGCAATGCAAGATAAAAAAGCTCTGTTTTATGAATAAATAAAAGATTTCTGATTTATCCCCTCATTTCAGAACACCGGCATACACTCATTTTTTAAATGTTGCAAATACCCTTTTCCCACAGCATGAGAAGGAAACTTCCTCAACTTACAAATTTATTATCCACAGTTTATATTTTGCAACCGTGAATCGTCACTGTCCAAGCAAACTTTGATGCAGATTTTGATAGTCACCATATATCATGTTACCTTTGGTGATCCATTGCTTTCCAATGTGTCCGTGGCTTAGAATAATGTCGTGACTGATAACCCTCACTTAATGCAGGGACACTGGACATCACCAGCAAGAGAGGCAGCCAAATCTCAGGACTCTCTACTTCTAGCAGAAAATTAAGTAGAAATCAGTCACTGAAAAACGTGATTTATTTAATTCACATCCTAGAGGTATGTCTCGTAATTCTTCAGCTGGCTCTAGTAATTGAAATTCTCGGCCACTTTTGGAAATTTAGCTCTCATTTTCCCCAGGGGGGAAAAAAAAGTTTCCAAGGAGATAAATTTTACTCACATATAAATCTAGGAGCTTTATCATTCACAAGGAACTTTCCTCATTGGTTATTTTAAGGTATCTTATTACCCATCTCTGTCTTAATGAATTTGAATCTAGATCTCTTTCTCATGCACAGCCTTGTAGTTTTGAGTTGGTAAGTCTTTTCTGTTCAGAAATGGGGGCGACTTCACACTTAGAAAAAACGCACTGATTTCACCAACATCTGGTCTAACTGCCACGAGTTGTGCTAACAGACATTCACACATGGGCCTCCAAGTTGTCAGTGTGTTATCTGCTTCTCTGTACCTACTCATGCACCAACAAGTATAATGAGAAGATGAGGGGGATTTTTACCAAGCTAAAACCAATTGAATTTCCACTTTGTCTAAAGAAAGTCAAGTAAGTTTTCTAACAAGGTTACATGACCTTAAGTACCATCGACGTAATTAAATGGGTTTTCCACCCTTATACAACTAGTGCCTGGATTGAAACTAAAACAATGCATTCCTTTTAGAACACTTCTACAGATGGGGCGCCTAGGTGGCTCAGTCGGTTAAGCGTCCGACTTCGGCTCAGGTCATGATCTCACGGTTTGTGGGTTCCAGCCCCGCATCAGGTTCTGTGTTGACAGCCCAGAGCCCGCTTCAGATTCTGTGTCTCCCTCTCTCTGCCCCTCTCCCACTCTCACTCAGTCTCTCAAAAATAAATAAATGGAAAAAAAAAGAACACTTCTATAGAAAATAATATGTTATTGATTTGGCATAATTAGGGTAGTATTTCCAGGGCACATGGGGGCTCAATTGGTTAAGCATCTGATTCTAGATTTCAGCTCAGGTTATCATCTTGCAGTTCCTGAGTTCAAGCCCCACATTGGGCTCTGCGTTTATAGCACAGAGCTTGAGTTTCTCTCTTGCCTTCTCTCTCTGCCCCTCCCCTGCCTCTCTCTGAAAATAAAGTTAAAAAAAAAAGAGGATAGTATTCTCTCACTGTCTTTACATATCTTTCTCTTGTTCATCTCTTTCACACACGTACTCATATACACACGCTATATTCTGACCCATTACATTATTTTCTCTCTCCCAAGAAGCCTAACACCTTGCTCTTAAAAAAAAAAATACTCCAATCTCCTCCATGCTTAAAACTGTGTTTGCATTCTGTCTCATTTCAGTGAGAAAGTAAAAATCTCTGCATTCACAGAGTGATCTCAGCTCCTTCCCAAAGAGGAAACCACTCTTCATTCATCTTCAAAGTAGGCTCCAGGGTCCACATCCTTTTCATTCTGGGCTCTTATTTGCCGAAAGCCTCCATGTTCATTGACCTCCCACAATTTGTCTTGGATTCATTTTCCCTTTATGGTAGAATATGGTCCCCAATCTCAAAGGAGACCCATAATGACAATATGATATATAAGCAATCTCGATTTTCAAGGTGAGATTTAATGGTGGCATTTCATTTTGACACGTTTCTGCATCCACTCTGTTCTCTTCTCTCCCATGCCAGGGCAGGGCCAGATTCAAGATTCCATGACTGTAAGCAAGGTATGTGCTTTGTGGACAATATTAAAGAAAAACGATTTCCCAGTTCACCACCCTACAGTATCTTGAGTCTTCAGTAAAAACTCAAGAAAATGACAACAAATCAAGTAGGTATTGCTACTTCCCTTCCACTTCGAACTACTTGACATCAAGGAGACGGGAAAATGACCAATGAGTGTCAGCAATTGTGAAAGCCGTGACTCAACTTTAATTGTAAAAGCTAATAATCTGACTATGGTAACTTGTTCATCTCATTAATCGATTACTAGACCTTGAGGGTGGGCTTTAATTAATAATTTCATTTGGGAAGCATCTGGGTGGCTCAGTTGGGTAAGCCACCAAATCTCACAGTTGGAGAGATCGAGCCCCACATCAGGGGGCTCCCTGCTCACAGCACCTGACAGCACAGAGCCTGCTTGGGATTCTTCCCCTCCCCCTCTCTGCCCCTCCCCATTTCGTGCACTCTCGCTCTGTCTCAAAATAAATGAACTTAAATATTTTTCTTCATTTTTGTTCTTTAAAGAGTGGAGATGGGTTTCTTGTTACCGCTAGTCGGAAATATTTTTCCCCAGAACAAAATAGTTGGAATCTTCCTTTGCATTCTAAAATTGGAGCCCGTCATTAGCATCTCTCTCCGCCTGACAGCAAATGTAAACTCCCTTTTTTAACAAGGTTTGACTATGCCTGCTACAGACTAGTGACCTCCTGTGCCAGCACAAGTACTGGGGCCTTCTATCCAGGCACCTATCCATTTAAGAGTCGCCAATTTTCATAAAAGGACACCAAACCTTCCGTAAATTCAATGCAGATTCATGGCTGTGCCTTGAAACAGAGTGAACCTGTTTAAGTATACTTTAGCTATGCGTTATAAAAAGGAGTTTTCTTTATTCACAAGGAAAACTGGAAATTTAGTTTTGGTTTAACACGTATTGTTATTTTTATTAAATTCGTTAATTAAAACTTCTCATTCTTTAGCTTGTGATTTCAGGCGACCCATCATACCCTCTACTTATAATATACCAGACTTTAGCAATTCTTTCTCAATTACAGCTAAAACTGGCTAAAATTGGCTGAAAACATTTTAACATGTTTAACAACCATTCGTTAAAGCTGTGACATTCGCTTCCTTCAAGTTCTTATCTCTGACCATATAAATCGCCAAAGTGCAACTCCTCAACATAATTAAGTTTATAAATATGGTGAATCTAGTATTATTAATATCCCCACACTGTTTATGCACTTGGTACAATTCTTAAATTTGTACGATTGAATCCATCACTCGCCCATTTTCTATAGAGATGTAAGGCTGCCAAGGTTATGCCATATTCTCTTACATATTTATATCTACTTAAAACCTCCAATATACAAAATTCTTTATTAACGCTGGAAGATTAACACTATGATTTTTTGGTTTCTCAGTTTCTAAGGGCATCACATTATTTAATACTTAATATTTCAGCAGCATAGATGTGACAAATATCTCAGTTGTAAAGCATAGTCACAAAAACGAATCCCTGTGAACATCTCACCCTAGTCAGAAGTAGAAGACCGTGGTCATATTACCACTCCAACTACCTAGAAGTTCTGTCCCCATCCCATTACCCTACTTCAGCCCAGACATAACCCACTGTCTACTCAAATATGTTTTTAGTTGATCACCCCTTGCCCATTTTTGTGTATATATATTTTGTCATTTAGGTATAGATCCCTAAACAAGGTATTATTTACTTTGTCTTTTGGGGGCTTGGTGCCCTTTTCAAAATTATTTGTACCTAACTCTTCAACATCCCATAATTCTAAGAGGCATCCTCATGAAAGAATACCCCAGGAAACCATGCCTACTCAATCCTTAGTCTTCTCACACCTAGGGAGACTCTTATTTTCCCAACTGCTGTTCTGAAATCCTTTTTTTTTTCCTCTGTATCATGGGTTTCCAAACATTAAGAGGTATTAGCATCTTGGGGTGCATGTTCAGTTCTCTGCTCAGAGAAGTTCGTGGCTCTCACCAATATGAACTATTTAATTAGCTTTTACTTTTTCACCTGGACTTCATCATAGCCTAAAAGATGAAAAACTTCTATTTAGGGACTCTTGAAATTTATGAGATTATGCTTTATTTCAGAGTTAGGGGTCTGCAGTCCAAAAAAATATGTATCTTCTTAAAGGGGCTTTTTATTTACTCAAGCTTTTTTCTTTTTTGAGAGACAGAGAAAGAGAGAGACGAGGGAGGGGCAGAGAGAGAGGGCAAGAAAGAATCATACGCAGGCTCCATATTGTCAGCCCAATGCAGGGCATGAACACACGAACCATGAGATCATGATCTGAGCCCAGACCAAGAGTCGGATGCTTAACCAACAGAGCCACCCGGGTGCCCCTAATTTACTCTGGCTTTAAATCATAAACCATTTTCATTATATGCCAATCCTCATAAGTTAAGACTCCACTGTTTCCTTTAATCCTCACAAGAACAAAGTAATCTATTTACATGTGTTCCGGCTATAGGTGTTTGCTCTCTACCTCCAGGTCTCCAAAAGGCATTTCTACCTTTCCCCTATTTAAAATAGGAAATGAAAATCTTAGACTGGGGATATTTTTGGAAGCCCAAACATCTATACCTAGATATTCTCTGTGTTCCTTTTAGACTCAATGGCTCTCAAATTTCAGCATGTTGAAGAATTACAGCCTAGGATTCAATATACAAACATGCATATTTCACTTGACCAAAGATTTAAGAGAATTTCAAAAGTAAATCTAACTGAACATCATTTTGGCTACAGACCTTGACTACAGAACCCAGCCCTTGCTTCAAGATGCAGTTCTTTTTATTTTTAATTCATTTTTAAGAAATGCCTTTCAAGCGCTCAGCTTAAAGAAACAACGCTTGTCAAGGGACGGTCCACCTCTTCTCCACTCACGTAAACAGCAATCCTTCACCGAGAACTGTTCCACCAACAGTTTTCAGGTCGAAAGTGTCCCAAAATTCCATGTAAAATTGGATTTCGGTCAACATTTTTCAGACAAGCAGATTGTATAAGTCAGCATTTCCCAGCACTTCTTATGCTATGGTACAAAAAAAAAAAAAAAAGAAAAAAAATTATGGTATTTGCATAACACACCGGGGAAAACTGGATGGGTCTGAGGAAAACTAAGTGAGGAGGGATTTTAAAATTCATTACATTTTCTTGTTATGTAATTATAACTGTGAAATGCAAAGCTTTAGAGAAGAAAATTATCATCAAATGTACACAAAACATCCAAATAAAATCCTTTCAGAAACATTTAATAAAAACATCTTGCTTGCTTTTGTGAACTTAACCTTTCAATATCAAGTTTAATTCTTAAAATGGCTAGATGTATTTCTCAAGGAAGGCTTTTCCAGAATGAGGTATTCAAAACCTCCACAGCCACCATGAGGGAGAAAATTGTTTGGGCACAGGTACCAAGAAGTGTAAAGTCAGCTCAAGATCAAGTAACAGGGACCAGATCTACATTGTCACTTCATACAAGCAATTCCACACAAAATATATGAAAGAATGATATCCTAGACACTGGACATCCAACAACCAAAGACGGTGGGCTCTGAAAGGCAAAATAAATGAGACAAGTCCTATAATTGGCCCAAGCCTGCAGGTCTGAAACACTTACAGCAAGGGGTATATAGCAGGAGAATGAAGCAGAACCCAGAGGATCACATGAGTTAATGGGAGGGACTTAAGAACTCGGGGCTCTCATGGCAGATGGAGTTCATAGGGTGCCGGCGAGAAAAGAACTGCACAGAGTAGCTTGTGACTCTCACTAATATTAATTGGAGACGTGCACAAGTCCCACACAAGTATTTAGCAAAGCACTGATCAATGAGTGCACATGAGGAAAAAACACCCAAAGCCAGGTAGAAAGCCATGTCAAAGAATAAAAGAAAACTAAGAGCTCATGGTCCATTGGGTAGAATCATGAAGATCTTGGCCCACTAAGAGGCAACAGTCAGCCTTAAACTGAGCCACTGTTCTGGACCCACGTAGGGAATCCTAAAACCATGACTCAAGAGCATCAAACAACCTCCCAGAAGAAAAGCACAATGATATTTATAGGAATATAAAAATAGCATTCCAAAATTAAAACTTACAAGTTTGGGCATCCAATGAAAGATTACCAGGCATGCAGAAAACACATCAAAAGGAGGACAATAATTAATAAAATCACACCAAGTACTGCCACATATGTCAGAACTTGTTGGCAAGAATATTAGAATGGTTTTCATTGTATTCCATGTATTTTTAAAAGTTAAGCACAGATGTGGAATACATAAAAAGCCCTCAAATCAAGCCACCAATGATTAAAAAAAAAAAAAAAACTACTCTAAGACAAAAAATACAGTAGATGGTGGGCGGGTGGGGGGGGGGGCACCTGGGTGGCTAAGTCAGTCAAGCATTTGACTTTGGTTCAGGTCATGATCTCACCGCTCTTGAGTTCGAGCCTCGCATCAGGCTCTGTCCTGACAGTTCAGACCTGGAGCCTACTTCGAATTCTGTGTCTCCCTCTCTCTCTGCCCTTTCCCTGCTCATGCTCTGTCTGTCTGTCTCTCTCTCTCTCAAAAATAAATAAACATTAAAAAAATTTTTTTAAGAAAAATAAAGTAGATGGGATTAGTGGCAGATTAAGCATTACCAAAGCTAAGATTAGTCAACTCTTACATACAGCAATGGAATCTGTTCAAACCAAACACGAAGAGAAAAAAATCAACTTAAAAAATGCAAAGACCATCAGTGAGATAGGGAGAGATTTTAAGTAATCCAATATACATGTAATTGGAGTCTCTGAAAGACCACAGACAGATGGTAGACAGAAAAAATATTTAATGAGATTTTTTTTTTCAAAATTTGACAACTCTAAACCCCTCAGTGTAGTAAGTTCAACTAGCTCCAAGCACTTAAATCACGAAGACAGATACACCAAGAAAAATACAATCAAATTGCTCACAGCCATTTTCTTTTTAATATATTCATTTATTTTGAGAGAGAGAGAGAGAGAGAGAGAAGTAGAGAAAGAATCCCAAGCAGGCTCTATGCTGTCAACACAGAGCCTGACGCTGGGCTCAAATTCACCAACTGTGAGATCATGACCTGAGCCGAGACCAAGGGTTGGATGCTTAACCAACAGAACCACCCAGGAGATCTGCTCACAACCAGCTTTAATGAGAGTTTCAAAAGCAGCCAGAGAGAAGATATTTACTAGAGAGGAACAAAAATCAGCATGATGATGGATACCTTATTAGAAATAATTCAAGTATAAAACACAGTAGAATAACATTTTCCAGTACCAAAAGGGTTGGGAAAAAAAACCTGTCCACAGAGAATTCTATATTCAGCTAAGATGGCTTTCATTAAGACAAACGAAAAACATTCTCTCACAGAGGGGCACCTGGGTGGCTCAGTCTGTTAAGTGTTTGACTCTTGATTTCAGCTCAGGTCATGATCTCTCAGTTCATGAGATCAAGCCCTGCATGGGGCTCTGCACTGTCAGCATGGAACCTGCTTGGAATTCTCTCTCTCTCTCTCTCTCTCTCTCTGCTCCTCTCCCACTCACGCTATCAACATCTCTCACAAAATATATCAATTTTAAATTAAAAATTCAAAAGTCTCTGAAAACTTGAGAGGTATCATCACTTGCATCACATAATATAAATGGGATAAAAAATGAAAGCAGCTTGACTGTCAACGTAAACAAACAAGAGAAGAGTACAAGAAATCGTAACTACACGGTACATATAGAAGATCATTTCTTTTGTTTTCAAAAGTTAACTGTTTAAACATAAAGGCCATGATGGAAATCCAACTTGCTATGGTAAGATTCTTCTACAGTACCTGCAGTGAGGTAATATTGCTTAAAGGTAATATGAGACCAAGATGTAGACTATATATCACCAAGGCCCATAACTAAAAGGGCCAAGTATGTATAGCTAATAACCCCCAAAGGGATATAGGGATATAAAATATATTTGAACAATCCAGAATACAACACAAAAAGAATTAACAAAGAATGGACGGGACGAATGGAAAACCAGTATCAGGAAAGTGACATGAAATCTTAGCTTATGGGCAATCAAATTAAGTGTAAATGACCTAAACATCCCAATTAAAAGTCAGATCGTAAGACTGAATAGAAAAAAGAAGGCCACTATATGCTGTCTACAAGACCAAGCACTTACAATGTCAAGATAGATTAAATCAGGTTAAAAAGTCAACGGATGGAAAAATGTCCACCGTATTAATACCAATCAAAAGAAAGCGGGGGTGACTACATTACTACTGAAGTACAACGAAGAGTTAAGAATATTATCAGAGACAAAAAAAGTCACTTTATAAATGACAAAGGGTCAGTTCATCAAGGAGACAGAGTAATCCTGAACGTTTAAGCACTTAGATCTCCAAAATCTCCAGAATTAATCAAGTAAAAATTGAAAGACTCGCCAGGAGAAATATACCGATTCAACATTTATAGTCAGAGGTTTTGATCATCCTCCCAATAATGGACAGAAAAAGTGGACAGAAAATCAGTAGCAAACTCCTACCCATTAATTTGACCCAAGTGACACTCACAAAACACTCTACACAAGAAGAGCACGATAGATTTTTTTTTTTACATGTTTTCAAGTGCATACAGAAACAATTACTAAGACAGACCATAATCTAAACTGAAAAGCAAATTTCAATAAATGTCAAAGAATTTAAGTTAAGTTCTTTATGCACAGTGGAATTAGAATAGAAGTTTACAGCATGATTATCTTGGGGAATCCCTAAATATTTGTAAAGTAACACTCCCCAAAATTCAATGGGTCAAAATCAAAAAGCGACATAGAAAATGTTTTGTTCTGAGTACAAGTCAAAGCGCAACATGGATCAATTTGTGGGATGCCGCTAAAAAAAATACTTAGTGGGGGACATGATGACGCGAGCCTGCATTAGAAAAGAGGAAAGGTCTCATAGTTATGACCTTGGTCTCCATGTTAAGTCACCAGAAAAGAGGAAATTAGACCCAAAGCAAGAAGAACAAAGAAAATAATACAAGTTACAGTAGGAATCAACACAAGAGGAAAGAGGAAAGCAACCATAAGCTTTTGTTTATCAAATTTAGTTGAGAATAGATAAATAGAGTAGATAAAACTCTAGCCACACTGACCAGGTGGAAAAAGACAGAGGATGTAGACTTCTACTGTCAGGAAAGAGAATTTCAGCACACATCATACAAATAATGAAAGGATAGTCAATGAATATTATTACCAACTTTATGTCAATCAGTTTGAACACTTCAATCAGTCAACAAAATTCTGGAAAGATGCCAACTACAACAGCTCACCCAAGAAGAAATAGGGGTCACCTGGGTAGCTCAGTCGGTTGAGCGACCGACTTTGGCTCAGGTCATGGTCTCGCAGTTTGTGAGTTCGAGCCTCGCATCGGGCCCTGTGCTGACAGCTCAGAGCCTGGCGCCTGCTTCGGATTCTGTGTCTCCCTCTCTCTCTGCCCCTCCCCCGCTCATGCTCTGTCTCTCTCTGTCAAAAATAAATAAACATTAAAAAGAATAAATTGATAACCTTACATAGACTTGTATCTAATAAAACAAATGGATACATAGTAACAACATTGGCACCAAGAGAAATGTAGACCCAGAGAACTTCACTGGCAATACAATCAAATATTTCAGAAAAAAATAATATCAATTTATTTTGTTTCAGTAAATTGACCAGGAGGGCACCCACCTCAACTCATTCTGTGTGGCCAGCATTAACCTCCTATCAATAGCGGATCAAGACGTTCCAAGAAAGGAATATCACAGACCAAGAGATCTCATGTACCCAGATGCAGAAATTCTGAGCAACACTCTAGTAACTCAAATCTGTCTATAAAAAACATAAAACATCATGACAAACTGAGGTTTACCCCAAGAATGCATTTGGTTTAACTTTAAAAAAAAAATCAATGCATCTCAATGTATTTTTTTTATTTTTATTTTTTAACATTTATTTATCTTTGGAGAGAGAGAGACAGAGCACGAGCGGGAGAGGGAGACACGGAATCTGAAGCAGGCTCCAGGCTCTGAGCTGTCAGCACAGAGCCCGACACGGGGCTCAAACCCACAAACCATGCGATCATGACCTGAGCCGAAGTCGGATGCTTAACCGACTGATCCACCCAAGGCACCCCTCAACGTATTAAAGTAGATGCAGAAGGCACATTTGAGAAAAAACAACACTCATTTGTGATGAAAACTGAACAAGCTAGGAGTAGAGGAGCATTTCCTCAAAACCTGTAAAGGGCATGAAAGAAAAAAGAGCAAGACAGAAAGAAAAAAAAGAAAGATAAGAAAGAAAGGAAAATACAGAGAGAGAGAGAGACAGAAAAAAAAACTGAAAGAGAAAGAAAGAAAAGGAAAGAAAGTAAGAGAAAAAGAGGAAGGGAGGAAAGGAAAGGAAGAAAGAGAGAGAGGAAGGGAGGGAAACAAAATCTATAGCTAATTTAACACATAATGGTGAAAAGCTAAATTATTTCCTCCCAAGATCGGGACAAGGGCAAGGATGTGTGGTCTTACTACTGCCATTCAACACTGTACTCCAAGTTCCAGCAAGTGCAGTCAGGTGAGACAAATACATAAAATATATCCAGAACGGAGACTTAAAAATTAAACCATCTTCATTCACAGATCATATCGACCTCTACCTAGCAAGTCAGTTGGAATCTACAAAAAGCTCCTAGCATCAGTAAGTTCATGGTAGATTCAAGATCCACAGACAAAAATGAATGGTATTTCTATATATTAGCAACAGAGATTAAAATTATAAAATATAATATAGAATCAGAAATGATGAAATACTTAAGAATAAATCTGATTTTAAAATGTAAAATGGAAAGTATATGGAAAACTATGAAACACTGGTGAGGGAAATTAAGTAAGATCTAAATAGATGGAGTCATAGGTCTAAAGAGTCAATGTTGTTAAAATTTCTCTTCTCACCATTTTGATCTATAGAGTCTGTGAAAGCCCAACAAAATGGATCAGGTTTTTTTTTTTTTTTTAATCTAAAAACAGACAAGCTAATTTTAACATTCAGATGGAAATACAAATGACACTGAATACCCAAAACAATTTTCAAAACGTAGGAAGCCAGAGGGTCAGTGCTACTTTGTTTTAAGATTTAAAAATCTAGAGGCAGGGCCCCTGGGTGCCTCAGTTGGTTGAGCGTCCGACTTCAACTCAGGTCATGGTCTCTCTGTCCATGAGTTCGAGCCCCACGTCAGGCTCTGTGCTGACAGCTCAGAGCCTGGAGCCTGTTTCAGATTCTGTGTCTCCCTCTCTCTGTGACCCTTCCCCATTCATGCTCTGTCTCTCTCTGTCTCAAAAATAAATAAACGTTAAAAAAAAAAATCTAGAGGCACCTGGGTAGCTCAGTGGGTTAAGTGCCTTGACTCTTGATTTCTGCTCAGGTCATGATGTCACAGTTCGTGAGTTCAAGTCCCGTGATGGGCTCTGCTCAGGCAGTGAGAAGCCTCTTGGGACCCTTTGTCTCTCCCTCTTTCTCTGCCCTTTCCTCCCACACTCAAAATAAATAAACTTAAAAATATATATTTAAAAAAATGTAAAAACCTAGAGTCATCAAGGCATCTGTGAAAAAAATAGGTAAGTGAAGAAGAGAGGGTCAGATATGCTCCCACATATATAGACCACTGATTTTTTTTTAAAGATGATAAAGATCTTCCAGAAGATTATCTTTTCAACCAATGTTACAGGAGCAATTGAATATCTGTATGCAGAAAAAAAAGGAAAAAGAAAAGAAAGACCAAAAATACTATCCCCACTTCTCACTATATGCAAAAATTTACTCAAAATGAGTCACAGATCTAAATGTAAACTCTAAAATTATGTAACTGCTTTAAGAAAGAATAAGAGAGTAACTCTGTGACCTTGAGCTAGGTAAAGATTTCTTAAATATAACTTCAGAGCCATGATCCATCAAGAGTAAATTGATAAATTGAACTTTACCAACTTCAGAAACTCCTGCCTTCAAAAGATACTTTTAAGAGGAAAAAAAAAAGATAAGCTATAGGCAGAAAGAGGGTATTTGCAAAGTATTTATTTGGTAAAGGACTTGTATCCAGAGCACAGAAAGAACCCTCAAGCCCAATAATAAGAAAGTTAACAACAAAAGTAAAGCTGACAGGCCAATCAAGTGAGCAAAACATTTCAATTTTTCTAATGTTTATTTATTTTTGAGAAAGATACAGAGTGTGAGTGGGGGAGGGGCAGACCAAAAGGGAGACACAGAATCGGAAGCAGGCTCCAGGCTCCGAGCTGTCAGCACAGAGCCTGATGTGGGGCTTGAACTCATGAACCAAGAGATCACGACCTGAGCCAAAGTCAGAAGCTTAACCGACTGAGCCACCCAGGCGCCCCAAGCAAAATATTTCAGTAGACACTTGACACACACACACACACACACACACACACACACACACGGCAAAAATGCACAAGAAATTTGATCATTAGTAATTAACAAAATGCAAATTAAAACTATGAGATACTGCTACATATGGTCATGTGTGGAACTGTGGAAATTTTAAAAACTGATCATAGCTAGTGTGGTGAGAATGCGAGGGACAAAGTCTTATACACTGCTGGTGGAAATAGAAAAATGGCACCACCAGTTGGAAAACATTTAACAGTTTCTTACTAAGTTAAACGTGTATGTATTATAGGATCCAATCATTCCTCTCCTATGTTTTTATCCGAAAACAAAGAGTATGACCACACAATGTCTTGTATGTGGAAGGTCCCTGCAGCTTTATCTATAATAGCCCCAAACTGGAAATAACTCAAATATGCATAAATATATAGATGAATAAATGTCTTGGTACATCCCTAAAATGGATTACACAGTAATACAAAAAAATATATATTATATATGCTACAACATACACAAATCTCAAACTAAGTAGGCTAATCAAAGAAGCCAGACCAACAAATGGACATATCCTAAGATTCTATTCATCAAGAACTCTAGACTAGGGGTTCATCTTTTTCTGTAAAGACCCTCATGGTGAATATTTGCACATCATGGGGTTTTCTATTGCAACTACTCAGCTCTGATATTATCGAGCCAAAGCAGTCCTGGACAAGGCATAAATGAATAAGCATGGCTGTGTAACAATACAACTTTATTTACCAAAACAGGCAGTTGATTCCAAGGCCATGGAGTTCAACAACACCTGCTCTAGAAAATGCAAACTGAACTTACAGGACAGAAAGCAGATTAGTGGTAGCCAGGGAAGATATGAGGATTGAGGAACAGGAAGGAAGGATTCCAAGGGGACAGGAAGAAACTTCTGGGTGCGATCCATATGTTCACACTTAACTCCAGGATGGTTTCACAGGGCATATGTCAAACCTATCAAATTATACACACTTTAAATATATGCAGTTGATGATGTCAATTACATCTCAATAAAGCTGTTAACAGCAAGCAAAAAAAAAACAAAACGTGTAAGACTTTTTCATATCCTTCAAGAAATTTACAACAGTTGACGTTTTTAGTTCAAAAAGCTAACAGCTCTTGTTTTTCTTCCATTATCCAAAGTAATGCTGAATTTCAAATGCAATCACACTTTTCCACAACAAGTTTTTGTTTTTAATGAAGTTCTCATTTGCAGTATGTGAGAGTCACCATCCCGCTAGTTAGAAGGACACGTCAATGACAAAGACAAGTATTTGTTTTGTGGGAAGAAAAATATTTAGGTACTCATCTCTCTGTACTTGCCAGAAATCCCTTTCCGGTCCTAGCCCTCCCTCCTTTCTCCCTACATTTGGGTGGCCACAACTGGGCTGTGTTCGGCAGCACCAACACCTCTGACAATTCCATGGAGTTCTCGTTATGTGGTCAGTGACCGTCTGTTCTCCAACTGGATGCCAAAGCACATGGCAAGGGGGTAGCATCACTTAAAGCAGGCTCAAGGAGTTTGGGACAAATAGCGACAGCTGACGCCCTCGATTTCTGCCATCCATGTAGGTACACATTAGATGCCCCTCTCCTCATCACTATCATCCATTCACATTGAAAGAGAATGGCCAGCCACCTGTGAAGCTCCATCCTGAGGCACTGGTGCAACATGAGTTCAGCACAAGCAATCCATTTTTCACTCCTGCCACGCTGGCGGCCACTAGGATTGTTTTAGCACAATTCTGCCTCAACTGATTTCATCGTACCCTACTGAAGGGAGCTGTGAAAAAGCACAAGGTTTCCTTTTCAATGTATTCCACCGTATACAACACGGAAGTTCGCAAGAATGCATGTGACTTGGTCATCAAGAGCGTGGGCTGCCGACCCAGAATAGACCTGGTGTGGAATCCCGGGTCCGCTACTCACGAGCAGTGCAATGTTAAGGTGTTTAACTTAACTCTTCTTCACCTCAACTTTCCCATATTCCAGTTTAGACTAACTCCCAATTTCCTATGATGATGAAATGGGGTAATGGAAGCCAAGTGCTGGATTGATTAAATGTTGGCGATTAATACTATTATTATTCGTGAGGTCCCTTAGAGGAATTTCTTTCTGTTCTCAGTACCCGTAGCAGTCAACTTTTTCCAAATGTTGCTCTATTTTTATACTTTATGGACTCTCTGAATCTCGTAAGTTATTTTCTTCCTTGATATTAGTTGCTAATGTGGCCCATTTTTAACAAATGCACTTATTGTACTGCTTTTATTTTGTGCGCTCTCCTCTCTCCGGCTTCTATTTTCATAACATATGATCACTTTTCCTTCATTTTCCTTGTTTTAAATTTGTTTTATGATGCTGTATTTCATCCATCTTTCTGTGAGCAACCTTCGATGGTTGCTTTTGCTGTTGTTATTGATTGACGTAGCCTAGGGTGTATGTAATCTAACTGAAGTATCTAAAATCGTGGGCTACATAATTAAATATAAGGACATCAATTTAACCTGCCTTTGTCTTTACATGTTTTCTCATTTGGGGGCACCTGGGTGGCTCAGTCAGTGCAACATCGGACTCCTGATTTCAGCTCAGGTCATGATCCCAGGGTCACGGGATCGAGCCCTGCATCAGGCTCCACGCTGAACATGGAGCCTGTTTAATATTCTCTTTCCCTGTGCCCCTGCCCACAAGCATACGCTCTTATTCTAAAACAAAATTTAAAAAATGTTTTCTTTTTAAAACTGAAATAATGACATTACCTCTATCACGATAACAACGAGGATTAAATAACGCACATGAAGCACTGTGTTGCCTGGCATTGAACTAGCAGTCCATAAATGTCCGCTATTATTATCCTGAGATATACGTTCTATTTTTCTGACTCTATCGTTTCTTTTTCCCCATGAAATTGTCTAAGCCACGCAATAGACTAACATCCTCATTTTGGTGCCTGCTCTCTTCGTTTCTGTCACCCTTCTTTTTAAACTCTTATCTCTGTATCTATAAATCATATGCATTTCATTTAAAACACGTGAATATCTGACTTACAGCAACATACATTCATCAGAGCCAAAAATAAAAACAGCTCATGATAAGAACCACCAAACTTTCATATATTGCAAGCATAGTTTGAATTATTCTGTATTTGTGGACTAGGACACAATACTGATTGGTACAGGTACATCCTTCTTAATTATGGACAGATTATATCCCAAAGTCCATTATAAGGGATATTTGGACATGAGTAGACAGGCATTCCATTAATAAAATGAGCTAGAAAAACAGACCCAGGAAAAACCCCGATTGTACCTGTAATGTCCCTTACATTAATTTTGTGGATTTAATTGACATATTTAAACTCTATCAAGACTTGGTTTCTTTTGTGGGGGTGGGTAGCTCAGTCAGTTAAGTATACAACTCTTGATTTCAGCTCAGGTCAGGATCTCACGGTTGGTGGGCTCAAGCCCCACATCAGGCTCTGCGCTAACAGCGTGGAAGCTGCTTGGTATTCTCTCTTTCTCTCCCTACTCTCTCTCCCTCATAAATAAATACATGAACACTGAAAAGAAAAAGCCTTGTTTTTTGTGTTTTGGTTTTTTTTTTAACGTATAATGAGGAGATTGGCCTACATTTAAGGTTGCTTTTCCAACTTCAGAAATCTCTCGATCTCCTGCAACAGTACTCCTCAACCCTGAGTGTGCGGAGAATACATGAAGATTTTGTTAAAACAAATTCCTGGGCGCCAGACCCAGATAGTCCCACCCCAGAGGTGTGAAATGAGCCCAGAAAATTTGCATTTCTAACAGGTTCTCAAGTGAGTCCCATGCTGCCTGACCAAAAACCACACTTTGAACGGCTCTTGTCCTACAAAAGACCTCTCCCACTGCATCGTCGTCCTCACTGGACTCTTCTCTTCTCTTGGTTTCCAGAGAGCTCTCACTAATACAATTATCCTCTCCTGATTAACATCTTCTTATCCATGCAACAACACACACTATCAAGCGGATTTCTAGAACCCTCCAATTGCCATCTTGATCACTGTTACAAGCAACGTGTTACGTATTGTTTCTCTTCGATGTCTAGCAAACCTTCTTTCCTTTGGGATACATGTGTCAGGAGCAGGGTGACTCTAGTCCCCCTCTTGCCCACAGTTCTGGCTCATGCCTGGTGTCCCAGTGTCATTCTGAATGGTCTCTGCTTTCCTTTCAAAAGCTTCCTGGCTCGGATGATAGATTACATGGTCACCCTAACCAGAAAGAACCACTCCACGTTGTTTTGTTAATAGCTCGCTATTTCTTACGCATTTAGAAACTGGGCAAAATGCTTTTCACATCTCCTCTGACTTAATACTTACCAACTCTAAAAGCAAAGTTTCATTATGACCATTTTCACATGAGGAAACATTTTAAAAGCTGACCATAATTGCAAAGCTAGGTCCGTCTGACACCGAAGCCCACCAGTATATCCTATTGATTAGAGTCAAAATGTGATTAATGTATACTGCCACCTATTAACTGACTTGAGGGCAATATCAAAGTTCACTGTTGACCATAAAAAAGATAGAGGCTGGGAAATAAGTTGAATTATAAAGACCTAAAATGAAAGGCTTTATGACATTTTCCCTTTTATGATAGACCTCCTCTAACCCATCAATTTCAATACGCCTCTACTTATTTTTAAATTCCCAACACTCCAGTTGATATGGAGTAATTATTCACATAGTTCCTGATTTCCTGGAGTTTCCTGTACTGGCTGAACAGTGATTTTCTCCAAACATTTCTTTCATTAAGAGGAACAAGAGACTGGGGCGCCTGGGTGGCTCAGTCCGTGAAGCATCTAACTCCTGTTTTCGGCTCAGGTCGTGATCTCACAGTTCATGAGTTCAAGCCATGAACCAGGCTCTGTACTGACTGCGTGGAGCTTGCTTGGGATTCTCTCTCTCCTTCTGTCTGCCCTTCTCCCCTGCTCATTCTCTCTCTCTCAAATCAGTTTTTAAAAAATTAATGAATTAAAAATAAATATAAATTTTAAAAAAAGAGGAACAAAATACTAGCTAACGTGTAACCATCAGGACATTGAAATACACAGCCAACGGATAAAAAGCCTTCCTGCTCATGACCAGGATCTTATCTAGTTTTCCCCTTGTGTTATGGTACCTTTTTCCTTCTGTGCCTTCACTCATTCCAGAACCATGACTGAGTGCCTATTTTATGCCAGATAGCTTCGCAAAGACCCAAACTGTAAAACAAAGACCCACAACGACACCATAAGAGAAAGTGACATTGGCTAGCATGCATTTCGATTTGAAGAAAAAGGTATTTATGGGACAATCCTTCTGCTCACCTTGAATCCCTTACAACATCCAGCTCTTTCTTCTTAATTGAAAGTTGTAACAGAAAATGCTATCTGATTTACATTTCAAATTTCCACGTAACTACAAACTTTTATAGTGGTGAACAGATGTTGATGGGAGTTTTACAAAGCCGGGAAATGCTTTTCAAATTCATGTCAGAGGAATGTCAAGTTGAAACCAGGAAAAGAAATACTCAAAGGCCAGCACAACTGCCATGTTTACTGCCATTCGCTTTGTGTGACCATGTCTCTTCCCAGCGAAAATCCTAGGTGACCAACAGTGGAAAGAAGTCTTCATCGATGTGCACAGTCTCTGAACAAACCCTGCTGGATTGTGCTTCTTATAAATCTGACCAAGTTTAAAAAAAAAAAAATGGACATGATTGAGCTGCCGTGAACTCACAAGTGACCCCTTAGACTCCTTTCTACCCCCCAGTCTGGCATTTATTTGACTTAATCCTCAATTCATAAGCCACAACTCCTCAGAAGATAGGCGCTAAGCAAAGAGATAAACAAGGAATTTATCTGCAGAGCCTCCTGTGAATAGGAAAATAGTCTCCGCCAAGCGTGCGAAATACTTAAAGTCATTTCATAGGTCATGTTGAAAACACCAAAAGGAAATTGAGGACAAGATGAGGAATATATTACCCCTTGGCCTCTCAAATCTGAGAACTTGTGTTTGGGTAACAGAGCAAGTTCCCGATTTTCCTCCTTCACTATATTCCTTCCAAAGCTGAGATTTATTGTGGTGCGTTACTGCTGTATCTTGCTGATATTTAAAGAATAAGATAAGGGCACCGGATATTGCATCGAGAGTATCATCTGGTAATTCACAGATCCTTAAGATCTAATAACAGGCTAGACTCTCTTAATTACGTTTGTCACAGTCTGCTAAGACGTATGTTACACCAAACTGTTTTCTCTAGCTGGGCAGTCAGAGGTTCTTGTTGAGGGTTTGAACTTCCATCTCAAGTCTCTCCACAAATTTCCAAATGAGGAGGATAATTAAGTCAGCCTTCCACCAACTCCATACTTTCATGCCGTTTTATTGGGTGTTCTATTTCACTTCCACTTGTGGTTTCATGATTTCCTGTTCTCTCCGCTCACATCTAAGGAGTCATCTCACGGTATTTACCAGGCATTCAGTGGTCCTGAAGGGTTGCCATAGTCCTGATGCACAAGTCATAAAGCATCTACGCAGAAGCAAATGGGAGTCTGACTGCTGCTGTTTTACATACAGCAAGAATCACCCAAGAGGCTTAGAACAAACATAGCATTGTCCAACCCAGGGCAGCTGCTCGGCTAAATGTGGCCCCCAGCTGTCAATGAGACCACTGATGATAATTAATTACTAGAGACTCAGAAAGATTCTGCATGTGTTTAAGCCCCTGGTCGTATGGCAGACTCTCTAGGAAGATCTGTTTTCATTTTTTTCAGACCACTAGGGGAAGTGTGGGGCTGGAAGGCTGAGCCACAGATCCACCGACAGTGCGGATTTACCTTGAAACTGATGTGGTAAAATTTATGGAATGCGAATTACAGAGTTCAGGGAGACCTGCGTGAGCTTGTGTTATTGTAATTGGTGTTTAGCTGTACTTGTTTCCCGTGCCTGCACTTGGTATTTACTTATAAAAGTTTTTAAGTGCATAAGGTCACCAATGGAACGTGGGGAAAATCTTTGGTGTAAGCGTGAAAAAAAGTATAGCTCAACAACTCTTGTCGTGAAATTTAGAAAGTCTCGAACACTGGGAAAAAATTTATACCGCTCTCAGCAGAATCCCTTAGTAGTGTTTCTCTTAAGAATGGTTTATCCTTAAACAAACACACAAACCAACAAAACCAAAAAAAATGGCTTATCCTTTGGGAGGGGGAATTGTGCCCTGTGCTAATGTCGAGGCTCTCCATCCCATGTCCTGGGGCCAATTGAGCCACCTCTGACACCTCTGGGCACCCTGAGATCTGGCTGTGTGACCACTGAGATTGTTACTGGGGTTTGCAGTCACCATATTGTAAATCAGTTGATGCACCAAAGTGTTCTTTCCAGTCATGTCTCCATCTGACTCGTGTTTACCTATGCTCACCTGTTGTGCGCAACTTTCATGTGTGAATTACTCCTGGTCTCAGCACAGAAAACCCAAGACCGCCTTTTCAGTTTATAGGAAATATACTTGTCCCTACTGTTAGGACACAAGGATCATCCATCATGATATAGGTCACATTACATTCATTGTACCTTTTCATTCCCAGTCTCAAATGGGTGAAACGAGATCTTTGCAAATAACTAAGTATTAATTAGAAAACCACAACTTTAAGAGAAGAAGGAAGGAAGTTTTAAAGCATCCTATTTTTGGGGCGCCTGGGCGGCTCAGTCAGTTGAGCATCCGACTTCAGCTCAGGTCATGACCTCACAGTCCATGAGTTCGAGCCCTGTGTCGGGCTCTGTGTCTCCCTCTCTCTCTGCCCCTCCCATCCTCATGCTCTGTCTCTGTCTCAAAAATAAATAAAAACATTAAAAAAAAATCTTTAAAAAATAAATAAATAAAATAAAATAAAATGTCCTACTTTTTCAACCAGGTAACAAAAGTGGAATAAAGGTTTGGTGTATTTTGCTTTGATTTTTAGCTTATCTAGCTATGATTTTGTCAAGTCATGATTTAAATCAGAGAACAATTTTTAAAAAGCCAAAAATAACAAGTCTTTTTAAAATTTTTTTAAGGTGCATTCATTTTTTCAGAGATAGACAGAGCGTGAGCAGGGGAGGGACAGAAAGACAGGGAGACACAGAATCTGAAACAGGCTCCAGGCTCTGAGCCATCAGCAGAGAGCCCGACGCAGGCCGAACTCAGGGACAGTGAGATCACTACCTGAGCTGAAGTCTGATGCTTCACTGACTGAGCCACCCAAGGGGTGCCCCAAAATAAGAAGTCTTTATAGCTATTCCCATTAGATTGTAAGCTTTCTTGAGCAAGGGTTATCTCTTCACACTCATCAAATTATGTCCTGCCATACTTGACTCTCAGTGTTATCAGGCTATGAAATATCAGAGACTCAAGACAGAAAAATTTCCTTATGAAGTGTTCCACAACATCAGGAAAGGTTAAATACCTTGTATACACAATGAAGTGCTCCCAAGTTCCCACCAAAACCATTACCAGGGGCATCATCACAGCATCTCAGCAGTGGTACTTGGTTCAATTCCTACTTCCCCTTCCTTACTGCAGAAAGAGTAGGACAAACTATAATTGCAGTTTGAGCTGAAGCTCCCTTTGCCTTCTTCCTTTAACACACATCTACCTTTGCCATACCTTTGCAGAGAGGCACATTAATATGAAACAATTTAAGATTAGTAAGCCAAGTGTTTTGGGGTTTTTGTTTTTGTTAGCAACTATGACACCTCTTATAGTTACAGATGAAATAATTTTCCCGTTTTTCTTCATGGAACAACCCAGTGTTGAATAGATGATAAATGGACATTAAATAAGAAAAAAAAAGAGAGAGAGAGAGACAGACAGACAGAGCTGATCAAGAATACTGCAGCATAACCTTTACCTGACTAACAAACATTCAAGTGGGTTAGGGGAAAAGTCAAATCATTTGATTTTATTTAGATTTGCTCTAATACCAGAAAAGTTAATTTTTCATTCTGTATTTATTTTGGTATTGGAAAATAAACAATTCATAACTTCTTACTTTGCTACAAAATCACACTGAAATTCATCCCATTTTGGAGTTATTTGGGGGCAATATTTGCCTGGAGTGTAAGTTTCATAAAGAAGGTTATGTTCTGTTTTTTTCTAGGATATAAAAAAAATACTATCCCCAGATATGTCATATTGCCAAAAAATTATTTTTCATATATTTATTGTGAGATTTAAAAAACCATCAAGGAGGTACTCATGAAAAACTTCCACACTAACTTATCTTGTTTGGATTCTGTTTCTAGAAAGAACTTAGCAATACATATTCTCCACTCACTCAGGATGATCTCAGTATATCCTGAACACAGAAATAACATAAATTTTAGTAATTTCCATCCCGAACAATCTCTTAGGGACTGGTTAAAAACTGTGTGGTGTTTCCCTATCAAGATTCTGATGGCATTTTTTGTTTAAGTGTTTATTTACTTTGAGAGAGAGAAACAGCAGGGAAGGAGCAGACAGAGAAGGAGACATGAATCTAAAGCAGGGTCCAGACTCTGAGCTATCAGCACAGAGCCCAAGGTGGGACTCAGACCCATGAACTGTGAGATCATGACCTGAGCAGAAGTTGGACACTCAACCAACTGAGCCACCCAGATGCCCCCGATGGCATTTTTTAAAGAAGTACAAAAAAAAAATCCCACAATTTTTTTATGAAACCTAGGAAGACCCTAAATGAGCAAAGCAATCCTGAGAAAACAAGAAACATCACACTTCTGGATGTCAAGCTATCCTACCAAGCTACAGTAAACAAAACAACATGATACTGGCATAAAATGGACAAAAAGGTCAACGGAACAGAATCAAAAACCCAGAACCAGATCTTAGCATATACCATCAACAAATAACTGGCAAGGAAGTAAAGAATACTTCATGGAGGAAAAACAGTCTGTTTAATAAATGGTGCTAGAAAAATTGAACAGTCACATGTAAAAGAATGAAACTGGACTCCGATCTTACACCACTGACAAAAATTAACCCACAATCTAAAATCTAAGACCATGAAACTCCTAGAAGAAACAAAGCATCATGATGGCATAGGTCTTGGCAATGATATTTTGGATAGCATACCGAAAGCACAAGCAATGAAATAAAAAAGTAAACAAGTGGGACTCCATCGATGCAAAACGCTTCTGTACAGCAAAAGAAAATCAACCAAGTGGAAAGACAACTGATGGCATGGGAAAGAGTATTTTCAAATCTTAAATAGGGTAAGGAGTTTATATCCAAAATATATAAAGAACCCCTACAACTCAAGAGCAAAATAAACTTTAAAAGCCACTAATAATCCAATTTTTAAAATAGGCAAAATGCCTGAATAAACATTTTTCCCAGGAAACGCAAACAGGTGTGTGATAAGATATTCAACTAGCCATTATGAAAATGCAAATCAAATGATCTTGTTTCTTCAGGCAAGATCCACTAAAGCAAAACTAAATTGGGATGACATCAGACGAAAAAGTTTTTGCCCACTGAAGAGAACCACCAACCAAATGAAAAGGCAACCTGTCGAATGGCAGAAGTTACTTGTAAATAGTGCATCTGATAAGGCGTTTATATCCAAAAATTTAAGAACTCATACAATGCAACACCAAATACACCAACAGTCCAATTAAGAAACAGGCCGAGAATCTGAGTAGACATTTTTCCAAATACGACCAACAGAAGGAAAAACTCAGAAAAAGAGATCCAGAGGTGGGAGCCGGGGAGGGGGGCTTATGGGGGGGCGGGGTAGGGAATTTCGAGAAGGGGGCCAAAAGGCACGAACTTCCGGTTACAAGTAAGTAAGTACTAGAGATATAATACACAGCACGACAACTATAGCTAACACTGCCGTATGATCCACAGGCAAGTTCTTCAAAGAATAAATCCTAAGAGCTCTCATCACAAGTCAAAAAAATTTTTTTCTTCCTTTTTTTGGCTTTCTCTTTCTATCTCTAGGAAATGGTGGATGCTAATTAACTCTATTACAATAATTATTTCCTAATATACATAAGTCAACCATTATGTTATAGGCTTTGTACTTTTACACTGATGGGGATTCATAAATCTCAATACAACTAGTAAAAAATTAAAAGCACAGGTTTTAAAGGCCTTTTATGAAAATGTTACTTGCAGGATACACAAAGCCAAGCGTTCCAGTAATTTAAGAGACGGCTTTTCTATACTCTCTTGCAAGAAGTGTAAAAAAGCACATGTTAAAAAGATGCTTATGAATGTAAAAAAACCAAAGTGTGATCCAATAGAATGTAATTATAATGCTGATTAACTCAAGAAATGGAGAAGGAATGTTAGAAAAGGTGATGAGTGGGGAGGTAAAGACATCAAGATAAGGACAAGATGAAGGGTACCTGGGTGGCTCAGTTAGTTAAGCGTGGACTCTTAATCTCAGCTCAGGGTCGTGAGTTCAAACCCTGAATTGGGCTCTGCACTGAGCATGGAGCCTTCTTAAGAAGAAAGGGACAAGAAAATTGATAATGCATTGGGACAAAGGTGAAAGAGACGAATATCAGGACAAGTCGGAACCAAGTTCAAAACTTGCGGAGTTTTACTCCACCCATCACCCATCCACAAAAATGAAATATCCCAAGGAATGGCCCAATGTATCTTCAGAACAACATGACATAAATATATGCATACATACAACATTCATAGACCTTCATGGAACCATGACTGGACCATGGAGTAGTATGTCTTGCCACCAGAAACCAATCTATCTAGCGGACTTATTTTGTTTCAGTGTAATCAATTATTAAAGGGAATTATTAAATCAATTCCCCAAATTCAGCTTTTCAATGTCATTGGGCGATGGGAGGGGAAAGAGGAGGGTAAGGATGACTGTCTTTCCATTCAATTTTAGCCCATTTTGTCTGTAGATTCCTATCCCCTGGGATTTGAGTATTCACATAACTGAAACATATAGGGCAAAAAATAAGTGTGTACAGACCTTTGAAACAACCTGAGAATTACCAGCATATACTTCAGGAGAATGAGATCTCTCAGTGCTTCCAGAATGCAGAGTAAAGATGGCAAGTTTCTGAAAGGATTGGTGGGGTGTAATATACTAAGCGCAAAGGAAAAAGCAGGGAGAAATGTGCAAGTAAGAAAATCCTGTCATAATCATATCTGCTTTACTGACTAGAACAGCAGGCCCAACAAAGATAATCTTATGAACATGATAGTGGACATCTGTTGTTTGTGACTGTCCAGACTTCCCTTTCTCTATTTTCTAACAGCATCGGGATTTTCCCATGGACAAAACCCAC
The DNA here is from genome assembly GCF_018350195.1 of Panthera tigris. NCBI lineage: Eukaryota > Metazoa > Chordata > Mammalia > Carnivora > Felidae > Panthera > Panthera tigris. The sequence continues at coordinate 95,169,701 of NC_056660.1, read as the reverse complement.
CCCCCTTCTACTTCTAATCCACCTGGTTTGGGTAAGGCTAAGGCTCCGAGAATGAGCACGTGACTCAGACCTGGCCAATAAGAACAACACAACCTCACCATTGCAAGGATTAGCTTAGGGATAAGCATGTGACTGAAACCAACCAATCAGAATAATACAAGGAATTATTAGGAAAATCTGGGGGGAGAGATACTTTCTTTCATCTGTTTCTACATAAACCTGCAGCTTTCCGTGGTTAACATATACCACCACATGGGAACAGCCTGCTTGAGAAAGTTGCCAATACAAATAAAAATAACAGCCATACAGAGGAGACAGATACCCGATAACATTGAATGCCCTGGATCCAACCATGCCTGAATTTGAATAGCCCTGAGATCTTTCAGTTATGTGAGCCCATAAACTGCCTTTTTTGCTAAAGCCCATTTTAGTTGAGTTTCTGTTACTAAGGAATCGACTGACACAAGGAAATACATGTGATTGGGGAAAAAACGATTTTGAGCTCTAAACTGAGACACTAGGCTACAAAACCCAAGAGTATAGGTTAAGCCTCACCTGTTGATAGGAAAAGGATCCAGAGTTCAAGGATGTCCAAGTTTGGCACAATTTTTCGTTCAAAGCAGGTGCTTTAATTAGCAATATAACCTTGAGAAAATAATTCAACCTTTTGGAGCCTCAATGTTCTTCTCACCTGTAAGTAGGGATAATAGTATCTACTCTAGCAGATTTTTTTTTTTTTTTTTTTTTTTTTTTTTGCTATAAACTGAGGTAATACATATCTACCAGTATGGAAGGGGCTCAGTATGAACGACATCGCTTTCACATTCCGGACTAGAAATACTGTGGCCAATATTCTTACACAGCCTCTGGAAACTCAAGTGGTTCTGTGAATGTCCCAGGGCAGTACCTCTTTCCACGCTCACGCTGAAGCTCAAAACTTATATCCCTTCCCATCACAGTCCTCCCTATCTCTTCTCCATGCAGCGTTACTCACAAGACATTTCATCAATCAAGGAAGTCTGTATCCTAAGGAAGGTCACATAAAATGGCAACATCTAAACACGTAAGAATGACTTCCTCAATGTAACTCTGTAAGTATGTTAGGGCAAGTCTGTTGAGACAGGGGATTAAGTTCACCTAGCTCTTAAGAGCGCCTATTTAAAGAAGAAAAAAAAATGGCTGACCAGTAACTCCAGGTTCAGAAAAATCAGCTCTCAGGAAGTACTTGGCTGCATGAAATAATTAAAGTTGCCGGTCTCAGAATTACAGAATCTAGTATGCTGTATATTTAGACTTGAAAAGTGTACTGTACCAGTGCAAAGTATACTACAACACTGAGGGCAGTACTGAAAACAACTAAACCATCTAGAAAGTGTCGGTCCGTCTCCCTTTTCCCTCACACTTTCAACCCAAGACTGACCTCTGGTACCTGAGGTAAGTATGCTTCACAGCCTCTGGAAAAAGTCCCAGCCATCAGACTGCTGATTCGACTTTCGTGACCTCTCCCAAGCTCTTACACCCCTTGCTTTTAACATCCCGCAACTTCGTCCATCTTGATTTCCCTGTTTTGTTCTGACCTGATTCTCTTCCTTACTCTGGATTCTTTGATGCTCAGGCTACTTCAATGCCTTCTCTTCCCTGCGGGAGCTAATTGAGCTCACACTTCTGTTGCTACCTAATTGCAGCGAAGGGTTGAATCTCTATATCCAGACCCTTAAATAATATCAAGGGCATCTCCACCTGGATTTCCCCAGGATGTTTCACACACAGATTCTTCTAGTCCTGGTATTTCTACTGATTTCCTTTCTTCTTGAATAGCACTTCTATCCACATGTTCCCCAGATATCAAGGAACCTTCCTGCTCTTTCTCAGGCTGACACGCAAGCAGTCCATGTTGAACAAGTCTTCTAAGTTTCTACGTCCTCCACCTTTTTCTTACCTGACTTCATGTTCCTGTGCATGTTTTCTTTTTCATCTTTTCAATGTTTATTTAATTTTGAGAGCAAGAGACAGAGCATGAGCTAAGGAGAGGCAGAGTGTGAGGGAGATAAAGAATCTGAAGCAGGCTCCAGGCTCTGAGCTTTCAGCACAGAGCCTGACATGGGGCTCAAACTCATAAACCATGAGATCATGACCTGAGTTGAAGTCGGACACTCAACCGACTGAGCCACCCAGGCGCCCCTCCTAAGCATGTTTATTTTTTATATAAAACATGGTCTCTCACTAAGAAATAGATCCTAATATGATCTACCGCCTCTAATCTCCTGTTCCTCTAATTCCTTCTCCATATCACAGCCACGGTATTTTGTTTTTCTAAAATAAAAAGCTGTTCACGTCTCCTACATCCATTTGCTTCATGTCACCATGACTTTCCTCCTTGTATCTCAAATACCCTAGCCACACCGCAACCATGGGATGGATCTCCTTTCTCTCCAAGTCTCATTTTCTGTCATCCCCACTATTAACTTTTGGTAACCATTCCTCTTCCCTGCTGTGCCAATTCACACTGACCTGACTTCGCTCACTGTGCTTTTAACACTCCACTAGATTGGTTCAGCTAGCTCTTTTTCCTACTTCATTTGTTATGTTGTAGACATTCTGAGGCCATGAAATGTTTATTATTCACCTCTGCAGCTCCAAGGGCTAGGTGCATAGTAGGTGCTTCATCAATACAGAGAAATGTATTTCATTTATACAATTGGTATACATGATATAGCAGAAGAAAATGTGGAGAAACTTGGAACACAATACAATGACATTTTGCAGCCGTAATACAGTTGGGTAACATAGGTGGCATGTAGTGAGAGGGTAGGGTAAAAACTTCGCTCCAAACACATCACATACTATGGCAGATAGTATTTTCCAAAAATGCCACTGCAGTATCAACCCACCCCCATGGTCTTCAACATGATCTTGCCACTCCACCATCAAACATTAGAGTCTCCACCTCTTTAAACCCAGGTGAGTCGTGTCACTGCTTTGACCCAAAGAACATGGAACAGGTCACACTACTGCCATTCTGGGAATCGCCCTGAACTGGCCTGTCAATTTCCATTTCCTCCTTCTTGGAAGCTAGCTACCATGCAAGGAAGCACAACCATCGGGCCACCATTCTTGAGGAAGGCTAATCCCCTTGAAAAGGAGATGAATAGTGTGCAATCAGTTAACACAGAGGCACCAGACACATGAATGAAGACTTCATTTTATGGAATAGCCCAGTCGAGCCTTCGGATGACTACAGCCCCAGGCACCATCTCCCTACACAGCATGGCGATCCCAAGTTAGAACCACCCACCAGTGCCCAGACAACCCACAGAACCTGAGAAAGAATAACAAGTTGTTTTTAAGGCCCTCAGGTTTGGGGTGATTTGTTATACCACAATAGGTAACTGGAACACATCGTTAGGTGTTCCTTTTTTTTTTTTTTCCTAACATGGTTAGAATTTCTAAATTGGTTTGTAACAATACAGGCTACTTTTTGAGTACCAAGTCATCTATCAACTTCATGTAAAGAAAGCAAGAACGCAAAGGCAATAGCAGTAAAACTGAGCAATACCTGACAAAATAGAGACTAAAGGCTCAAAAGATGGTCTCTAAACAGCAAAGATACAGGATAACAATTCAATATCCACTTATGCTTGAATTAGTTAAAATAATTATGGTATGTTCCCCCCAATGGAACATCATACACTGTACAAGGACTATTTCAGCCCTGTATAAATTGCTACCAAATGATGTCAGTGCAATATGTTAAGTTATGTAACAGCGTGCACAATATGGACTCCTTTTTTTAAAGGAATGTGTCCTTACAAGTTTCGAGAAAAAAAATACTGAAATATGTACCTCAAAGGACATGATTACCTCTGGGAAAGTGATCGAAGATAAGGATTTAACTTTACGGTATTTATGCCATGATAGATACTTTTAGAATAAAGATGGATCACTTTTTTTTTTTTTTTGAGAGAAATGCAAATCTAGAGGAAATAAATAGATGTTTATTGAATCTCTGATTTTCTCTCTTTTGTCACCCTTCCCTCATTCTGGCAACAACTGGCTCTATCATCATAATTCGTGTTCACATTTGTTCATCTTTGGCTTAACATTACCAGAGAATTTCAGGGCATATGTCCTGTTATTCTTATCAGGAGTCCTATTATTTGACAAATGCAAATCCAGACTCCTGAACCTGGAGACCAAGGCATCCACATTTTGCTTTCAACTATCAACACATTTCCCCCCACCCCCAATTTTTACATGCTTGATTCCAAAACTACATCTGTTCCTGGAATGATAGCCTGGATTTTCTTTTTTGTTTTCTTTTCCCTGCATCTGGAGAGCTTGTGCTGATCTCTTCATTAACCTCATGCACTCAGCGGCACCCCCATAACCCCGCATGGCACCCATGCTTTGAGACCAAGGCTTCAGCGGTGTTTTCTTCCAGTAGGAGTCCCATAGCACTGTATCTGTTCTGTCTTTGCCTTTGTCGCTTTTTACCTAGTACTTCTTTTTTTTTTTTGCAATTCTAATTTTTACCTGGTATTTTCAATAGGTAATTCCTAGAGTTTTCAGTTCAAATGTATTTGAAAACATACAGTGAATGAACATTCTCTCCAGCCACCCTCCTCGTCATCCTACATTCCACAAGTGATGTGTTTTGTAATCCTTTCTAGGGATGTTTTAATGTACGTAAGAGCACATGCATGTCTATTCTTTTCCTTATCTTTCACATACATCATGGAGTATGGCTCACACTGCTCTGGGCATTGCAGTTCCTATGTCTACCCATGCTGCCACGAAAATTTACGGAGCAGCTACTACATCCCAGGAATAGTTCTAGGCAGTGGAGAAACAGAAATAAACTAACAAGTTCCACCAGTCATGGAGCTAACATTCTTAGAGAAAAGACAGACAAGGAACAGAGCAACTATAATATATAGTGTCAGACAATAAACGCTAACTGTAAAATAATAGCAACGATAAAGCAGGACAGGGAAATATTATGGAGCTTAACATTTCAGACACGGCGACCTATAAAGTCCTCACTGAAATGGTACTTTTTAAATACATTCTGAACACAATTAGAGTATTAACCATGTGGATCTGTGAGGAAACAGCATTTCAGACAGAGGCAAAGGGCTAAGTGAGAGTCTGTCTGGTGAATTCTAGAAAGAGCAAAATGTCTGCTGTGGTGGTAACAGACTCAACAAGTGACTTGCTAGTCTTTGAAATATGTTTACTCATCTTTTGCTTACTTGAATCTAAAAGTTCATGTAACTGGGTAAAATTAGTATGCATGGTTTACCTTAGTTTCTTCTAGTACTTAAGTCAAAGCTTTAGGAATAGTAAGTGGTCAAGAGTTGCTCAGTGGTGAGTAGGTATATAAATGAATGAACGAACCAACAAAGAAAGGATACATAATCTAAGGTCAATGGTATTTACTGATTCAAGGCCCTCTTCTTGCTCCTTCTTTGGTGTAGAACACTGTTCTCCTACATACCCATGCGACTAGAACTCTCAGTTCTCCAAGATCCTTACTCATATATCACTGCTTGGTGGGGCCCTTGATATCTTATTAATGAACTAAACAATAAAAGTAAGCAGAGAAAGACCAGAAGGCTGATTAGTAACTCTACTTATGCAGCGGGGCACCTGGCTGGCTCAGTGTGTTAAGCATCTGACTCCTGATTTCAGCTCATGTCATGATCTCATGGTTCATGGGATCGAGCCCCATGTTGGGCTCTGCAAGGAGAGCACAGAGCCTGTTTGGGATTCTCTCTCTCTCTCTCTCTCTCTCTCTCTCTCTGCCCCTCTCTCACCACCCCTCTCTCTCTCTCAAGATAAAAAAATAAAAATGAAAAAAAGATTTTTTTTTTTAAATAACTCTACTTATGCTGCTGAACCAGAGAACCTTGGCATTGCTGCCTATTTTCCTAGCAAGCCAACCTCGAGGAAGAAGGTTCAAGTGAAAACTGACATAACACGAATTCCCATCCTTCCACCCTGCAGGTCATGTAGATATGTTTCGTCCATTAGTGGGAACTATAGAATATTTATTAGGTGGTGGGTTCATATCCATAATATACTGGCAGGCCTGATCCAATTTTCTCGAATACAGACCTGTCATCTCATGACAAAAAAATGGGCTTAGACGGATTTTCTCAGTGTGACTGAAGATGTATACACTCAACTTTTCCAATTTGTCTCTTACTTGCCACATGCATGCATTTCCAGCTCTCAAATGAGATATGTACCTATTAAACTGAGTGAAGCTAGGTCTCTCTCCAGATGACATTTCAGAAAAAGGAACAACTACTGTATTCATAAAGCAAAAAGATAATTGGCAAAGAATATGAAATTCTTAATAAAACCTCAATTCCAATACTCCTGCACTAGGTCTCCCCCAAAAGCAGAGTTAGCTCTCCTTTGCTGAATGGCTGCCACATCTGACTCTGTTTTTATCTTATTGAAATGGATGCTTCGTGCAACAAAGATCTACATTCTGGAAATTATTTTCCATACAACGTGCATTAAGGAAACTTGTTCCATAAGCACATCTGGTCCCGTCTCAGCACGCTGTGAGGAGAATCTATACGCCATCTCAATGCCCCAACGTTCAAACTCGCAGGAGCATTTTGCTTCACTGAACACATTCAAGGACAGCTCGTTGTCAATATTTTCAAGCCCTTTAAGCCATCGTGTTATCCTAGCATGCATATTATATTGTCGTTCTTGTGGTTTCTCATCAAGGCGAACAAGAACACTGCTCCAATGTCTTCAGGATGTCTCAAGTACAGCACATCATTTTTCAACAGATGCTACAAAAGCACTCATTGATCTCCTAGGCATTTAATACCTAGATCAAAGCCCCAATTGTGCCAGAACTCGTACATTTTTCAAATCATGAGTTTACGTAGCTGTTTACAGGCTCTTCCATTTTACTGCCCTAAGAAGTGTCTTTCTCAATTGCCAAACCTTGTCCAAGGAAAATTATGGGCTAGAAACTTCAGTGCAAGAGCCCTCTATATACTCTACATAACATAGCATATTTTAGCCCTTCATGTGGAAGTCTTCTATGACTAAAAGTTGCTTCCAGTGTCTTCTATATTTACAATTCATACAAATACAAAACATGAGCTAAAATGATCCATCTTTTGGGGAGCCTGGGGGGGCTCAGTCAGTTGAGCGTCCGACTTCGGCTCAGGTCATGAACTTGCGGTTCAGGGGTTTGAGTCCCGTGTCAGGTGCTGTGCTGACAGCTCAGAGCCTGGAGCCTGCTTCGCATTCTGTGTCTCCCTCTCTCTCTGTCCCTTCCCCGATTGCACTCTGTCTCTCAAAAACAAATAAAGATTACACAAAAATATTTTTAAAAAATTTTTTAACACTTATCTTTGAGAGAGAAACAGAGTGCGAGGAAGGAAGGGGCAGAGAGAGAGAGACGGAGACACAGAATCCAAAGCAGGTTCCAGGCTCTGAGCTGTCAGCACAGAGCCCGATGCAGGGCTTGAACTCCCAGACTGCAAGATCGTGACCTGAGCCAAAGTGGGATGCTTAATCAGCTGAGTCACCCAGATGCCCCTAAACAAAAAAAGTTTAAATGATGCATCTTTTTGGCAGTTTTTGTTCATTGCAAGTACTTAGTCCTAACAGACAGAAGTGAATCTGATAAATACGCATGAAATATTTGTGCCTCCTTAGGTATACAAGTTATTTGAAGCAGGAAAATAACATCATTTGGAAAGAACACCGAAATGACAGAGAAGGAAATGCAATCTATGACTTCATGGAGGAGTCAATTAGCAATTTTGAAAAGCGTCAAATAGTTTTTTTAGTTTCATTGCTAAGTAACATGGGTAATGGCAGGACACCTTAAAATTTTTAAATTGTGTCTACATTTTCAGCTTTTCAAGTTTCTCCATCTTCTCTCCTTATTCTTTCAACTCTAAAAGTTTCACAAACACCGTTAATTTTGTCAAATGTTAATTCCCTAATTGCCAAGCATTCGTTGAGAATGCCGATATACTCGTTAAATCATGTGGAAGTCTTAAAATTTCTAATATGTCCAGTTACAAAACATGGTTTTCAGATATCTTATTTATTTTCACAAAAGTGTCATTAAAATGTGATTCACTCAATGAAATACAATGAAGTAAACGGAGGGTAAGTATTCTAGGTTCAATTTTTTTTCAAACTGAGGTAAAGTACCTTTTCCCCAGTATCACAGACGAGGGTATAAGATAAGCTCGCAAAGATTCTGGGTTTAGTAGCCTACGCCTACTTCAGGTGAACTGCCCAGAGCACCTCAGCCAGTTCCATCCAGTTAATTCAGGGTTTCGAGACCAGCGCAACTTTCTTGTGTCTCTTCATCTTACCACTATTCCAGAAGCATCTTTCAGCGCCAGTCACCGGGCTGGCTCTGGGATTGGAGCACTGAAATAGAATGAGAAGATCACAGCCCCCAAGGAGTTTACATTCTAGCAAGCAAGGGAGACAGTGAACAAGTACAGGAATAAACCAACGAGGTCATGTCAGGTGGTAATGAAAGAGATGAAGAAAAGAAAACAGAGTATTGAACTACAGATGTACTAAAAGGGCTCAGGGTATTTTAGATCCAAAGATCACAGAAGGTGACATTTGAACAGACACCCGAATGATAAGGAGCCAGCCAAGGAAAGAGACAGAAGCCAGAACACCCTAGAAATAATAAATATTAGTGAAAGGGACTTCATGCAAATTTAGCATCTTCCAAGAAAGTAATTTAGCAACCTCCAACTTTGACTATAATGGTATAATTCTCAGCAGCGTTATATGTATAACAAACTCCCATTGTAAGTGTAAGAGTGGGATCAAGCGTATAATGGTTTTCAGTCATGGCACAATGGACAGCACTTGTCTGGGACCCTGGAGAGCTGGAAAATCTGTGCTCGGTGCTCCATAATCATGTGGGGCATGCTTCAAATCCCAACACTGAGCAGGAGTGCTCCAATAGACAAGGATGGTCTGGCTCCACAGAGGACATAGAGTCAGGGTTTGGGGCTACTGGAAAGGCTGCAACTGGTGAGACTGGACACCGAAGAGGAAGAAGCTGCACACCAATGAGTGCTAGAGTCCGCCAGAGTCTCAGGCTAAATACGAAGCTACGCATACACCTTCAGGAAATATTCCATACGGCATAACACAAAACAACTACTGGGGTTGAGGAGCTTAAAGAGATTCTGGAAGGTCCACCGTGCTGTACAATGGGGGAGCACTGACCAGCCTCAGAGAGAAAACTTCGCTGGGCGTGCCACACATTTAAGAGAGGTCTCAGTACAGATGGAGCTGTTGAATGGAGCTACACTCAACCCGGCATCAAAGTGACTCTGGAATTGCCCTAACAAAGTCAAAATCAACCCCTGACAAGTTCAAGCTGAGCCTCTCGTAAGTTGACAGCCAATCAGAAGCAGATCCAACCATCATTAAGTCAAGATAATACAATCCAGATTTTCAAAAACACAGTACCCACAGCAAACAGCTTATGTAAAAATAACATCATTAGAGAGGCAGAAATGTGACCACAGGCAATCGGTCCATGGAAACACTTGTAAAGATGACACAGATGTGGAAATGAGCAGGTAAAGGTTTTGTTTTTTTGTTTTTTTTTTTTAACAACTAAGTATGTTGAAGGATTTAAAGGAAAAAATGGACATGGTAAGGGAACAGATAAGGGCTCTCAAAAAACGCCTATACGCTATCTTTAAAAAATAAAGCAAATGCAAATTCTAAGACTGAAGAGTAAGAAAATTTTCCTTTTAGATGTTTTAAACATGACAGGAAGACACCAGAAGAAAACAGCAGTGAATTTGGAGGCAGATCAGTAAATGCTCTCCAAAAGGAAGTGCAGAAGGAAAAAACTTCCTGAAAACAAGAAAATGAAAAGAGCTTCAATCACATCAAGCACAAATTTCAAGTTCTGTAACATACATGCAATCGAAATACAGCAGGAGAGAAAGAAAAGGAGGCCAAAAACATTTTTGACCAAAAAAAAATTCTCATACAATTTTAAAAAATATCAGTGCAGAGGGTTTAAGAAGCCCAGGGAACCAAAAGCCAAATAATCACAAAGAAGGCCACATGGAAATGCTCTATTGGATGCTGAACAGTCAATTTTGTGTTTTTGGTTGACTTTATTGTATTACTTTCAACAGTGTTAGAATTATTCTGGCATGCAAGTAAGTTAAAGTATGTTGGATCCTTTGTATGCTTTTTATTCTTTAAGAGGGTCTGAAGAAGTCTTTAGTCTAGAGCTAATATATTCCTACTTCTTAGAATTAGTCTCTGGCAGATGTTTAAATAACACATGTTAACTGTTATTATATCATTACTTGTTCCTTTAAAATAGCATGTTCTCAGATATTCCCTATTCAAATTTAAATAAAGTTCATTATCAACCTCTGACACACTAGCAGATAATAGACCATGCAGTTACCTGTATTTTTGAGATAGGAAGAAAAAGATTTAAGTCCTAGAGAGAATGTGCAAAGACTTGAAAAGCACATTTTAACTTCTGTTGAAATTTTTAAACAGTGTGTTGCTCGTGCTTTGTAAAATATTGTCAGTTTATGATATGAACCCCACCCCATTAATTCCAAAATATACCACCTCTTGCTATGTCCAAATGCATGATTAACAGGACAGCCAAAGCCAAATGTGAATAAACATAAATAAAATCTGTAAACTTTTGGGGCGCCTGGGTGGCTTAGTTGCTGAAGCGATGGACGCAGTTTCAGCTCAGGTCATGATCTCACGGTTCTTGAGATCGAGCCCCACTTGGGGCTCTGCACTGACAACATGGAACCTGCTCGGGATTCCCTCCCTCCCTCCCTCCATCCCTCCCTCTCTCCAAATAAACATTAAAAAAAAAACTGTAGGCTTTTATAAAAGTAACTTAAAATATATGGTCTTGGGTTTAGGGGTTTTTTTTTTTTTTGATAGTTAGAAAATAAATTATCATTGTGTCCAGTATAAAATTAATATACACTGACTGCATTCAGAAAAATCTAAACAGAATTTTGACATCTACCCTAGTGCTTTTCTTCTCTCTCTCCTTCCTCCTCTCCCCCCTTTCTTCTTTTTCTCTGTGTGTGTACCTACTTTCAAAAACTGGATTATGCTGCACAGAATGTATCTTTTTTTTTAATTGAGCATCACTGCAAAGAATAAAGCCTCAATAATGCAACTCTGACATAAGTAGAGAATTAACAAATTTTCGTATATACATACAAATATATACTGTTTAGCTGTAAAAAGGAACGGAGTACTGATACATGCTACAACTTGGATGAAACTCTAAAACATCAAATTCAGTGAAATAAGCCAAATACAAAGGTCACATACTATATGGTTTCTTACATTTGAAATACCCAGAATAGGCAAATCCGTAGAAACACAAGACACATTAGTGTTGCCTCAAGATGGGAAAAGAGGACACGGGGATTGATTACTTGAAGGGCACTGGGTGTTCTTCTGGGTTGAGAGAAGAGTTTTGAAACCAGAGAGGGGGCAGTTACACAGCATTGTCAATGTTCTAAATGCCATGGAATATTACACTTTCAAAAGGTTCATTGTAGGTTACGTGAATTTCACTTCGATTTCAAAAGTCGGAATCACAACCATGGTCCCTGTTTTCTTTGCCAGGACAACACATCCATGAGCCAAGATACATTTCTTAAAAATAGTAAGGGGGCTGTGCATAAAGTCACTGACGATAAAACCCATGACCCTGAGTCATCTCACTGGGCACTGGCTCTTTTGGTGGACCAAGAACATCCCATATCACCTAAAGCAGCTTATGACCTATAGAGGCATCAAAAAAGGAATAGTGCTCCTGAAGAGGTCTGTAGACCAATTTGATGTTTTCAATAGAACGTAAGTAAATATATAAAATGCTTGCCTCAAGAACTTTGCTCTTCATGATGGAGGTTGTTTTCATTGTCAGGTTCTCTCTGAAAATCACTTTTGATATGGGGACTTGTGTGCACCTTTGACTCTTGAGAAACTTGAACTCAATCCCATGGAATTACATCTTTTCCCTCTCATTAGAATTCCAGGGCCAGACATTCCAGAGCAGGCAGATTGCAGCGACATACCTGTTAATCCTAACACTCCCCACCCTAAGTTAGCTGAGTTCAGTGGCTATATTGGTTTGTTAAATGGGAAACAAATTTTAATGCTAGGCATGGCCATGAAATCATTATTTTTCGTTTGCCTCTTTCATTGTTTTCCCATGTTTTGACCTTTTCTAGAGGATTTTCAGAGCATCAGGGAAGGCTTTTTATTACTAGGAGAACCTAAACTTTTCAGTGCAAAGGGCTAGGCACTTAATAATTTCTCAATAAAAATAACAAATAGTAACTATTGATAGAGCTGGTTCCAGATCCAACCAAAAGTGAGTTCATGTTACAATCTCATTTTCAATGTCTTCAAATTCCTAAGTGTGAGGCCAAAGGGTTTCCTCAGAGAATGTACACGGAAGCATCAAAACATGTGATGGGAATAAACTACAAATACAGACATCGTGGATTTAATATATTTGGGGTCATTTTTATTTGGATAGAAAATTAGGCCACAATTCTAAAAGGAGCAAGGTGAATTTCCAAGAGAAATCTTCAGCTTGGGCCCAAGGTTAAACAGGGAAAAATCCATTTCACTTTCTATCAGGTACAGGAAGCTAAAGAACTAATCTTCAGATTTATAGCTGATTTTTTTAAGTGTATTTATAGGTTTTGAGAGTGATAGACACAGCCTGAGTGGGAGAGAGGCAGAGATGGAGGGAGGGAGGGAGGGAGGGAGGGAGGGAGGGAGGGAGGGAGGGAGAGGGAGAGGGAGAGGGAGAGAATCCCAAGTAGGCTCCACATTGTCAACACAGTGTCCAATGCGGGACTCGAAATCATGAAACAGCGAGATCATGACCTGAGTCAAAACCAAGAGTCAGACACTCAACCAACTGAGCCACCCAGGTGGTCCTGGTTGATTTCCTTTTGAAGAAAAACATTCCTAGGACAGTAGCAGAGGCCACTGTTTCCACCTTCCACCTTAATAGGAGTATGTGCAGAACACATGGCTGGACTACATTTCCCAGCCTCTCTTTAGTTATGCTGGTCACATGACCCAGTTTTCTCCAAAGGAATTCACGCTTAAATCCTGTGCACCACTTCTTGGCAGGGGCTTTTGAGAATGAATGTACTTTTCAGCCAGTTACCAATTTTAAGCAGGCTCTAGCAGATGGGAGTGACCCAAGTTGGAAGGAACTCAAGATTCCTCAGTGACTGTGAGGACAAAAACCACCTATGAACCACCAACACCATCCTTGGAAAGGAGCAAGAATGCAGCTCCGATTGTGAAGAATGAATTTCTATTCATTTGGGGACTTATTAGTTATAACAGTTTAACCAGTGAGATTTTTCTTTAAAGCTCAGAAATATTAGCAGTAGAGATGAGAGAACTCGAACAATTTGGCCAGACCTCAGAACTTGGGTCAAAACACAAGCCATTACAAAATACCATCTGGTAATAAAAATTACAACACTATGGCTTACTCTAGCACTAACAATGAACAAATGACTCAGAAAAGTGGATTCATCATTCCACTGGCAACAGTGTGGAGGACGTGATTTCCTGAGAGCCGGTGTTTTTGAGTTTGACTACCTAAACACCGTAAAATATAAAGCATGTTGTTCTGCGTAACGTAAATAGTTATTTTCTTTCCAAAACACTCCGCCAAGCACCTAACAATTATTTTATCTTCCTCTAATAGGAGTAGATGTGCAAAACAAATCAATTTTCAGCAAGTGCCCATTCAGAGGCAGTTACTCGTGCTGATGAAATCTACATTCACCTGAAGTGATCTTCATGAAAAGAGAAAATTCTAGGACGACCTTTTTGAGTAGCCCAAGCTTCCTGTCAAGTAGTGCCACTTTAGTTAAGTGATGTTCCGTGACCGTTTACGAGTCACAATTTCATTTTCTGCCCTTTTCTCTCTCTTGTCTCTCCTCCTAGCTACAGGTTCTTCCTTATCTTTTCCCCCTGCCTTGGGTCTGCTTGCTGAGCACTTAATTAGGTGCAAATGTTAAGTACCAAGAGACAGAAGAATACTCGGACCCCACAAATCTTCCAGAGTAAAAGAATAAAGACACTAAAACTGTAATATGCCAAAACACGAGAAAGGCAATGAGAAAGTGGTACTTCTATACTCTCCTATGCCATTCGTCGAGACTATCGGATACGGACAGGGACAGTGAGGGGAGGTGGGTAGTGTATATTAATTTTACGCTCAACACAATGAATAATTTATTCTCTATCAAAAAATAAACTAAACCCAAGGCCATGTATTTTAAGTTACTTTTATAAAAGTCTACAGGTTTTTTTCATGTTTATTTAGAGAGAGGGAGGGAGGGAGGGAGGGACAGAGTCCCAAGCAGGCTCCATGCTGTCAGGGCAGAGCCCCACGTGGGGCTGGACCTCATGAACCATGAGATCATGACCTGAGCTCCCAGTTCTAGGTTCCTGGCTCAGTAACAAAATCTGAGAAGCAGGACTGCTGTGACCATTAAAGAAAAATAGTGTTCAGTTGTAAAAAACAAAAACAAAAACAAAAACGTACTTTTGTCAGAATTGGAAGAAAGGAAATTGTGTTAGAGACCCCAAAATTAAGAAGAAACTGCGGATTTAAAAATCTCCTTCTGGGGTAGGTACTGATTTGTAGAGACACCAAACAGAAAATGAGCAGTTCTAAGAATAGGAAACACATGTTACTAGATTGGAAGGAGCCAGCTAACTAGAATACGAGCCACTGTCACCAGGAAATGACGCTGGTTTGTCACAAAACACAGCAGAAAAGAGATGAACTGCTCAAGGGGAGTAGGAAAGTCTTGAAGGAAAGGATGGTATTGAAGGAAGTCGTACAGGGGTTATCCAGAGAAAAACGAAACTGGCAACCGTAACGATGTAAAAGTATGTGTTATTCCTGTTACCTGTCTAGTAAGAACATGTAAGCGATCCACTTCAAAATCATCTAAAATATAGAGCTCACAGGCTGAGTATGTCCTTGATGGTCACCAGGGACCAATAATGATGCGCACATCGGTCATGGAGGAAGAGACAAGAAAGCCAGGAAAATTTCAGCAGTAGGAGGAAGTCACAACAGAAACACTTGTAGGCTACCCTGAGTGACGTGAAGCTTCTTCCAAAGACTGGAATGTTGCCAGCCAGGGGCATTTTTAGATTCCATATGCCATCATCTGACTTGAAATTGTGTTATTTTTTATGTTAATTTTTTTCCATTTAATCTTCTGGCAAAAGGTGTAAAAAAAAAAAAAAAAAATCCAGAGATCTTACCTGGTCCATGTAGCTGATTGGCCCAGGATTGCTTGGATGGAGCCCATGTAGAGGGAGAGTTTAGAGGTTTTGAAAGGACCTCTCCCCAAAAAGAATGGTTGGTACTAACGTTGTTACTGTGGTTACTGTGTTTTGTTTAAGTGTTCCTGTTCTCCTACCAGACTCTGAGCTCCGTGAGTCCTGATCGGCTTCTTATTTACCCTTACATCCTCTCACCTAACCTAGCACCCAATACAGACCTGGAACTCAATAAATGCGTGTTAGTTGGGTGCTTGAAGGAATCAAACTAATTACTCAATTATTTCCTAGAAAGTTGAATATGTAAGTTAAAAATGTATGAGGGACTTTCAATTCCAGAATAAGTGAATATATTTACCTTTATCCTACCCCCAAAGTATAACTCGAAGACCTATAATTTGCACAGAAAACAAATACAGAGAACGGGCTGTCTGGGTGGCTCAGTCAGTGAAGCATCTAACTCTTGGTTCATGGGATTGAGCCCTGCATCAGTCTGTGTGCTCACAGTGTGGAGCCTGTTTGGGATTCTCTCTGCCCCTCCCCTGCTCTCCTTATCTCTCAAAATAAGTAAGTATTAAAAAGAAATAAGGAAAACAAATATAGGCAAACACTGTAAGTAGACAGAAGATGGAATACCTAGATAACTCAAGAGCCCAAGGAAAATTGTGGTGGAGATTTCCAGTTTTTTGTTTTTGGGGAGGAGGGGGGACTCATTTCTTTTAGACCCTATAGCTGAAGAAGCCAAATACCTGGTAACATCAAGAGGCAGAGATGAAGTCCAAAGAAAGCTTGCTCTTTCCAGCTGAAGGACCAGGAAAGAGACACCCCAGAAATATAGAAGCTTCTAGACAGTAATGGTTCTACTTTAGTCCAACACCACAGCCAAGTGTGTCCCAAACTACACCCGTGTCAGAAAAGGCCAAGTGGGGTGCTGAGACCCCTCTCTTACCAGGCTATCACAAAGTACCCTAGCCCCACTCCCCCTACCCTGAGCATGGTATCTGAGAAGGTTCAGCAGAGAGCTTGGATTTCCACCCTGCCCCACAATAAGATAGATGCTCATCCTTCTCCCTGCTTGGGTGGTCCTGAGGAAGCCTCATGAGGAATAAAGACTTCTATCACTAATTGGTAGCAATGAGGCCACCACACCGCACCCCGTGTCCATGGTGGTCATAAGGGGAACTATAAGGTACTCATATCCCTATCCATAAGGGATTTATCAGTGGAGAATCTGCACTCCAAACCCCCTGACCAGTTAAGAGGAAGTGGACCACTCACATGGTTGGTCAGACAGTTCAATGGTACAGCCACCATAACAAAGAGTTTGAGTGTCTTGAAAAGCTAAACACACTCTTACCATACGATGAAGCAGTTGTACTCCTGTCCCTTTAGCCCATTGAAGTGAAAACTTACATTTATGCAATAAGTTGTATACAAACGTTTTAGGTGCTTTGTATAACAATAGCCAAAGAAGTGAAAACACTCCCAGTGGCCGTTCATTCTGGTTGACATACAATGTGATTTCCTATCATGGAATACTGCTCAGTAACAAAAGGGAATCAATTATTGATACACCAGACAACCTGAGTGAATTTCCAAAAAGTTTAAGTGTAATAAAAAAAAAAGGCTCTATCAAAAGTTACACACTCTGTGATTCCATTTGCGTAACATTCTTGAAATGACAAAATTATAGATATGAGAAGAGTCCAGTGACTTCCAGTGGTTAAGGAGGCGGCAAGGTCAAGGGGAAAATTCTTTTGTGTATAAAAGGGCAGTATGGGGGAATCTTGGTGATGGAAATGGCTTTTATCTTGAACAGATTAATGTCATCATCTGGTCATGACACTGTACCATAGGTTTACAAGGTATTACATTATGGCCAACCGTGAAGAGTACGGAGGATTTCTCTGCATTATTTCTCAGGCCTGCATGTAACTCCAGTGATCTCAAGATAACAAGTTCAGTGAAAAAAATTGTACTTTCTAAGATAGGACAAATCTATGAGGCCAGCTAACCAGAAATGCCATGGTCAATTGCGCATGAGCCACATATTTTACATTCAGCGAGCCTTCCACAAATCAGGGTATTTCTTTTGGTATCATTTTGTCCTTCACCACATGGGTTATGTATTCTTACTTCTGCTTTTTTTTTTTTGTTTTGTTTTACAAAAACTTTACATGTATCAAGTCTCTATTAACTGGAAATGGAGCTATAATTGAAATTTATAGCCGAGTCAGTACAGAAGAGTGACAAACAGTAGGACATAAAATGCCAAAAATCTTTTGCTGGGAGCATTAAAATCTACTGTAAATCAATTTTTCAATCCAAGATACAACAGTTTTCCACTATTAAAATCTCCAGTCTCTAGCTCTGTTAAATGGTCTTCTGAATGAGAACTAGAGTTTCTATTGAATTCTCTCATTGAGTTCATAGGGTCATATGAATTTCTTGACAGCTAGAGTCCCAGTCTGAGAAACAACAAGTTTTTGAACTTTTTACTCCAAGATCTGACATTGACTTGATGGGTAACTTTGAACAAGATACAGTGCACCTTTAGGATTTGCTTTTCCTGTCAGATTTTTAAGAATTGCATGTGCTCACTTTCCTCAATATCTCGTTTTACCTTTTTATCCTCCCCTTGGCCAGGCTCATGAACAACTGGAGAATCCAAACTAGAGTCACGGCCACGGCTGGCAAAGAAACACCACCACACACATCTACTGGGAGAATCAATCCATTGCCCTCACTCAAGTGAAAAATACACGCTTCCTGTCTGTAAAATCAATTTCAGTTCTTGTCCTCTCCTCTTCCTTTACCTTCCCTCATTTGATATAAGCTCCTGAGGACTACAAGGTCTCAAACAATCTGCACAAAGTGAGAGATACGCTGTGCCCCATTTCCTCTGGGGCTTTGGAAAGACATAATGGAATCCCGGACTGACTACGCCTCTACTCACTGTTTTTTTTGTCTACAGGGAGAAAAGAGAACATTAGGGGAGGATGGGTCTGTAAAATATTTCACTGTATTTAATTTACTGTTAGCGCTCAGAGGAGAACATCTCTAAATTGAGCAAAACACGTGTCACCTGCTCAGTGAGGAAGTGCTTTGCCTTACAAATACTCTGAGAGGTCTCAGATGATGGCCTACTAGGACTGTTAAGGAATAATTTAGCAGTTCCCTGGAGTCTACATATGTGTATTTGGGATACTCAATGTTGAGGCCACACCTGGCTGAAAGAGGTGCCACAGTATTGCCGGCCATGAATTATCCAAAGCTCCAGGAATCATGGTCTCTGCTCTGCTTTCCTTCCAAGTGCAAGTAAGCAGAGGTTAGCAGTGTTGGGAGCTCAGACTCAAGACAGAACTCTTGATTGATCTTCCCCTACTAATACTGATCTCTAGAATATATATACACATTAAGCAGAACTACATCAAAATCTATTAAATTATGGCATTCACACTCAAATTTTCCCAACTCCTCTATCAGAAGTCTGTGACAAAGGATCATTTCTAACACCAGGAGTCTTGAATTACAATCACTGTTTCGCAAAACACAACTAGACTCACTGAACATAAAGTTTGTGAGGAAATGCAGCCTACCCATGGTTTACCAGTGTTATCTTTTCCAGAAGGTAATTTTTGCATCAATGTATTTAGTAAGGGAAGTAATTTTACCTCAAGTGATCTGTTCTAGTGATGGAAACCAAGAGAACATTATTAAGGCTATAAAAGGGGCCAAACTTTTTCAATTTTTTCATCTGATCCTCCAATAGATATTTCCATGTTTATGTGGATATACATACATGTACACATTGCATATACATGTGTGTACGTACATACATATGGCTATTACATGTGTCTATCACATCTAGTCAAGAAAATTCTAGTACAGAATTATCTCAAGTCCATGTTCCCAAAGAATAGTCTAGGAGTCATCTCATTAGAATTACCTGGGGCACTAATTAAACATTTCAAGTTCCTGGGCCGCAGTCTATCTAGGTCCACTAGGTAAGAGTCTCTGATGACAGAAACCAAGGATCTACATTTTAGACATGATGCTACAGTGACTGCCATATGCACTAAAGCTTAAGAAATCATGTTGCTGACATATTACCCTTTTTACTGATTGCGCTCGATCTCCTCTGTCATTCTTTGAAGGTACATATAGTCTTCAGCTTCCAGGGAGACAGAACTCTTGATTGATCTTCCCCTACTAATACTGATCTCTAGAATATGCACATTAAGCGGAACTATATCGAAATCTATTAAATTATGGCACTCACACTCTAATTTTCCAAACTGTTCTATCATTTACAAGCTTCCATGAAATCTAGCAGAAAATTCCACTTTCTAGTAAGATGTTTGTCTATAAGGGTTTTTTCAAGAAACATTGGCTTTTCCTTACCCTTTGCTTTGTCACTATACTAATGGACTCGTCTAGCTCAAGTTGAAAAGTGATGTACCAATTTACTTGCTTGAAACACATGATTTCTCAGACAACTTATGTGTGGCTACCAAAGTCTTCACAAATGGGATAATGAGATTCATTTAGGTCAGGATGTTTTTCTTTTGAGAACCAAAGTTTGAAAACACAATCAGTAGTTTTGTGAACATCATGCTATTCTTTCCCCAACTTACAGTAAGGTAAGAATGCATCAAACACGTGATTTTTAAATAAAGGGGATTTCAAATTAAATATAATGTGGCTGTTACAGATAATCATGTGTCTTATACAACCTGGAACAGATGAAGCTGTTTTGTATTTACACTATACATTGCACGGGCACAAAAAAAGGTGGAAATTTCAAAAATTCAGTCTGATTTAGTCAACTTCGATGTGTGTTTGGAGACACAGGAGGGACCCTTGATGATTTCTCACCAGTGATACAGGTTTAAGAGGGACAACACTCCATTAATAACATAGATGAGAAAACTTCCAAAGATAGAAGCCATCTGTCAAGCTAAGGATTAGCATCCAAAAGGATTTCAACCCACTTTTTTGTATCTTTGAGAATTCTCTCATCTCAAGAGTTGGGAGGGGCATGGTAGGTTCCTATAAAATAAAATACCAAATTCCACAATAAATACAAATGATCAGCAAGCTTAGGTGGTGAAAATACAGAATACAGGAAAATACAGAAATACAGGAGTAAGCAGGCACTTGGTCATGTGAAGATTCTCTCTTTGCTCCTACAATATAAAGGCACACAGGCTTTTGTCACATCTCTGATAAATAATGTACAAGTTAAATCTTCTAAGAGTCAGGTTGACTCTTTGCTATAAAAAACAAATAGCTAGGAGTTTTGCAAACAAGTGGAACTACAGCCCTCTCAGTTTGTCCTTCGGCGTTTGAGAAAGTTCAAGTTTGAGATCTAAGTAACAGACTGAAATGGAACTGCCCTGGGCCCTAAAATGCCTTTTTGATGAGTGACATTGCAAATGTGGTTGCTTCTCTTTGTATGAGGTGGTTAGATTCACACACATGGATTATTTTACAAAAGAGTTTGGTAAATGTTTGCCCTTTGACTTCATCAGATGGGAAGAAGGCAACTAAAGCTTAGTTACAAAGTCTAAAATCAAAGAATTTCTCCCATGGATGCTGAAAATTATTTCAGCAATTCTACTCAAAGAAAGACAGGAACCCCCATACCCCAAATATAAATTACCTTAGTAGCCACATCCAATGAAAGAAAATAAATTATATAGGTTTGGCAGCTTTATCTCATCCCTCAACATGGTGATGATGGGATTGTGTTTTTATAAACCCACAGTGACACTATGGGAAAGATCCATGCTATTCCCGGGCCCAGGAGAGCAATGCCAAGCCTTGCATGAAGAGTGCTGTAGAGCTGGCTAGAAGCTGAGAGCAGTGTGACTCAACTAATGAGATAGTTCGAGTGTAACTGTCCAGCATTCAGTGAGAAAGTGATGGTGGTAACACCAGTACCCAAGTGCACTGCACTGTCAGGCTGAAACTTTGAGAATTTGTTATGTTTTTCCAACGTGCCCCAACTTACTCTCATTGGTTTCTGATTTCACTTCTCCCCTGGGGACAGAGAAGCTTCTAAAAAGAGCAATATTTATGCAGAAGAATTCAGGAGTGAAGCTTTCGGGGAATGAAATATGTATGTTGGCCAGTGAAAAGGAAACTGTTCCTCTTCCCCAGACTCATGAATAATCTTTGTTTACCCCCTAATAGCTATGAATTTGTCTAATGCCCGTGCGCAAACACACACACACACACACACACACACACACACACACACACACACAAAGTATTTGCAGCGATCATGACTGAGGAGCCCAGAGTTGCATCTTGCTGGAAAAATTAACTAATATGATTTGTGTTTCAAAACACTGTTTGATAGCCTAGAATTATCAAAATTAAGGATGGTAATAATCTGGTAATTAACAGCAATTTCTTTTATCACCACAGAAATGGCATGATACAAACAGCACTGACCTATAATTTCTCTCACATGAGATTTGCATATATTATGACTGTGTTGGTGAGTACCCCCGCAGTCACCCAAAATATCACTTATCATTTGCTCTTAAGATGTCAGGGATATTAAAGTAGGCTGGATCGCCTTATTTTCCAGAGCCATTGAACAAAAGGTCATTGCCAAAGGGAAAGCTAAACATGATGTGACAAGTACAGCAAAAAGGTAATTAGTGCCATTATCTCTTTCCAGCAAACTCTTTGGTCATGGCCAAGCACGTGTGTGAGTGTGTGTGTATAATTCTTTTAAAGCTAATTTATTTTGTTTTTTTTTTATTTCCCCTGTAATTAACACTGAAATTAAAGAGCAGTGGGTTACAAAGTTAAACAAAATCAACGGTAGCTGACTTTTAAGGGAATTTCATTCCCGTCTGGATCCATGCCTCCTCCTTCCATTAGCGGGGAAGTGATTTGTGAATGGACACCTTGCCGCCACAGAACTTTGTCTCTCAGTCTCCAGGAATCAGATCTCCAAGCTCTTCGAGGACCCTATGCTCCCAGTTTTTATTCAACAGCCATTCTATCGCTCTTCCAATGGAGTAACAGAGTACAGGGCTATCTGATCCTGAGACACAACTCACAGCCTCATTTTTACCTGCTGTGCCCACTTCTAGGGCACCCACCCTACTGCCCTTAAAATATAATCATTACTGATGCATAGGGGCACCTGTACCCCAATGTTCATAGCAGCACTCTCAACAATAGCCAAATTATGGAAAGAGCCTAAATGTTCATCAACTGATGAATGGATAAAGAAATTGTGGTTTATATACACAATGGAGTACTACGTGGCAATGAGAAAGAATGAAATATGGCCCTTTGTAGCAACAGGCATGGAACTGGAGAGTGTGATGCTAAGTGAAATAAGCCGTACAGAGAAAGACAGATACCATATGGTTTCACTCTTATGTGGATCCTGGGAAACCTAACAGAAACCCATGGGGGAGGGGAAGGAAAAAAAAAAGAGGTTAGAGTGGGAGAGAGCCAAAGCATGAGAGACTGTTAAAAACTGAGAACAAACTGAGGGTTGATGGGGGGTGGGAGGGTGGGGAGGGTAGGTGATGGGTATTGAGGAGGGCACCTTTTGGGATGAGCACTGGGTGTTGTATGGAAACCAATTTGACAATAAATTTCATATATTGAAAAAAATATATATATGTCATCAGTACCTCGTCCTTTCATTGAAATAGAGAGCCCCTCCATATAGGTGTCCATCCCCTTTGACAGAAATGCACACATGAATCCCGTGAGGTGGCAGAGGGTTCCATGCCTACGTTAGAAATGAGAAGCCGATAACAACCTGCGTGATAGGCTGACGTTAAGAGCTGGCAAAGGGTGTGTTCACAGATGCTAGGAAACACCCTGGTTCTATCTCAGCAGCCCCTTACACCCTTTCATGGTTTTTATTTGTCCATGCTATTTCTTTTATCAAAGAACTGAGTCTAAAGGACGAAATTTGACAAAGATTCTATCATGATGAATTTCATGACCTCCCTCATGAAACAAACGTAGGTATCACCGTGTATGGAAAGTTCACGAAAGCCACACTGCCCACACTAAGGTGTATTTACGTTAATTTTGTTTGCTCATATGCCTTCACCAATGCAAAATACACTGTGTTTGACTAGCTGGTTGGTCCAATTTTCAAAAGTATTTTCCATGGCCCAAAAATGCACACAATAGAAAAAAAGCAAAATAAAGTACATCTCTCTGATTTTCATTCAACTCTCATCAGAGCAATGCCTCATTATCAGTGACCTATACATCATTCCCCCAGAGTAAAACCGCACACACACACACACACTCCCCACACTGTCTGCAAGCATGGAGGGCATAATTTTAAACAAAAGGTAGCACACTACGCACTCTCTTCTTCACTTGTTTTTTCCCCCACAAAGCAATGTAACCTTGATACATTTCATTTAAGCTCATACACCGGCTTCGTTCCTCAAAGTTCTGCCAGATGTCCATTTTAGGGTTCTACTAGGCTTTATTTCACCTGTGGCCAACAAAGGAATATTTGTGGTATTTCTGACATGGAGCTCTTACAAATAATTCATCGATAAATATCCTAAGAGACCTCTTTGTCTGAGTAAGCACATATCTGTGAATTACCCTGCTGAACTCGATGCTAAAAATCAGCGTTCGTCAAGATGTAAATCCAAGGAATTATCATCTTGAAATATAGCATTTATGGACATTTCTTGGAATCTACGGGAAGTAGTGTTTTTAAAAAAAGACGTCACCTTCCGGAGCGCCTGAGTGGCTCAGTCAGTTAAGTGTCCGACTTTGGCTCAGGTCAGGATCTCACGGTTCATTGGTTTGAGCCCCACATCAGGCTCTGTGTTACAGCTGGAGCCTACTTCAGATTCTCTGTCTCCCGCTGTGCCCTTCCCCTGCTTGTGCTCTGTCTCTCTTTCTTTCTTAAAAATAAACAAATATTTTAAAAAATTTTAAAAAAAAAGTCATCTTCCTAGAAACAAGCAAGTAGAAAGGTGTTGCCAGGGCCTAGAGGTGCGGGGAAATGGAAGATGCTATTCCAAGGACACAAGCAGTCAGTTATAAGAGGGCCACATTTCAGGAATCTAAGACATAGCATAGCAACTCAAACTAATAGTACTGTATTGTGCACCTGAAATTAATAAGAGAATAGAGCTTAAATATTATCACCACACACACCAAAATAATGGTAACCACGTGACATGAGGGGTATGTTAACTAACATGACTTTGGTCGTCATTTTACCACCATGCCTATTAGCATTCGGTACACTCTAATTATGTCTAGAATTCCATCAATGTCACCTCAGTAAAGCTGGGAAATCAACCACAAGAAAATGCTCAAGGAGAAAGGAGATTCAGGATTTGGAGAGTTCAATCGATCTCAAGGCAATTTTTCAGTTTCTATTTTCACCTTTTACTTTCTTCCTATTTCCCTTTTGTATTTGAAAAATAACGTCAGAAGAAGTTTGTAGTGGTTGTTTCATAGACATATGAACGTTTAAATTTCATTTGTTAAATATGGAGAAGCACAAAAAAAAATAATATTACCACAGAAGCTTCGGTGTGACATAAAAAATTAGTTCATACAGGGGTGCCTGGGTGACTCAGTTGGTTAAACATCTGACTCTTGATTTGGGCTCCCATCATGATCTCAGGGTCATGAGGTCAAGCACCACATCAGCCTCTGTGCTGACAGTGTGGAGCCTGCTTGGGATTCTCTCTCTCCCTCTTTCTCTCTGCCCTTCCCCTGCTTGTGGTCTCTCAAAAAAAATAAAAATAAAAAAGTTCACGCATATGGTTAGTAAAATCTATTTAAAAAAAGGAAAATCTTCACCGCCCACAGAAACATCCCATAGGACCTTCTCCCAATCACTCCTATTAAGGTTCTTCGAATTCTTTCTAAGTTAAAAGGCAAGGAAATATACAGAGACAAATCTTTCACCTATCTATTAAATATACGTACACATATTTAAGCAAAATATTATTCATCATCGTCTGTAAAATCGGGTTTCCATGTAATAATGTCGTTTTACCTTATTTACATACCAGCATGTACACATCTACTTCCTTTTTAGAAGAACTATCTGGTACATTGATACATGAATACAGTAAAGTGTATTTCATTCATCCCATTCCCTCTGAGGGACGTTTTATCAGTCTTGTTCATACCATGGACTTCAATAAGCATTGTCCACTGGGAAAATTTTTACAAATACGTCCACAGGGTAAATTCCTAACAACTCTATCAATACATGCACTTTTATTTCTTATATAAATAAACAGGGGCACCTGGGAGGCTCTGTCAGTTAAGCATCCAACTTCGTCTCAGGTCATGATCTCACGGTTTATGGGTTCAAGCCCATGTCAGGCTCTGGGCTGACAGTGTGGAGCCTGCTTGCGATTCTCTCTCTCCCTCTGTCTCTGCCCTTCCCCCTGATTGTGCTTCTTCATCCTCTCCCAAAAATAAATAAAAACATAAACAGAAATGTTTTTACCAACGTATAGACCCAACAATGACATGTGAATGTACACGTTTCTCCCAATACTCACTGGTACTTTATCTCCAACTTTCCATGTCTTTTGAAAAGGGAAAAGAAAGCTATTTTATTCTTGTTTTGATTTGAACCACCAATGAGTTTAACATTGGCCCTCTGTGGTTTTTGTTTTCCAAGTTGCCTGTTGCTACCTCTCATCCATTTCTCTTATGTAATCCCTCTTTTTCTCTATGAATTCTGTGTCCTGCTTACAAAGACTTCTGTCCTCCCATGGTTAGAATGTGTCCTTTCTTCCTTCAAGAAACTCCTTTCTTTTCCATTTTTTCCCTTTTGCAATTTTTCTTTGGTACAGGAGGAAGGAATATTGCCACCTTCTCTTCCTGCCGCACCGGCACTTAACGTTTTCCGACCAGAACCACTGAGTAGTATCCCTTCTCCCTAGAAATCTGAGTGGCACCTGTATCACCAACGTTATTCCCATGTGTAATTGGATGTATGTGTGACCCTCTATCATAGACTTTCCTAGTATCTCCTGAGTGTACGAAAGTCAGGGTTTCCCAGTCTCCTTGCACTTAGTCAAGGCCACATGTGCCCTAAGTACTCCATTTTCAGAATGAAAGAAGGAAAGTAACCATGCGCCATTGCCCAAGGTTTTCACCCTGCTGCTAGGACCTATGGGAGCCAGGATCAGATTGAGTCCGTGACAGACTACCGAGGCATCACTGACACAAAATAAACACTGAGAAAGAGCAAGAAAGAAACTTCATGTTGATACCCCAGGATTTCAGAGTTACTTTTTTAGTATCAACCCTATTTCAGTTAACATTCTCTATTTTATTTCTTTGATCTCTTCATTTCTTCCATAATGTCAATTCTACTTGTCATCCTTACTCTCTGAAATATCTTTTAGGTGGGGCGCCTGGGTGGCTCAGTTGGTTCAGTGTCCAACTTCAGCTCAGGTCATGATCTCGCAGTTCATGAATTTGAGCCCTGCGTTGGGCTGTGCACTGACAGCTCAGAGCCTAGAGCCTGCTTTGGATTCTGTCTCCCTCTCTCTCTGCCCCTCCCGTGCTCACACTCTGTCTCTCTCTGTCTCAGAAATAAACATTAAATTTTGTTTTTTAAATAAGTAAAATATCTTTTATTCTCCGGTATTTTATCCCCAGAATTTCTCTGGCTGGTGTTGCCTCTTTTACTTTCCAAGATGAATTGAAGCATTTTTTTTTTCAGGTTCTGGGAAAAAAGATGGAAAGAAGTGTTATAGGGATTGGTTGAATGTATAGATTCGTTTGGACAAAGTGGACACTCTTCAAGTTTAAAGCAGGTTTTTCATAGCTCTTCACCACTTTCGTCAAGTCTATATATAAATATTTCACCTCTGGTTGTTTTTAGAAGACCTTTCCTTCAGTTATATTTTCTAAGTGATCATTGATTATATGCAGGATACCTACTGGTTTCTATAGACTGCTTTGTAGAACCTGCTAATTTACTCAATTCTCCTGATCTTTTACATAGTTTGCCACTCAATGATTTGGAGTGTTCTATGAATAATATTATCTCTGCCAATAGTCATTTTTTCCTCATTTCAACTATTTTTACACCCTATTTCTTCCTCTTATCTAGCAAGAGTGGTTATGCTTTTCCACATCAGCGGGGGAAAATGGTAGTAATGGAAACAAGCTGAAAGGGAAGACCTGGGAAAGTGGCAAACAGAAGCAAAGAATAGGCTAATGAAATCCACATAGGCAACAAAAAAGTGTCAGCATGGAAATCTGTAGCGAAGAGGAGGGCTTGATTTAAAGCTAACAGCAACAGCCCTGAAGATCATGAATTATCCAGTAATACATTACTTTTAATTGATACACACTGAGAAAGAGGTAAGAGGGTGTCATAGAGTCAATGAAAAGCAGAAGGACCAAACCAGTGCCCTTGCTGTTAAAGCAACTCTCGTAAAACCCTTTCTAAAAAATTCCGTTCCACTCATGTGATCCAAATTATTTAATAACATCTCTAACTTTTTCCCCTATCTCCCGACTCTCCTGCTGCATCCCCTTTCTTTTCTGTCCATCTCCTTCTCTGCTTTCTCTACAAATTTTGGTGCTATTTCCACTTGCCTACAATTAGCTGCCATTTCTTTAATACTACGCCTTTTTTGGCCAAGAAGAGTCCCTGCTTTTATTTTATTATTTCTAATGCTTCCATTTTGCAACTTCCACCAATGTGGCTTTAGGCAGACTCTACTCCCATAGAGGCGGTCGCATCCTGATTGAGAGCATTTCAGCCCTAGCCAGTGGTGTGCCCATGGTAACTGGGAGTCATTGTATCCTAGGAAACTATGGCAACCAACAGAGACAAACTGAAAACAGGCCCATTGTCATCATTTATAATGAGTAAAAGATGTGAGTACCTCTACAATGAATCCAACTGCCATTTGCCAAGGAGAAGATGCAATTGGAGTCGGCTTCAGTAATTACAACAAGCATTTGAAAGCATACACATAGGATCTATCTTATCCCCATTACTTTTTAACAATGAACTCTTATTAAGTTGGTTCCTGAAATAACCAAGAAAATGAACAGATATAATCAGCTGTTAGGAGCAACTTCTTACACAGTATTATTATGTATGTTGCACCCTCTAATGTTCTAGCAAATTCTCCATGCACACAGATAAGTGGTTGTTATCAGAGCACAAAGACGCCCAAAGATAATTCTGATTTCTTCTGTAGCTCTATATATCTGAAGTTATTTCAGTAAACTTAGATTCTTAGGACTCATGTTTGATCTCTCCACACGCATCGTTTAAGCCCCCGATTTTATTTACGATCTTCCTCACAGTCTACAAAATAGTTTAGCTGTCTAATCAAACCAAGTTAATGACAGGCCACATAGGTCATCCACACAGACAGAGCATCTATTATTTTGACAAATGAGTTTACAGCATGAAAGCAGAACTCCCACTGCATTGCACTTTGTGGGAGTTCACTCATTTTGCATATCCCATAAAGTTTGCCTCTGAAGATTTTAAAGAAAACCTGGGTCCTACCTTTCATTTTTTCCCTACTAACCGATAGCTGGGAAAAATAATACTCAACAAGTCTCCCTGTGGATGCGTGTGCCTATAAGCAAGTGCACCTGTGCATGCATCATCTTAACCTACACTTTTTTTCTTTACGATAGGTCATGTGACATTTATGAAGCTCTCCCAAGTGCCAGAAGATGAAAGGCAGAGAATAGAGTGGCCGATCAGTAGTAGGGCTTTGCAAATCTTGACATTAAACCCACAAACAAAATGCTACACAAAGGGTAAGACAAAGAGATGCTTAGTAGAAGCTAATGACAGCAACCAGCTATTATGTGCAGAGGCTCCTGCATTTGGTAAAATCTGGTCTATTCTTTGGTGAAAGCAGAAAACCAGCTGAGTGAAACGTCTATTAAAGCATTTCACCTTGAACAGAAAGAATTCACAAATACCTGTGTATTGATATGGTACACCAAGGCTTTCCTTTGGTCACGAGTCCACTGATTCAAGTTCCTTCTCATGTTTCTTAGAATGATTTCATCAACTGTATTCTCACTTTTTAGTTCTTTAAGGAACATTCTAAAAGTCAGTGTTCTCGCAAAAGCAACATGTTACCATCTTTCACAGGGCTGTTGTTGAGATCTATTTGGCAGCATTATTCATCAGCAATTTACCTTTCCAAACATATATCTCATAGGAAATACTCTATTTCCAAACATATTTATCACTTTGTAAGATAGTGGATTAGATTACATAATTTTAATCACAAATAATTGTAATTAACTGGTTTTAGAATAAGCACAACTGATTAGTACTAGGTATAATCAGCAGGTGGGAGCAGAATTATGCAGGCAAACCAGGGAGTAGCCTATTATCTATGAACACATGGAGCAGCATGAGCAATAATGTGTATGTTTTATAAAGAAAATCAAATGTATGAGGTGGCTATTTTGACACGGGCAAAAAATTTTTTTTTTCCTCCTGTACATACCAGTGTTGACGTGGGAGAGAGAAGAGAACAAGCTCTATAGCTTGTACCTCCATGGTATACAAGTTCCCAGGTGAAGTAGGCACTGGACCAGAAGTTGTACCATTCAACCTGTCCCCCAACAGGGTGCTTCCTAACTTTAGAACATCACAAATAAGAATGGCGTTAAGCCACATTTGCTGTCTGTTGACAGACAGTAAAATCTGTATTTTCTTCAAGTGTAGCTAAAGGACAAAATCAAGCATCGGACCTCTTCAAATCTAGTACAAAGCAAAGAAGAAATAATCTGAATCTGGAGATGAAAAAAGTGCTTTGAAAAATATTCTGCAGCATGGAGATGACAATTTCAACAAACCAGCATGCTCCCAATAATGCTACTAAAAAATAATAAAGCTGAGGGGACACATTTTAAGAGATGTAACTGACAATGAAAAAAGAAAGCTTTCCTGAGGAACTCATGTCTCAAAGGGGAAACACTTAGAATCATTTTGGAGTCAACAAATAGAGGAACGTGATGTTAAAAATCAAATCCAAGACATATATGAAGTACTCCAAGTTAATTTCCCAAAATGCTTAAGAGAATCAAGAGAGAAAATGTCACAAATATGAAAGATAGAAAAATAAAAGTGAGGGCCACCTAGGTGGCTCAGTTAAGCATCTGACTCTTTATTTCTGCTCAGATCATTATCTCAAGATCATGAGATAGAGCCATGCATGGGTCTCTGTGATGATCATGGAGCCTGCTTAAGATTCTCCCTCTCTCTCTCTCTCTCTCTCTCTGCCCCTCTCCCCAACTAGTATGCACTGTCTCTCAAAAAAAAAAAAAAGAGACAGGAAGGAAGGAAGGAAGGAAGGAAGGAAGGAAGGAAGGAAATTCAACATCTGGATAATATGGCTTCCTCAAGAGTATAATGGAACAGGTGCAACAAAAACAATATTCACAGATACAGTAGAAGAAAATTTCCTAAGGTGACTAAAAGACCCATGGGGTAAAAAGCTTATTATACCTTTTGGGAAAAAATAAACATTTTAATATTGTCTTCACCTTCTTTCCATTATTCTAGTCCATTTATAAATCTAGGCTTTGTTCATACCCAAATCTGCTCCATGGTTTGTTTTTTAATAATGTTCCATACCCTTACTGCAGCCAGACCTAATTACTCTCTCAGCGATCAGAGTTTGAAATCTTTTCCTTAGCTTTACAGAATGGAGAAATTAATCATTACTTGTATAATTTGTTATCAGTAAATCTGATATTTGGTACCATTCACGCAGAGAATATTTTTTGCCATTATTTTAAAAAATAAATAAAATAAAATCTCACAAAATAAAACTTCAATAAATCCCTCATGGTAAAGATAGAATAGTCCATGTGCCTTAATAAAAAATGCAGTAGGGGCACCCACATGGCCTATTTGATTAAGTGTCCGACTTAGGCTCAGGTCATGATCTCACAGTCCGTGGGCCCCATATCAGGCTCCGTGCTGACAGCTTAGAGCCTAGAGTCTGCTTTGGATTCTGTGTCCTTCCCCCTCTTGTGCTCTCTTACTCTTTCTCTATCAAAAATAAATAAATATTAAAAATCTTTTTTTAATGCAGTAAAGTTAGAAAAACAAACATACTAAAGAAGTTGAAAATTAAAACAAACACCAGTCCCTCAAAACTATTATTTTAAGTAATTATTAAACCAGAAAGCAAATTAAAACTTTGATTATAGACTATTAACTTTAATGTTAACCCACAAAAATAAACTTGTAGGGTGTGGGTGAATGCACACTCAGAGAAAAGCAAATGGCCTTAAACTAGTATGGACCTCAAACGTTTGCTTTAACGAGCTATTAAAGTCCAATAGGGCAATTAGTATGCTTAAAACAGGACACACTAATAATCATTGTTATTTTTTGAGCACTAACCATGCAACCAAATGTGTTCAAAACTATATTCACAATCTCATCAAAGCCTCATGACAGTACTATGGGTTCAATATTATTACCTTCAGCTTACATCTGACCAAGTCTCAAGTTACAATAGAATACATTTATCAACTTCAGAGTTATATGTTTGAAAAAAAATGCATATTTAGAAAAGACAAATTGTAGCAAGAATTTATCAAGGTAAAATAGGAAGGAGAAAGGAAATAAAGCCAGAGAAGTATAGATTTTATATTCTCTAGAGAATATTACATAAAATGGCAAATTGCACATCAAGATATTTAAAAACTTTAACAACAGGATTTTCTAGGTAGGAAGTATAAATTATCCAAAATAGCTCGGGAAGAATTAAAATACCTAAAGATACCAATAACCTTTCAAGAAGTTAAGAATGCTGACCAAGAGCTATTCCTCGAATGGACTCTCAGTCTTCAGTTTTCTTAATCAGTTCATTTCTACATTAATTAATTGGTTCCCCAACATAACAAAGAGTGAATGACTTATCAATGCATTAAAAACTGCAGATGGGACCCCTGGGTGGCTCAGTTGGTTGAGCATCCGACTTCGGCTCAGGTCATGATCTCACAGCTCATGGGTTCAAGCTCTGCATCAGGCTCTATGCCAATGGCTCAGAGCCTGGAGCCTGCTTTGGAATGTCTCTCTCTCTCTCTCTCTCTCAGCCCCTCCCCACTCACACTCTCTCTCTTTCAAAATAAATAAACATTAAAAAAATTTTTTAAACTGCAGGAAATTTCTGATATCAAACCTGTCAAATTCACAGTAAAAAAATACAAACAATAAAATTCTCTTATGAAACTCAGTGGAAAACAAAACTAACAAGAATTATCAAATCCAACAATTTTTAAAATAATCACTGACAATCAAATGGAGTTACAGCAGAAATTCCACAATCTTTTCATCATAAAAAATCTAGTCAAACACTATAAAAATATTAACTCACCAAACCAAAAATAAGATCATCCAATAGACACAGGATAAACATTTAATGAAATTTAAGACCCATTCTTGATTTATTGCAAATCATGATGAATAAACACTTTTTTAATTTTTTTAATGTTTATTTATTTTTGACAGAGAGAGACAGAGGCAGAGAGAGAGGGAGACACAGAATCTGAAGCAGACTCCAGGCTCTGAGCTGTCAGCACAGAACCCGACGTGGGGTTTGAACTCACAAACTTTGAGATCATGACCGGAGCTGAAGTCAGATGCTTAACTGACTGAGCCACCCAGGCACCCCAACACTTTAATAGTGTTTAAAATTCTGTTTAAAATCTAGAGCTAATATCATACCTAATGGTAAAAATCTACAGGTATTGGCAATAAAAAAGGGACAAAGAATCTGCATCATTACCACTATGATTTCATGCAATTCTTGAGGTCTAACAAATAGAGTCTGAGATCAAGAGAATTGTAGTATTCTAATGTTATAAAATTTAGTGTTTTCAGATATGACGAGCCTTGAAAAACTCTGCAAATTAATCATCATAAAATACTAGGACAAATGGGGGTGCCTGTTAAGTGTCCAATTCTTGATTTCAGCTCAGGTCATGAACTCACAGTTCTTGAGTTCAAGCCCCACATCTAACTCTGTGCTGACATATAGAGCCTGCTTGGGATTCAAGCTCTCCCTCTCTCTCTCAGTCCTTCCCCTGTGCGTGCTCTCTGTCTCAAAATAAATAAACTAAAAGAAAAAAAAGAACAAGTGATTAAGAGTATCACACTAGGGGTGCCTGGGTAGCTCAGCTGGTTAAGAGTCCAACTCTTGCTTTTGGCTCAGGTCACGATCTCATGGTTTGTGAGTCGGAGCCCCAATTTGGACTCTGCACTGACAGCATGAAGCCTGCTTGGTATTCTCTCTCTGTTCCTCCCCTGCTGGTGCTCTATAAATAAACAAACAAACTTAAAAAAATTATCATACTTAAGTCAGACTGCGTTTTCAAATTCAAAGTCTGACACATATTCGTGTATAACATCACACAATTTATTTGTTCCTAACTTTAGTTTCTTTATATGTAAAATGGGCCCAAATTCATACCGAATCTCCAAGAGTGTTACCAGAATTAAATGATATCATTATGCAAAATTTTTGGCTCTGGAACTTGGCCTGTGAAATGAACTGCTGTAAAATTTAAACCCATTGCCACCAAAATTGCAATAGGAACCTCGGAAACACTTGAAAGACAATGATAGAGGGGGGGAAAAAAGGCAAGAGTAAACCAGATCTTTTTTCCTTTAAAGTCGAGTAATGAGGGTAGAATTATCCCATTGGTTAAAACATATTCTAAAGCTGCAGTAATTAAAACTGAGTGGCACTGTGAAAAAACAGAAGACAGGGCAATCTATCAGAATAGAAAATCCATACACCGAAATAAGAAACAAAAAGAAAGTTAAGTATATGATAAAGGAACAATTTCAAGTAAAAATGAAAAGGGTGGATTAAATAATAAATTGGGTTTAAAAACTAATCATTTAGGGAGAAAAGCAGCTTATCTTCTTTAAATCTTACCTTAGGATAAATTCCATATACATTAAAGATCTAACTATGAAAAGTGATGAAATAAATTTAAAACATAGGGATGAATATTCATATAGTATTTGGTGAGGAAATTTTCTTTCCTAAAAATGTAGCCATAAGCAGAACCTATAAAAGGGAAAAAATGGATTCATTTGACTATGTACAAACTAAAAATAGGGAGACTGTTTCATCTACACTGAGAAGACAGAAATCTGTAAGTGAACACCTTAACAATAAGAAAAAGACAGATAACCTAGCAAATCCTAACTTCACCAGAGCTGACCACACTAGGCAACAATGGGAACAAGAATCTCAACAGTGGCATGCTCTTCCAAGAAAGGTCAAGAAGGTTCACTCTTGACAGAGCTTGGGAGGAAGAAGTAACCAGAAACCAAGCACCTAAGAAGGAATTAGCTGACTTGTTTTTTTAATGTTCATTTTTGAGACAGAGGGCAACAGAGTACGAGCAGGGAGGCCGACACAGAATGTGAAGCAGGCTCCAGGCTCGGAGCTGCCAGCACAGAGCCCGACATGAGGCTCAAACCCATGAACCACGAGATCATGACCTGAGCCAAAGTCGAACATTTAACTGACTGAGCCACCCAGGCGCCCCAAAATCAGCTGACATTTTAGAGAAATTCATCAAGGCCAAGTATAGGCTAGAGTGTCCGTATGGAACAGCCAGAAACCCCACACTCATGCCAAGTATGCAGTCCCTGGGAAGACCCTTTCCCACAAGCAAGCCTGGAGGAAGGGTGCAAACAAAACAACTTCCATCACCATTAAGGGGAGGCCATCAACAGCTAGCAGGGGGGACACACAGAACATAGCCAGCCCACAGCCCCAGACCCGACCTATCTCTCATATAAAGCAAACGCCATCAGGGGTGCCCGGGTGGCTCAGTCAGTTAAGCGTCCGACATCAGCTCAGGTCATGATCTCAAGGTTTGGGAGTTTGAGCCCTTCATCAGACTGTCTGCTGTCAGCCAAGAGCCCATTTTAGAATCTCTATCCCCCTCCTGCCCCTCCCCTGCTCATTCTCTCTCTCTCTCTCTCTCTCTCTCTCTCTCTCTCTCTCTCTCAAATAAATAAAACATTTAAAAATGAAACAAAACAAATGGCATCAGAGGGCACCAATGCCCCTGCCCTACCTGGAGCCCAGGTGTTCGTCTCTGGCTCTCCAGGAGAAGAGGAAGGCGTAGAAAGCTCTCTTTGCCACAGCACAGAGGCAAGAATCCATTGCTATTGGACAAGGGACAGAAACAAAAATATTCTGCCCTGGGGAAGGCACAAGAAACTCAATTCTCTCCCTACCACGCTCACATATACCTACTCCAGCCCTTCTTGTACACGCAGCAAGCTGATAGTGACCTTGGCATATTTTTTTAATTGACCTCATGTGAACATAAAACTAACCTTTTTAATGCATACAATTCAGTGACAGAGTACATTCCCAATGTTCTGTATCACCCTTATCCAGCTCCACAACATTTCCATCACGCCCAGATTAAGCGTGGTACCCATTTAAGCAGTCACTCCAACCCCTTAGCCCCTGACAACCACTAACAGGTTTTCAGTCTCTACCGATTTATCTGCTCTGGGTATTTCCTATAAATGGTATTATACGAGGGGCGCCTGGGTGGCTCAGTCGGTTGAGCGTCCAACTTCAGCTCAGGTCACGATCTCCCGGTCCGTGAGTTCGAGCCCCGTGTCAGGCTCTGGGCTGATGGCTCAGAGCCTGGAGCCTGCTTCCGATTCTGTGTCTCCCTCTCTCTCTGCCCCTCCACCATTCATGCTCTGTGTCTCTCTGTCTCAAAAATAAATAAATGTTAAAAAAAAATTTTTTTTAAATGGTATTATACGATACATCACCTTTGCTATCTGGCTTCTTTCACTTTAGCCACACGTTTTCCAGTTTCATCCCCGGGGCAGCTTGTATTGGCACCTTCCCATAAAAATTTTTCAACGTTTTATTTATTTTTGAGAGAGACAGAGCATGAGCAGGGGAGGCCAAGAGAAAGAGGGAGACACAGGATCCTAAGCTGTCTCCAGGCTCTGAGCTATCAGCACAGAGCCCAGTGCAGGGATTGAACTCACAAACTGTGAGATCAAGACCTGAGCCGAAGTCAGACGCTTACCAGACTGAGCTACCCAGGCACCCCTACCTCTTTTCTTTTCTACTTCGTGAGTAGTACTTCCTAGCGTGGGATATCCCCATTTCTTTATCCATTCACCAGGTGATAGACACCTGAATCGCTTCCACCTTCCGGCTATTGTGACTAGTGCTACCGTGAACTTGATCTCAGCACTTTAGCACTAATCATTCTCTCTACATGGACCACGCTTCTCCAGGATGGCTACAAGGCCGCCTCCTGGCCATGGGGGTCTCTTTGAACTGCTCCTTCATGACCACCTTTCCAATACAGCTTCTGGGTCACTGGCTTCTCTGATCTCTGCATACAAATCCTGTCTGGAATTACTTTGCAAACCGGTCCCCCACTCTAGAATGTGATCCTTGTCTCATCAGATAAGGACACTTCAGTCTTGTTTTCCTCTGAGCCCCACCATCCTTTGAACCATTCCTGGCACACAGTAGGTCGAAGTGTGTATTAAATGAACAAATTTACATCAGTAACACAAGACACCATGTGTTTTGCCTGTCACTTGAACAAAGATTTAGAAGAATGGCACACATCCCAGTAACTCCAAGATGTAACAGAAACGGCAGCTCTGCACAGCCCTGGATGGAAGATAAAATGACACCAACTTTCTTCAGGGCACTTGGACGGTAAGAATCTAAAAGCCGAGAACTGTGTGTTCCTTTGTCCAGCCACCTAGTTCTATTTATTTATACCAAGGAACACCTCAAAGATGTGGGCTGAAGGATATTTTTGCAGCTTTTTAAAAATAGCAAAGAGCACAAAGACA
Source organism: Panthera tigris (assembly GCF_018350195.1). Classification (NCBI taxonomy): domain Eukaryota; kingdom Metazoa; phylum Chordata; class Mammalia; order Carnivora; family Felidae; genus Panthera; species Panthera tigris. The sequence goes on along the minus strand of NC_056660.1, from coordinate 95,132,410 downwards.
GGTCCCTACAGTATATGATCCCAGGAGACTTGTCCTCCAGCAGGAGATTAATGTCCCTAACTCTTTATGTCCATTAGAAGGGAGGATATAGATACCTCTTCCTTGGTACAACATTATGTTGGTGGATTTTTGTAATTTAAAAAAGCTAGTTACAAAAAGTATCTTGAGAAAGATATAATCATTATGGTAAAAATGACCTACAGGGTTATATATAGGGAACACAAAAGCAAAATGATAATTATCTTTAGGTGATGTGATTATAGGTCGTCTTTTTTTTTTTTTTTTTTTTTTTTTTTTTTGCTTTTTCCTTATCCCTTTTTTTAATTTTTCTACAAGACGCATTTTTCCTTTTTCTTTTTTTTTTTTTTAAGGTTTATTTATTTCTGAGAGAGAGAGAGCAGGAGCAGGGGAGGGGCAGAGAGAGAGGGAGACACAATCCGAAGCAGGCTCCAGGCTCTGAGCTGTCAGCACAGAGCCTGATGTGGGGCTTGAACTCATGAACCATAAGACCATGACCTGAGCTGAAGTTGGACCCTTAACCAACTGAGCCACCCAGGCGCCCTGATACATTTTTCTGATAGTTGTAAAAACAAATGTAAGTCAACAGAAATCATCGCAGGTGCATAATATAGTTCTTTTCCAAACATGAAGTGCAAGTAAGGCATTTATCTGGGGCGTGTATGTAATTTAAGCAAACAGCAAGTTGTATGGGAATTTTCTGAATTTCCGAATAGAATCTATTGACTCACCATTATTAGCATACTAAGTCTGACCAATAATTATTCTCTCTAAAAATTTCCAGCACTATTAATAGCATATTAGAGCAGATTTTCCCAGATTACACACAATTCCCTATTGCCAAAGACCTTTGAATATTGTAAGACGGACTAATGGTTTTACAAATCAGTTTCTTTTGGATTCAGTCATGAAGCCCTAGAAAACCAGGATATTTTCATGATGTTCTGTGTATCCCATCTCCAGGCCAAACTGAATTTCTAATATTTTTAGGCAGACAACAGGCTACACAGGGGGAAGTTCATGAATACCCTTGGAAGACAAAACTCTAGAAGCCTTAAAGAGTTAAGTAGCTCCTAAAAACACTCATCTTTCGATCAAGACATGGTCCAATGGAAGCAAAGCCTCTGAACGCATGGTGTCCAGCTGGCCAGAGTTGGACGAGTCTTCGTGTTCAGGTAAAGTATGGAGGGCAGAGGGAAGAGGGTCGACAGCAGCCAGGCAAGGTAGGGAAGGAGTTACAGTGATTCCGGGCCAGCAGCTAATTCATTAGGTCCCTTGGAAAACAATCAAGACAGGAACCCAGGTACCAAGTAGGAATCAACACTCCAGGACAGGCCAAGCCTGTTGCCTGGGGACAAGTGCCTGGCTGAGACCCATCTCAGGCACACCATCCATCTGCCTGACTTAAGACAGTTGAACTTGCAGCCCTAATCTCAGAGAGGCTGGTAGCGGCTACCCTCATCAAGATTAGCAAGGCAAGTAGAATGGGCTAATGTGCGGTCAGTGGACAGAGGGGGGCCTAAGTCATTCCTCCTGGGAGGGGTGAAGGCAGGTGATCGATATTATAAATGACCTAAAGGTAGGTAACACACTTCCCTGGCCACAAGGTGATCACAATCTTATTGAAAGACAAAGACCCACATGGCAGAAATCAAGAGCCTTGCATGTAGTAAAAATGGGGTGAGACACCTTTTGATTTAGGGAGCAAGATTAGCTGGGGACAAGTCCTGGAGGCCCAAATGCAGTGTGCAGACTTGATTCTCCAGACTAGGGGCATCACTGAAGTTTTTGAGCAAGGGAGTGACTTCGTAAGTGTAGTGTTTTAAATCAATGGGTCTGATTGTGTAGGTTTGGACCAGGTTTTCTTAAAGGTATGTTTTTTTTCTCTTTTTCTTTTTTTAATGTTTATTTTTGAGAGAGAGAGAGAGAGAGAGAGAGAGAGAGAGAGAGAGAGAGAGAGAGCGCAAACTGGGGGAGGGGGCAGAGCAAGAGGGGAACAGAGGATCCAATGCCGGTCTTGAACACAGGAACCCTAAGACCTGAGCCAAACTCGGATGCTTAACTAAGCCACTCAGGCACCCCATAAAGATATGTTTTTCAAGCCTAATTTCTCTTTACCTTTTTGAGTTGTTTTTTTCTCTTTCCCTTGGTTTCATCTTAGAGATTCTAGGCTCCACCTCGTCATAAGCATATGCACTGTAGCATTCCAGGGCGTTAACCTTCCAGAAAGGAATACATTAACAATGACAGAGGGAGGATACCTGGGTGGCTCAGTCAGTTAGGCGTCCGACTTCGGCTCAGGTCATGATCTCACGGTTCATGAGTTCAAGCCCCACATCACGCTCTGGGCTGACAGCTCAGAGCCTGGAGCCTGCTTCGGATTCTGTGTCTCCTTTGCTCTCTGCCCTCCCCCCCCCCCCGGCTCATGCTCACGCTCTCTCTCTCTCAAAAATAAACATTAAAAAAAAAATTTTAAAAAAACAACAGTGTCAGAGGGTGGGATGGTAGCAGTTACAGCCAAGTAGAGCTGTGTTTGAAAATAAACCTCAAATCACCTCAGTCACCTTATTCAGGGATTTTGCTACAGATAGACAGGAATTCTGGAGGTCAACCATCATTCTTCACACCTCATTTTCAAAGCTCAGGGATCCTACCCACTAATGAGCAAACGCCCACATGTTACTTTAAAATCTTACTCTTTTGTTTTGTTTTGTTTTTTTGTTGCAAGCATAAGAGCACTCCAAGAAATACTTTGGTTAACTTGGCTTCACTGCTTAGAATCTGAGTCAACTAACCTCTAATTAGGATAATTCTGAGAATAATTCAGAGAAGCTCCTGGGTGGCTCAGTAGGTTAAGCATCCAACTTCAGCCCAGATCATGATCTCAGGATTAGTGAGTTTGACCCCCGCATCAGGCTCACTGATGTCAGTGCAGAGCCCGGATCTTCTATGCCCTCCTCTCTGTCCTTTCCCTGCCCATGCTTGCTTGCTCTCTCTTTGTCTCTCTCAAAACTTAACATTAATAAAAAAAAAAAAAAAAAAAAGTCCTGGGGCACCCGGGTGGCTCAGCCAGCTAATCATCTGATTCATGGTTTTGGCTCAGGTCATGATCTCATGGTCCGTGGGTTCAAGCCCTGTGTCAGACTCTGTACTGAGAGTGCAAAGCCTGCATGGGATTCTCTCTCTCTCCCCGCCCTCTCTCTCTGCCTCTTCCCTGCTCACACTCTCTCTCTCAAAAACAAATGAACATTTAAAAAAGAATTCAGAGAACATCAGACTCACAAAATGTAATGTCACTGGCCATACTATTCCCCAGCTGAGTCTGAAAATTCTTTGACCTTCCAGAACTGTAAACTCATCTCTGCCCTGCATGCTGCAGCTGATCATCACCTGTGAGATCACTATCCGGTCCCCAACTTCTCTTTGCCTCCCTTTTGAGATTATGTCCCTCTTCCCCGCTATTGTAATTGTCTTTCAGATTCCTAGTCTTGTTCTGTCCTGAACTCAGGACACTTCAGAGTCTTAGGGTTCTAAAAAGTACTAACAGTATCAGCAAGGTGACAAGAGCATCAGTCATCAGTCATGACAACATTCGGTACACATTCTGTCACTACATCGCTAATTGCAACATGACCACAAAGCTCGGGGGGCTTGGAGGAGGCAAGAGATGATGAGGTCATCCAGACCATGAGTCAGTCTCCCTAACGGCTAACATACAGTTCCAAGGTTTCCGATAGAAACCCTTATTTTCACCATTTTATAACTTGGCATTTCCAATCTACTGTCGACTTAAACTTGACATGAAATGCCCCAGGCGTAGGAACATTATCAGTTCATTCTGAGTTCTATAAAAAGGTGGGGGCAGGGGAGAGCAACCAACATAAACTCCAATCATTCTCAAATAGCTGTGTTTAAAAATGACATTTTACAAGCAGCCATTCCTCAGGTGGCCATTCTGCCATTGGTGCTATGGCCATTGCCATCCATCACCCATAGAGAATTCTAGAAGGCAGGAGCCACACATACCATCAAATTACCTCCTGGGCTCTTGGAGGAGAATACATCATTTGAAGCCAGGTCTCTGTGTTCACTGTTTGCAGACCATGAAAATTTTCTCTGCATATTAAGGATTTTATCAGCAGTTCAACTTCTTAAATGTGTATTTATACCAAAAATGGGACCTACAATCCGTTTTGCAGCGTTTTCGGCCCTTTGCGTCCCTCATCAGCACTGGTCTCCTGGTGATGACCGGAGGCCACAATTAACCAAGCAGCTGCCCTTGGCTAGCCTCTGCTCAGGGCATTCAAAGCCCATCAGACAATTCTCACCATGTCATTATTATTGCTAAGCAACCACTGGCTAGCACTGACCCTGACTGAGTGAAGCAAATGGTGTTTCAGAAATTCTACAGTTTTTAACGGATCATCGTACAAAGACCTAGCTGACCACCTGGGGAAAGCAAGCAGTAGTAATAAACCAATTCTGATCAAAGTCATGACTGCGGTGTTTAGGATATCCCCATGAATAAGAAGGTCTGCAACTCCCCACTCCTGGGTGCCAGGCGGGTTCTCTTTGCCTGTGCGTATTGATTCGTTATTTTACACACAGCCAAAACTGTCCCAGGTCAAGATTCAATTCCCATCTAGAGGGGTCTGTCATCTAGTCCTCAAGATACTGAGATGCATCCAGCAATGAGGTGGGGGGAGATCAACACAATTCTTAAGTGTGAAATTTTAAGAGGGGAAGGAGCAGAAAATGGGGAGAATAGACCTTCCAACAGCAGGATTCTAAATGACAGTCTCTGTGCTGGAAAAGGGAAGCGATGGAATACGTGTCGGGGGTGGCGGAGGGGACGTGAATCTTCAGGTCGCTGTCACACGGATGAAGGGCTGGCAAATTCTGACATCTGAGAGCTGGCTAGAAATGGAGGCTCTTGGGAGCTGCCCCAGACCTACCCAGTCGGAGTCCACATTTCCACCAAAGCCACAGGGGACTTTAACATGGATTGAAGTCTGGGAGGTGCCACTATAGACAAGGGAGAGAGGGTACGGAGCTGGGAGGACGGGACTGAGAGCTGAGTTCACCGCCACACTTTGGCCACCTATCTGCAGAGACAGCTTGACAAATCATTCAATTTGATAGGACCTCCATTTCCTCACCTATCAAGGGGGGTTAGAAACGCTTCTCAACATTCTGTGTCAGAGGAAAGCTTTTTGTCCTTTAAATTGTTACGTGAAAGCTTATGTGTAAGCCACATACAAGTCAAGTGCCCAGTATCACACATACAATCCGACTTCAAGCCCAGGCAAGAGGACGGTGGGTGTGATTCTGCTGGGCACCCTTCTTGCTGCTTCTGAAGCATTGTCTTAGCATTCCTGTTAACTACTGAAAAGCAGACACAGAATAATCCATGGAGGAAATGCCAGGCGCAGCTCTCTACAGTGTTGGGGTCCCTCCAGCCCCTTTTACCACCTGCTAGTGGGCACGGACTTTATTATCTACTTTAGATCTGCACGTATTTATTGCATTTTTCTTTTGCCTAGAGCATGCATTACCCCCATCCTAGGAATGAGTTCCTTTAAATACATGTTCAGCAAGAGTTTGAACTGTATGGATCCATGTAAGTAGAGATTTTCTTCCACACGATACAGTCAATGTATTTTTTTTCTTCCTCATGATACCCTCAACATTTTCTTTCCTCGGGCTTACTTAATGTAGTGCATAGGGGGGCCTGGGTGGCTCAGTCAGTTAAGTGTCTGCCTTCGGCTCAAGTCATGACCTCAGAGTTCATGAGTTCAAGCCCCACATTGGCCTCTGTGCTGACAGCTCGGAGCCTGGAGCCTGCTCTGGATTCTGTGTCTCCTTCTCTTTCTGCCCGCTGGCACTCTGTCTCTCTCTCTCTCTCTCTCTCTCTCAAGAATACATAAACATTTTTAAAAATTAAAAATAAATGAAAAAAAGACTGTATTATATTCTTTTAAGATTATATTCTTATACTATACATATACATTTACTGTATTCTTACACTATTCACATACTACATGTAATTTACAAAATATGTGTTAATCAATTGTTACTATTTACGCTATTGTTAAGGCCTCCAGGGCACAATAGGTTTTTATTAGTTGAGCTTTTGGAGAGTCCAAAATTCTACTTTTAGAATTTTGACTGCATGGCTGCGGCGGGGTAGATCAGCATCCCTAACCACCACTTTGTTCAAGGGTCAGCTGTATATGTGTGTGCGTGCATATATACACACACACATACACACACACACACACACACACACACACACACACACACACACGTTTTAGGATGTGGCTGATCTAAATGACTTCCTATAAAGTATCCTATTTAGTTTATCAGCAACCCTTCAGAAAGGGGCGATTGTCCCTTGTAAATAGGACACCCAAACACCAAAGTTAAATCCTTTCCTCAAAGTCACACAGGTAAGGAGGCAATGGGGACAGCTTTGGATCCCAGTTTCTTTTTCTCGGGAAGCCTTTCGCCTTGCTCCAAACTCTTGCTGAAGTCAACAAACCTGAGGATCCAGAGGGAGAACATTACCTCTTTCCCCACCAACAGGGCATCCTGATCACCTACAAGAATTCTTTCTAAACCAATGATTCTGCAACCTGGCTGTACATTACAACCACTTGGGGGGCCTCTGACAATCCAGATGGCTAGGCTAAACCCCCGACCAATTAAATGCGACTCTCTCCTGCCTCTCCTGTTTGAACAGATTCCAGGTTTGGTCGTCCAAGTTCTAGCTGAAATACCACGGAAGCTGAGGATCTTTAACACTGGTTTACTTTCTGACCAGGCGAACTTCCCCCACGAAGAGCTCTACCAGGATCAACGGCTACATAGACAATTACATGCGCCGCAGGGACTGGCACGCTGGCCAGCCCTCCCTTTTAAATCCAGGCCATCAGATCAAAATAGTACCTTCTCAACTTTTTCCAAGACTTCTTAATTCAAGTACACATTTATTGTGTTTTTCACTGGGCCACAAACTACCCACTGACTAGGCCTGTGAGCTGGGTGGCTGAGCCTCACTTGAAAAGCGATGTCAAAATGAACTCCGTCTACTCCAGCTGTTGCCCCATCTGCTCTGTCCTGTTTATTCCCCTGCCAGCTGCCACCAAGCCACATGGCTCTGGGTCTGGGATCAAGCGGGCGCCCACTGGATTCTGAAATGCCAAGGGGAGGAATTAGTGAAGGATGGAGGGCAGAGATTATATACTCGAAAACCTGAGCACTTACAAGGGATGAGCTCTTTTTATCCATTAATGCCAAGTGATGCTCTAATTGGGACAAAGCAAATCTCAGCCTGAGATTGTGGGCTGTCCTGAAAAATAGGCATTTAGCCTATTACTTGAACTTCTGGTAGGGGCACGGATTCTACCGCCACCACCATGCGGACAGAGTTGCCAATTCGCCCGGTGGGTTCTCCTCGCCTGTTCTGATCCCCACTCAGCAGGAAGTCCAGGCTTTTATCTTTACTTTGACGAGTTTTTTATTCAGGGTTAGAGAACCAGCTTCTATTTTTTTTATCATTTGAATCTACTTTTTTCAACCAGAGTTCTAAGATTTCTCATTGAATTCTGTGATTCTACTGACAGTAAGTAGTTCAATTCTCTGTGTCTTAACACTGGTTTCCATGAACACAGCCCGACTTTGAAAACAGGACATTATGTTCCTGTGTTTTTCTTTTCATCAGTGGGATCTGCCTTCAAGTACTACTGTTGGAAGGACTCCTGATAATCTGTACTTTCATCTTTCACTCTCAGTCTTTTTTTTTATGTTTATTTAGAGGGAGGAGGGAAAAGTGGGTGCGGAGACAGAATCCCAAGCAGGCTCTGCACTGTCAGTGCAGACCCCAGTGCAGGGCTCGAACTCACAAACTGTGAGATCATGGCCTGAGCAGAAATCAAGAGTCAGACAGTTAATTGAATGAGCCACCCAGGCACCCCTGATCTGAGTCTTGACACAGGGATACCATCCATCCTGATTTTAAGCAGCCAACTCTATATTCATCCAACCCCTCTTACATTGATTCAAATATCACCAGACAGTGAATCAAAGAGTTCCCTACTGCTATCAAGAACCTCCAAAACAGGTAAAAATGCATGTAAGATCAACTAGCAGGGAGGCCTTGCCAAATTCAGAGAGAAGGAAATTTTCCAAGCATCAGACAAGAAAATAGCCAAGCATTTCTGACTCTGATGGGCTTTCTGCCCCAGGAGTCACAGATCTCTCCCTTTAGAACCCCTCCAGTTCAAGCCCTGGCTCTAACACTTACCAATTACGTGGTCCCTGCAACTTTCTCAACCACTTCTGGACTCTCGGTCTCATTTGAAAATGGCGCTGTCATTGTTCCTACATCATACTGTTGCTGGGAGATATGGCTTATGACAGGGCCTGGCATATAGTACATTCTCCATAAAGGGGAGCTATTGTTACCTCTGTCAGCATGCTCCCAACAATTCATCTGAGTCTGGTCTATGTAGATACCAAAAATTAAGGTGCCGGTGGTCTACTTACTCCCAGTTGTCCCTGGAAGCTCATGAGCCAGTGAGTTCCTTAAGAAACAAGCACTACCTTGAACATCGCTCTTGTCCTAAGCATATGCTCTGCTTTCATCGTCTTCACCTCAAGATGTACCTTTTGGCCAAATCGATGGGCATCTTCAAACAAGAACCCCCAGGTTAAAAATATGGCACAGACATGCTTTTACCAGCAGCACTCATGTCTTTGAGCCTCACAGCTTAATCAGATACTTACTTCTTGACAAGTGATTCAACAAGAGACTCATGTGCTCGGTCCAATATTGGGTTACTGGACCCCAATGATGAGCAAAACAGCATCAGGACTTGGTTTTATCACAGTATCCACAGCGATTAAAAAAAATTCCACTTAGCCTTTTATTAAAGTATAAGATTATAATGGCATACAACAACCACACCATAGACTGATGGAGGTCTTCCCTGAATAATACTGATCATGTTTTTCAAGACCGTCCATCGCTAATATGCAAAGAAAGGAAACGCGAGGGTCACCAATTTGTCATGGAAAAGTAACTTTTTACAAAAGACTTTCAGTCACAACTCACAGCATGTTCAGGAGAGGAACTAGTGTACTGGTTAGGAGTGGTGGCCTAGGTTCATAGCCCAGTGCTGCCACTTACTCATATATGACTTTAGCCAACAACATGAATTCCTCTGTAGCTTCTCCCCAAAATGGGGTTAAAACTAGTAATACCCAATCAACAGTTTTAGGAGTTAAAATATTCAAGGGCATCTGGGTGGCTCAGTCAGTTGAGCACCTGACTCTTGATTTCCGCTCAGGTCGTGATCTCACAGTTTGTGGGTTCGGGCCCCATAGCGGGCTCTGCCCTGACAGCATGGAGCCTGCTTGGGATTTTCTCTCTGCACTCTTCCCCTGCTGCTCTCATGTGCACTCTCAAAATAAAAAACAGTTTTTAAAAGAAATTTAATATATTCAAAGCCCTTAAATTGGTGCTCAGCACATAATTAATCCAATTGAAGTGCTTGCTGTCACTGCTACTAATATTTCATTAAAACCTGACAACATCTTTTTTGAAGGGAGGTATTGGTATGGTATCAGGTTGGGGTGGCCGTGGTAGCTCCTTCACAAGACATACATCAGCCCATAACCACACAAAGAATTCCTTCTGAGGATGGGGTTCGTGCTCCTAGTTTCTTCTGTCCATTCCAAGAGCATCTATCATTTGCTGCTTCTGTATGTTTTCATTTCAACATTTAGGTATCGATGACACTCCAAACTTTAAGAAAGCTTTTTGGTTTCCCCATTACTTTAATATTTAACACCTAGTAAGTGCTCAGTAAATCTTTGGAGGACTAAACGAATGAGCTGTATTTACTACTGATTAATTTGTTTCTAGTCAATGAATGTGAATGAGCCCATGGGTTTACTAATATCCAATTCATTGATGACCTAAGATGGTTAGCTTCTTAAGGGCAATTTGGGCAACTCAGAGGACAGAGGTCCTTCCTAGGTACATAGGAACCTCCATGACCCATCATCTTAATACTTTCTATCCTTCTTTATCATTTCAGTCTTACTGAAACATACCAGCATGTGTACATCCCTGGACTTTTGCTCTGTTTCCTTTGACCTTCTTTTATGGAAAACTCAGTCATTCTCCAACTCAAAGTAAGTGACCTGCTTATACAGAAGAAGAATGTATTATTAAGTAACATCCTTCTAACTCTAAGAAACATCCCCTAAGGGCACCTGGGTGGCTCAGTTGGTTGAGAGACCAACTCTAGATTTTGGCTCAGGTCATGATCTCATGGTTTGTGGGACCGAGCCCCTTATCGGGCTCTGTGCTAACAGTGCTAAGCCTGCTTGGGATTCTCTCTCTCTCCCCCCACTTCTCTCTGCCCTCCCCCTTGAAAATAAATAATCATTTAAAAAAAAAAAAAAGAAACCTTCCCTAAAACTCAAACAAGTGGTCCCATTATCAACTTCAGCCCAACAAACCCACTAAAACACTTTGTGGTTTAAAACAAGATTGTTTTACTATGTCTCATGGTTCTGTAGGTTGACTAGTCTAGTTGTGTAGTTCACATGTGGGGGTTCCCATAAGGTTGCAGGGAGACCTCATCTGGAACAGCAGTCACTGAAAAGCTTGGCTGGAATGGATCCCCAAAAATAGTATGTTCCCATGGCTCAAAGCTGATTCTGGCTGTCTGATGGGGATTCAACCATGGCTGTTGATGGGAGCATCTACATGGGACCACACCAGGTGACGTGAGATGCTCACATCATGGAGGATGAGTTACCCAGAGGAAAGGTTACAAATGTTAGCAATTGCAGAGACAGGAAATGGAAGTTGCCAGGAGCTGAGTCACAGAGCCAAACCAAAACATAGGGCAGGGAACACACATACACCTCTATGAGAGGAGCATCACAGAATTTCAAGCTTTTATCCTGTATGTGCTCCCTTAGCAATCCACATATACCTATTTTTAAAATTATGTTGCGGGGCACCTGGGTGGCTTAGTCAGTTAAGCATCTCACTCCGGCTCAGGTCATGATCTCACAATTTGTGGGTTCGAGGCCCACATCGTGCTCTGTGCTGACAGCTCACAGCCTAGAGCCTGCTTCGGATTCTGTGTCTCACTCTGTCTTTGCTCCTCCCCAACTTGCACACACTCTCTCCTCAAAAATAAACATTAAAAAAATGTTGTTAATTGTAATACTGAGACTTTCACTATAAGCTTATATATATTATAGTCTACATGGCTAGCACCGACCGGGACACAAATTGGAAACCAGCTATATGTAAACTGACCTCAACTGACAACTTGGGAGCAACAACTATTTTGGAAGAGACACACGATTCAAAAATCTTCCAAGATTAGTATGGACCAAAACCCATTTTAATGCTTAATTCTCTAAAATTGTGTGCAGTTCTCCTAACAATACTTTAAGTACTGAAGACTTGTAGTAGACCAACTTAATAATCATAAATACTTCAAATTTCATCTCTCATGGCAAACCCATTGAACTCTTCATACCCCCTCACCTACCACATCCATGGTGTTTAGTTTTTCCCCTAATACACCATTTCCATGCGTGCCCAACCAGACTTCCAATAGTCAATCCCTGTAGCTCAAAGGAAGGTAGGTATGTGAGGACTGCCAGAAGTCCTTACCCACTGACAGAGAGCTGTGGGGACACAGACACCCCAGCTCCTTTGCAGGAGAATTCTAAGGACTGTGTTTTCAAGTACTTTCCAGTATTTCTGGGTGCAGTTTAACTACACCACTATGGAAGGCCATTTACTAATGCACCTTATTTTCAGTCTCTCTTGTATCAGCTCTCTTTCTTAGGCCAATATTCCTTGCCCTCTCAAGAACCTCTTGGCCTCACAACACTGACTCAAGTAGGTGTCCTAGAGAACCAAATGGAGATAAATAATTAAACTCTTGAGAAAGCAGCATTAAGAGTCTGTGATGAAAACTTTAGAAGCCCAACCTGATCCAAGTCTGTCCCTGTGACAGACTTAAAAAGAATATCCCATCAATAGGTCCCTATGTGGTTGTCACCTTTTAGTGTCAGTATTTGCAAGAAAGAAGCAGAATTTTGTCCAGTCACTGAATGCTTCTAGGTTCATACACTGAAGAGATCATGTGAATATTAATATAAATGAAACTCTAATATAAGGGGTTTTTTTTCCCATTCTTTTTTAATGTTTATTTAGTTTAGTTTCTTTTTTTTTTTTTGACAAGACAGAGACAGAGCGCAAGCAGGGAGGGGCAGAGAGAGAGAGGGAGACACAGAATCTGAAGCAGGCTCCAGGCTCTGAGCTGTCAGCACAAAGCCCGATGTGGGGCTTGAACCCACGATCTGCAAGATCATGACCTTAGCTGAAAATCAGATGCTTAACTGAGCCCAGAGACCCAAAAAATAAGGTTGTTGTTGTTTTTTTTTAATGATAGTATAAAATGGAGGCACCTGGGTGGTTCAGTTGCTTAAGCGTCTGACTCTTGATTTTAGCTCAGGTCATGATCTCACAGTTGTGAAATCGAGCCACGGATCCTGCTTGGGATTCTCTCTCTCCCTTCTCTCCCTTCTCTCCCTTCTCTCCCTTCTCTCCCTTCTCTCCCTTCTCTCCCTTCTCTCCCTTCTCTCCCTCTCCCTCTCTCTCTCCCCACCCCCTCTCTCTGCCCTTCCCCTGCTTGCTCTTTCTTAAAATAAACTTTAAAAGAAGAAAAAGTATATTATAAAATGAAATAGAAAATGGCCCCCTAGGGGCTCCATGCTTTGTTATTAATGTCTTTACTAAAACACCTCCACAGGAACCTGCATAGGACCATGTGTTGACATGAAATAGTCAGGAGGCCTCCAAAGATGGTCAGAGTCTGATGACTTGGGTTTAACATACTTGGCTTAGACGCACCCAGTAGTCTGTTGGTCAAGTCTGTAAGGATAGCAGGAAGGAACAGAATGGAGCAGTCAGTACATCAGAATTGTAATCTGTCTTTAGTCAGCTCGAGGTGACAGCCATAGAGGTTTTCTTCTTCACATGCTCTCTGGGGAAAAACCTGAGGCTCTGGTTTGGAGTATTGGAGTGAAATGAACACGAAGGTCAGGATGGGGGCCTTTACACCTACTGGCTTCCATTGCATTACCCATCTTTGCAGCCCAGCCACTTGGCCTCTTCAAGGAACTGCCCTCCATCTGATTTACCTCCTGTATTCAGGAGGTTCTGTGTCAAGGAGGAGGAGCAAAGCCAACAATGGAAAAGACCCATCCTCCCTGGGTTTGCCCAGCCCGAACACCAAGTGATATGGGTAACAAGGGACACGCCCCCCCAACTCTCACCCCACGCTAGGCCTATCAGCAGCCCAAGAACAACTGACCCTTAAATCCCAACAGCTACCATGACCATTGTCAAGTTCTTGTTCTGTAAGGGCCCTGTGTGCTAGCACAGAGAGAGGTTACCAAGAGATAGGTTAGCTCAAGGCCCAAAGAACCTAGTGTGCAATCTCCTTGCCTCTTTCTTCCTGGCAATCACCAAAGTCCTGTCACTTCATTACTTTGAGCCTCAAGTTCTTGTAAATTTTATAAATAATTGAGTTTATACCTAGTCTGATGCCAGGCATTGAGGCAACGTTTGATAAATGGTATTACCTTCTGCTAAAATGCTTAACAGGTTTTCTCAAGACTCAGCTAGGCCTGATCATGTGTTTCGTAACGAGCTGTGTCCACAGTCCTAAATTCCTGCCTGTGCCCCAGGTAGAAGGGGCCCTACTTCTTCTTCACTAATACTTTTTAGAAAATACTGCTGCCCAGCCCCCATCCCTAATCAGCTAAAACATAGTGTCTGCAAATTAGGTGAAATTCTTCAAAGTTTCCCAGGTGTTTCAGATGCATCCATAGGGCTAAGGACCACATAATTCAAGGTGATTCTACCTAACTGAAGCTAAGTAGAACATTAGAGACACAGAGAGAAAGAGAGAGAGAGAGAGAGGATGTCATTGTGTCTAGAAGAAGTTAGTCTGGTGAAACCCTGAAAAACATTGGCCTGTGAGAAATGTTTGGAGGAACCAAATGGGTTGAATCCTGGAGGGAAGTCTGAGGGCAAGATGTCTGTGAGGACCAATCTTTATACAAATATTGGAAGAGGCCTAAAATAACTTCTATTTTATGTGATATGATTACTCCTCTCTTTGTATTGCCCTGACATGTAGAAATTACAGGTGTGCAGATTGCAGATTTAATCTCAAGACAAGAAAGAACTTCCAGTAATTTCCCCAAAGAGAAAGACTCTCTAAAACATAATGAGTTTCTCATCACTGGAAATGTGCTAGTGAGGCCAAATGATTATCTTCAGGAAGACATTGAACTGATGATCTAAAAGTCACTACCAGCCTAAGATTCCATAAATGAGGATTAAAGCCTTTCAATGTATTCCCTTTTGGAATAGGACCATTCCTTCCCATGCACCCTGGTCAAATGAATACTTTCAAATGAAGCAAAGCATTTTCAAAAGCCATTTGAAGTAACCTAGAAATAGATCCAAAGTAAGAATTGGGTTTTTTTTTTTTTTTTCATTTAACTTGACCTTTGTACTCATAGATTTCCAAGAGATTTGACCAAAGAATGAGACTTTTTTCTTTAAAAAATCAACTTTATCACCATGTCTGGGCGTTTTAAGTATAAATTTTATGGAAACACATGGCTATACAAATCCTGCACAACCTTGTCTTTGAGAGCTAAATCCCTTACCACACACACTTATCTGATAGCATCTTTCTATTGAGAAGTTCGCACAAAAGCAGACAAATGCAGGGGCAAAACCCTGAGTTCACAAGAAGTTACTTAGAAGGAAAGGATCAGGCAGTTTGGATCAGACATCATTCAACTCTTAAGACAAAAAAGATTCTATTCTAGATCTTCTTTGAATGTAAATATAGCAGTGTTTTGGGGTTTTTTTTGGGTTTTTTTTTTTTTGTATCATTTACCATTGTGTTGAAGAAATCTTAAATATCCAATATGGCTCCTACCAAACTAGCCTTCCAACGTGGCATGTTATACGCCACATGTCGTATGTTTTTATTAAGTTCCCTTTGGAGGTCACTTTTTTATTCAGGAGCACTTTGGTTCAGTCAGCTCCTTAGGGAGGAGCATCTGCCTGTCAGGATTTATTCCTCTTGGACAAGAGAATAAACCAGAAAAAAAAAAATTCTAAAATACGTCACAATCCCTTCCAAGGCTTGATAGTAAGAGGCAAAGCTTCCATGTGCAGTTTTCAGAGAAGACTTAAAAGCATCAAAAATTGGGGCACCTGCGTGGCTCGGTCGGTTAAGCGTCCAACTCCTGGTTTCATCTCAGGTCATGATCTTGAAGTTCAGGAGTTCAAGCCCCAAGTCAGGCTCTGCATGGATGGTGTAGAGCCTGCTTGGGATTCTCTCGCTCTCCCTCTCTGTCTGCCCCTCCCCTGCTCATTCTCTCTCTCTCTCTCTCTCTCTCTCTCTCTCAAAATAAACAAACAAACATAAACATAAAACACACTGAGTTTCTTCCCATGCATTTGACTTCAAACTCAGAGAAAAAGATAAACACGAAATGTATTTTCTCCCTTCTTGATGGCTAGCTTTACTTATTTATGTGCCTTAATTTTGCTGAGTGAATTAAATTTCTGAGTTCTACCTTGTCTCTTCTTCTTTGCTTAGAGCTTACTTTAGTCAAAGAGTTTAGAGATAGAGATTGTGACTGTCCCCGGCACTGCATCAAATCCTATTATATACTTAGGAATAGTCAGGGAAAACACAAAAACCTGCCTTTTCACTTTGTTCATACGCTGTGCTCTCCTCCAATCCTGGTGTGCGTGTGCTGGTCTCTTGTTTGCCCTCCTGACAGAAGGTTCATAAAAAGCCCTACTTACAGTGATAAACCTCTGTGGAAACTTATTCTTATAAGAAAAAGAAAAACACAGCCTCAGATTTCTATTATTAGACAGAACAGACTTAAATAACATCGCAAGGAAGACAATGGCACTAACACACCTTTTGATTGAGGTAATTGTGGGACTGTACCTAAAATAAACCCTTATTCTTGTGAAAATAAATCTCTCTTCCAAATTGGAGTCCGATGTCTTGTTATAGATGGCTGGTGTTATGCCTCCAGGAGAGCTGATCACAGGCCTGTGTGAGGCTGTTTGGTGAATGAACCATTGAATGCACTCTCCAGGGAAGAAATAGGCATACTCCCAAAGATGCCCATACAGAAACCTTGTAGGTTCCAGCCTTCCTTTGCAACTCCGAAGGTACCATTAATTGGTACAGAAAATAAAGAGAGACTCTTTAAGCACCGTTTTAATTCCATGACCTATTTCAATAAATAGAATCTGTGCTAACTGTATACTCAGCTCAAAATGTATTACTTATGGTCCTTCCAATTTTTGGATATACCTATGAAATCATTTTAAGACATAAAATGCTTGGGACGCCTGGATGGCTCCGTTGGTTAAACATCACACTTCGGCTCAGGTCATGATCTCACCGTTCATGGGTTGGAGCCCCGGTCTCTCCACTCTCAACATGAGGCCTGCTTCAGATCCCCTGTCTCCCCCTCTCTCTACCCCTCCCCCACTTGCGCACGCTCTCTCTTTCTCTCAAAACATTTAAAAAAAAATTTTTTTTAGCGTTTATTTATTTTTGAGACAGAGAGAGACACAGCATGAACGGGGGAGGGGCAGAGAGAGAGGGAGACACAGAATCGGAAGCAGGCTCCAGGCTCTGAGCCATCAGCCCAGAGCCCGACGCGGGGCTCGAACTCGCAGACCGCGAGATCGTGACCTGAGCTGAAGTCGGACGCTTAACCGACTGAGCCACCCAGGCGCCCCTAAAAAAAATTTTTTTAAGAGATAAATCTCTTAACACTGGGGAGAAAATTAAGAAATAAGAACAAAGGGCTACAAAATTTATGTTTAAATTATTGTCTAAATTACTGACAACTTACACAGGCTTCAGTAGTGGAGAGCCAACTGACTCACCAGTTTGAAAGAAAATACAGAGACTCTTGATTGGGCTACTCTTTCGCCTGCCTCCTCAGCTCAGTAACCTGGCTCTGTACCAGTCAGAAGGTTAGCCACAGTCCCACTGCTCCGAGGTCACAGGAGGCAGAGATCCTGATAGAAATCTTTCTTATCGACACTGGACAGTTTTATCACTGCCGTCGTGTTCCCTTCTATCTGGGTAGGTTTAATTCCTTCAGGTCAGTGAAAACATTGACAAGGGAGGTGGTTTTCTCAAAGCCGTACACTCACTCTTCAGAGGATGTGTTTTCATCAACTCTGCTAGATCAGACTGTCCAAGAAATGGGATTTACACAGGAAGAGAACTTTTTTACTGTGCGCACTGGTGAACACTGAGTCTGCAGAGATGGTCTCTCAATCCAGGACAAGTAAGGAAATAGCACCATGAGGGGCACCTGGGGGCCTCAGTCAGTTAAGCATCATTTTGTTTCAGGTCACCATCTCACGGTTCATGAGTTCGAGCCTCACATGGGGCTGCTTGCCATTCTCTCTTTGCCCCTTCCCCTGCTCTCCCTCTCTCTTAAAATAAATCAACAGTAAAATAATTATCAACTCCTTTAAAAAGAAGAAGAAGAAGAAGAAAACAGAACAAAAAAGCAAGATAGTTATGAAAATCCACATCAGAACAACAAGAGAACTATCACCCCAACAACTCCGAAGAATGTTGTGTAATGAACACTGGTTGGGTTTGACTGCCGAAGATTTATTGCTCTTCACAATAGCTTCGCTTTAAATCTCAGGAATTAATACCTTCCCGATAAAGCCTGTATATGGGGGTCCTGCAGGTTCCTAGCAAAGTTAGGCAGTTATCAGACTCTACTGAGATCAGCTAGGTACTCTTGCCTGGTATTTCATCCTTGAAGGGGAGCTGGAGTTTCCATCCCTGCCATCGGTGAATGGCTCCTGCCTGCCATCGACCCGTTATTGTAGCTCCTTCTGGTCCAACTGCTTTGTGAGCCTCCTGCAGCCCTGAATGTGTTCCCTGCTCCTTAATTCATCAGGAATCTGTTTCTTTTGTGTATACCAAAAGCACCCCAACTGATGCAAAGAACATTCTGACAATTATTTCTGAAGGTAACCATAAGAGAATGCCATTAGTCTCGTATCTACAAGCACATAGAATACCTTTCATACATCGCTGGTGGGGATTTTAAATTGCTTCGACAACTTGGAAACAATCTCTGGCAATTTCTTATGAAGTTAACAGCGTTCTGTGACTCCTAATTCCACTCCCAGGTATGGGCCCAAGAGAAATGAAAACTCATGTCCACAAAAAGGGCTGGTAATAGAATTTTTACAGCAGCTTTTTTTTTTCCTCGTAATGGCAAAAAAACTGGAAATCACCCAAACGTCTGTCAATAAAAGATCAGATAACTGCTTTGTGGTACCTTCACATAAAGACATACTACCTGGCAATAAAAATAAACTCTTTTATACACCACAATATGGATCGTGCTTTTAAACATGATGCTGATCAAAAGAAACCATACCAACAAGAATATTTTCTGTGCGATTCTACTTATATAAAGTTCAAAAAAAAAAAAAAGACAAAGCTAATTCGAAGAAGTAGACTGTGAATTTGGGGATCAAGTGGTAGGGAAAATGAAGGTAAACTCTGTGATGATTAAAAAGCTCTACATCCCGATTAAGAAGGTAGCTACACAGGTACATACCTTTTGAAAACTTGTAAGAGCTGTAATAGCCATGAAAATTCCTACTCTGAATAATTCAACCTCAACATAAAAGAACAAAGAGAAACCCAAGACCTAGAAAGAAAAGCAATTGTTATGGATGTCTTTAGCAGATCCCTATACATCCTCCATTTGACAGACCTAGTAGGTCATCATTTTAATAATTTTACATCTTGAATTCGTATATTATATGCTTAGTTTGCCAAGAGAACCAGCAAATGAAATTTTCTATTAAATAGGAATCTGTTTCAAATGGGTGTTTTTTAAAATAATGTTAAACAGCAGTGATAATGACATGCTATCATGACATCAAAGTCACACCTCTATGAAAAAATAAAGTAGATAAATCGCACTTCATTGAAATGGAAAACCCGTGCTCTGTCAAAGACCCTGCGAAGAGAATGAAAAGACCAGCTACATACACTTGCAGAAAAGACTTGCTTATCACCTATAGGATAGAATACTTGTATCCAAATAAAGGGCTGTGTAAATTCAACAGCAAAGGAACAAAAAGTACATTTAGAAAATGGACCCACAATGCGGCTGGATATTTCACTGAAGTGGAAATACACAAATGGCCAATAAGCACATAGAGGGATATTCAACATCATTAGCCATTAGGGATATGCAAATTAAAGCTGAGATACCACTGCACACCGACTGGAACAGCTAAAAGAAAGAAACACCGGTAATACGCAGTGCTTTCGGGGATGTGCACCAAGCACGCCTCTAGTCCATCGCTGGAATTTAAAATGGGTCAGTTACTCTGGGAAACATGTGAGCCGTTTCTTAAAAATTAAACATACACTTTCTGTATAATACGGCACATGCTTTCCTAGGTATTTATTCTCCAGAAATGCAAACTTAGGTTCACACAGAGAAAGGTGTATATGAGTATTGATAGCAGATTTGTAAATAGACACAACCTGGGGTGACTGGGGCGGGGGGGGGGGGGGGGGGGGGGGGGGGGGAGAATGATCCTTCAAGGTTGAATGGACTCATAAACTCGAGTGCATTTATACAATGGCCTAATATTCAGCAGCAATGAAAAGGAACTCTTCATACACTCAACAAGTTGTGAGAACCCCAAAGCATTACGCTTAGTGCAAAAAAAAGGCCATTCTCCACGGTTACACACTCTAGGAGTGCATTTAAGTAACATTCTCTACATGACAGAATTTGAGTGAGGGAGAATCTACCAGTAGTTGAAAAGGGTCAGGGTTGGGGCTAGTGTATCTGTAAAAGAATAACGTGAGGCGGGGGCACCTGAGTGTGTCGGTCGATTGAGTGTCTGACTCTTGATGTCAGCTCAGGTCATGATTTCACCGTTCATGGGAGCGAGCTAGCTGTCGAAATCTGTGCTGAAAGCACGGAGCCTGGTTGAGAGTCTCTCTCTGCCCCTCCCCCACTCATGATCTGTCTCTCAAAATAAATATTTTAAATATATGTATTTTTTTTTTTTTAAAGAATAGCATAAGGGAACTGATTTCTCCAAGTGGGAGAGTGCTGTATTCCGAGTGTGGCGAATTTGATACAAATGTATACATGTTAAAAAATTCCGCGGATAAGGGGCGCCTGAGTGGCTCAGTCTGTTACATGCTCAACCTCGGCTCAGGCCATGATCTAGTGGTTCTGGGTTCGAGCCCCTCATCGGGCTCTATGCTGATAGCTAAAGGCCTAGAGCCTACTTCGGATTCTTTGTCTTCCTCTCTCTCTGCCCCCTCCCCTGCTCATGTTCTGTGTGTGTGTGTCTCTCTCTCTCTCTCAGAAATAAACATTAAAAAAATAATTTCACAGATGTAACAAAAAGACCAGACAATGCTGACGTATGCAGACACAGATGTACCTCTTCCCAAAAACACCCCCAATCTACTGCTACCTATGGAACAACTTCTGAGAGAAATCCCCTCACTAGCAGAACAACTCCTATGTATGAGATGAACAGGGAGAAAAAAACCAACATCAAAAGGAATAGGAAAGGCTAAAACACAATCTTGCCATAAAACCTGCCCCTGGCACAATGACCCACAACGGGGACAAACTCAAAACTCCGAGTATCTCCCTGTGGAACAAAGGATTTGAACCTCACATCTGGCACCTCAACTTTTTAAGACCTGCACCTGAGAGGCAAGCTGCCAAAACATCTAGCTTTGAAAGCCAAGAGAACTTGCACTCATGAGACACACAACAGCAAGAGTGAACTGAGAAATAGTTCTTAAAGAGCCTGCATAGACTCACTTCCCACCTACCCACCAGGGCCCAGCACAGAGGAAGCCAATTGAAATGCATGCCATTTTGCAGTGAAAAGGGCCTGTGTGCTTACCTTAAAACTTCTGTCTGAGTGGCAGGTATCTAATTTAACACACATCCAGGGGCCTACTGAAATACTCTCCCAAAACCACAGAAGTTCATGGGCATCTTTTTTACAATCTTCCTCTGCCCCATGCGAAGCTACTGGGATCTCCCAGAGAGAAGCCTGGGTAGAGGTCTCGCAAGACAGCTTTTGTGGCCGTCACCTACAGCAGACATCCCTTGGATAGCCTGGCTCTGGTGGCCGGAGTATTTATGTTCTCAAGTTCAAGGGGGATGTCAGGAAACAAATCAACAGATTTTAATTAGCCAGGGATCTTCTCAGGGATGATCAGTGCAGAGAGAAACACCCATGTCCCAGTCTTCTGCTGAAAGAGATTTATTTGCATGTTTTAAAAGCTCTTGCCTCAGTGTCCCGCTTCCCATCAGCCAAATTCTAGATGCCAACTGAGATCCTTCCCTGTGGAAAACTGACAAGTCTTGGCACATCCTCAACTATGGGAGCCACTGAGGACAAAGTAGGCTGCTTGGGCCATCACAAAGTTTTAGGAGACAACAAGAGCTGGACAAGGTTCAGTAAGTTTCAATTTCTCAATTGTTGAATCATCAACTCAACCATCCATTAAATGGATTACACAGTAATCAGACGGGATTTATTCCAAGGATGCAAGAATGGTTTAATATCTGCAAATGGATAAGATATACCATCCAACAAATAAAGGGTAAAAATCCTATGATCACTTCATAGATGCAGAAGATGTCAACAGAACTCAACATTCATTTTTGATAAAAATCTTCAACACAGTGGGTATATAGAGAATGTCCCTCAACCTAATAAAGGCCACATATAACAAGCTCACAGCTATTATCATACTCAACAGTGAAAGGCTAAAAACTTTTCCTGGAAAATCAGCAAGAACACGGTACCCACTCTTACTACTTTTATTTAACAAAACATTGGAAGGCCTAGCCAGAGTCATTTAATTAAAAAGCATCCCAATTATAAATAACAAGTAAAACTTCATTTGCAGATGACATCATCTTATAGAAAACCCTCAAGAGCCCCCAAATAAAACTGTTAGAATAAATGAATGTAGTAAAGTTGGATATAAAAATCAACATGCAAAAATCAATTTTATTTCTCTACATTAACAGCAAATTATACAAAAACCTATGAAAACAATCCCATTTACAACAGCATTAAAAAAAAAGCACTTAGGAATAAACTTAACCAAAGAGGTAACAGATCTCTACGTTCAAATCTTTAAGCCAATGATGCAAGAAATTAAAGACCATGCAAATAAATGGAAAGACATCCCATGTGCATGGACTAGAAGAATATTGTTAATATGTCCTTGTTACCTAAAGTCATCCACAGATTCAATTCAATCTCTATCAAAATTCTAATGCATCCTTCACAGAAGTAGGAAAACAATCCTAAAATACATAAGGAAGGACAGAAGACCGCAAATTACCAAAGCAATCTTGAACAAAAAGGACAAAGCTGAGGTCAACACACTACCTCCTTTCAAAACATACTATAAAGCTATAATAATCACAACAGTAAGGTAGTAGTGTAAAAACAGACATAAACCGATGGAACTGAGTAGAGAGCCCAGACATAAGCAGACACATTTTAGGTAAATTAGTTTACAACAAAAAAAAATCCAAGAATACACAATGAGGAAAAGTCAATCTCCACAGTAATGCTGGAAAATCTAGACAGCCACGTGGAAAAACAAAAACAAAAACAAAAACAAAACAAAAACAAGCAACAGACTTTTCTACTATACACAAAAATCAACTCAAAATGGGTTAAAGACTTGAAGGCATTAAAATTTCTACAAGAAAACATAGGTAATAAGCTCCTTGATACCTGTCTTGGCAGTCCTTCTTTGGATTGGACAGTAAAAGTGAAAATCAACACATAGAACCACAAACTATCTTCTGCACAGCGAAGGAAACCAACAAACTGAAAAGGCAACCCATCAAATGGGAGTAGATCTTCTCCAATCACTTATCCAATAAAAGGTTATTATCTAAAACCTATTAAGAACTCCTACAACTTAAGAGCCAAAAAAAGTGATTAAAAAACAGTTGATGATTTGAATCAGTATTTTCCCAAACACATACAGATAGTCAAGAGGGGCATCAAAAAAAAAAAAAAAAAAAGGCAGCAAATATCAAGGAAATGCAAACCAAAACCACAATAAGACAAAACCCCATACCTGCTAGAATGGCTAGGATCAAAAAGACAAGAAATTACAAGTGTTGGTGACAATGTGGCAAAAAGGGAACCCTGCTCACTGTTACTAGAAACAGAAACTGATGTAGCCACTCTGGAAAACAGTATGGAGTTTTCTTGAAAATATTAAAAGTTGAACTACCTTATGAACCAGCAGTTCCAATTCTGGGTATTTAACCAAAACAAACAAACGACACAACCCAAAAAACCAAAAACAGTAATTTGAAAAGGTATCTGTTTCCCCTATGTTTACTATAGCACTATTTATAATAGCCAAGACATAGAAACAATTTAAGTATCCATCAATGGATAAAATTGTTGTGTTATATATATCCAAGGGAGTATTATCCAGCCATGATAAAGAGGAAAATTGTCATTTTCATCAATATGCATAGATCTTGAGGGCATTATGCTAAATGAATGAAGTCCCACAGAGAAAATTGAATACCACATAGTCTCACTTATATGTGATATTGAAAAACAAAGAACTCCTAGCATCAGTAGAAAATTGACTGCCAGGGGCTCAGAGGTAGAGGGAATGAAGAGATGCTGGCCAAAAGATACAAACTTTGTTATAATGTAACTAAGTTCCAGGGATCTCATTTATCCTATAGTGATTACAGTTAACCATACTGTATTATAGAGGTGTGGGGGTGGCTCAGTTGGCTAAGCTTCCAACTCTCGATTTGGTTCAGGTCTCATCGTCTCACAGTTCGTGAGATCAAGCCCCGCATCTGGCTCTGCACTGCCAGGGCCGAGCCTCCTTGGATTTCTCTGTCTCCCTCTCTCTCTCTCTACCCCTCTGCCACTCTTATCTGTCTCTTTAAAAATTTAAAAAATTTTTAAATTAAAAAGTACTATAGTATATATTTCCAAGTTTCTAGGAGTCAATCTCTTAGGTTTTCATCACAAGCAAAAATAGTTCTAACTATGTACAGTCATAGATATTAACTAGACATTGTGGTGATCATTTGACAATATATACATACATGGAATCATTTTGTTAGTTTCAGATGTACAACCTCAAGTTTTAGGTCAATTATATCTCAATTTTTAAGAAGGGTAAGAAGGAGGTGAGAAATATAAAATTTAGGATATCCATCGCCTCAGAGAAGGCAGAACAGGCTATGGTGAGAAGGGGCATACAGGATTTTCAACAGAATGTTGGTTTTCATTATTCTTTCTATTTTCATCTGAGCAATATTTTTTACTCATCATTCACTGCTTTCTAAGAACCTTTTTAAAAAGCTGGAGAGGTGTTATCATTTTACTTGGAGAAATATAGAAACACCTAATGGTGTTCCACACCCAAGCTTTTCTCAAACTCTAATGCAAATATTCTTTTTCAGAGCCTTACGGTCTACTCACACTTTAAATACATGTATTATGACCCTCCTTTATCATTGTGGTTGAGAAAATATCCTCACCTCCCTCACTGTGTGTATACTTTAAATGTGGTCTGTCAAAGTAAACGGATATTGAAGTAAAGAATGTCTGTTGGAAAATTAAATTCAACGTTGCCTATCTGGCATGTTTGTTCGTTTGTAAACGAAGATTTTGAGTTCATTATCCATTAGTTGTAATAGACATTCAGAAGCAGGTTCAGTGTGACTGGCTGATAGGAACACTCAAACCAAAACCATTCCCATAAAGGCCATCTCAAGAGAGGCAGAAAAAACGTTTGATCAACTGTCATATGCGTTGTTGATGAAACATCTCAACAAAGTAGATTTAGAAGGCACACACCTCAAAATAAGAAAAACCACCTATGAAAAACCCACAGTCAACCTCACACTCAATGGTGAAAAATGCAGAGTTTTTTTTCCCTGGTGTCAGGAAGAAGACGAGAACACGTCCACTGTCACCACTTCTACTCAACATAATACTGGAAGCCCTAGCCATGGTAATTAGACAAGAAAAGGAAATAAAAGGCATCCAAATTCTAACAGGTTTTTCAGTTTGTACATGACGAATAATATAGAGAAAACCCCCAAGACTTCACCAAACCACTACAACTAATCAATGAATCCAGTGAAGTCATGGGATACAAAATAGACAGCAATCTGTTGCGTTCCTATACTAATAATGAAGTATGGCATCAGGAATAGTCAAATACCTAGAAATAAACTTAACCAAGGAGTTCAAAGACCTGTACCCTGAAAACTATACAACACTGATAAAATTGTTCCCATAAAGTGTCCAGGTAGATTGCCACTATTTTCAGGTTTTACACACATACGCAGACACCATTTTTTACAAAAATTTTAAATGGAAAAGACACGACTGCTCTCGTGAACCTCTCGGCCACGAGACGTATGCGAGATGAAAAACAAAGAACCAGATCCATCATGTCAGGCATACAAAGCAATATAGTTTTGCCTCCTCTAATTACAGAAAATAAAATACTGAGGCGCTTCGGTGGCTCAGCTGATGAAACATCCAGTACTTGGTTTCAGCTCAGAGCATGATCTCACAGTTTGTGAGTTCGAGCCCCACAATGGGCTCCAAGCTCAAGGGATTCTCTTTCTCTCCCTCTCTCTCTGCCCCTTCTTGCTTGCTCTCTCTCTCAAAATAAATACATAAACTTTAAAAAAATACTTATTTCAAGATTATGCCACTTCAATTGGGAAGATACTGCTTTGTCATGCACATTTATAAAAAAATAATGTGAACAAACTTCTTGTAGGCTTGTCACTTGTTAGAAAGATATCTCATGTAAATGAAGCTAAACCAGCCATCAGCGAACTTTTTCCATAAGGAGCCAGATAGTAAATATTCTGAGTGTTGCAGGTCCTAAGGAATCCACAGCAACTATTCAACTCTGAATTTTTAATGCCAAGTCACCATGGATACCACAAAACGTTGTGAGGTTGTTTCAATAAAACTTTATTTACAAAAACAGGCTGTAGGTCAGACTTGGCCCAAGGGTCATCATTTGCCAACCTCTGCTCTAAAATATTCTATTTTCAACAGCTGGTTTGTGTGTGCATGAACGCATATACACACATGATGACTTATATGCATCTATCTCTGTACGCTTCCTAAAACCAGAATGACTCAATATAAATTCATCCTCCCAAATGGGTGTCTACTTCTGTGGACATACAGAACATCTCACTTTGGTGACATACCCCTAAATCTAAATGGATAATAACTATGACAAACAAGACCACAGAAGTTTGGAATCAAAAAATTTCACCTAAGGAAGCAATGACTAGATCGATTTTCCAAAATGCAAACTATTTCCCTCATATCCCTTCCCTACCCCGCCCCATCCCACAGAACTAGGTCTCAAAATCTGGTTTATTCTACCTTCATTTTCCTCTTTTGTTATGCTTGCTGGAATGTGAAAAGCCACATGCAGACCAAGGAAACCTGGTTAAGCAGATTATACTTTAGTTACTATTCTATTTAATAAAGTATTGAAGTACTCCTCAAAAGCTTGTTTTTAAGATGAATGATTTGGGAAAGGATTTCTTCTAATTACATATTCACATTTTTAAAAAAGAAATTGTGTTTTCTCAATCTCATACCTCCTGCAAATCCTTTGTTAGCTCTTTTTCCTCAGTTGAAGTGGAATTATAAAGTCTCCCTCATAAAATTAAGTCTGAAACATGCTACCATCTCTTTTTATTGGAATGGACTTTTCCAGTGACTTTTCAAGTACTGAACACATGACTTCAACACGGGAGTAGGAGAGATGGCCAGCTTCACGGCGCAGTCAGCAACACCCAGTACTTTGTTTAACGCTCTGCTCTCACCATTAGCTTGCAATTCTTAACGATTTTCACCATGAGCTCCCAGTATTCATTTTGCAGCAGACCTTGAAAATCATGTAGCCGGTCCTCTGAATCGAGATTAGAACTCAACAAAGGGGGACACACTTCCCCAACAAGGCAGATTCAGAAGGTTCAGTTTCTGTAATCTCAAGAAGAGACTCCTTGGCTTGACTTCAAAGTTCTCTGCTGTTATCAACTCTCCAGAAGGTGGAGAAGGCAAGAAGGTGACTGAATAAATGGAAACTTCTACTCTCATTTCTGAAAAATAGGCAGCGGAGTCATTTGGTTTCCGCAGAGAACATCACAAAGAGCCAGCTTTTCAAAATGGACTTTTCTTCCTCTACTCTAAGTGGTTTGCCTAATAAGGTGAATGGAGAACAGGTGGGCAGTATCATTAATGCCAACCCCAACAGGATAAAGAAGTTGTCCTTTTCTTCCACAAGGCTCTGGACTAGGTATGATGATGCAGCTAACACATCAACACACGAGTTTATCGTCGTCATAACTGGGTATTTTTTCTAGATGCCAAGTATCCAAAACCCTGCGCTTGTACCAAGTGTCCTATCAATTCTCATTAGCCGAGGCAGCAATCCTGAAACCAGGGGTATGGGGACATCCGACGATATTTGGGATTCTAGAGGAGCAGATCAGAGGGCACATCACAAGACATCTTACCTAAGATCAGCAGGGCTGGAGTGGGTGAGAACACAGTACTAACGCATCCTTCTGAAAACCGAAACCCATTCTCCCCATCCCTCCTTGCTTGCTCCTTTCAACGCCCATCATACTTTGCAAACTCCACAAAGGCAGGAATCTTTCTTGGTGGTATCCGATGCTCCCACAACAATCCTTGCCTCATACCCAGTGCCCGTTAAATACTGAATGGGGGATGCCTGTGTGGTGCCGTCGGTGAAGCCTCCGAGTCTTGATCTTGTCTCAGGTCACGATCTCAGGGGTCATAAGCCTGCTTGGCATTCTGTCTCTCCCTCTCTCTGCCCCTCCCCCGCTGTGCTCACTCGCTCATTCTCAAAATAAATAAACATTAAAAACAATGAAATAAAATATCGAATGAATGACCACAGTAACCTGAGCGTTTTCTACTGTACTTGGCCTGACACACCCCAGACCTCTTCCTGACGAGACAAAGCAGCTACGAATCAAAAGCTTCGAGAGGAAAACAGGCTATCCCAAGAAGAGAGTAGTGACTAACAATTATACTGTTAAAAAAAAAAAAAAATGAAAAGACTTTGAGCTAGGTTTGAAAATGCGGAGGCTGACAGGAATTTCAGGGGACCTCCCTGATGCTCCTCATCGGTGCTCCCAAAGTCCTTTTCAAATGTGCGAACCCAAAACGTGTCACCACAAAGCCTGCTGTCTACCTACAGTCAACTGGTATAGGTCAGCGCAGGAGTTAAATTAAAACTGTCTTCTAAAAGCCAAATACTTCTAAGCTCACAGGTTCACTAATGGTGCTTAATCCTTGCTGGATGCCTCAGGCTTATGTCTGGCTTTGTTGGTTTATTTGTGACTGCTCCTCACATCAGGGGCCCAATTACCTCTTCAGGGCTCTGTGTCATCCTTTCTGGGACCGAGGGCTCTTAATAGCTCTCTGCTGGGGCCATTCTCAGTGTTCCTCCAACCCCCTCCTTCTTGCTGCCTGGCCAGAATGGAGTCACAAAACACACGTGACCCATCATCCCTTCTGCTCAGAACCTTCTATGCTTAAGCTTTCATAACCCAGACCCCGCTGGGTTGTTTAGTTTAGCTCTGGGCGTTTGTTTTGCACAACATAAGAGTGCTGAACAGAATGCACCAGGAATCCAGAGCTGCTAGCATTGTCTCCTAAATTCGGTATCTTCGTAGGTCACGTGCAGGTCAAAGCTTCTGCCCCCCCAGTGCCACAGAGGTCCTTCTTTCATGCAAAGTTGGCTTGAGATAATGGAATGGAAGAGCTCCGTGGCTCTCAAGGGCTAGAGCGCAAGGACCCAGCGTGGACCTCACTGCTTCTAGCCATGACTGGTGTGGCCAAGGGTTGGGTCTGCCAACACATAGGACTCTTCTAGCACAAATAGTATCACCTAACCCAAGCTTATGTAAGAAAAAAAAAAAAAAAAAAAAAGCCAACCTGTCACATTCTGACTGGGAACACAGAGCCAAACTGCAGACCAAAAAGAAACAGCCTTGGGGACAGTTCTTTCTCGTATCTACGAGCCCCTTTTTCTTCTCTCTCTGCGGGTGCACTTCCTTTGCGCCTCAGTGTACCCCCATGAAACGCGGCCACGCCTGCTTCCGATTTTTACATCTGACCTCCGCATCTGCCCACCGCTCTGGGTTCCAATACCACCATCTGAGTGTGACAGCTAAGTGTGAGTCAACTGTCCACTTCAGAACTTCCCTAGTAAGGCAAGGGTACAGGAGTGAGGCTTCTAAGGACCCACCTCCAGCACAGACCAGACAGCCAGAGTCGATCACAAGTTTTAGCAAAGTCTAGGAGGAGACCATCAATCCCACGAGCCAATTTGAACCTCAAGGAAGAAGAAACAGAGACACACAGTGGGGTTCAGGGTCCGAGAGTCGGCATCTGCTTGTGACAGACTCCATCAGTCCTCACAGGATGTCCTGACCTCAATCCTCAGGAATTGATTGGAGAATCTTCAGGCCAAGAGGTTGAAATCAACAAAGACTGAAAAGTCCATCTGTATTATTTTCCTAGGGCTGCCCTGACAATAAATTACCCCCAACTCAGTAGCTTAAAACAACACGAATTCATTCAGCTCTGGAGGCCAGAACCGTGAATTGACGGGCTGGTAATATCACATTGGCTCCAAAAACTCTCAAGAAGCAGCTTTCCCAGGCTCTTCCAAATTCTGACGGCTCTCCAATGTCACTCGGTTCATGGATGTAAAGTTTCAACCTCTGCCTCTATCTTCACAGGGCCTTTCGCTTTTTTGTCTGTGCCTTTTCTTCTCCTATTTTAAGGTGACCGTTGTCATCAGATTTAGGGCCCACTTGGTTATCAGAATAGTCTCCTCCGGAGACCCTGAACTTTTCCAAAATAAGGTCACATTCACAGGTTCCAGGAGTCAGGACGAGGACCTATCTTTTAGAAAGGTCACCATTCAACTCACGACAGAGTCTGTTTCACTTAAGAACACTGTCTCAAAGCTCAGAATCTATACATTCATGTGAGTAACAAGTGACCATTCTGGCCTGGGCTTTGTGATTGGAGCATGTGATGATCCATGGTGGGCTGAACACCACCAATATCAGGGCGATATAAAGGTACTGGGCCCCCCCGAGAACCTCAGTGGCTCTAGGAAGAGCATTCATAACCTGGGCAGTAGCAGGCCCAATGGCCATGAGGAAACATGGACAGGAAAGATTCCTCTGAGGAACCCCCAAATCACGGAGGACAAAGCTGACCAGGCCAAGTACTCCCCTACTGGTCTATCATCCTCCACACGCTGGCATGTTCTGAGGCATTTTTTCCTTTGGAATACATATGTGTGAAATTCAACTTCACTTGCCTTCTTTACCCAATAGCTTAATGCCACAAGCAACATCACTGTTTTACAAAGGACAGAAAAGTTTTCTCCTAAGGGAAACAACTTACTGGCCCCCTAATACCTCAATATATATTAGTTTCATTGGATGAATTTTTTTTCCCTGAATAGCAATAAAAGACAAATCAATAGGCCAGGGATAAGCAGGCTTCGATGTGACCATCATTTATTGCTAGCATCCTGCTCTTTAAAATCCCTGTGCAAACAAATGCAGGGTATGAAAAAAACGAAATCCATTAATTTTGATCCACGGCATCCCTACCCTACAGAAACAGCTCAAAAACATTTGCATCTAAGGAAACATGAACCTAAAAGCAAAGATAAAAGCAGGGGAAGTGAATGTCTGGAGACTATTTTTCTAACTCTCACCATATTGGTTGGCCTCAAGTTTAAACATCAAGGTACGAAA
Organism: Panthera tigris; assembly: GCF_018350195.1. Classification (NCBI taxonomy): domain Eukaryota; kingdom Metazoa; phylum Chordata; class Mammalia; order Carnivora; family Felidae; genus Panthera; species Panthera tigris. The sequence continues at coordinate 95,101,297 of NC_056660.1, read as the reverse complement.
TAGAACCAGCAATAATTCTTAGTTGGATGAAGAGAAGAAATCTAGAAAAATTCTACCACCTTCTTCGTGGAGGAAAAAAAATTACTGATATTCATAATGAATAGTAATATTTCCATTAAGTGAACATGGAACTTTTCAATTTATTATTTTCTTTTGCATTATATTCATACAAACAACTGTGGACTTTTTTTCATTTTTTTCTTTTTTAACAGAAGTCTGCTAAGTATATGCAAATACCGGGCTATAAACCTCAGCTTGGAAACAGTCAAGACTGTCTACACCTTTTCATCTTTGTCAAGGGGGCTGGGCGTATACTCAAATTGCATCCTTATTTTAGTCACAACCCCGTCCCGTCTCCAATAAGCATTCTGTTAAAAACCATACGTTTCTCTCATGCCTTCTCATTTTTAAAATATGTTGTCTCACTTGTAAAAATCTCCTCTGACTTGAGAAGGCATTTTCCAACATTCCTTCCCATTGGAATGCCTGTGCTGGTAACTTCGAAAAGACACGGTTCATTGTCTGGGATCGCAGGCTGTAATCCCAATACAGCACTGAGCCCATACAGCTGCCCTATCTCGTCACACAGAGAACCAGGAAGGGGACTGTGTAGCTGAGTGATGGAGACAGGGAACAGCCAGCATGTGGGAGAGAGGTGGGGGAACCATCAGGGGACCACTGCAGGGCATGGTGGGGAGCCCAGTCAGGCAGGCAGGGACCCAGAAAGCATGATCCCAGTGGCCAGGAAGACGCCATCAGACAAGGGTCACCTAGGAACATGCAACAGAGCAGGATGTAGGGACTCACTTAGCACTGCCTTTGACACAAGTCATCTGCTCACAGGCCTCCCTCACAATTTGGTCCTAATCACACACATGCTCTTCCATTTTAAGTATTTCATGTGCCTTGAAATTGATTTACCTGTAATGTATACAAACTACCATTACGTAGATAAGTGGGACAACAGGATCTCCTGCCATCAATAGCGTGTAACCCAAACAATTCCAACAATGCAATTAAATGGTAGCCAGTCCTGTTTATCCACAAAAGACCTATAGCCTGAGGTACGTGCTTTTTGTTACAAAGAGCACTCAGTAAGTGTTAGACAGTGTTCAAGAGCTAAGCACTTGGCAGAAACTTCCTTCCGGATTTATGTGGAAATATGAACATGTATTGAAAGGGACGATGCCCATTCACCATCAGTATAGTGCCTGAACCACACAAGGAAAAATCCCAATTTAGCCTTAAGGGGTAGGTCAGGAAATAGCAAGTTTCAAACACCCCAAGTGAGTAACAGGGCTCCAGGTGTGAGGAGAAGGAGGGGTCAGAGACAAGAGACGGGCCTGGTTCTCAAAGGAAATCCAAGAATATATACCAGACCTCGGGTATAATTCACTGTTGCTTTACGTTATATACATTACTCTGCTACAGTACAGAGAGAGTCTAAGGTCATAATTAAGAGCTTGGATACTAGAACTTAATGCACAGGATTCAATCCCAATGCCACCACTTCCTGTCTCTATAAATTTGGATGAATGAACCTCTTTGAACCACTCTTTCTTCATCTATAAACTCTTTTGATGGGGCTCCTGGGTGGCTCAGTTGGCTAAGCGTCCAGTTTCATCTCGGGTCATGATCTCACATTTTTTGAATTCAAGCCCTGGGTCGGGCTCTCTGCTGCCAGCGCAGAGCCCCCTTAGGATCCTCTGTCTCCCTCTCTCTCTGCCCCTCGTGTGTACACACACATGCACATGCTCTCTCTCTCTCACACAAGCAAACACTAAAAAATAAATTTAAAACCCTTCTGCAAATAGCTTTAAGATTAGGATCTATTTCACAGGAATGACACAAAGATGAAATGAACAAACATATATAAGGGGCATGAAACAGAACCTTCTAGATGATAAGTACTATACAAGTGCTCACTAGGAGTGGTGGGCAAAATAACGCCTCTCCAAAGGTAGGCACATCTTCATCCTTGGCACCTGTTCAGTGTTACCTTACACGGAAAAAGTGACTTTGATAATGTTCCTGAGGTTAAGGACCTTGATATGGGAAGATTATCCCATATTACCTCATCATAGAGGTCCTTAAAAGAGCCTTTCCCAACTGAGGTTGGGTGGGAAGGAGATGTGAGGTTGGAAAAAAGGTCTGAATTTCAAGACAGAAGGGGCCACCAGCCAAGCAATCTGAGCGCCCTCTGTAAGGCGGAAAAAGCAAGGAAGCTTGTTCTGTTCGAGAAGCCCAGAAAAGGGAGCCCTGCCCACAACTGGTTTTAGACTTGCAGTGTGATCGGTGTTAGACATCCCCCCTGCACAAGTGTCAAGCAATACATTTGTGTTAATCTAAGCCACTCAGTTGGTGGCAATTTGTCACATACATTCTGATTACTACAAGGTGAGGACGTACACTCAAGCTGTATGGCAGGAGGGTCTCAACTGGAATTTAACAGGTCAGAGATGAGCTTCAGGCTGGATACCTTGAGTTCAGACTCCAACTTCTTCATTCTCCACTGACTTGGATGGTAGTAGGTCCCAAATCCAGAGTCAAGACCTAGTTCTCCCGGAGAGGTCAGTGGGCTTTGGTTGTATGCTAAGAGTCAATACTAGGTGTTCTATTATTTTCTTTGCCTCCTGAGTACAGGGGAAAAACAAAACCAACCAAAAACAACAACAACAACAACAAAAAACTGTGTTCTACCTGTATTGCATCTAAGGAGACCATATTGGTCAATGAAACATGGAAAGACGTCAAGTCGTCACTTCCAGACCTGACCCCTAAAATATCCCAGATGATGTTCTCTGATCTCTTGGTCCAAAATGTTGTAACCACACAAAGGCAACAGCGTTAAGATCCCTGAGGCAGCCATAGGAAAACACATACTGCACAGGACCTCTCAACGTACTTACAACTAGGACTTGAAAAAATAATAATAATCTTTAATTGTGTGGGTGGGTATATTGCTCTTTTATTGTAGTTGGCATTGTTTATCCTCATTCATGCATAGAGTCAGAGAGCAAGAACCAGCCCCATAAACCTTAGCCCAGCAACACCTGGAGAAGACAAGGACATAGTAGCCATCAAAGTGACATGTGCTGATTTGCGAGCCGTCTACCTCTCCCATGGCGTCTAGGCCATCAGGAGCACCCCCATCCCAGCCTCCTATCCTGTCAGTTATGAATGTTCACATGAGGGACAAGGCGACTTCTCTCCAGCCCTGCTCAGATCATCCCAGACCCCAGATCTACATACTGCATAGAAACCAAGAGAAGGATCAATATTAGCAAACCTATTTAGCTTCCTTCTATGACGGCATGACGGACTCCATAAACCATATTTGTAGTCTTCTTCTACATTTCATAGGACCCTTTCAATCACAATATACCTAAGGATGGTCCACGTAGAGTCTTGTTGGTGTGACTAACTGACCTGCACTACATGAGTAAATATCAAGGCAAGCAGATCTGTCTGAGTCTCTCCTGTGTCCATGGAGCGTGTTGGCAATCCTTCCACCCAGGGCACATTTGACTTTAAATTTTTCGGGTGAGTAACAGTAAGAAGAGATGTGTACATGGCATCAAGTTTTGACGATGTTGCGTATGAACGACCAAAACAGAGACTACGGTATTTCCCCCATCGTCTGGCAATGCCAATAGAAAACCACGAAATCAAGGCAAGGCATTAGAAATGGAACAAGTCACGGTGGCCTTAAATCACAAGAATACCAAGAAGCATAGGTACTCAAAGTTCCCTTTATGTGGACACTTAAGCAGCTCGTTCCCGACCCCTTGCCCGCAGTACTTTAAGAGGCAATGTTGATACCCACAGCAAGTATTCAAGATGGGGCCTGGAAAGTTCAGGCCACCAAGGTCCACTGAAGAAAACTGAAAACTGGAAATCCCTGAGTGGCTCTGGGCACAATTTCTTACCTTTTTCAACCAAAGTTGATGGAGAGGAAAAATGGCAGCCAGTGACGTGTGGTTGAGGATACCCCTCAGGCCACTGGTAGAGGCAGAACAAAGATAGGGCTTCTCAGTCCCAGAGAAGCCTTGGCAGTTGGCACCACGTCCCCATGTGTGTAAAACCAGTAACTAACTGGGGTCCAGAAGATGGCAGCTGAGCATGTACCAGGGGTACTAAGACCCTCCTCCCAAGAGTAATGCTGGCAAGTGAGTAAAGGCAGGAGACAAAAATTTTCCCTAGGACCATCCACCTGGGTGGCTCAATCGGTTAAGCAATCAACTCTTGATTTTGGCTCAGGTCACAGTCTCACAGTTCCTGAGTTCAAGCCCCGTGTTGGGCTCTGTGCTGACAGTGCAGAGCCTGCATGGGATTTGCTCTCTCCCTCTTTCTCTGACCCTCCCCACCCACCTCTTTCAAAATAAGTAAGCTTAAAAAAAAAAAATTAACCACGGTTTAAAAACTAATTTACTCTGGGGCGCCTGGGTGGCTCAGTCGGTTAAGCGCCCGACTTCAGCTCAGGTCATGATCTCACAGCTTGTTGGTTCAAGCCCCGCGTCAGGCTCTGTGCTGATGGCTTGTGCTGATGGCTTGGAGCCTGGAGCCTGCTTTGGATTCTGTGTCTCCCTCTCTCTCTGCCCCTCCCCCGCTCATGCTCTGTCTCTCTCTCAAAAGTAAATAAACATTAATAAATTTAAATAAATAAATAAATAAATAAATAAATAATTTACTCCAGGATTAAAGAGCACACTTGTTATTTTAAGCCCTGAGTGCTATATGGAAGTATTACATCACCAAATCGTACACCCGAAACAAGTATTACACTGTATGTTAACTAAGTGGAATTTAAATAAAACCTTCAACAAAATTACCCCAGGGAGGGGGGCTGATTGACAAGGTAATGGTGGGGGTCGAATGGGGATACAGCCTTTTCCCTGATGATGCAGAGAAAGAAGTAAAACTGTAACATGACTGCGTCCCTTGATCGTGAGGAGTTTCATGGTCCCATCTAGAGAAAACAGTTACCACTGAGATATAGTAGGTATTTAACAGAACGAGGGAACAAGTGGTCCTTCCTTTATAATATTCTCACAATGTTTTCCCCATATCATTTGTATACCCCATTATGAAGTATTAATGGGATTTTTCAGTCAATTAAATACTGTATGCAATGCCATCAAAACGTAATTAGTGGTGAATTAAAAGTGGCCATGAAATGGAAATTGGTGTGAGAATAACCTATCCCCTAATGACGAGGTAATAGCTACCATTTGTTGAGTGCTTACTAAGTACCAGGCAGGGTGCCAAGGACTTAGAGGCATTCCCTTATGGCATTTAGTCCTCAAAACAACCACAAGAAGTAGATGCTAGGTTCTCCTGATTTGTAAATAAAAGCACTGAAGCACAGAAAAACCTAAGCAAGCTGTCCCCCCATTAGTGAACCAGTGAACAGCAGGGTAGATCCAGTCCAAGTACATCTGGCTCCAAACTCCAGCAGTTAATCACTGCTCTGGCTGCTTCCCCTGGTCCCGTCACTATGGCGTCAGGCAGGCAGAGAGGCCCCTTCCATTCTCCCCGGAGCTCCCTTGCTCTTGGATGGGCTCTCGAGTATTCCTAGAAAAGGCATATGCTGACAGAATAAAGGTCCCACATTCAACCCATGAACGCTCTACCAACTTCCACAGCAAGAGAGCACAGCGTTACAAGCATGGGTCTATCAACTCTATCGCGGGAGTCAAAGGAACTTTCTGGTTCTCTGCATTCCGTCTGTAAAATAGGAATGGTGAGAAAAATAACAAGCCTCAGAGGGTGTTAAGAGGATTCAAAGAGTTGATGCACAGAAAATCCAAGATACTATGTGACACGTGAAAAACCCTAAATGCAGTCATTAATGTTTTTATAATCCTCAAAGCCATGCTCAGGGCTGCTCAAAGATACAGATTATATTTAGCTGACTTGGAATTCATTCAAAAGGTGTACTTCCCTCAATGCTATTACCTTCTCTCTCAGGTGAAGGAAAACAAAGTCCTGGGCCTTTGTGTCTCCCAAGAGTCATTTCAAATAGGTCCCTACTGATTCTAAAAGTTCCAGGGTGGCTCAGTCAGTTAAGTGTCCGACTTCAGCTCAGGTCATGGTTTGTGGGTTCAAGCCCCTCATCGGGCTCTGTGCTGACAGGTCAGAGCCTGGAGCCTGCTTCGAATTCTGTGTCTGCCTGTCTGCCCCTTCCCCATTCACACTGTCTCTCTCGTGCTCTTTCTCTCAAAAATTAATAAACATTACAAAACAAATTAATAAAAAGAGAGAGATTTGGAAACTGAGGCCCAAGAAATGCATCTCATTCTCAAAAGGCAACCAGCCAGTAAGGGGAAGACCGGGACAATGTTTATGCTGCCTATAGACCTTTGGTCTTGAGATTTTTCCCTATTTTTAGTACAGGAACTGGCTGCTTTGCTTGTTTTCTTCTTTCAGAGTCTGAGAGTGACTGTGCAGAACTTTCTTAGGTCACCTGATATTTAAAAAGGGAGTCAAGAATACCCAATGTGGCAAAGGATGGCCTCTTCAAGAAATGGTGATGGGCCAACTGGATCACCACGTGCAGAAGAATGAACTCAGACCCCTATCTTAAACCACTCACAAGAACAAACTCCCAACAGCTTCAACTTAAATGTAAGACCGAAGTATGAAACCCCTAGAAGAAAACATAAGGCAGAAGTTCCTTGACATTAGTCTCCACAGTGATTTCTTACACAGAACATCAAAAGCACAAGCAATCAAAGGACAAATTTAGCAGGACTGCATCCAATTAAAATGCTTCTGTGCAGCAAAACAAACCATCGACGAAATGAAACCAACAGGCTGAATAAACAAACGTATAAACAAATGTAGATGGTGGATGAACAAACTGAATCCTCCTTTTAAAAATAAAAAAAAAATTTTCAGGAAGGCCTGTCTGGAGTTTCCAGTGTGATGCCAACTACTCTGAACACAGCAATTGTGAGCTGCTTCCAAAACATTGCTAGCAGAGAAACTTCTGGAGCTTTCTCTCACCTTCACTAGACTCCTTTCTTTCGGTCTTAACCGATGCATTCCTTTAATTCTCTTAGCCATGCTTCCACTTGGTTCTTTTTAACTCTGGTTCTGAATGCATGCAATACAGTAACTGTGTGTGCGAGGGTGTGTTTGAAAGCATGAATGAATGTGTGTAGGCGTGAATGTCTGCACATGTGTTTTCAAGTCTCATTTTATTTCTGGATTACTAGTGCTGGTCATGCTAATCAGAAAAACATACTGTTGTTTTTGAGCTCAAGTCCCCGGAGAAAGCACCACCTACAGCTAAAAATGCATTCCAACCGGCATCCAAAGGTCTACTCTAAATAACCATGCATCTGTCTGCAGATGGCTTTAAATCATGCGACAGAACTTGTACCTTCTGCCCCTTGTCTGATGGAAAGTCATATTTAATATTATCTCCCTGAGCTTCAATTACAAATGAATCTTTTTTAATTTCAAGTCTTGAATAAATAAGCAATGCAGCTGGGCCAGTAATAAATCACCAGATAAATGTGCAGAAGTGGTTTAGACCCAGCAAGTAGACAGGCACAGCTGCCATCATCACTGGGACATTCTCTTCTCTGCCACTAAGGCTGAAGGGAGACACCCCCTCACCATGAACAGTGCTTCTCAGTTCAATGGATCCTGAAAGATCTACTTACACAGACCAAGGTGATCCCAAATCAGAAGGCAATTGCTATTCTGGAAGCCCAGTCAACCAACGTTTGGTATTTCTCTGGCTTATTAAGCTGGACTTCCATCTTTAGTTAAAATAAAACACACTGTTAAAAATCTCTGGGTTTGGGGCGCCTGGGTGGCTTGGTCGGTTGGGCGTCCGACTTCGGCTCAGGTCATGATCTCACGGCCTGTGAGTTCGAGCCCCGCGTCGGGCTCTGTGCTGACAGCTCAGAGCCTGGAGCCTGTTTCAGATTCTGTGTCTCACTCTCTCTCTGCTCCTCCCCTGTTCATGCTCTGTCTCTCTCTGTCTCAAAAATAAATAAAACGTTAAAAAAAAAATTAAAAAAAAAAATCTCTGGGTTTTACCAGTTATTGACACTGTGGAGTACCATGTCTTAAAAGACATAATGACCTCAAACAGATTCATTGGGGATTGTTTTCATAAACAGCACCCAGTAAGGTGTTCTCAGATACAGACTAAGACCTTACAGACCTGAGTTTATGCCACACTATTCCCACAGGGGATCACTGCCACCATCTTTATGGTGACTGTCCCCAAGCCCTCCGAGGACTTCTGTTGGACAATGGAGAAGTAAGGGACACTTGCCAAGAGAAGATGGAGAGTCATGGCTGCTAGTTCACGTCTCCTCTTTTCTTCCGATCAATTTCAAGCCCGTTATGAAACTGGCATTTCCTAACTTGTACTTTCAACGTGTTTAAAGGGCCATTGTTCTTCTATACCCAGAAGGGTTAGGAACTAAGCATGTAAGATCCAAGACAGAAGAATTTCGCTGCAAAGTCAAGTCACTGAGGCCACACGTTAATGCCTTTCATTCCATATCCTCCCTAACCTGACGTGAGTCTCTCATCATAAAAAGAAGGCAGTTTGCAGATAACATTAGGCAGGTTGCTGAAATCCAGATAAGCTTAGCACCGAGAAAATATGCTAAGGATGAAAAGTATCAGTTCAGTTAAATGCTGCATTTGAAATATATGTATCCATTCTCTTAATTCCTAAAACCTGTTAACATGGGAAACTTAAATTGAGCAACCTAGGTTTGTGTTGTCAAGTAGCAACTAAGACATTACTTATTACATTTGATTAATATAGTCAATTAGGATAATCAAAACACACGAGCATACACACACCTTTTCTACCATAGCCTTAACCCTTTTAGGGTCAGAAACCACATATGGCAGACTGGAGCTATGGGCCAAAATGGGGCTTTGAGCGTGGAGAGATTAATGCTCATGGAGGGTTTCAGTCACTAAAAACAAAAAAACAATAACAAAAACAAAACACCTGGTTCTTTAAGCTTTTATAAATTATTGGTATGCTGATTTGAAAATGATCCTCCCCCACCCCCACCCCACACTTACGTACCCTCAGCATTTTTCTTCCTGCATGTGGTTAGTGGCTCAGAGCCCCGCGACACCAGAGCATCCCTGAGATGTCAGAGGATGGTCAGCCACAGCTGGGCATACCTTTTCCTAGGCTGGCAATGGTGATGCAAAGGAGAAAAAGGGGTTGAGTAAGAAATTTCAAGCAAACAGGTGTTCTTTTAAGAGGGTCGTTAGCCAGAAGGAAGTTAAGGTCAAACTGCATTTAAAAATATCAACCAGGGGAGCCTGGGTGGTGCAACTGGTTAAGCATCCGACTTTATTCTCGAGTCATAATCTCATGGGTTCGTGGGCTTGAGCCCCAAATCGGGCTCTGTGCTGACAGCGCGGAGCCTAGAACCTGCTTCTGATTCTGTGTCTCCCTCTCTATCCCTCCCCCGTTCGCACTCTGTCTCTGTTTCTTTCTCTTCCAAAAATAAGTAAATGTTAAAAAAAAATGATTTTAATATCACCCAGTCTTTGAAGGACAGATAGCATGCCAGTCAAAGGGAAGTGGTCTTTTCTTGTCTTCAGTAGAATCCTAAATGAATTCTTCCAAAATAAGTGTTGCTATTAAGGCTTACCACCCCCAAACCAAGCCCTCAAACACTGTTAACTTCATTTCTTGCCCAGCAAACCCTGTTGCTAGTGAGGTCATCTAGAGCCATTGCTCTCATGACCTTCTACCTCTTGGGTTGGTCTGACTGATTTGTTCTATTATGTTGTCCATGCCCAAAACTCCTGCATCCAACCTGCTACTCGAAAGAGTCATGGAAACACTCTCATGTGACTTTTTTAATTTGAGAGGAAAGAGGAACATGCGAGTCAGGAAGGGGCAGAAAGAGGGAGGGAGGGGGAGAGAGAGAGAGAGAGAGAGAGAGGAAGTGAGGAAGAGAGAGAGGAAGAGAGAGAGGAAGAGAGAGAGGAAGAGAGAGAGGAAGAGAGAGAGGAAGAGAGAGAGGAAGAGAGAGAGGAAGAGAGAGAGGAAGAGAGAGAGGAAGAGAGAGAGGAAGAGAGAGAGGAAGAGAGAGAGGAAGAGAGAGAGGAAGAGAGAGAAATCTTAAGCAGGCTCTATGCTCAGTGCAGAGCCCCACGTGAAGCTGGATCCCACGACCCGGGGATCATGACCTAAGCCAAAATCAAGAATTCAGCCACTTAAAAACTAAGCGACCCAGGCAGCCCAGGACTTCTATTTTGACTTGTGCTTGATTAAGCTCCTTTCAATGCAGAAAGTTCTCAAGAGCTGGGTTCAACTTCCTACACGTTCAGTAACAAGGGAGCTCGGACAGATCAGACATCATCCTAACACTCTAAGAAGATTAAGACATCAAACCATTTGGTCACAATTTGACCTCGACCAAATCAATGAGAAAGAAATACTGAACTGAAAAAAACAAAAACAAAAAACAAAACAAAAAAACCTGTATTTGTGTTTTCCTTTTAGTATACACAGATAGAATCCCATCTAAATTTTGGCAGAGAGATAATGAAGACCAATGTGCATGAGCTCTAGTTATCCAGAACAAAGTCAACCTGGGAGCCTCAGTTTACTCCACTGTACATAGTGTGACGCCAAGTTTGGGCAACAAACCTTCAGTGTTATTCCATGTGTTGTTTCTACATTACACATAATTGGGGCAACTCAGGATTTCTACAATGTGATCTCCAAATCAGGTGACTGGAAAATTACAAGTCCCAGATCTCTCACTCACTATCCCTTCTGCCAAGTATTTAGACTTGTACGAAAGAAGATCTTGAAGCCTTGAAAGTACTAAGCAAAACGGTTCAGATCACTTATGCAGTGCAGGTCACTGATGTATATTCCACTTAACAACCACTATTCCAAGCATCACTCAGGACACTGAACCTGATTATTCAAAGCTTGATTTTTAAATACTCTTAAAAACTAACACAAGTTCACAGAAAGTATTTACTCCACAACCCAGGTTATGATGCCATTGCATTCTGTGGAAATTCCAATTTAGAAAAACAGGGTTAATGGGGGCAGGGAGAGAGGGGAAAATGGGTGATGGGCACTGAGGAGGGCACTCGTTGAGATGAGTACTGGGTGTTGTATGTAAGCGATGAATCACGAGAATCTTCCCCAAGACCAAGAGCACACTGGGTACACTGTATGTTAGCCAACTTGACAATCTATTAAAAAAAAAAAAAAAAAAAAAAGTGCAAAATGCAAAAAAAAAAAAAAAAAAGAGAGAGAGAGAGAGAAATTGGCATTGAAAGGCTTAGCAAGCGTTTGAAATGAACATGAGAGACAAAGGGGGAAAATAGGAGTTTACCTATATTGCTGAATCACATGGTAGTTCTGTTTCTAGTTTTTAAAGATTAGTTTGATATAGACCCACTGGTCTATTTTTGCTTACTTTTTTGGCATCAAGTTTAAAAAGAAAAAACATCACCAGGGCGTATCTCGAGAAGCTCACTCCCAATTTTCTTCTGGGCGTTTTATGGTTTCAGGTCTAATGTTCAAGTCTTTAATCTATTTTGAGTTGATTTAGGGTATGCTGGAAGACAGTGTCCAGTTTTCTGAACACTTTATTCAAGGGATGGTCAGTCACCATCGTATGTTCTTGCTTCCTTTGTCATAAATTGACCATGCAAGTGTTTTTATTTCTGGGCTATCATGTTTCACTGATCTGTGTTTCTATTTCTAGGTCAGTACCTTCATGTTTTCATTATTTTAGCTTTGCAATAGAGTTTGATCAAAGTGTGAGGCCTCCAATTTTGTTTTTTTCCCTCAATATTATTTTGACCATTTACTGTCTTTCATGGTCCTATGCAAGTTTTAAGATTCTTCGATTTCAGTGAAAAGTGCTACTACGGTTTTGTTAGGAATGACCTTGAAGCTGTCAATTGCTCTGGGTGGTAGAAACATTTCCCTGGTATCAACTTTTCCACTCCAAAACACCAGGATATCTTTCTATTTATTTTTGTGTTCAAATTCATCTGCGGCTTACAGTTCAGAGCACAGATCTTTCACCTCCTTAGGTGTTTTTTTCCTTTCCTCCAGGCATTTTATTCTTTCTCAGGCCATTTTAAATGGGATTGTTTCCTCGATTTCTCCAATAATTATTGGTGTATAGAAACAGTAAATGTTTGCCTATTGATTTTATGCCTTCATTTTTCTGAGAGGAAGACAGACTAATAATTTAATGGATGGACTTTAAAAGTTCGAATATTTTCAGATGAGAACAGACAATAGTGAGCTTTCATAAAGGATACTTGAAATAGAAATTCTATAGAGCCATTCTATAGAGCCAAATTCTCTGTGCCATATACTAGCCTTTCATTGAGTTCCAGTAATACACATTTGGGGAGAAATTTAACCTTTATGTTGTGATTTGTTCCTATACAAATCATAGGAAAAAAAAAAAAACATTGTTGAGTGTTTGATGTATTTTCCAGACTATTTAATGAGTTTTTAGATTTCTTTGTACAGCCACAGGAGGCGGCACCTTGCCAAGTGGATGAGAATTTCTATGTGGCGTCTCTAACTACTGCTCCCCTACTGAGAGGGTGGGAAGTTTGTGGGCTACTGGGCAAGGTTGGCTCAAAGGAATAACGATGTAGCTATGGATACACTTTGAAGTTTGCAGCATTTTGAACTCATGGGACTAATGGTGTTGAAAATCTTAGCACGTAAAAAAAATTATGCTGGTTGATTCCTGGATACTAACGTACACCAAGGTGACCAAAATTTATAAAAGGAAATAGTTTACCCATGAGAAGTGACGGGACTCAGCTTTATGAATTATTTCTTCAACTCGACGTTAACGATGCCTTTGTTCTTGGTCTGTTTTCATTCTACTTTTAAGTCACTTTTATTCCTGGAGGGGCTGTGCTCACCCAACCTCAGAAGAGGTCTATCCAGGTTAATTTTTCTCAAGGGCTTCTCCAGAGTGGGAGAGCCCTTGGCTCCGCAATCCAAGAAGCTTAGTAAGAAAAATGATGGCGCAGAATCCTTTCAAAAGCCTCAACTGACTTAGCCTCAGTTGCTAAGTCACCTTTACTTTTCTAAGTAGAGAAGGTACAAAGCTATAGTCTATAATCCAGAATGTTCCATCTACCGGTCTGACTCCATGGTGATGAGGAAGACTTTTTTATATCACAGTATCCTACCATACAGGTGGCAATAGTTCTGAGGGTGGAGGGGAACAGGAAGAGAGCTTTGTGATCCACAACAGAGTAAGGGAGGGTGGAAGAGGTCCATCAAGGAAGATAATCCCTATCATTGTCATTTGGCATTTCAACGACATTTCCAATATGAACCCATATACTCTAGAAAGGTCCACAATTTAATTAAACAAGTGAATCACTGCCTTCTGCTCCAGATTTTCATACTAAATCCAAAAGCCCTCTCTGGCACTTAGGAAGCCCAGGAAAATGCCACCTTGAGTCAGTGAGAAGGCAGCAGCAAGGATCACCGCACTGAAGGAGGGTCAGTAGAACACCAAGGATAAACCCAGGGCCTCAAGGGAGGTCTCTGCCAGCAGCATAACCTGTGTGGGAAACTGGGGACCTTTTGTCAGTCCCCATGGAGATCTGAAACATGGAGTCCGATCTGGGAGAGGTGTCGTTGGCAGGGAAATTTTCTAACTGAGGGATTAACCCATGCTAGCAGTTGACCATTTGCCTCATTTGAAATTCAATGTCATTTTCAAAGCGTGTTCATGTATTACAGCTACTAGCCAATGTGATCACAAGTGCTTTTGGAACAGTGCGTATTCCAAATGAAAATGGTCAGAAGTGAGACATTGCTTTACCGTGGACATTTTTTCTTAAGCGTCTCTGATACTTGCCTTAGAAAATATCTTCTATTGTACTCTCCTATTTGCTTCCAAATTCAGTTTGTTTCATCAAGCTGTTTTGGTGGAAGGAGAGGAAGATACACACACACTTATGAGAAGTTTTAATTGGTAATGTAGTCTATTAATACCTTGAAGTGTGTTTTTTTTTTATTCCCCTGTAAAAGCACACAAGGGATCATTTCCATACAATAATTTCTATGGTTTTAAGCTTCCAAATTAGAATTTAATTTCTCATGCTCTCTTACACACACACACACACACACACACACACAAAATCCTTTGGTTGATCTTACACTTTGAAATAAACTCAGCAGACACTTGACATTCTCTAAGTCATGCACTGGCTTCTTGGAAAATATTAAATCCCTGAGTTCCAATGCAAACCTCAGCATTGACCTTTTACATTACACTTTGTCAGTAAAGGCGCACTGGTTAGTAGTACTACCCATCTCCTAGAACAGAGTATTTGGAAACAAGCTCACAGTGACAGATTCCAGTTAAAAAAAAAAAAAAAAAAATATATATATATATATATGATCTTCATTTGAAAGCTTAAGTTTTATCATTGGCAACCAATACTGTCAGATGTTTTTCTTGAAGTGATAGGCTTATTTCATTCAATGTTGATACAATTCCTGCCAAAAACCCAGGTCCCAATTACCATGGTTAGTCATATTCAATAAAAATGGCATTTGATGAAAAAAGCAGCTAGTTCAGCTCACAACTAAAAAAAAAAAAAAAAAAAAAAAAAAAGCCACAGTCTCACCAAAAAAAAAAAAAAAAAAAACAACTGTTTCCTTCAGGAAACCCCTTACACTTTACATGCAGCATAAATGTTCATGTGCCCTTTGCACTTTGTCACACAATACGGAACATGTTTACTTATGTGTCTAGATTTCATCAAATTCATCATTCAAACTGCATTCTCAGAACAGTCTTAAGTGAAAATAGCCATTTCTTAGACGTTGAGTACATACTAGTGTGATTGTGTTGGCCACTTTTTTAATGTTTTATTAATTTTTCAGGGAGAGGGAAAGAGAGAAACAGAGTGCAAGTGAGGGAAGGGCAAAAGAGAAGGAGACATAGAATCTGAAGCAGGCTCCAGGTTCCGAGCTGTCAACACAGAGCCTGACCGAGGGCTCAAAAATATGAACTGCAAGATCATGACCTGAGCAAAGTCGGACACTTAACCGACTGAGCCACCCAGGCGCCCCTGTTAGCCATTTTAATATACCCTCACTTTTGTACCATTAGTGCAAATTGCAAACAAGGCCTTAGTATTACTTTGTCAAGTGTTCGGATCCGTGTCCAAGTGTCCTGACATACCCCAGGGGTCTGGAAACCACACACTGAGTATCTCTAGCTTGTATGAAGACTTTGGGATAAGTAAGACGTCAGTGAAATGGGACAACTGTTACAAGATCCAACAAACTTTCATTTGATCCTTTCATTTGACACAGCCATCATTTTTCTCTCCACACAGATCACTTGTCTGGTCATTATAGTATCTAAGTACGTTAGCAACCATCCCCAGAACACTTTTAAGTCATGGCGCTAATCACAAACTGTCTTCTCAGGCTACTTACTGTCACCACTAAGCTCCATGCTACACATTAGTTTGAGATGCCTATTTTTTTTTAATGATGAATTCTTCAGTTAATATCTCAATTAAAAATGCTTTGAAAATGGACATTCCATTAGGTTATATGCATTCCTGACATCGAAAGAACTGGTCTACTTGTTCTCCTCTGAACGATCACTACATTAAAATCATAATAAACTTTTAATAATATGGAACCACACTTTCATTTCTCGAATGAACCTTAGGTAAGAGACCCAGAGTGATGACTCACCAGCATTCCTTTCTTTGAGGGGTTACGTGACCCCCCATTCCATGTTACTTCAGTGGCACACTCAATCATTGGCAAGATTCAAGGGCACAGAGACCAACTTCAAAAGACAATTGAGGGCATCCAACCAGACAGAAGTGAGCATTCAACACACCAAGACCAGTGTGCTTTCCTGGGATTGCTGCACAAGTGGCTCAAAGAAAGGTCTCTTGTACCTGGCATTACTCAGCTTGGAATAAAGTAGCCTCAAGATGGCTTCAGTTATCATTCTTCCTTTTCAGAGGAAGAGATCATCAAACGCTCAAAGATAAAGTCAAAGACTTAATGTGCTTCAGTGTATTCTTCAATTCATGGGTTGCAGGACTACACCTCAGGTGGTCAGGAGCCCTCCACCGACCTGAGTAAGAAAGACGTTTTCAATGGGGAAGAGGTAGAAACAAACCACTTGAATGCTCTGACTGCCTATAGGTTCACCGGTTGCCTTATTTGGGAAAGGTCTCATTGGCTCTCTGTGATACGTCGTTCTTCAGTGGACTTTTCTCCAGGTAGGGTGAACAGACTCTGGTTTAGGCTGTGGTTTACTTCTATTAGGGTACCAAGTCTACAGAGCCGCCCCAGCCTAAGGGCCTCCCTGTTCAGTTACTTTAACTGGACACAGCCGAGTCCAATTGGTAAATTACACATAGTGATTTCATTTAATTTATGGATACTGTTATGTTGTACAAAGACTTCAAATGGAGCCAGCAAACCTAGCTACGGGTCCTTTTTGAAATATGATTGGGAGACCCTAAGAAAGGAGCAATTTGTACATGTCCTTGTCAGAGACACGTCTCAACATTATGAGCTTGCCCCGTCCCCTGTGGCCATCAGCCTGGACTGGACTCCCTCCTCACCATAGCAACTAGATTACCCACCTTCTTCGCAAGAAGCCTATCCAGTTTAACAAGTTTTAATCCTCATTTGCATACTAACTCAGCCAATCCCAGTTCACATACCTTCCATCCCTATTTTGTACAGAGGACCTATATAAGACCTGCACTCATGACCTTTCACCTCTGTATCTCTGACCCCTCTTTGTCTCCCTGGGGAACATTATTGAGATTTCCATCTCAACCTGTTTTCTCTGGAATTTCAATTCTAATTGCCCAAGTCAATGCTTGTTTGCTTCAAATTTCAGTTTATTTTCTTGGTCAACAAGGCTTCCAGCCACATTCGAGCCTGTGCCTGTTCAGCCCATAAACTGATAGGAACTCTGGAAGCTTCTTGGCGGAGTGTTTACACATGGAACCACTCAAGTTGCAATACACTGTACTTGATTAGGATTGACATTTTTTTCCTCCAATTCTAGTTAAAAGTTTCCTATTTAGACTTACTTTATAGATTATTCTTAAGCCTGAACATTGGTTTTGTGTGTGAAAAGACAGTTCTTCATTTTATCAAGATAAAGCCTAGCTTGGTGGAAATAAGGTGTGGAGGGGAAGGGGAGGGTGGGAGGGAGTGGTAGTGCCGGAAGGGAGGGGAGGAAACCAGCCCAAGTAAAACCCTAAGAGTAGAATTAAGATTTTGTTGTTCAAAGGTTCACAAGAATTTCTCTGAAATGCAGTGTATTCTGGTCGTTAAGGGTTTTAGTGTTTTCATCCCTTTCATTATTATTGGTCTCTTCAGGCTTAACTGTCCTTGATTTTTCTTAATTCCTGTCTTCCTAGAAAAGGAGTCTTTCAGCCAAGTTCATATAAATTAGCCCACTCGTGTTTCCATTTTTCACCTCTGCTCCAGCTGTAGGTATTGCACATTTCTCATTCCTAAGTATTTATTTTGGAGTTTTCTCATTCTTGGATAGAGGACATAGTGCATCTGAAGAGGACATTCTTCTTTCGTATCATTGTTTTCTCATAGTATTGTACCCATTGCTTAATTGTTTTTCCTCGAATTCGTTCATTCTTGCATGTAGAGTTTATTCTGCTTATTCCCTCTTCCTGCTGTAACTTGTTCCCCCCCCCCCCCCCCCACACACACACCATTTCTTTGAACTTGCTAATTCTTGTATATACATTTAACTTCCTATCTTGGGATTCCTTCCTCTGACTTCTTAGCCACCCTCCCCACCCCAACACCCCCCCACCCCGGCCCCACCACCTTCATCACTTCATTCTCCCTATTCCGCTGTTTCCTAACTTGTCCTCTCAATAGGGAAAAAACGGTTCTTTCAGCTGGAACAGGGAATGCTTTTGTTTCCATTTGTGTCTGTGTGTGTGTGGTCAGAAAGAGCATTTCTTCACGTTTTTCAGAAAGCCCTTCAGCCAGGCACAGACCTTAACAGAAACAAAGATGGATCAAATAGGCCACCTTGGATACCAAGGGATCTACAAATAATTTCGTCCGAAGAGAAGCCAATTCGGGGCTTGGGAGAAGAGCAGGAAAGGTAAGACACTTGCCCGCAGCACCTCACTTCGGATATTGGGTATAATCCTATGTGGTTTATTGAATTAAACTTCCATTCATCTCCCTTTAATGCTGAAATACCCAAAACGCTTGAACCTGTTAATGGAAAAAATTACACAAACACATCACAGAAAACCCAGGACCTGTCCAAAGGCAAGTTGTTTTTCTAAGATTTTAATGTAAAGCAGTTGGTCATTTCTAGGAGGTACTAGAAAAGCCCAGAAAAAGGAAAAAAGAAAAGAAAAAAGGAAGCAAGTCTTCTGGTTTTAGCTCTTCAACAAGAATATTCACAATAGCTAGTGTCTTCCCAATGAGGTGTCACAAGAGACACGTCTCTCATGCATGCTCAGGGCTCTCTTCAAGTTGTGGGGGTGGGGGTGGGGGGACAAAGTATTCTGCAGCGTCATACTATTTTCTGTGCCCTGAAATAATTTTTCATCTCTGTCAGAGAAGTTTGTCATCAGGTGAGCTGGGATTGCTACAGCATGGGACCTCTGTAATAATAATATATTCAGATGATTTCTTAAGAACCGTTTCCAGGATATTGTGCTATCAACACAGGATGAAAGTGTCCCCAGAAGGCCTCGGACAGGATAGAGCCTAACTGCTCCAAAAGGGCCATTATCTTCTCATCTGTTGGTGATTCAGAGTCTCAGCACCAAGGCCCCAAGGATGAGTCGCCAGGAGACCAGGACCGTGACCGAATTGAATTTCTTTTGTCGTGGCATGGGTAGGAGTTGTTAATCTGTTTTTGCTTTTCTGTTTTGAATCAAGGAAAGGAAATTAGCCTCCTCTGGAAAAATTTCTACCCACCCTTCAACTCCCCAGGGATTACAGTCAAACAAAAATCTGTCCTCCCTTTCACAATCCAAGACTGTGGTCTCCTGTTCTTGAACAGCTGTTGTCTGCTATGCCAGGGGAGGGGGCAGCAGTTGAGGGATTCCTTGAAATAATCTCCCAAGAAACAGTAGAACTTGTGTGACTGAGTCACTTCACGACGACCAGATGAACTCTGTAACATCCAACCCAGCCGTCATTTACTCGTGGTAGAGTCTCAAAAAGCTTCCGACCAAGGGTGGCTCTTGGTAATGTTTTCATGGTGCATTTCCAAGCCATGTTTGATTCTTACTAAGTTACTCTTCCCAGGTTACATGCAAGAAATCAGCACTCCCCAAGTTCAATGCATATGCTCAAAGTCACTTTTTGTTAGAGGTATGGCCAACAGTAGGCCTCCTTGTATCAAAGCACATATTCTTTTTCAAAGTCATCAAAATGGCAGAGCTACATAGGTGAGCACCAAGAGAGAAAGCCTACCAACTGGGACAGTCTTCTCTCCATTAGCTTATACAAGATAGGCCTTTTCTTTTCATCCCCTTCTTGGTGTATCCTTCAAATTCATTTCAGCTTTTGCCCAGCTCCAGCTTCTTCTATACCAAATGACATCACAGCCAAACAACGCTATAGTTTCCCACTTAAACAGAAGTCTATTTGAAGAGGGGCGCCTGGGTGGCCCAGTCAGTTAAGCTTCTGACTTCGGCTCTGGTCATGATCTCACAGTTCTTGGGTCCACCCCCTGCGTCGGGCTCTATGCTGTCAACTCAGATCCTGGAGCCTGCTTCCGATTCTATGTCTCCCTCTCTCTCTCTGACCCTTCCTTGCTCATGCTCTGTCTCTGTCTGTCTGTCTGTCTCTCTCTCTCTCTCTCTCTCTCTCTCAAAACCATTAAAAATTTAAAAAGAAAAAAGTCTATTTGAAGAATTATCAAAGCTAGCCTCTGAATATTTTATTAAGCATTCTAAGCATTTTCTATGTATTATTGGTTTTAAGTTCCCCAACAGTGCTAAGTGACTAGGGACTGTTATGATTCACCAATGTTAGGAAACCAAGGTACAAAGACTCAACAACTTGCCATATTGACAAACATGGAAAGTAGTAAAGCTCCTATTGGAACTTCTAGTAGGTATGGACTCAACTTTTTCTCTTCAGCTTCTGGGTATCTAATTTCTAGCACTGGGGGGCATGGGGTCCATTTAGGAATAAAAGGAGGGAGAAATCAGAGGGTTTGTTAGACAAGACAAGGTTAGGTAGAAATCACAGCAGTAACACTCATCCATTATTTTTTGAGCCATTATTGGGCAGTTTGGAAAATAAGGTTTAAGTGTCATTTTTTCTTACTTGAACACATTCAGTTTATTCTTATGGTCATTGTCTAGTCTTCCAATATGGAAACCAAGATTCAGATGCTATCAGTAAATAAAACCACTTAGCCATTATCTAAAAGGTACAAGAGATTTGTGCAAGATTTTACAAAGAACATTTTTAAATATGTAATTAATTTGTAGAAGTGATGACACAAGAAATTAATAGCACCATCTACAAAAACAGCAAGAACCCAGGAGTGTGGAAAAATTCAGAATGGGTTTTCAAAGCTCAGCAGCTGTATACATTAAGATGCATTCCATCTTGCTTCCAAGAAGGCCACATCTTTATTTTTATTCGGTTAGAAGCATGAAATACCCATCACCCCAAGTGGCCTGCTTCCCAAGAAACGGACAAGAGCAGATCAAGGTCGGCAGCACAAAGGTGTTGCCCAGAAGCACCCAGGGCTAAGAGTCTGAGCAATTATGATCAGTATGAATACTCAACATTTGGGAGCCAGAAGTCCTCGGCCAATGCAGCTAATATGATGGAATCATCATCGGGAAGCTACTAAGTCACATAGGAGTCAACTACATGCCAGCTCAACCCTCTAAGCCCAAGAGCACTGGGCTTTGTGTTTCCATGGATGCCCTTCCCCTTTCCCCTCTGGGCTCATGTTTCTGGTGCTACATTAGTCTTTACCACATCTCCCATGGCTATCAAATGGACATCTAAAATGCAACAAATAAAAATAATATTAATAATAAAAAAGACTGGCTCAGTTGGTACAGCATGCACTCTTGATCTCAGGGTCTACAGTTCAAGCCCCACGTTGGGTATAGGGATTGTTTAAATAAAAATGAAAATACAACTCAACAAGTCCAGAACAGGTGGTCGTAAGCCTCAACCCTGTTTTTCCTCCAGTGTTGTCCATCCTATTAAATAGGACCATCATTCATTCACTTGTTAAAGCCAAAGTGTTTAAGATTTTCAGTTGTTCAAGCCTGAGCATGCTAGTTTTGTCTAACTCTTTTTCAACCAGACTTTATCCAACCCACCAGAAAATCCAGTGGATTCTTCCCTCAAACTGTGTCTCCTTCTCATCACTTATCTGTGCCTTTGGCACTAAATGTATCCCCTTCATCTGTCTCCTGGACATTGCAATGTCCTCTTACTAGTTACTGTTCTTTACTCCCTCAGTCTTATCTCCCCACAGAAGCCCAAGGGGTTCTTTCAAAACCTAACCACGTGCCAGTCCTCCTTGAAACCCAACAATCCCATCACTTTATGAAAAGTAAAATCCAGAGTTCTCGCCAACCCTTTGAAGGCCACACATGGCATCATTTCCAAGTACCCTACTGACTTTCCATGTACATGTGAGGCACTAACTGCACTTTGGCCCCACACGGTCTTCTTTAAAATGTTTGCAATTGAAGATAACAACAGTGTCTCCCTCTGGAGCAAAGAGCCCGCATGCTTACAACCCCTCGTGCGAGTAGATGTCCCCTGTTCACAATACCCTGTGGGAACTGCAACGTAGGGAACGTGCACCAGAAAAGGCTGATATTCTGGCTAAGACCACCGCCGTGCGTAATAAATTATCCTTTATCTAGGACACAGGAGTATTAGGTCTTCAACTAGCATCCATGAAACTAGATGAATACTTTGTTAGCTTACAAGTAAAAGGAAAATCTCTGCCC
Organism: Panthera tigris; assembly: GCF_018350195.1. Lineage (NCBI taxonomy): Eukaryota > Metazoa > Chordata > Mammalia > Carnivora > Felidae > Panthera > Panthera tigris. Next base: position 95,079,271 of record NC_056660.1, on the reverse strand, counting down.
CTCTGTCATTTTTAAGAAGTAACTTAACCCACCACATCAAGAAACTAGCGCCAATTCCAAGAAACATTATTGCAGATTTAAGTAAAATGGAGACCCAAATTAAAGAAAAAAAAAAGTTAGTGGTCTAAGATGTTTTGAACCAAACAAGTTTTTAGTTACAGACACGCACCAAGAGGGTAAGAAAAAGGACTTAATTATTAAAACTGGGATTGAAATAGGGCCATTACTACTGATCTTTTGCACTAACTGTGACTCAAGCAGAAATAAACAATCTGAATACAATCTATAGTCAATGAATAGATTTTGATCAGAAATCAAAAACAAAACAAAACAAAACAAACAACAACAACAAAAAACAGAACCAGATGGCTTCACTAGTAAATTCTACAAAATGTTTGAAGAGGGGCCCTGGGTGGCTCAGTCTGTTAAGTGTCTGACTCTTCTTTTTGGCTCAGGTCATGATCTCACAATCCTGGGATCAAGCCCTGCATTGGGCTCCAAACTGAATGCCCAAAGTCTGCCAGGGATTCTCTCTCTCCCTTTTTCTCTGCCCCTGCCTCACACACTCTCTCTTGCTCTTAAAAATAAATAAACTAAAAAAAAAAAAATGTTTGGGGACACCTGGGTGATACAGTCGGTTAAGCATCTGACTCTCGATCTCAGCTCAGGTCCCGATCTCACAGTTCTTGAGTTCGAGCTTCTTATCAGGTTCTGTGCTGATGGCAGGGAGCCTGCTTGGGATTCTGTCTCTCCTGCTCTCTGCCCCTCCCCCACTTGTGCACGTACACTCTCTTTCAAAATAAATTAATTCTTTAAAATGTTTGAAGATGAACAAAAATGCTTCTCAAACTCTTCCAAACTAAAAAAATAATAAAAGAAAGAAAAATTTTTAAAAAGCACAAAAAAATGCTTCTCAAACTCTTCCGAAGTAAAAAAATAAAATTAAATAAATAAATAAATAAATATCAATAAATAAATAAATAAATAAACAAACACGTGAACACTTTAGAACTCATTTTAAGCGTTTAGTAATACCTGGTAAGAAAACCAGGTAAGATATCACAAAAGAAAACTAGATTATCACTTCTAAACACTAATGTAAAAAATCCAAATGCTATTCAAATCCAACAGCACAGTAAAAGGATTGTACATTATCATCAAGTAGAATTTACCCCAGAAACACAAGGTAGGGTCAAAGTTAAAAAATAATAGTAATAATAATATAATAAACCATATTAACAAAGGAAAAATCCACATGATAATCTTAACGGATATGAAAAAATAATTTTACTAAAATCAAATGCCATTTCATGATACAAATACCAAACTGGCATAAAAGGCAACTTTTGCAACCCATTAAAGCTCAATGAAAAAATCACAGCTAACATCCTCTTTGTGGTGAAAACTTGAAGATTTTCACCCTAAAGATCAGGAACAAGAAAGGAAATTAGCTTTTTTCCAATTCTATTCACTATTTCAGTGAAATTAGGGCAATTAAGAGAAAGCTTAAAAGGCATCCAGATTAGAAACAAAGCAGTTAAACTACCCCTATTTGCAAATGTCACTCTGTTCTAGTTGTAAAGCCCTAAAACACACACACACATACACACACACACACACACGTGCGCACGCACACACGCACACCCTATACCCAATCAACAAGTTCAGCACAGTGGCAGAATTTTAATACACAAAAACTTCTTATACATGAGAAGTCAACAATCTAAAATTGGTATTAAGCAAGTACTGTCACTTAACTTAGCATGAAACATCGAAATATTTAATAATCAATTTGACAAATGAAGTCTAAGACTTGTATACCGACAACTCAAAGTCCTCCAAAAAACTGAAGCCCCGAAACAAATCAGCAAACCAACCCCACACAATGCAAAGACCTCCTGTGACCTGATAAAAGACAACTTTAGCTTAGAACATGGTGGGCTCGATCCCTGGGTTCTCTGGGAAGCTAAAAGTTTCCACTTTTTACCAAGGTCAGAAGGACTTGGCCTACCTTCAAAGCATGGGCTCGATTTCTGCCCTGAGCACGCATCGTACACCTGCTTCATTAACAAATAACCTAAAACAAACATTTCAAACATGAAAAGTAATAATCTCCCTAAGTTCCCCTATCATTGCAGCCCGCAACCTTGCATACACTAAAAGCACAGATAAAGTCTTCAACTTTCTGGGATGTCTTCCATCATGATTTTTTTAAAGGATGTTTTAATTTTTTTTTTTTTTTTTTTTTTTTTTTAACATTTGTCTCTCCAACCTGAAATGCAGTCCGATGATTAACTTACTGAGCCACCCCGGCACCCTGATTGTTAACTCCTCATAGAAAAGTCATTTCAAACCGTATACTAAATGTTCCTTTCCAAGAGCATGCTCTTCTTTTTTGAAGATTGTACATCCCAAGCAGCTGTCCTAACTTGGTTCAGATAAAACTTCGTGTAATGAAAATGCTAAAAATTCTGTTCATTTTTCATAAGTTTTTTGCAATGTTTATTTTTGAGAGAGAAAAAGACACACAGAGCATGAGCAAGGGAGGTACAGAGAGACAGGCTGTACCTGGCAGGCTCCAGGCTCTGCGCTGTCACACAAAGCCTGACACGGGGCTCAAACCCACAAGCTGTGAAATCATGACCTGAGCCCAAGTCAGACGTTTCACCGACTGAGCCACCCCGGTGCCCCCAAGTATTGTTCATTTTGCATTGACTGTTCACGGATTGAATGACTTCCCAAATCCATGGAGATTGAACATAAACCCTATCAATACCCCAATTGCCCTCTTTGCCAAGATGGACCATTTGATCATAAAATGCATAGAGAAATTCAAGGAATTCTGAGTATAGTCTTTGCACTAAAGGATGCTGGGACAACTTGAAAGCCACATGCCCAAGAATGAAGCTGGATCCTTAACTTACACCAGATACAAAAGTAACTGAAAACGATCAAATACCTTCATTGGACAGCTACAACTGGACAGTCTTAAAAGGAAACTCCAGGATCAATCTTCAAACTTCAATTAGACAATGGTTTTGGAAATAGGACCCCCAAAGCAAAAGCAATAGATGAATAAAAAACAGAAATGGGACATGAAATTTTACCTTTTGTACCAAAGACATTATCAAGAAACTGAAAAAACAACCTGTATCGTGGTACTAAGTATTTGTAAGTCATCTGTTTGTTAACTCTGAGATCCAAAAGGTATTTTAAAAACCCTTAAAACCAATAGACAAAATCTCTCTAAAAATGGGCAAAAGATTTGAACAGACCTTTCTCCCAAGAAGATGTAGTAGTAGCCAATAGGCACATAAAAAAAAAGATCATTAAGCATTAGGGAGATAAACATCAAAACCACAATACCACTTTATACCCACTAGAATGGGGGTGTTTTTTAAGTTGGAAAAATAAAACATGTTGACAAGGATATACTAAAACTGTAACCTTAACTGATTTCAAGCAGAAACGTAGGGGCACCTGGGTTATTCAGTCAGTTGGACATCCGACTTCGGCTCAGGTCATGATCTCACAGTTCAGAAGTTCGAGCCCCACATCAGGCTCTATGGTGACAGCTCAGAGCCGGGAGACTGCTTCAGATTCTGTGTCTCCCTCTCTCTCTCTGCCTCTCCTTGGCTTGTTCTGTCTGTCTGTCTATCTCTCAAATAAGTAATAGCTTAAAAAAAATTTAATTCAAGCAGAAAGGCATACGAAATGTAGATATGGTAGAAAATAGTTTGCATTTTTCTAAAATATTTAGCATTAAATTACCCTAATACCCAGCCATTCTATTCCCATGTATGTACCCAAAAGTATTAACTTGTTTTGATACAAAAAGGTGTACATGAATGTTAATCACAGCAGTATTTCTAATAGCCAGATATTGGAAAGGGCCCGTATGTCCATAATTCATGAATGGTTAAGTAATATTCAGTGAAATATTATACAAGCATAAAAAGGAATAATACAAGTTTTGTTCATTTTATCTCATCATTGTATTTTATCCCTGGAACCCAGCACACTGACCTATTATACGTTCACAAACAGATTAAACGGTGCATCAACCACAGTTATCAAGTCTAAACAAGCAGAATAACAGAGCCTGATTTGCACAGAAATGGAAGTTCTGTAATGTCACAGGTAACTCCTGGGAGATCAGGTTAGTCTGAAAAGATCCAGCGGTGTGTTATTAAGTATTTAACAACCAGTCCTTTTCCCGGGAGAGTTCTGATTTGTCAATACCCCCTCATTGGTTGGTTACAAGTCACTTGAGATCCCGGAGCACTAAATACAGAAAAGAGGTCCTCAAGAGTGGTTCTTAAGAGTCAGGACAAGCAAGGTCCAATGTACCACTAGAAAAATTCAAAGTCTGGGGGTGTAGAGAAAAGCACTGGTGAGGTGTGAGGAGGTTATTTCTTAGAACAGAAGCACTTGGCTGTCCGCAACTGTGTGAATTGCAATGAGGAAACCATCAGACTCCTTCAAGAGTCTAGGATTTCCTCACAAGAAGGGCAGAAAGCAGGGGTGGGGGAAAAACAGCCAGTGCCTTTGGTCACCTTTGTCTTGACCCATATAGGCACCTGCTGCCTGTCACATACAGACACATCACAGTCAATACAAATTACAACTCTGCTTTCCAAAGCACAACTCCCTTGCAGGAACAGAGTAGAAGCTGTTCGGGTGCCTGGGAAAAAAACACACAATTTCTCGCTCGTATTTCCCAAGTTCATCCAATACTGTCTGTCCTGCGCCAGAGGACTCAGCCTGCCTATTCCACACCTGCTTGTTTATGGCTCCAGGTGGTTCGGCTTCCAGATTGCCATCTGAAGTAGCTTGGAGAAAGCCGTTTAAATGCCCAGGTAACATTTTCTCAATGTATTCAATTATCAGAGACAGTATTAATTTTACATCTCATAAATGTCTCCAGAATCCATCAAATCTGAATGGCGAGCTGTTGGCTCAGAGCAGGGGGGTCACGAGTTTATCCCAGAGCCACTGAAAGAATCAGCGGTTTGAGATTGATCAGTCTGGGCAGTACAAGTGCAGTTCCAAGCGTAGTAAGTGTTTTGTGTCTACAGAAAAAAAAGTAAGCCATCACTAACAGAAGTCCCCATAGTCATCAAAACAAACAAAAAAGCCCACACAGTTCAAGAACCTTGCCCGAGCTTATTTATTAGGAATTCATCTTACTGGTGAATTACAACAAAGCTCCTAACAAAGTCCGATACACTGCCTGGGGGGTTAAGCTTCGGCTCCACATGTCCATCGTACAACCAACTCCACCCCAGCACACAATGGGAGGTGAAACCCAAAAGGGAGTGCTTTGCACGCAGTAACCTAATTTTTTTTTTCGATTTTATTTTAAACAAGATCACAAACCCCGCAGCTGCCAACAGCACCAAGTTCTTCCTTGGTTATTCATGAACTAACCAACTTTGACAACGGGATACAATGGGAAGAGGGACAGGGTAAGCCACAAGACGTGTTAATTAATGGCGTGTCTTCCTCCGGATGCATTGCTTTTCTGCATCAGTATCTTAAATAATTGAGCAACCTCTGGAGGCAGTCTTTAGCGGCTGTTTTAACAACAGTGTTTAGAACAATTAGAATGAACAGTTCTCATCACTGGAATGATGTGAATATAGACTTTGAAGCCACAAATTAATCATGTTTCAACTAGGTGAGCTGAGTTGCAACCAAAGAGATACCATTTCCTGACCCAAATGCCAGACAAATCATGATTACTTAGTATTTCCTACAATACTGTAGGGGGAGGCGGGGAAATCAAGGAAATGATTTAGGCCAGCATTTCCTCGCCCATGCTCTGCACACCATCACTCTTATTCAAAAACGACTTTGGTTAATTATGTTTAGAAAACACTCCATGGTCTATGTATTTGTTTTTTAGAGATGGAACATATCCAGTCTCTCAAAGATTCCATTCAATTACAGGAACTTACCTTTGTCCCATCATTTACCAAATTTTTCTTTGCAAAAGACAGAGGTATCTCAATGTTACATTATCATTTTTTCAGTATACAGTTTAGAAAACCCTGGTATGTATGACTTTTTTCAAGATATTTACCATGGTCAGTTTTTCTAACCTACTGCACATGTACTTGAAATATAGCTCCCCCAGGGTCTCCTAGGTGACTCAGCAGGTTAAACAACTGACTTCAGCTCAGGTCACGATCTCACAGTTCCTGAGTACTCCCTCTCATGAGTACTCCCTCTCATGAGTACTCCCTCTCATGAGTACTCCCTCTCATGAGTACTCCCTCTCATGAGTACTCCCTCTGTCCCTCTCCCACTCATGCTAGTGCTCACACTCTCAAAATAAATAAATAAATAAATAAATAAATAAATAAATAAATAAAACAAAAAAACTTCTCCTCCATACTTCATACTTATACCCAAGGGAATACAGCCAAGTCCCAGCCAATGACGGATGCTAATCCTCTCAAAAAGTCTCACAGGAAATATAATATCCACAGGCAAAAATTTCTGCACTTGCTGTTTTTTCCATGTGGGCTATGTCCTCAGAAATGGCCCATCTTATAGTTTAGGGCCAGTGTAGGCACACATCTGTCCAAGGCCACAGAATATTTATTTCAGGCTTCGTGGACCACACAGCCTTCATGTTAACTACTGACTCTGTAGCATAAAAGCCATTCTAGAGGTTATGTACACAAATGAGCGTGGGCTGTTGTTTTGATAAAACTTTATTTATAATAACAGGTGGGGGCCTGGCTTGGCCTCTAAGTGATACCAAGGAGTCCCATTATTAGCTGCTGCTATGGACTGAATTATATTCCACCCCCACCCCCAAAATTCTTACAAAGGAAATTCTGATTAAGGGCATTTTCACCATTTAATGTTTGAGGGACCTGCTCCTGGGCTCCCAGAAAAGCTGCTTTATAACATTTACCAAGGCCAAAAATGACCAGCCAAACCTCCAAGCATGGGCTCTATTTCTGCCCTGAGCTACACTGTGCATATGCTTCATTCAAGAAAATAACCAAATAGGAGCATTCTGAACACAAGGTAAGAAAAAGAAACTTCCCCGGGACCCTTAAGACTGAAGTCCTGTGGCCTTGCACATACTAAAATTCTAAGATCAAGTCTAACTTTCTGGAAGGTCCTTCATCATGCAGCTTTGTAACTCTTCATGGAAAAAAAAGAAAACATCTCTAACCCTTTACCTTCCCTGGAGCACCATCTTCTTTGTCAAGATGGCGTATCCCAGGTAGCAGTCTCAATTTGGCTCTTGTAAAACTCTTTCCCTTTCTCTTTAAAATTGAAGAAAAATAATTCTTTTCCAACAACACACCCAATTTGATAGTATTAAGTGATGGGCCCTCAGGAGGTAATTAAGTCATGAGAATAGTCCTAAGAGACTTGTGCCTTTTTTAAGAAGGAACAGCCAGGAAGAGAGTCATCACTACTGATTGAAGCGGCCACAATCTTCATCTTGGACTTGCCAGTCTCTAGAATGGGAAGAAATCAGTATCCGCTGCTAAAGCCACCCAGTGTATAGTACTTGCTATGGGAGCCTGAACGGACCAATGCAGTTCAGAAACCATCCATCCTGCTTACTATGGTCAAGAACCCCGTCTTCTTTCTCACTCTTTAGCCTTGTAAAATGGCAGCGAACTAATGGATAGATCCTTCGGTTTAGAGAACTGGCACAGCTCCAGGTAGAAGCATTGGTTACTATGTCATTACGTAGGGCTAATGGCTGGTACTAACAGGAAATGGGAACTGGGTAATTCAGAAGGTAACCATTCTATCAGAAATGGAACTTACTTACTGTAGACTGTCCTTTGATTTTTTTTTTATTCTATGTAATATAACATATAATATACACAGAAGACTTTTTTGGCTGATAGGTAATACATTTTCTTAAGAACTGGGCCACATACAACCATGTTATTCTACCTCAACAGTAAAAACTCATTAGTTAACGTGTATGGAGTACTTAACGGTGCTCTACATGGCCAAGCCTAAGAGGGGTCCTCATGAAAAAGAGAGCTGCCTATCTCCAAGTTATGCTTCCTGCAGAATCCACAGTCTTTACCCTTGTGTACCACAGAAAACACAGGAGGATCAAGAACTCCTAAGTAGCACAGGACATCCAGGTAAGATGAGAAGTTTTGAGAGACAGGAAGAAGCAAAAGCTATTTCTAGGGTTCATGTACCACTATTTTATGAAGTCGAGCCTTAGCCCCACCTGTACTCAAAATCAACTTGGGACATTTTTTTTTTCATGTTTATTTATTTATTTATTTTTGAGACAGAGAGAGACAGAATGTGAGCAGGGGAGGGGCAGAGAGAGAGGGAGACACAGAATCTGAAGCAGGCTCCAGGCTCTGAGCTGTCGGCACAGAGCCCAACACAGGGCTCGAACTCACAGACCATGAGATCATGACCTGAGCTGAAGTCGGACGCTTCACCGACTGAGCCACCCAGGAGCCCAAACTTGGGATATTTTCAATTACAAAAATCACAGCAAATAATTTTTCTCCAAGTGTGGTCCACAGATCCCATGCATTCAAATGATCCAGGCAGGTTTGTTAAAAAACCACGGCCAGGTGGACCTCATCGTTGACCTAATGAATCTCCATCTCTCAGGATGGGCCAGGAAGCTACAATTTCTTTCTTTCCCAACCAACAGGTCTAGATAATTCCAGTAAACACTATCCTATAAGAACCTAACAGAGAAGCAGTGAGGAAGGAGCTATAGATTACAGGAAAACAGCAACTCTGTCCCTTGCCACCTTAGCTAGAGGTTTCTGAAAACCCTATGACGACCAGAGGTTAATCAATATCCACCACTCAATGTGAGTGGATTTTATCTATGTATACATGAAGTAGGACTTTGGTGCATACTAGGCCTATGTCGATGCCCTATAAAATGTACAATGTAGAGTTTGGACCTTCTTAAGAATTCCTTTGTCATCTTCCAAAAGTTCTCAACCAAAGTGAGCCAGAATATTCCCACTCCTGATAGATGCCTGGACTGAGGACCTGACCCAGAATGCAGGATCCACTGCCTCAGATGGACCTGTCGTGCCCAGGGCCTGGCTAAGTACTCCAAATGTCACAGGGTACAGGCGGGAACTACAAGCAGAAGGGCCAGCAAGTTGCTGTCTCTCAGGTGGGGACAAGCAACCTGGGCCAGGCACCTGCATACACAGAGCTGTTTGAGAATGCCAGCTGCTAAACTTGGTGAACACTTGGTACAAAGTTGGGGTTGGCTGTTGTCCTTCCCACGTGGGGGAAGAAAAGTGACTTGTGCTGTGGAAAGGTGCCGCCCCTCCCTGAGGTCTGGGGTCAGCCTCTGTTCCCAGCTGTGCGATCACTCAACCCATGGAAAGACACAACTCTTCCTTCCCACTTTGGGTCATTCATTGGTCAGTGACTCTCTCCACAGAGCCAAGTCCAATAAATCAACTCTTCTAGATTGCTGTGTCAACAGGAAATCATTCTAGCTCAAGGTTAGATACATGTTCAGAAGCATACACATGTGCTTACCCACACACTCTTACGTCTGTTGGGTTTTGAATAAATGAGGTTGAGGGGAGACCTGGCCTTCTATTGTCCAAGTTTAAGATGTGGTGGTAGTTGTTTCATCAACAGGAAGAAGCAGGAACCCAAGGTCAAGCAACCAAAAGGAGCGTCCTGTTCTACCCTTGACTGCACCCAGCCTCGGGGCAGCAGGCAAATGCCTTTCTGGCTCTTACAGCTCAGTTTCCTCCTCTGGCAGTGGGGATGATGGGACGGATGATAACCATTAATTAATGTTTGGGAAGCCTTTTGAGTCCCTCTGATGAAAGGGACAGAGTATTTTTCTCAGCATGGGTAAACAAACATCTGGTACTGATCCAGCTCAAGCAGGCCGAGTTAATTACCTGCAAGACTTGAAACTGTTGCCTCAAATCTGTTCCCCACTTTCCCGCCCCCGGGCAGATGAGCACCTGTTGTGTCTTACTGTGAATCACCAAGGGGAGTGGGCAGACATACTGAGTCCAAAGACAGGGTTGTGGTTCCTGGTGACTCGCATTTTTCTGAGATAACTACTCAAAGACTCACAAAATATCTGCATTTCTAGTGTGGGAGTAACATGGGGTCATACAGGCACCGGTCAACAGCGACAGGGAAACATGTTGTTTCAAATCACGAATGAAAACCACGATGTCCCAACACAGAAAAAATAATAATAATAATAAAACGTAGCTGTATACTTGCCTTTCTTTCGTTTATCCCCAAAGACTGTTACATTACCAGCTTTAAAACGGAGCTGGTAACGTAACAGTCTTTGGGGATAAACGAAAGAACGGCAAGTGTTAAAGACTAGCTAGGCATTTGATACAGAAAACACAACTTCACTTTCTGAGAAAATAGGTTGTTCCTAAGGGACACAGTGCACCCTTTCAGTTAGACTGTTTGAATATCCTATGTGAGCCAGAGGACAGACACCACCAGAAATGGCACTGTGAGACAAGAAAAACCAACAAAAACCAAGCAGGAAAAAAAAAAAAAAAAAATATATATATATATATATATATATATATATATATATAAAACATATATATTATATATGTATAAAATACAACAAGGGAAGTGTATTATATATACTATAGTGTAGTATATATATTATATATATTATATATGAAATAATATATATATAATATATAATTTTTTTTCAAAAAGAATAATGGGATAATGAATGAGAAGCATAAGCATTACCCTTCAGAACTGCAGTAGAGCAAATCACTGGAAATTCTCCCAAATAAATTTGGTCAGAGAGAACAATTCTAGACGAAAACATTTGACCAAAACTACTTACCAGCTCAAACAGGACTATGGCTTCACCAGACAGAAGAGGGAGCAGACATCTTCAAATCCGTGGGCGGAGGGGAGTGGGAGGTGCGGCTACAGAAGGCTGGTTTTGACGAAAAACAGCAACAAGGGCCCAAACAGGGAAGAATCAAACCACCCACAGCCTCGAGCAGTGGTTTTTAAAGCATGTGGACCCAGAGGAGGAATCAGTATTACCTGAAGCTTGTTAGGAATGAGTACAATCAGGTCCCACTCCAGACCTACTAAATCAGAAAATCTGAGGAGTGAGGCCTCCCCATTTGTATTAAGAAGCCCTGCAGGTGATTCTGATCTGAAGTTGAAATTTTTTTATTCGAACCTGCTAACGTTTGAGAATCACAGATTAATAACTGCAAAACGGTCTCACCCTGAATGCGTATGAAAAATATCATTTAGTTGATGTAAGTCATAGGAAAGCTAATAAAGGTAGAACTGTAAGTCAAGAAATGTAAGGAGTGCCTGGGTGGCTCAGTCGGTTAAACGTCTGACTTCAGCTCAGGTCATGATCTCACAGTTGACTAGTTCGAGCCCCACATCGGGTTCTGTGCTGACAGCTTGGAGCCTGAAGCCTGCTTTGGATTCTGTGTGTGTCTCTCTCTCTCTCTCCCTCAAAAATAAGTTAAAAAAATGTTTTTAAATAAGAAAGAAAGAAAGAAATGTAAGTCAAGCCAGTCATCTGATTACTAAGTTGGGGAGCTTGATGTTTCCAGAGCACGTTTATTTGGTACACAGAATTTATAGTTAAAAGAGGGAAGTGCGTTTTGCATTCATTCATCAGCCTATTAAAAATAAATAAAAAATAGGGGCACCTGGGTGGCTCAGTCGGTGAAGCATCCGACTTTGGCTCAGGTCATGATCTTGCAGTCCGTGAGTTTGAGCCCCGCATCAGGCTCTGTGCTGACGGCTCAGAGCCTGGAGCCTGTTTCGGATTCTGTGTCTCCCTCTCTCTCTGCCCCTCCCCTGCTCATGCTCTCTCTCTCTGTCTCAGAAATAAAGAAACGTTATAAAAAAAAATTTTTAAATAAATAAATAAATAATAAAATTAAAAAGGTGTTACCAGCTAAGATAAAGACCCCTAGCTGTCCTGCAAAATACATTCTCTCCTGGTTTGGTCATACAACTACATTTCCCGGCCTCCCTTGCGATTAGGCGTGGCGTGTGACTGAGCTCTCTCACTGGGCATGTTAGCAGAAGTGATGTGTGTCACTTTCAGACGTGTTTATTCAGATAAACAATAGCCAAGTGGGCTTTTCCACGCTCTTTCCCCATTCGGCTTGGCCGTGCTGGCAATACTCAGAATGACACGCTCATTAAAGATGCCAAAGCAGCCAGCAGCCTTGATTTGTAAATCACAGCATGAAGGACGGCTTCCTTAGACTTGAATTCTCAGCCCGAACCTTATATGAGAAAGAGATCAACTCTTTTTTGTTGTTGTTGGAGTGACTGAATTTTAAACACCTATTATTCCAACCTCGGTTTACCTGCCCTAAAGAATATACTGATACTCAGGTCCATGATTCCCCCCCACTAATACCAAACACGAGCCTGTTCTCATACTCTTAAAAAGTATATTTGGAAAGTTTGATGCTTTTATAAATATTTCCCTGGAACATACACACAAAAGAAAAGGAAAAAAAAAATAGAAAACCAGTAAGGAGGGTTTAAATATTGCAGGACTCAACTTTAAACTCATGTGTATTTGGGGCCCCTGGGGGGCTCAGTCAGGTAAGCATCTGACTCTTGATTTGGACTCAGGTCATGATCTCACAGTTTGGGAGTTCGATCCCCATGTTGGGCTCTGCACTGATTGCATGGAGCCTGCTTGGGATTCTCTCTCTCTCTCTGCTCTCTCTCTTTCTCAGTCTCTCTCAAAAAAAAGTAATAAATAAATAAATTTAAGAACTGAAATGTTCTTCCAGCAGTAAGCAAGACTCTTTATGATCTGACCCCCAATCCACCTTTCCATCCCATCAACCCCCAGCCACCTTCAGGCACCAGGCAAAGCACCTGTTGCCCCCTGGATACGCAACGCTCCCACTGAGCTGGGCCTGTGCCTTCTGTCACCCTCCCTGTCAATCCGAGAACTCAAACCTCCTATGTTTAAAAAAAGGGACTGAAGGGGCGTCTGGGTGGCGCAGTCGGTTAAGCGTCCGACTTCAGCCAGGTCACGATCTCGCGGTCCGTGAGTTCGAGCCCCGCGTCAGGCTCTGGGCTGATGGCTCGGAGCCTGGAGCCTGTTTCCGATTCTGTGTCTCCCTCTCTCTCTGTCCCTCCCCCGTTCATGCTTTGTCTCTCTCTGTCCCAAAAATAAATAAAAAAAATAAATAAATAAATAAAAAAAAGCTCTTTAAAAAAAAAAAAAAAAGGGACTGAAAACATCACCACCTCCTCAGCAAGGCACTTCCAAATGCCTGTGGGCCCTCGGTTCCTTTGCTTCTGTGCGATCACACCGGGCACACACCTCCTGAAAAGTCATTACCCTCTACTGCAATTATTTATAATTACTTTGTTTGTTTGGTTAGCTTTTTTTTAACCACAAGAGTTGTGAACTCCTGGAAAGCAGAGTCCTTCTTTACTCCACCTTGGTTAAGAGCTTTGCACCGGTGGCTCCTCTCACCTGGAACATTCTTCCCCAGGAGAGATGCACAGGGCTCACTCCGTCCTTCCCTGACATCTTGGCACAAATGTCAGCTTCTCACTGGGACCTCATCTGAGCTCCCTATTTGAAGGTGTAGACTGACCCTCCCCCATTCCTCAAGCCCCATGCCCAGGCCCCTCAACCTGTCGTTTCCCCATTTTAATTAACGCCTTTAAAAACACAACATACTTGGGGTGCCTGGGTGGCTCAGTTGGTTGAGCATCCAACTCTTGGTTTCAGCTCAGGTCATGATCTCATGGTAAATGAGTTCAAGCCCCACGTCAGGCTCTGCCCTGACAGTGCGGAGTTGGCTTGGGACTCTCTCTTTCTCCCTCTCTCTCTCACTCTGTTCCTCCTCCCACTCACACTCACTCTCTCAAAATAAATACATAAACTTAAAAAAAAAACAGCATAATTTACTTATTAGTTACCTTGCTTATGGATTATGGGTTGTCTCCCTATCTAAAATATAAGGCTTTGTGAGAGTACGAATCTTTGTTACTGATAAATTATAAGCCCCTGCACTGTGCCTGGCACATAAAGGCTATTCAGAAACTATTTGGGGATCAGGTGAATGAGTGAATATTGACTTTCCAAAGGACCTAGAGGTTCAATACCTACTGATTGATTAAGTGAATGAATAAATGTCTTTTCTGGAGTTGTTTTGGTGCACAAGAAAGATCATCAAATTAAATCGGTCAGAAAAAGAACCAGCCGTGAGTTTTATTTCCTTTCTCTTTTCCTTGACAGAGGCACGGGCTGAGAGTGTGTACTCTTACAGACCGAACTGGGTTCAAATCCCACCAGGGATACTTCAGTGCCATTTAGCCTCCCATCACCCTGAGTCCCTTCCATGTACCACGGGTTCAAGAATAATATCTACCTCTTAAGGCTGTCATTCAGAATCAAGAGATTATACCGCATAAGCACTTAACCACAGCAGATGGCACATTGAAACTGCTCTGTGGTGGGGGCCTGGGTGGCTCCGTGGGTGAAGCGTCCGACTCTCGATCTCAGCTCGGGTCGGGATCTCAGGGTCTTGAGTTCAAGCCCTGTGTTGAACTTAAAAAAATAATCGATCAAACAAAGTACCCTTGAGTAGAAAGAATACGCAGAAAGTGCTCTATGGACAGTAGCTACAACTACTGCATGTTCAGTGATGAACTGTTCTTACACACTTGACTCCCCGAGAGCTACCGTTGAGAACCAGAAGCCTGAGACCAGGTCGCGTAGTCTCGCTCTCTGCTCCTCAAAGTTGGACTTGTATCTCTAGAGATGACTCAGCATCTAAACACACGGGCTAGCTGAGAACGAGGGTGGTCACACACATTCCTTTACCATCAACTTCCCTGATGGCTCTCTTTCCTTCCATCTAATCTACCACCTCCCAAATAACAATTAAAAAAAAAAAAAAAAAACCTACATCAAATGCTTTCCTTCTAACACACCCAATCAGGCTAAAATTCTGTACTTTTACTCCAGCTGTGATGTTTATTCCTTCTTTCTTTTACTCATTCCTTTAGATAACCATTCAACAGTATGTATAGAGGCTGACCTCTGTGCTACATGCTGGGTATGTATCAGCGGGTAAATCGGCTCAAGGCACCTGCCACTAGAGCTTACGACCTAATGGGCAGAGAAGGCAATAAACAAGTGTACAAATATAGAATCACAAGCTGTGATGGATGCTCTGAAGGATATGGTGAAAGATAATGACAGACAGTGAGGTTAGACCTAATTAAAGTAGGGTGGAGGGAGGGAAGTTACCTTTAATAGCGAGAAATGAGGCATATAAGGCTAGATTTGTAGTTGGCTTTTACCTACCAATCTCTCTGCTTCTCCGGCAGACTGCAAGCTTTTCGATGACACCATGAGATCTTTTTTTTCCCTTAGGTTTATGTGTTTATTTTGAGGGAGAGGGAGCACAAGCAGGGGAGGGGCAGAGAAAGAGGGAAAGAGAGAATCCCCAGCAGGCTCTGTGCTGTTAGCACAGAGTGCAACGCTGGGCTCGATTTCCTAAACTGTGAGATCACGACTTGAGCCGAAAGCCAGAGTAGGACGCTTAACAGACCGAGCCACCCAGGCGCCCCAGCAACAAAGGATCTTAAATTACATATATAAGCTCTACACCCCACCTGGCCAGGTGCACAAATATCTTAGGTTAAATAGGGTTTACCTCGTTGGCTCTTACTGACCTGGGGTGTGTTCAGGAGAGAATGGGAAAAATGGGATTCCTAACAGCTGTAATTTTGTGAAAGCTACAATTTTTAAATCAGATATCACATCTGATGGATTTTCTTCAAAATCTCTTAATGTTTTTTTTTAACCTCTGTTAGTATAGACGAATTTTCTTCTCATACTGAGTTTAGAACCATCGTTTCTTTTACTTTTCTGATTGGGGTTAGCTACTAAGAGTATTATGTAGATCGAACCGGCAAGAACGGGCTCCAAAAGAAATAGAAAACTTGTAAGCTTGGAGGAAACTGATCTTAAATGCAGTTGAAAGAATAAAATAGAGTACTTTTCTGTGATTATTGTTATTTTATGTAACAGATAGCCTTGCATTTATAGTTGATGCTTTCTGAAAAGAGGCAGGGATCTTGGCATGGTTTGACCACGTTTTCAGGATGAGCTTACATAAAAAGAAGAGAAAAGAACAAAGCCCACGAAATAGTACAATATGACCCCTGGCATATTCCTTTTTTTTTTTTTTTTCCTCTCCTGAGAATAAAGGCAAAGACAATCGAGATCCTCTGGAAAAGAAAGCTGCCTCCCACTGTTCATTCATGAGCTTTCAGCTGTAATTAAACATCTAATGCTCCAGATGGCTAAGTATTCAAAATTAGTACATTTCCGCTCCACTGAAACAGTTTATTTTCGAATGTTCAAAATACTATCCAGTGGCGCTCAACAAGTGAGCAAGGGAAGCTTCCATAATTCCGAAAGGGAGATTAGATGCCTCGTGGACAAAGTCACGATTCAATAATACTTTTTTGCATCTTCTTTTTTTCTATTGACCTATAGGCGAATTCTTAAAACTTAGATGGTACATGTATTTGTGTTGCATGTAATGCCCATCCTGCTTTAGGAGAGAATCCCTCCTCTTCGCTGGATGAGAATGCAATCCCTTGCTCTCTAGAAGCAGAGTGTACTTCTTTGCCTCTTGACTTTGGGTCTGGTTATGTGATTTGTTTTAGCCATTGGCCTGTGGGCAGAAGTGATAGCATGCCAGGGCTAGCCTAGGCTTCTAGAGCATCATGTATCTCTACCTGCCTGATGACACTCTCGTGCCTCTACAATGGTCATGAAAAGCATCTCTCACTACGTAGCTGATACCCCTCTACCCGGTGCCCAAAATGAAACACACGTGCCACAAAACTGAGCACAATCCATATCAAAAGGTCAAGTTCAGCTGGACCCTCATCGTGGAGCACAGCTGCCTAGCTGGGCTCAACCCACATCAACAGACCCCCTGGTTGGACAGCAGACACATGAGGAGGAAGAAATAATTGCTCTGTCACTGAGTTTTGGGGTTGTTTGTCAGGCAGCAATAGGTAACTGATACACTATGCCACTGCCCCACTCCCTGAGGTTGTTAGGGGAAGGAAGTGGGAGGGACAGACAATGCAGGCTACCTAAAGGAAATATCAAAAACTATTGTTTTAGGCTTATTTATCTTACACCCCCCCCCCCAACCGATTTTAAACTTCTCAGGTCCATGGGAATGTAAGCTGGTGCAGCCACTCTGGAAAACAGGATGGAGGTTCCTCAAAAAACAAAAAATAGAACTACCCTATGACCCAGCAATTGCACTACTAGGCATTTATCCAAGGGATACAGGTGTGCTGTTTCGAAGGGGCACATGCACCTCCATGTTAATAGCAGCACTATCAACAACAGCCAAAGTATGGAAAGAGCCCAAATGTCCACTGATGAATGGATAAAGAAGATGTCATATATATATATATATATATATATATGGTATATATATACAATGGAGTTTTCCTCCTCAATCAAAAAGAATGAAATCTTGCCATTTGCAACTACGTGGATGGAACTAGAGGGTATTATGCTAAGCGAAATTAGTCAGAGAAAGACAAAAATCATATGACTTCACTCATATGAGGACTTTAAGACACAGAACAGATGAACATAAGGGAAGGGAAACAAAAATAATATAAAAACAGGGAGGGGGACAAAACCGAAGAGACTCATAAATATGGAGAACTGAGGGTTATGGGAGGGGTTGTGGGAGGGGGGATGGGCTAAATGGGTAAGGGGCACTAAGGAATCTACTCCTGAAATCATTGTTGCACTATATGCTAACTAATTTGGATGTAAAATTTAAAAAATAAAAAATAAAACAATAAAAAAAAACCTTCTTAGGTCCATAAAATTATGTTATTCCTCTTCAACACATCAACAGTAACCACTCAGAATTCTGTAGACCTGACTTTATTAAAAATTCTTTGGGGTGAAAGCATCAGTACAACTATTTTCTTGAACAAAGACCCACAGTTTGACATCTTTCTCTTCCCTGCAAATTCACTTCAGGGCACAAACTGTAGAGAGAGATACTTTTAAATTTTTCTGCTAAATGAAAATTTGATTACGCATCTAAGCACCGTTTCTGCTTTGTCAAAGATCTACTTATTAGATTATATGCCGTGTTTCTACTGGGCACTCTTCCTAAATGATTTCATTGAGTATTTAGAACAACACTGCAAGGTAGTTAGTGTGAATTAGCAAATGGATTCAGAAACGTTAAATAATATACTCAAGGCAACACGGCTAGGCGGTAAGGATTCATGCCAGGAGAACCTGATCCCAAATTTTACCCCAAGTATCTTCCAAGGAATGAAATCATTAACAAAATAATTTAAATTTCTAACATATATTAAGATATATAGCGGTGTCTGGGTGGCTCAGTCAGTTGAGCGTACAACTCCCGGTTTAGGCTTAGGTCATAATCTCTCAGGTTGTGAGATTGAGCCCCACGTGGGGCTCTGTGCTGGCAGCATGGAGCCTGCTTGGGATGGGATTCTCTCTCTCTCTCTCTCTCTCTCCTTCCTTCTGCTCCCCCCCCCACTCGTGCTGTCTCTGTCTCTCTCAACATAAACTTAAAAAATGTTTTTAAATATATAAAGTAGGGTTGAGAAACAGAAGTACTCTACTGAATAATATGGCATTTAAAAAAATTTTTTTTAATGTTTATTTATTTTTGAGAGAGAGACAGAGCATGAGTGGGGGAGGAGCAGAGAGACAGGGAGACACAGAATCCGAAGCAGGCTCCAGGCTTTGACCTGTCAGCACAGAGCCCAATGCGGGGCTCAAACCCACGAACCGTGAGATCATGACCGAAGCCGAAGTCGGACGCTTAACCAACTGACCCACCCAGGCACCCCTAATATGGCATTTTAGTGTTAATATAAAAAGCAACAGAAACCTTTTCATGTCTTTCAGAGAGAAGTAAAGTTCTTTGAGATGTATATATTGTCTTCCAAGGGCTCTGATTCACTCTTAATGTGCAGAGTGAACAATTCTGTAATCACATACTTTATATAATCTCTGTCTTCCTTACCAAAAGGTAAGCTCCAGAGGGCAGGGTTGTGTCTGTCATATGTCCTATTGTTTTGTCCAGTACAGTCCTGACACAGTAATTCAGTGAGTTAGCGACAAAGGTGAAAATTCAGTGGATATTTGTTGAATAAAAACAAAATGAGTGGGTTCTTAAAGAGTGCACTTGCCGGCACCTGGGTGGCTGAGTCAGTTAAGAGTCTGACTCTTGGTTTCAGCTCAGGTCATGATCTCACGATTTGTGAGTTCAAGCCCCACACCAGGCTCTGCACTGACGCTATGGGGCCTGCTTGGGATTCTCTCTCTCTCTCTCTCTCTCTCTCTCTCTCTCCCTTCCCTGCTCATGCACTCTCTCACTCAAAAATACAAATTAAAAAAAAAAAAAAAGAGTAAACCTAATTCTCTTCTTTTCTGCTTCGAACCATTCCCTAACACCCCACAGATATATAAATACTGCCCTACCCACTTAGTCTAGTATATTCCAACCTAATTGAAGATTCCTTTTCTAAAGAAAAGTAAACTGACAGTATTGACAGATATTGACAGTAAACTGACAATATCCCACTTTGAACCTGCACATTGCTTTCTCTATCCAATTCACTTATTCTGAGCTGATGATGTTTCTACCTCTCAGTTTACGTCAAGGAAATGTATTTCCCTGAATGCTTGCAACCGGCCCCCAATCGAATCAACTGTCAAGATGGCCTATAAAACCGATACGTGGGAAGCCAAAGTAGAAACCATTATGGAGTTGCAACTCGCAAAGAACCGTGTGCTATGGAAACAAATAAAAAGAAAGGGAAAGTGAGAAATGGAGTAAGTGAGATAAGGAGTCCACCTGTCTCTTTGGTTTAAGAATAAAAGGCAACCAGACATTAGGACAGGAAAGGACATGGAAGGTGGTTAGAAAAAATAGAGCTAAAGTAGGCATTCTTGAATAGAAAGGAGGCTGGCTTGCAGAATTAGGTGAAGAGCAAAAGAGGATCTTGATGTTGGGAAGAATCACGAGGGGCCCAAGTGCTCCATGGGAGAGAATTCGTGGGCAGAATCTGAACGATCTCTGTGGCGATTACACACAGGAACAATGGGAAGAAAAGAAGGACAAGAATCGAGGCTTCTATTATTTTGTCACCTTTAATACGTAGATTCTGTTGTTCATCCTCCTTTGGGGACTCAACTTCTCCCTGGCTATGCCTTGTCTTTTCTGTGTCTACAGATTCTCGCTATCTCATTCTGTAGGGACACAGGTGTCTGGGTGAACTACATATGTAGGTCGCTGCAAAGGATGGTCAGCAGGACCAACCTCCTGGATTAGAGGTGAGGACGGGAGGGTGGCAGGCCCTCACTGATCTGCCCGATCCTGGAATGGAGAACCACCGCAGGCCTTCTCCAGGATAGAAAACAAGGTAGATACACTGGGGAAGGAGGCAAGGTTGGAAGAAATACTGGAAATTACAAATTATTGTTTTTAATGTTTATTTTTGAGAGAGAGAGAAAGAGAGAGCATGAGCAGGGGAGGGGCAGAGAGAAAGGGGGACAAAGAATTCGAGTCAGGTTCCAGGCTCCGAGCTGTCAGCACAGAGCCCAACGCGGGACTCGAACTCACACGGTGTGAGAACATGACCTGAACCAAAGTCAGAAGCCCAACCAACTGAGCCACCCAGGTGCCCCTGGAAATTACCCATTAATTTGAGCACTGCATTTGAGGGTATCTAGCCAGACATCTTCATTTTATTGATATGGAAGGATAAAAGGGGAGGGAATGCTAAATGTAAAACACCACTTTGAAATGTTATTTTTCAAGGAAGAGCTTGAGACCCCTGAAGTAAAGCAATGAAGGAAATACATCTTTACATTCTTCACATGGTAGCAGCAAACAATTTTAATTATATTAGGTCAGATCTGATGTGGTTTTCTTAAAGCAGATTCTTGCTTAGAGCGGCTGTGCGTTAAATCCATTAAATATGTGAAAACACTGTGCATTCAGGAAAAATTAATTTGAAATTTGTCATGTCGCTTTCCTCTGTTTTGACTTTGGCTACTCATTTACATTTAGAAATAGAGCGTCAAGGATGGGTGAGTTCTTCCAGTGTTCAGATCATTTAATCTGCAACAACTCTGTTTTAAAAGCAAGATAATCTTCACCCATGTGATTAACAGACTGCTGATTTGAACGTAAACACCTTGGGATAAGTCGCCGATCAGTCTCGTGAAAATGACGCAGGGGAGTCAGACTATTTTCTCTTTGGAAATAACAACCATTCTACCCCAGCACAATCCTCTGTTTCGCCCCGCGTTCTGAAGTGCGTAAGTATATTGTTTTTACTGTGAGCTGCTGCAAATCTTCTCTGGGAGTGAGAAGGGTATAAATCCATAAATAGAGTCGAAGTGAGTCATGGATTAGTCAATAGGGAAATGGTCAAAGGGCTGTGCTTATCTATATGGCCAGAACAGTCCTTCTGGTTAGGCTCTGGCATGAAATACAATACCACCACCCACTTCATAGTAGGTGAGGATATGGAGAAGTTATAACACCTGGTAGCCACCCAATCTAAAAGAGAAGCAAGCCAGTCATGCCTTTCCCATTTTGACTCACAAAACCCAAAGACCGGAGTGGGCTTTCTGGGTCATCCAGATCTACTCTTCCCTCTGATGCTGGAATGCCCTAGATTCTGTACTCAATCTCTAGGTGAGCAGGTTCAGGGACAGAGTATCCTATCCCTCTCTGGCTCAGATCTTCCCAAGACTTTTCGGAATAAGGGGTCAAAATATCGCTCCCCTCCTTTGTCATCTATTGGTCGGGCAAGTCACATTTTCTCTGTTACAAACTAAAACCCAATGATGCATGTCGGCTCTCAGACACTTCCTGCCTTAAGACGAGTTGGGGCATAAAAGGAATCTACTTCCAATAGTTAATAAGCTATTAACTAGCCTTACTTTAATGATTCAGGCATCTCAGCCTTTTTTGTTCTTCTGTTTTTCTCTTACTTTTCTCTTGTAACAAAACTACACAAAGCATACCGAGACAGAAAGCTCCTATAAATTATCTGTAGTCATTTTCTCAGCCCCTAGTTACGGGATTAAAGGCTTTCTTCTCTTCAGACCTTGACCTTGGAATAAAAGTCAGACCATTTCAACTGAAGCCTTTAGAGCTGCTCTGTTAACATAGTAGTTGCTAGCCACACGTGGCTACTGAACACTTACAATACGGTCAGCGTGGGGGCACCTGGGTGGCTCAGTCGGTCGAGCCTCCGACTTCAGCTCAGGTCATGATCTCACGGTTCATGAGTTCCTGCTTCAAATTCTGTCTCTCTCTCTCTCTCTCTCTCTCTGCCCCTCCCCCACTCACACTCTGCCTCTCTCTCTCTCTCTCTCTCTCTCTCTCTCTCAAAAAACAACAACAGGGGCACCTGGGTGGCTCAGTCGGTTAAGCGGCCGACTTCGGCTCAGGTCATGATCTCGCGGTCTGTGAGTTCGAGCCCCGCGTTGGGCTCTGTGCTGACAGCTCAGAACCTGGAGCCCATTTCAGATCCTGTGTCTTCCTCTCTCTCTGCCCCTCCCCTGTTCATGCTCTGTCTCTCTCTGTCTTAAAAATAAATAAACGTTAAAAAAAAATTAAAACAACAACAACAACAACAACAAAACAATATGGTCAGTGTGATTGAAGAACAGAATGTTTCATTAAATGTTTAATTCGTTAAAATTTTCAAATTAAAGCAGTGTAAACTATGTTTCCATTAAATATTACTTTATTGCCCTAGCAGATTATATTTTACTTGCACCAGGGCATTGTGTAAGATATAATTATTGCATTATAGTGTGGTTCTGGTCCTCACATCATTTCCAGAGCACACATAAATGCACGACCAATCTACTATTGCCAATGCTCGATTCAGCTTGAATGATTTTTTTTTCTGTGCGTGGAGGTAACATCACAATATGTTTATTCGTATATTTTATATACACAGAAGTTACAGTGATACTTATAGAAGCCATACTCGAAAACTAATTGAAATACTTATTTTATAGTTTTGCAATGTTTATACACACACACACACACACACACACACACACACACAGGAGAGGGGTGAGGGGAGAGACACAGAATCCAAAGCAGGCTCCACATTGACAGCAGACAGCCTGATGCGGGGCTCAAACCCATGAACCATGAGATCATGACCTGAGCCAAAGTCGGACACTTCACTGACTGAGCCACCCAGACGCCCTGAAGTACTTATTTTAATCTAATAGATTTAAATTCTATTTCTACTATAAAAAGTAAATACGGACAATTTTTTAAATTTGAAACAAAGGCACACTACTTAGGCAGAATCAAATGGAAATCAGAAGCCAGTGTTATAACCATAACAGTAATGAAGAAAAGAAGGAGACTGAGAGAAAATATCAGAGTTTTCACAAAGAATGACAGGTGCAATTTGCTGGGGCAGAGCAGAAGACAAAAGCTGTTTCTTTGTGTGAAAAAAAAAAAATCATACAAAATTAAGCAAAGCCGAGACATTTTCAGCAAATATATTATGAATGTGATAACAAGCTTAAACAGTCAAAAGCAATCAGTGGAATTAGTTTACTGAAATCAGATTTTACATCCAATAAAACTTTAAATAATTTTTCAGTGGGGTCTGACTTTGTAACTCTGGCCAACTGTCTATTACTTTGGATCCTTACACAAAATAGAACCCCATGTTTATTTATGTTTTCAGAATGCCATTTTTAATGGAGACATGGTAAAATAAGTCATTATCATCATTATTGATATTTTGTTGGAAATTTTATTAAAAATTTCAATAGGAAAAAATTTAAAAGACATCTTAAGATCTTTGGTTAATCCACCAAATGACTGCATATAAAATCCAAGATCTTAAGATATTAAACACTAATTGATTAAAAATTTGAAGGGGCAACTGCGTGGCTCAGTCCATTGAGCGTCCGACTTCCATTCAGGTCACGGTTCTGCAGTTCATGTGTTCAAGCCCCCCATCGGGCTGCTACTGTCAGTGTGGAGCCCGCTTTGGATCCTCTGTCTCCTTCTCTCTCTGCCCACTCCCCCACTCTCTCTCTGTCTCTCAAAAATTAATAAAAATTTAAACATAAAAAATTGGGAACATTGCAAATATTTTTTGTTAGTTTTAGTTGAGTTGTGTGATAAAGTCACTGCCTGATGAATACTTTACTTACCTTTTGTTTCCATGGACTTCCAAAATTACATAGAAATGTCAATTCCCACCCTTAAAAATCAAATTCACGGCATCAGTATTTTTCAATCTGCTAAATCGAAGAATTTTAGCTAGATATGGGAAAAACAGCCCCTATTACGACAGACATTGCTGTAGCCATATTAGGCCCCAAAAAAATCTGGATTTATTGGAATTTTAAAACAAAAGAGTGATGTTTTCTCTATTGTTTTATACAATATGTATGATACATATTGATGGTATCTGTGATCAGTTTTTGGAGGCAGGCTCTATGAAAATTGTCACAGATAGAGGTGTTAAAATCATTGTGTACAAACCAAGTGCTATGAAAAATCATCCATTTATGAAACTCTTAAGAGAAGACAATTTAATGATCTTGTATTCTTTGCAAATGCTTGCCGGTTGAACTGCAGAAGGGTTTTAAAAAAATTTACTGTAAACTCTAGCTCAAGATTTTCTTAAAAGAAATGCTTGCCAAATGTTCAATAACCAAAGACAGAAAAAGTGGCAGTATGATTCGTGTCACAAAAAAATGACGGTGTGATTTATGGTTTCTCACTGATGTGACACTGCATATAAATAAGTTACATTTGATGCTCCCAGGAAAGTAAAAGCTTATTTGTGGCCTAGCAATACCGTCTGGGAATGTATGTTGAAATAGAAACTTTCCTTGATAAAATTCAATAACAATTATTTTGCCATTATTTCTAGTATGAATCAATATGTCAAAGATTTTATTTTTTAATATGTTTTCAATGTTTTTATTTCTTTTTGAGAGAGAGAGAGAGAAAATGAATGAGCGGGGGAGGGGCAGAGAGAAGGGGCGACAGAGGATATGAAGCAGGCTCTGCGCTGACAGCAGTGAGCGTGACATAGGGCTCAAACTCGCAAACCGTGAGGTCGTGACCTGAGCTGACCTCGGGCGTTCAACCCACTGAGGCACCCAGGCACCCCAATATGTCAAAGATTTTAATTGTAACAAACGCTTTTATATAAATTGCTGCCACCACTAAAAGAAAAACATGAATAATGCTTTGTTAATTTTAATAAATTTAAAGGGGCTTTTCATTTTACACAATACCACTTCGAATTTGATGGCAGGAATACTGAGTTGACACAAGAGTTGGTGAATTCACTCAACTCAGTTTTAAAACTATGTCAGATCAGTTCTAAAAACAATAAGCCAATTTGTCAAATGGATGCAAATATTAAAGGAAAATGACTTTTTAGGAACCGCTTCTATTACCGGAAACACTTTTAAGTACGGGTTAAACTTACCCGCGCATGTGAACTTACTTTTTTCAATGGCAGATCCTGCAAAATCTAAATACACACCAAGCACTCCTGATGCAAGTTTAAGATCCCAATTAAGATGTTGTATGTGTAGATTACGTGTCAGGTTTTGAAGACATTCTCTGAAAACAAAATTAAAAACATCTCATAAATAGTGTTTTAAATGGAACCTATTTGAAATGGTAAGAGCCTTGATCTATAGGGTTAAACAAAATATATACCCACGTTATTTTTATCAGGCATGAGTCTATACTGATCTAAATAAATGATGGTTTTATTTATCTTCAGTAAATACATAAATGAAGGAAAATAGGTAAATCTCCCACACAGAATTCCAAATGATTTATGGAGATGCTCTCCTGTCAAGGAAGTCGAACATAACTATCCTACCCCTTAAGTCTTCCTTCCAAGAGGTACAATACGGAAAGGGCTCGGGGAGTAACTTGGCAGTGGAGATACACGAAAAACACCACCTCAGGTGATCAAGGTTAACATCTGCGTTGAGTCCTGTTGAGAGCATGTACCCTTGATATGAAGTGATGACATTGGCAACATACTTCAGTGGTCTTCCTCCTAGACATCCCTAACCTCTACGGTATGTGTGTTTGTCAACATTAACAACAAACAATTAATTCAATTCTCATACAATTTACCTGGAGATAGCATCAGATCCCACAGAGTGAGGTCCTACAGGACTGACCGCTCCCCTGCCCCACGTCAGACACCAATCTCACATCCTGGCTGTCACCTGTGCTTTGGACCAACAACTATAGACCCCCTTCTCAGGTTCTATTGATTCGGTAGAATGGCTCATAGAACTCAGAGAAACAGTTTATGTACTAGATTACCAGCTTATTACAAAGTAGATTAATGGATGGGAATGAAGAGCCAGATGTTTCTGTCCCCCTAGGGAGTCTGGGGGTCTGCACACATTGCTGATCTGGTTCACCATCACGAAAGCTCTCTGAATCGCATCCTTTTGGGTTTTTATGGAGACTCGTTATATAGGCATGATGAAGTCATTGGACATTAGCAGCTGGTTCAACCTCCAGCCCCTCCCTCCTCCCTCACAGGTGGGGAGGGGTGGGGTACTGAAAGGTCCAAACCTTCAATCACATGACTTGTTCCCTGGCAACCGGCCCCCATCCTTAGGTACTTACCAAAAGTCACCTCACTAACATAAACTCAGGTGTGGTTGAAAGGTTTTTGGTTTTTGCTTTTTGCTTTTAAAGAATGTCAAGACACCTTTATGGCTGTCTTCACTTAGGAAATTCTAAGAGTTCTAGGGGCTCTGCACCAAAGCTGGGGATGAAGGCCAAACATGCATTTCTTACTATAAATCACAACATCACAACCCCTGTATAATCATGAGAAAAACATGAGACATGTTCAGTCCAGTTCAGGGACCTTCTCCAAAATACTGACCAATACCCTCCAAACTGTCAAAATCATCAAAGCAAAAAGTCTCAGAAACCATCACAGTGAAAAGAAGCTAAAAAGACAGGGTGGATGTCCTAGGTGGGGTCCTGGAGCAGAAAAAAAGGCATTAGGTAAAAAGAAAGGAGATCTGTGTAAAGCATGGATGTTAAAACTAACGAATCATTATGGGCTTATTCATTATGACAGACATACCATACTAATGTTGAGATGCTAGGGGTAAGGAAAATTAGGCATAGGGTACACAGGAATCTGTCTACCACAGCCACAACTTTTCTGTAAATCTAAAGCTATTCTAAAATAAAAACGTACGGCTCAGTCGATTGAGCGTCTGACTCTTGATTTCAGCTAAGGTCATGATCCCAGGGTCATAGGATCGAGCCCCACACCAGGCTCCGTGTCAGGCTCTGCATTCAGCACGGAGCCTGCTTGGAATTGTCTTTCTCTCTCTCTCTACTACCGCCCCCCCACCCCGTCCCTTTCCCCGACTCACACGTTCTCTCTAAAATTAAAAAAAAATTAAGAATAAAATGAAATAAAAATATTATCATAAGCATTTAATCTCATTTGTTTTTTTTTTCCATTTTTTAATGCAGCTAATAAAAATTTTTAAATTTCATCTATGGCTCACATGATGATCCTTTTATAAAGATCCTTTTATAAAGGATCCGGTTATAAGGAACTGCACTAGAGGGGCACTGGGGTAGCTCAGTCAGTTAAGCGTCCGACTGCAGCTCAGGTCATGATCTCATTGTTTGTGAGTTCGAGCCCCATTTTGGGCTCTGTGCTGACAGCTCAGAGCCTGGAGCCTGTTTCAGATTCTGTGTCTCGTTCTCCCTCTATCCCTTCACCGCTTGCACCCTGTCTCTCTCTCTCTCTCTCTCAAAAAATAAACATTAAAAAATTTTTTTAAAAAAAGAAGAAAAAGAACTGGGCTAGAGAATAGGGTTGCCATGGAGTAAACAGCAATAAACCTGTTGTCGGGAAAATTCTGGTTTTTAAGGCTGCCCTTGCCACTTACCACATGTATCACATGCTCTCTTAGCCTGAGGTTCTCAAACACCCAATGAGAATAAAAGGGTTGTTGCAAAGATCACATAAGACAGTTCGTTTGAAGGACGCCAGCATAGTTCCCATCCAGTAAGGAACAAACACTTGTTGACTGACTGCTAACATGGACTGGTTTCTTGCTCTTGCAAAAGGAGGCAAATCATTGCAATGCAGTCTGAAGCTCTGGGGAATTACAGAGAAAGGAATAATTACATGTTGGGAAGGTTTCCCAGAGAGAACAACATGTGACCTGGATCTTCGAAGATTGACTACAGGTCCAGGAAAACTGTTGATTCCCATTTGGCTATCTCCAGTCTCGATGTTAAACACGTGAGATAGAATGATTTTGTTCTCCCACCCTTAGCGTTCTATTCCCATCCTCTTGGTCATTATTTTCTTGGCTGCCAAGCCGCCATGTTCTCCTTGGGTCTGTCCTGAGACAACATAAAAGTGATACTCTAAAATTTCCACATCTGGGGCACCTGGGTGGCTCAGTCGGTTAAGTGTCCGACTTTGGCTCAGGTCATTATCTCGTGGTCTCTGAGTTCAAGCCCTGTGTCGGGCTCTGTGCTGACAGCTCGGAGCCTGGAACCTGCTTCGGATTCTGTGTCTCCCTTTTTCTTAGCCCCTACCCACTTGTTTTCTCTCTCTCTCTCTCTCTCTCTCTTAAAAATAATAAACATTTGGGGCGCCTGGGTGGCTCAGTTGGTTAAGCGTCCGACTTCGGCTCAGGTCATGATCTCGTGGTTTGTGAATTCAAGCCCCGCGTCGGGCTCTGTGCTGTCAGTTCAGACCCTGGAGCCTGCTTCCGATTCTATGTCTCCTTCTCTCTCTGCCCCTCCTCCACTTGTGCTCTGTCTCTCTATCAAAAGTAAATAAATGTAAAAAAAATTAAAAAAAAAATAAACATTAATTTTTTTTAATTTCCACATTTTATAATTCATTCATTTATAATTATCATATGCACCAACTTATCTTTGCTTGGAGCTTAAAAGAGTATTTTTTTTGTATTGAAGTATAGTTACAACATACTAGTATACTGTATACATATATATAGTGTATATTTGTATATAGTATGCTAGCATTAGGATACTGTATATATTATATAGCATCAGTATACTGGATATAGTATAACTACGTTAGTTATGTAGTTATGTTGTAGTAATGTTAACCCAACATCCACGAATATTTCATTAGTTTCAGGTGTACAACATAGTGATGTCACAACTCTACACACTATGCTTTGCTCACCTCAAGTGTAGTCACCATCTGTCACCATCACAATGCTATTACAATACCACTGCCTATATTCCCTATGCTGATTTTAATGCGTTGGAATAAAGGGGCTTAGTCACCACCCACTACCTAATCGATTGACATAACCCTTAAG
The DNA here is from genome assembly GCF_018350195.1 of Panthera tigris. NCBI lineage: Eukaryota > Metazoa > Chordata > Mammalia > Carnivora > Felidae > Panthera > Panthera tigris. The sequence goes on along the minus strand of NC_056660.1, from coordinate 95,049,792 downwards.
TTGTTCAAATTTGGCTGTAGCGCTAAGAAAACTGGCCCATGGTTTGCTTCCCAGTGGAAGATGGACGATTAACTCCACCTCCAGCCTAATCCCTCAGGGATGACGATCTCTTCTCCTGAAGGACTTGGCTTTCAAGCCACCCATCCATCTTGTATCTACCCTCTATCATTCTCTCACTTCACCAATATTGTCTCAGTGCTTACCACGTACCAAGTACTGGTGACACATTCTTCGGAATGAATGTGTTCTCATGTCTTTCTCACAGGTGTCTGTCATATTTTCCGAGGAAGGTGTAAACAACTTCAAGACTCAGTTTATGGTTTCCTCTCTCTTCTGCCACTTTCTTGGGCTCCTATCCACTTCTGTCACACCCTGCACACACACCCACCTCCCATCGCTACCCACCGCCATACTATCAGGGGGCAGGAATTCCTGTCCCCTTCTGGTGGTCCTTCGAACTAGACTAAGAATGGAATTGACTTGAGGCAGATTAACAGGAGAAAATCAAACTTAACTGCATGAGTAACAGGGAATCCACACCAACACGGAAACGCCAAAGACCGCCAGGCAAAATGAGGTACACGTCACCCTGAACTAAGAAGAACGGGCTGGGGGTCCGAGACTTCACAGGGAGCGAATGCACTTCATAGGAGAGTAAGAAGAGTGGATGTCAGGGTAATTAGATGTTTGTCCTGCCTGATAGCTGGGACACTCAGATAAAATTTATCTCCGATCACGACCTTTATGCTGGGAAAGAGCCCCAATCTAGATGCTTCTCTGTAGTTAAGGGAGGGGTTGAGGTTTCCCTTGAGCCTACAGGGTCTCGATTGCTTTAGCTCAAAATAATCTTCATGCTATCTTGGGGTGGCCTGCCCTCAGTCCCTACAACACCTGCTTTACTTTCCTACCTACAAGGGAGGCAGGGATGGGCTTCGAAGGGCATTGTGTATAAAGGAGAAAACCAGTGAAGGATATGAGCGCCTTATTTGTAGATAGGAAGTTATCTGGCCCTCTACTGCAAACTTCCCTGACCCTACAGGGCAACTTCGTCAGTATTATGAAATCTGCTTTCCAGTGATTGTGATTCAATTCAGGTTTATCTCTTGGCCAGCCCCCTCCTTTACGTGATAAGTCACCAAAAGTTGCTTTTAAGTATCAGCAGCCCCTGACCTTACCAATGGGGTGGGGGGGGGGGCGGTGAAGACTCGCATTCTCACAGGAAATGAGGATGGAGGGAAGGGGGGCGTTGGGGGAGTAGTTCGGGATCTCCCCCATGCAGCTCTTTCCCTTGGTACAAACCCTGACAGAGCTTTTCACCCAGTATGAGCGGGAGTGTGAGTTCAGGGCACCGATGCACCAACCTGAACCAGCAGTGGATTGGAGTCTGACACAGACCAGATCTCAGGCTCTGAAAGCTATTCAACTTAATTACTCTCCCAGCACGGAGCAAAATGGGAAACTGGGCGCTATAATCAGCGCCAGTCTTCTTGACTGGTCCGATTGTTAAGGCTGCAGGGGGAATCAGTTGCGGCGGGGGATGGGGGGGCTCCCGGGTTTCCTTCCTACCCCTTAGTTGTTATTCCGAGGAATGCATTTAATTAGAGGGAGAACTCGGCTGTTTGCTTTCTAGGAGTTGGCTCTTTCTTAGGTGTTCCTACCGGCGCCTTTGCTTTGCTGAAAAACAACAAAAACAACAAAAACACAGCAAAAAGCAAAGGCCTGTTTACAAGGAGACCACATCTTTGGCTTCCGTCTCCCAGCATTCTCCCACACCAAAGGAAAGCAAGGTAGTGTGATGCAAATAGCCCCACAGTAGGCCACCTTTGCCAACCCCGGGACCTGTTTTCAACTGCATTCAAACTAGAACCCTCCAAAGACCCGTGAACTGTAAATAACTTGGGCTGTGAAAGGGGTCAGCTTGGTTTAATTTGGAGTTTCACAGAGCTTTTCTATAGCAATTCAAACACCGGTGAACAGACCCCCTCCGGGGCCTTTAAAAAAAAAAAAAAAATTTCCAGGGCCGGCACCTCTATTTACGCTTTAGACTCCTGCCTGTCTGGTGGAGGTCTGCTCTTAAAAGCTAATGAGCTCTGGCTGCCCCGGGCGCTCAGTGGCGGACTGCCTCCTCCACGCAGGCCTAAAATCTGAGCCGCTGCGTCCGGTGCCCACTGAGGAATCCAGTGGAGAGAAAGCAGGTGCAAAAAAGCCACGCAGAGGTTAATGGGGAGGCTGAGGACCCTTGGACAGTGGCCAAGCTGAGCAGACCTTGTGGTCACTGAGTGAGGCTCTCTCCTTCTGCAGGGGAGGAAGGCTCCCAGTCTGGCCCTGTCACGCTAGGGTCCTCTCAGGAGTATCTTCATTGCCTTCTTTTCTTCTAAAATACATCCTCAAAGGGGAGCCTGGGTGGTTCAGTCGGTTAAACGTCCAACTGCGGCTCCGGTCATGATCTCACTGTGGGTTCAAGCCCCACATCTGGCTCTGTGCTGACTGCTCGGAGCCTGGAGCCTGCTTCAGATTCTGTGTCTCCCTCTCTCTCTGCTCCTCCCCCACTCATGCTCTGTCTCTCTCTCAATCAAAAATAAACATTAAAAAATTTTTTTTAATATATCCTCAAATCTACAGTGGCCAGAAAAGTCAGAGGGAATACTGTCTTTACTCTCTGCCTGTCCCTTCAGAAGTCATTGATGGAAAGATCCAGAATCCCAAAGGATCACAAGGGGGAAGTGGTCCAGATGGAAAGATGTCACGGCCAGAAGGGTTCTAAGGACACTTTGTATCCTGCTAACCAGTCTCTGTAGACATATTGGCCTCCCTCGGTCTGTCGAAATGATTTCAATTTCTCAGACTCGCGCTTTAGCCTCTCAGAAAACAGCTTAAATCGTGGCAAAAAAGATTCAAGTTAGCTCTTAGGAGGGACATTTTTCCTGCCAGAACGTGAGGCGTGGAATACTAAATACGGTTTTAGCATGTCTGGCTCTGAGGATATTGAAGAGAAAGCAGAGATTTTGAATGTTTTTTTTCCCGAGGTTATAAGAACTCTTCTGCTTTGAACCAGATGACTCCTCAAAAGTGGCAAACTTTGCAAGATTTATTGGTAAAGACAGCTGCCTCCTCTGGCAAGGAGAATGAAAAATATCCCGGCATACACCATAAAGCAAGTTAATATCCCATTATGATCACAACCTAGAACGGCTCTCCCAGAAAGGAAGCTGAACTCCTCGGTGGACACGATACACTTCCGTGATCTTCCTTTATCGATTTATACGGCAAGGAGCTACCGCGGCAGGTTCTGAGCATCCGTGCGGATTCACGGGCGAGGGCAGTAGGTCCCATAGAGTTCAGAGCAGTGTGCTCTCATCCTGGAGCAGGCAAGTCAGCTCAGCTCACTTCAGTCATGGACCAGTGAGGTTTTGTAGGGGTGTATCACCAGCCCCGGAAAGGCTGTCTGCCTCAGATGTCTGCTGTCTCCAACCCCGGTACGCTATGGCAGCAGATTTCCTCTTAATTTTTTAAGTTTACTTATTTATTTTCAGAGAGAGAGGGAGAGAGGGAGCACAAGTGGGGGAGAGGCAGAGAGAAGGAGAGACAGAATCCCAAGCCACCTCTGCACCATCAGCACAGAGCCTGACGCTAGGCTCGAACTCACAAACCGTGAGATGGTGACCTGAGGCGAGATCAAGGGTGGGATGCTTAATGGACGGCCACCCAGGTGCCCCAGAGTTTTTTTTTTCAATCCATACTTGCACCAGCCTTTGGTTATGACATTGTATCTCCAGTTATGTAAATATAGTACCTGGAAAGGGTAAAGTGTCATCTGTCTGTCCCTAACCCATCTGTTTGGATCTATCCACACTTCATGAAGGAAGTTCCTACCTTACAGCGCGACCTAGGACTAGCTAGCAGAAATGAAGTCTCCAGGGGCACCTGAGTGGTTCAATCGGTTAAGCATCTATTGACCTTAGCTCGTGCCTTTTTTCAAAAATTTTTTTCATGTTTATTTATTTATTTTGAAGGAGAGTGTGCAGGAGAGGGGCAGAGAGAGAGGGAGAAAGGGAATCCCTAGCAGGCTCTGTGTTGTCAGCACAGAGCACGACCCAGGGCTCGAACTCATGATCTGTGAGATCACGACTTGCGCCAAAATCAAGAGTCGGACGCTTGACCAACTGAGCCACCCAGGCGCCCCTCAGCTCAGTTCTTGATCTCAGGTCGTGAGTTCAAGTCCTGCTGGGCATCGAGCCTCCTTAAAAAAAAAAAAAAGAAAGAAAGAAAAAAAGAAAAAAAGAAATCCTCCCGAGTACTCAACTGGGAAGAGGGGCATGTATGTGTGGGAGCACAAATGAGAGAGGAAGAGGAAGCACAGGACACTGATGAGGAACATGAAGACAGTGAAGAGAATGGATGTAGCCGGGCCACACCCCAAAACACACTTCTCCCATGTTGCACTTTTCTTCGGGTTGGGGCAACCTCGTGCCCATGGTGCCCTGCTCTGCCATGTATTCATTTCTGACTTTTGCAAGAGGAGGGTCTAGACCCCTCCTGAGCTTCCAGAAAACGAACGTGGCCCGCAACCAGAAAAGACATCGCGGTTTAGGGATCCTGGGAGGAGAGGGAGGCAGGGTCAAATACTTCTCTAAGGAGGATCACAGAAAGCTGTCACCAGTGTGACTGAACGAAACAGGAAGCTTTGAAAAGCAGCTGTTCCGTCACTGCGACATGCACAGCCCCGCACATGTGATGCCAGCAAAAGAATGCCCGCCCACACAAAAATGACAGTACTCACAAGAATTTATACATGTGTGTGCACATAGTCACAGTCAATGCAATTAACCAGGAGAGCGATGAGGGCAATCAGTGGGCTTTTTTCCACTGAAAAGAGAAAAAGAAGGGGTGCCTGGGCGGTTGAGTCGGTTAAGCATCCGACTGCGGCTCAGGTCAGGGTTTGTGGGTTCAAGCCCCACTCCGGGCTCTGTGCTGACAACTCAGAGCATGAAGCCTGCTTTGGATTCTGTGTTTCCCTCTCTCTCTCTGCCCCTTCCCCAGTTCATGCACTCTCTCTCTCTCAAAAATGAATAAACAATTTTTTTAAAAAAAAGACCAAAAGAATATACATAGTCAAAAAGGAAAAAAAAAAGGGAATTCCAAATGACTTCTGGAAATTTCTAATCTCACTATTTCCATGATTCCTTTCTCCTGGTGAGTTTGGCTTCCTTTGGTTGGTTTCGCAGCCTCCGGATTTAATTCCTAGGAGGTAAAGGCTGCCAGGTGCCGACAGCTGAGCCCTGTTTACCTTGGTCTCACGGCATTGGCACCCCCACCACCCGTGTAAGAATTTGAGCCACGGCAGGGAAACCAGAGATTTGGAGGCTGGGCCCCATTTGCTTTATAGGCGTCTCATAAGACCTTATGGATCCTGCCCACCAGGAACAGGGGAGTCATTCTAATTCAGCAATTAGCCGATTGCCTGAATTATGTAACCCTCTTGAGGACCCGTAATGACTACAGACTCCATGCCTGCATTTTATCCATGAGACTACGTTGGCTCTCAAGTCTAACCTCACTGGCAGCTCGATATGAACCAGGCTCTTTCTTAAATGTCATCTATTCTGAATGCATATCCGATTCCCAATTCCTCTCTTTTAGTCTCAATGGTTTGATCCCCTTTGATGCCACTCACAGTCTTGCTCTTTCTCCATTCTTTGTCCCAGCTGATGCTTTGGGCCAAAGTACCACCAGCAGACAGCAGACAGCTTCTCTGCCTTTAGATTCTCCTCCCTCAGGGTGCCTGGGTCAGTTAACTGCCCAACTTTTGATTTTCATTCAGGTCATGATCTCATGGCCCATGAGTTTGAGCTATCAGCACAGACCCCGCTTGGGACTCTCTACCTCTCTCTCAGTCCCTCTCCCGTTTGTACTCTCTCTCTCTCAAAATTAAGTAAATATACATTTAAAAAAGAAGAAGAAGAAGATTCTCCTCCCTCTATGAGGACTTGACCTTGCAGTATTCTTGACTGTCCTGGGCAAGACGTTGATCTCGCCCATCTCTGCTCCTCTGAAAGCAGAGAGTAAGCCAGACAAAGAAAGTAGATGGAGATTATTTGGACACGTAGAACACACCAAGAGGTGTGGCTGAGTGAAGTGGCCTTCAGTAGAACCGAGTGCGGGCATCAAAGAGGAAAAGGCTTCGGGAATGAAGGAAAGTGGGTATGAAACGTGGGGGAGGATGGGCAGCTAAGCCACTTAAAAGGTTATTCAAAGAGAGGTCACATACAAGGGAACATGAACAAGGGGTCTGGAGAGAAATAAAATTTCCTAAATGCCAAGAAAAAAAAGGAAAGGAGAGGGTCTGAAGACCATCAGTGGGAAAAGCCGTGATGGGGAAAGATGGGGAAAATATGTGGATCTGTTTCGGAGCGATGGCACTCATCCAAACGTGCATAGGGCACAGCCCCTTCGCAACGATCCCTTCGCAGTTCATCCATCACTCATTAAAAGTGCGCCAAATGAGCCTTAAGAGAGATCGATGACCTTTCATATTTTTTCATGAATAATGTTAGCAATGGTGCCTTTCATCTTCACAGAAGTGCTCAGGGCCTCCAAAACTTTCCAGGCTTCTCTGCCCTTCACACAGACTGAAGTGCGAGGCCCTACGGCAGAAGCCTGGGAATGCTAAGCATCCGTGTAGTATTTAATTTTACCAGAGGGCACAGTGCTTACAAGTCGGTGTCTACTGTAAAATCCCTTTGGCGAGTCAGCGTGTTGCTAAATTCTGATTGTAAGCCTTAGCACAGCTGTGGCACAGACATAAAAATACAGCCTCTGAAACTATGGGAATAGGGCCCAGGCTCCTCCTGAAAAATAACTCAAGAGGCTAAGATTTTTTTCTCGCTCTCTGCCATATCCGAATAGCGTCAGTAAAATGGAACATGAGTTCCTAAAAAGATTCTTGGAACTGGACAGTGAGCACATGGGATTTGAAAAGTGAGGAAAGGGCATAGCTCAGATGATTAGGAAGCTCTGGGCAATACAGTGCTACAAAGATACTCAGTGTTAATACCATAATGGAATTTTAAGTTAATTTCAAGTTCAGATTTCCTAGAGCTGGTTCGGGCTATATTCAGTACTCTCTGATTAGTTTTCAGTAAAGTCACTTTCTCTGCTTAAGCTAAGACTTATGGAAGGTGTTGGTTGGGGTTCATTTTTCTTTTAAACCCACTGTGAAAAGCAAACATCTGGAACTTGAAATCATACACTTACATCCATTATAATTATTCTTTGTCTTTTTTACGCAGAGATCCCATCTTCCTTCGACAATGAGCACTTACCTTGAGTTTATCAACCTAAAAGCGTCTGCATTAACGAATTTGCTATGGCTGAGAAGATTCCACCCAGGAACAAAACATATTTTCATATAAAGTAATTTAAAAACCTGGGCACCTGGGTGGCTCCGTAGGTTAAGCATCCAACTCTTGATCTCAGCTCAAGTCATGATGCATCTCATGGTTCGTGGGATCGAGCCCCACATTGCTATGTTGACAGCATGGAGCCTGCTTGGGATTCTTTCTCTCTCTCTCTCTCTCTCTCTCTCTCTCTCTGCTCCCCCTCTCACTCAGGCTCTCTCAAAATAGATAAATAAACAACAACTACAACAAAACCAGCTATCCAACTTTGCATTGCCTCATTCCCCAATCTGACAATGATTTCTGAGTGTGCAGGTAGAAAAAACTAATGAAGCCAACCCAAAAGAAAAAAAGAAATAAAGGAAACAAGATGGAAGAAATGAAGAAAGAGAAGAACCAAAGAATGGAAAGATGGAGGGAGGAACTAAAAGAAAATAAGTCTGAGGCCTGTATTTATGATCCATTTCATGCATTCTCCTCCTGGAGTCAATCTCTAAAGTATTTTGTGTTCCTATCGACTGCAGCATGTACACAGTGGATTTTCAAGGACAAGGACAGAAGTAATACATCGGTCTCCATCAGGAAGACACCTATCCACATCTTTCATCCAATCGTAAGTCTGTCCAGAAACACTTTTTCTTTCATGAGTACAAGCAAGGAGATAAAAAGAGAAGTCTAGAAGAGATCTATGACAGTGGGCAAGGATTAGCCACGTTGCTGTTAGACATAAAAGGAGATAACCCAAAGACAGGGCAACTGCTGTCTCCGTCCTCCACAGATCTCCACACCTATGCCCAGATTTCCTTTCTAGCTTCAGAAATTTCTCTCTTAGACATTTCTTTGTAAAGACTTTTTTTTTAATGTTTATTTACTTTGGGGGAGGGGTGGGCAGAGAGAGAAAATCTTCAGTAGGATTTTAATATAAAATAAATAAATAAAATAAATAATAAATAAATAAATGTAAAAAAAATTTTTTTAAGTAGGTTTAAGATATAATTGAACTACAAAACCAAAAAACAAAAACCCTATACATATGTAAGTGTATAAGTTGATAAGATTTAATATATGGGTACATCTGTGAAACCTTGCTACAATTAAGATAATGAACATCCAACACTCTAAAGAGTTTTCTTGTGCTCTTTTTTTTTTTAACATTTATTTTTGAGAGACAGAGAGAGACAGAGCGTGAGCAGGGGAGGGGCAGAGAGAGAGGGAGACACAGAATCCGAAGCAGGCACCAGGCTCTGAGCTGTCAGCACAGAGCCCGACGCGTGTCTCAAACTCACGGACCACGAGATCCTAACCGAAGCTGAAGTCGGACGCTTAACCGACTGAGCCACCCAGGCACCCCTACATACACTGATTTTTGAGTGGTGAACCAAAATCTTACATTCCTACTACTCATAATGTACCTCTTTTTACATACTGAATTCGATTTCTTAAAATTTTATTTAGAATTTTTGCATCTGTGCTCATGAGGGATATTGTTTTGTAGTTTTATTTTCTTATGACACCTTTATTTGGTAATGCTCATCTCGCCGAACGACTGGAAAGTGTATTAGTCAAGGTATAATGAGAAGTCATTAGTAATTGAACAGGGAAGTTTAATATTAAGAATGATTAACTAGGGGTGTCTGGGTGGCTCAGTCAGTTAAGCATCTGGCTCTTGATATTGGCTCAGGTCATGATCTCACGGTCATGAGATTGAGGCCCTCATGGGGCTCCACGCTGAGCACGGAGCCTGCTTGGGATTCTCTCTCTCTCCCTCTCTCTCTCTGCCCCTCCCCCACTTATACTCACTCTCTCTTTCAAAATAAATAAGATAAACATTTTTGTAAAAAATGAACGCTTAAAACAGAGGATGGAAGCAATGAGGTCCTGGCTAATAAGTACGGAGAAGTGTAAATAAAACACGAATAGCAACCACAACCCCTAGGGCTGAAATCCAGACCTTGGCAGAGACAGCATGGTTGTGGCTTCTCAACGATGGACTAGTCACCAATGTACACACTAGAAGGAGTTCATGGAAATCTACCTTCCAGGGAAAACTGTTCATGGGGACACGTCTCACTCTGACTGTTCAAGCGGACTCATCTTCTCTTCCATGATATTTATCTTCCATTGATCTTGATCTGGTCTGTTTTTCATCATGCACCTTCTAGTTTTCACTGGGAAATTCAACTTTGGTCTTGTGAAGTATCTTCTATGCCTGAACTTAGCTTCTGAACACAGGGACTACAGGACGGGAACATCGATCTAGTGTGTCCATCATCTGTTCCATGTCTGAATCCATTTGGACGGACTTTTCTTCTTATGATGGGTTGCATGTTCTTGCCTCTTTGCTTACCTGGTGACTTTTGATTGGCTGCTATGACTTGTGAATTTCATGGTTTTAGGCGTTGGAAAACAGCTGTTTTCCCATAAATATTCTTGAACTTTGTTCTGGGATCAAGTTAAGCTACTTGGTAACAGTTTGACCCTTTCAGATCTTGCTTTTTGAGCTTTGCTGGACAAGACCAGATAGATGAGTGTTTAGTCAAAAACCATTTTTGTTCCCCTACTGAGACAAAACCCTTCTAAGTACTCACCCTTGAAGCCCCATGCATGATGAGATTTTCGGCTCCATCTAGCAGCAACGGGAGTTAGAAGCCCTGCCCCATGTGAGCACCAGAGATTTTCCCCCCTCCGCCTTTCCTACGGCTCTTTCCCAGGCAGGCACTGACTGAGAGTCAACTGAAGGCTCAAGTTGGATTTTCCACTGTTCCCCAAAAGATCTCTTTCTGTGTAGTGCTCCCCTCCGAGGTACTCTGCCTTGCAAACTCTACCTGCTTTGGCTTCCCTGGACTTCCAGCTGGGTCTCCTCAAATCAAGGAAACTACCAGGCTCTACCTCTATTCCCCTGGTCTGTACTGTGTCTAGTCAACAATACAGGCAGTGAGCTGGGGCCATTATAAGGTTTCTTTCATCTGTCTTTCATTGCTTGCTACCCTGTTGTCTGATAGATTGCACGTGTATTTTTAGTTGTTCTGGGCAGGACTGTAAATTGAATCCCCACTCTTCCATCTGGATCAGAAACACACATAGCAACGTGTCCCTTCTTACAATGTGAGTATCTATGTGGTAACACCCAAAGCCTCAAGCAACCAACGTTTAATATAGTCGAAAAAAGCATCATTGAGATCAAGACTCTACTGCAATGAGACCCAGAATTAAGCACTCACTGGTATGTGGTGCTGGGGGTCAGGCAAGATGAGTTCCAGCAAGAAAAGAGACAGTGGCGTGGGAGGTAAGACAGAGGTTGTACCCAAACCCCCTGTGCGTTTAAAATCTTCTTTGCCAAGTTGCACACAGTCTTGCACTCTTTGCAATCGGAAACTGGCAGCGTATTTTTACACGGCCATCCCGCCGTCCTCCTACTTCCTGTGACACCATGGTGTGAAGCAGCCCCAGGAGCTCAGCCAGCCCTCACACATGTGCAACCCAGAACTACCTTCAGACAGACCCTTTCCCTTTTTTACCCCTCCACAGATGGTTCCCAGGCACCTTCCGTCCAGTTCTCAGGAGGCCCTGTAGAATTTCACACCAACCACTCACAGCAGTGGCCAACTGAGGAACAGATTGTCACACTGGCTTTCTCTCCTTTACTGTTTTGCTCCCTGTGGGAGATCGAACTGTTGGTCACAAGTCGTCATTCCTCTTAAGTTGTATTGTACATCACATCCACGCTGGTCCTCATGGCGGGCAGACTCTACTTTCCCAGACTCAGATTTGCAACCTGGCCATGTGACTGGGTTTGGCCCATGGGATGTTCTTAGATCCGACACAATCAGAAGCTCGAGATCGTCCCTGTCATGCTTTACCCATCCTCACAAGAGGAAAACATACCCACTTACCTGCTGCCCCTTCACCTTCTTTATTTCCTGAAATAAAGCCTAAAATATGGGGAACTGGTTTTAAGCTGGGATAGGGAAGGCAACAAAGGTAGTGTTCTAGAAGCCTTATCTGGCAATAACAGTGCATGGGCATGTGAGTGATCACAGCCCACCAAGCCTGACAAGGCCAAGGCCGCTAAGGCCTCACACCCACACGGAGGAAGTTCTGGGTCCATCCCACAGATGAGCAACTTAGCCCAGCAAAATGCTGGTGAAGAGTAGAATGAGAGCAAAAAGGCAGAGACTATAGTCATTTCCCCTGTTTTAAGTCTCTGTCAACATTGTGGCCGGTCACCACATCAAAGGGACATGTTGTGGAGCATGGTGGATTCGAGAGAGTGGCCAGTATTGAAGGCTTCTTGGGTGTCACTTCAAACCCTCCTGGCCTTACCTCTTATTCCATCCACCACTGCAGCAACGAGTTCTGGGCTTCAACCAAGTTTGTGCATGCATAACATGACAGCACCCCACTTTGGCCCATGCCGTGCGCTTCTGGCTTCCCACCTCAGAGCGTGTCTGACGCCATCGTGTAGAACTCTTGGTTTCCCGCTTGGCACTCACTTGGCACTCGAACGTAAACGACCTAGAAGTCCGGGAGAGTTAACACCCCAGGAGACCGCCCGGAACCAGTTGGAGAGGGACCTTACTCAGAAGGTTCTGTGGGACCATACCATGAGATGCTGGCAACAGTGGTTAAATCACCCTTATAATGGCTTTCTCTCCCTCACCACTTAGCCCCCCCATCCCTCACTCTTGCCCCCAAGATCGCATTCCAAGTAGGTTACCTATACATGGTCTTTGTCCAAGATTCTACGTTGGAAGGAACTCAGACTAAGACTGTTTCACAGTTTCAGAATATGGAGTACCAGTGGCCAACTACCAACGCCTCTGAGAAGAAGTATGTAAATTCTTCAGCTGGTCAGGCAGTCACTGGACAAATATTTATCAACAGGCTACTGTGTCACTAATACAGTAGTAAACAGACTTCTTTTGTCAAATAGACATTCTAGTAAGAAAAGTCTGATAATACACACACACACACACACACACACACACACACACACACATTATGCCAAGTAGTACTAAGTGCTAAGAAAAGTAAAGCCCAGTAAGAAGGAAAAAAGAGAGATGAGAGATTGATTTTTTAAATTTGTTTCTATGTTTATTTTATTTTTGAAAGAAAGAGAGACAGACAGAGCATGAGCATGAGAGGAGACACAGAATTTGAAGCAGGCTTCAGGCTCTGAGCTGTCAGCACAGAGCCCGCCATGGAGCTCAAACTCACAAGCGGTGAGATCGTGACTTAAGCCGAAACCAAGAGTCAGACACTCAACCAACTGAGCCACCCAGGCACGGTTGATTTTTTAATGTTTATTTATTTATTTTAAGAGAGAGAGCACGTGCAGGGGAGGAGCAGAGAGAGAGGGAGAAAGAGTGAATCCCAAGCAGGCTCCACTCACAGAGTGGAGCCCAGCTCGGGCCTCGATCTCATGAATCGTGCCACCACAATCTAAGCCAAAATCAAAAGGCAGACACTTAACTGACTGAGTCACCCAGGCGCCCTGAGAGATTGATTTTTAAAAGAGTGGTCAAGGAAGTCCTCGTCAGCAAGGCCATATTTGAGCAGAGAAGCAAGTGAGAAAATTGGCCATGAATATTTACAGATGAAAAACATTCCAGGAAGATGGGCTGGCAAACAACAAGGCTCTGAGGTTGAGGCATATGTGGCATAGTTTAGGACACAGAGGGAAAGCCCTTGGGGCAGGTTGGAAATGACAGAGTGAGGTGGAAAAGGAAAGGAGAGAAATGAGGAAGACAGGACAGGGCCGTAGTTCACAGTACCTTCTGGGCTTTTATGAGACGGGAGGGTTTGGAGTCTAAGAATTCTATTTAGAAGCAAGACGGGCACCTGGGTGGCTCAGTCGGTTAAGCATCCGACTTCGGCTCAAGTCATGATCTCGCAGTTCACGAGTTCAAGCCCCACACAGGGCTCTGCGCTGACAGCTCAGAGCCTGGAGCCTGCCTCAGATTCTGTGTCTCCCTCTCTCTCTGCCCCTTCCCCGCTTGTGCTCCATTTTTCTCTCTCAAAAATAAATTAAAACATTAAAAATAAAATAAAACTAGAAGGGAGAAAAGGGGAGACCCCTCAGTCATGGCAATAATGTGGGTAAGTGAGGTTGGAGACATGTTCTGTGGTGAGAGAGGCACAGCTAGTAAGAGATGGCTGAATTCTAGAAATATTTCAAGGAGGAGTCTACATTTCCTGGCAGAGTGGATGAGAAATGTGGGAGAAAGAGAAAACGGCCATGAAACCTCTCTGGGTTTGGCTCGATCAACTTGAAAAAAATGTTGTCTTTCAGTGAGACCAAAGTGGGCAATTTCTTTTCAACTGTTTACTTCTTTCTTCACCTTTCTTTTTTTTTTTAATGTTTACATATTTGTTTTGAGAGAGAGAAAGAGAGAGAGCAGGGGAGGGGCAGACAGACAGGGAGAGGGAGAATCCCAAGCAGAGCTCAAAGCGGGGTTCAATCTCAGAAACAGTGAGGCCATGACCTGAGCAGAAACCAAGAGTTGGATGCCTAACCAAGTGAGCCATCTAGACTTCACCCTTCTTAATAAGGCCTTCCCTCAAAGGAAAGTTCTACCACAACTTAACTGACCAGGGAGAAGGGAAGTACCCAGTTCGGGGATTCTCAGCCTGAGACTCCTGGGACTGCTTTCTTCCGTTCCACATCTATCTACCACATCAACAGGCCTTCTTTATCATAACACAGGATTACAGCTAAAAGAACATCAAGACACAGGCTGGATGCAAGGTATCTCTAGGTTACCCCAAGGCGAAGAAGACAAAACCAACCACACTGGGGGAAATTGTAACCTGTGATACCATCCTCCCAGTGAATAATAAATACAGCCTAACTCCTCGCCAGATCACATCTAGCTCTTCAAAAAATTACAGGTTGCACCTGGGTGGCTCAGTCAGGTTAAGCGTCCTGCTCTTGGTTGCAGCTCAGGTCATGATCTCACAGTTCTTGGGGTCGAGCCCCACATCAGGCTCTGCACGGACAGTGCACAGCCTGCTTGGGATTCTCTCTCTCTCTCTCTCTCTCTCTCTCCCACTCTCTCTCTGCCCTGCCCCCCCTTCTCTCTTTCTCTCACTCTCTCAAAATAAATAAATAAACTTTTTTTAAAAAAATCACGAAATATGTTGGGGCGCCTGGGTGGCTCGTTGGTTAAGCATCAGACTTTGGCTCAGGTCATGATCTCATGGTTCATGGGTTCGAGCCCCGTATCAGGCTCTGTGCGGACAGCTCAGAGCCTGGAGCCTGCTTCGAATTCTGTGTCTCCCTCTCTCTCTCTGCCCCTCCCCCACTCACACTCTGTCTCTCGCTCTCAAAAATAAATAAAACATTAAAAAAAATTAAAAATCACAAAATATGCTAAAAGGCAAGGCAAAACAAAACAAACAAACTAAACACAGCCTGAGGAGTCAGAGCAAGCATTAGAACCAGACTCAGATATGACCGAAGTACTGGAATGATCAGATTAGGAATTTTAAATAACCATGATTAATATGCCAAGGGCCCTAATCAGGAAAAAAAAAAAAAAATGGACACCATACAAGATGAAATGAATAACGGAAGCACAGAGATGGAAACATCAAGAAAGAATCAAAAGGAAAGGCTAGAGATCAAAAATGCTGTAACAAGAATGAAGAAAGCCTTCGATAGGCTCATCGGTAGATTCAACATGGCTGGGGACATGTAAATCTGATCACGTCCTTTTCAACTTGAAATTAGCTAATGGTTCCCTTCTCACTCAGAGTAGAAGTGGGAGGTTTACGATGGCCTGTGAGCCATACCTGATTTGTACACCTTCTCTGTACACCTTCTATCTCTTCCTCGTCCCCTACTCTCCTTCACATACTCACTCCACCACACAAGCCTGCGTGCTATTTCGCAAACACACCAAGCATGCCTCAAGCTAGGATGCCGCTACCTCTGTCTGGAAAGCTCGTCCCCCTGATATCGGCATGGCCGCCCCTCACTTCATTTTAATATGCTACATAACGTACTTGCTAATTTTGTCTGGGGCTTATCGTCTCTTTCTCCAATTCCCCGCCAAGCCCACTTTCCCACCAGAACATAAACTCTACTTGAGAGTGGATCTGTGTTTTTATGCTTTGTTCTTCAACGCATCCCAAGAACCTAAAGTATTATCAGACACATGGTAGAACCTTAATATATATTTCATTGAAAGAATAATGGGTCAGAGTATCTAAAGATACAGAGCCATTCTTGACAGAAAATAAGGGAGGAATACAATAATAGAAGAAGACTTCAGCAACCCACTTCCAACATTGGATAGATCATTCAGACACAAAATCAGTAAGGAAACGGTGGACTTGAACAGCACAACAGAGCAAATGGGCCCAACAGACATATATAGAACATTCCATGCAACTGCAACAGAATACCCATCCTTTTTCAAGTACACATGGAATATTCCCCAGGATGGATCATAGGTTAAGCCACAAAACGAATCTTATCAAATTTAAGAAAACTGAAATCATATCAAGTATCTTTCCGCACCACAATGGTGTGAAGTAGAAATCAATAACGGGGGAAAACAATGAAATCCACAAATGTGTAAAAATAAAAAAATAAAAAAAAAACTCTCCTAAACTACCAGTAGGTCAAAGACGTAATCAAAAGGGGGATCAAAAAGTATCTTGAGACAAATGAAAATGGAAATGCAACATATCAGGAAGTCTTTCCGCTGAAATCAGGAGGAAGATAAGGATGTCCATTCTGACTACATCTATTCAACAGAGTACTGGAAGTTCTAGCCAAAGCAATTAGGCAACAAAAAGAAATAAAAAGACATCCCAACTGGAAAGGAAGCAGTAAAACTGTCTGCAATTATATGATCTTATATAAACAGGAAAGCATAAAGATTCCACCAAAAAAGTATTAGAAATAGTGAACAAACTCACTAAAGTTGATTGGCACACCTGACTGGCTCAGTCCATTACATGTCCGACTTTGGCTCAGGTCATGATCTCATGGCTTGTGAGTTCGAGCCCTGCGTCGGGCTCTGTGCTGACAGCTCAGAGACTGGAGCCTGCTTTGGATTCTGTGTCTCCCTCTCTCTGTCCCTCCCTTGCTCACAGTCTATCTCTGTCTCTGTCTCTCTCTCTCTCCCCAAAATAAATAAACATGAAAAAAAATTCAGTAATTTGCAGGATACAAGATCAACATGCAAAAATCGGTGCATTTCTATACACTGGCAACAAACTATACAAAAAAGAAATTAAGAGAACAATTCCATTTACAAAACTGTAGCATCCAAAAACAACAAGTGCTTAGGAATTAAATTTAACCCAGGAGGTGAAAAATCTGTACACCAAAAACTAGAAAATTCAGGTCATGAAAGAAAGAAACTGATGAAAGAAACTGAAGAAGACACATAAAAACTGAAGATAACCCATATTAATGGATTAGAAGAAATAATATTGTTAAAATATCCATACTACCCAAAACAATCTATAGACTCAATACAATCCCTATTCAGATTCCAATGCATTTTTCACAGAAATAGAAAAAAAAGTCCTGAACTTTATATGGAACCATGAAAGACTGCAAATAGCCAAAGCAGTCTTGAGCAAAAAAGGCAAAGTTGGAGGCATCATGCTACCTGCCTTCAAAATCTACTGCAAACCTATAGTACTTAAAACTGCATGAAATTGGCATAAAATACAGATATATATAAAGCAATAGAGCAGAATAAAGAACCCAATAAATCCACACATTTCTGGTCAATTGATCTTTACCAAAGTTGCCAAGAAACACGCAACAGGGAAAGGACAGTCTCTTCAATAAATAGTGTTGGGAAAATTGTTTTCCACACACAAAAGAAGGAAATTGAACATTTATCTCACTCCATATACAAAAGCCACTCAAAGGATTAAAGACTTAAATGTAAGGCCTGAGAGGTGCCTGGGTGGCTCAGTTGGTTGAGTGTCCAGCTCTTGGTTTCTGCTCAGGTTATGATCTCATGGTTCATGGGTTTGAGTCCCGCATTGGGCTCTGCACGACAGCGTGGAGCCTGCTTGTGATTCTGTCTCCCTGTCTCTCTGCCCCTCCCCCACTCGTTCTCTCCTCTCTCTCTCTCAAAATTAAATAAACTTTTTTTTTGTTAAGTGTAAGGCCTGGGGCGCCTGGGTGGCTTAGTTGGTTAAGCATCCAACTTTGGCTCAGGTCATGATCTCCCTGTTCATGAGTTCGAGCCCCGAGTTGGGCTCTGTGCTGACAGCTCAGAGCCTGGAACCTGCTTTGGATTCTGTGTCTCCCTCTCTCTATGCCCCTCCCCTACTCATGCTCTGTCTCTCTCTCTCTCTCTGTCTCTCAAAATAAATAAACATTAAAAAATCTTTTTTAATAAATAAATAAATACATAAAAATGTAAGACCTGAACTCATAAAACCATTAGAAGAAAACGTAGGGGAAAACACTTCTTGACGTTGGTCTGGGCAATCATTTTTTGGACATGACCACAAAAGCATAGGTAACAAAGAACAAAAACAGAAAAATGGGCTTTCAACTAGCAAAAAAGTTGCACATTAAAGTAAACAACCAACAGAGTGAAGAGACTACATATGGAACAGGAGAAACTATGTACAAACCATACATCCGATAAGGGGTTTATGTCCAAAATGCATAAAGAACTCAAATCAATGTCAGGAAAATGAATTACCCAATTAAAAAATGGACAAAGGATCTGAACAGACATTTCTCAAAAGAAAAAAGACAAGTGGCCAACAGATATATGAAAAGATGATCAATATCAATAGTCATTGGAGAAATGCAAATCAAAACGACAAGGAGATAGCACTTCACACCTGTCAGAAAGGCCAATATCAAAAAGACAAAAGATAACAAGCGTTGGTGAGGACGTGGAGGAAAAGGCAACCCTTGTACACTGTTAATGGGAATGTAAAGTGCATTAGCCATCATGAAAAACAGTAAGGGAGATCCCTCAAAATACTAAAAATAGAACTGGCCCTGTGATCCAGCAAGCTCACTTCGGGGCATTTACCAGGAAGAAATGAAATCAGTATCTTGGAATGCTTTCTTCCTTCCCATGTATGTTGCAGGATTATTCATAATAGCAAAATATGGAAACAAACTACATGTCTGTCAACGAATGAGTGGATAAAGAAAATGTGGTACACATATGCAATGGAATATTACTCAGCCACAAGAAAGAAATGTTGCCATTTGCAATAACATGGATGAACCTGGAGGACATTAATGAAGCAAGCCAGACAGAGGACGAGAAATACTGTAAGATCTCACTTACAGGTGGAATCTTTAAGAAAAAAAAAATTGTTGCATTCATAGAAGCACAGAGTAGAATGTTGGTTACCAGGAGTTGGGGAGGTGGAGGAAATGGGGAGATATTGGTCAAAAGGTACAAAGTTGCAGCTACATAGAATGAATACATCTAGAGATCTCACGTACACCCATGATGGCTACAGTTAATAAAACTGTATCAAGGGGCACGTGGGTGGCTCAGCTGGTTAAGCGGCTGACTTCAGTCTCTCAGGTCATGGTCTTGAGGTTCAGGAGTTCGAGTCCTGCATTAGGGTCTGTACCAACGGCTTAGAACCTGGAGTCTGTTTCAGATTCTGTGTCACCCTCTCTCTGCCCCTCCCCTGCACATGTTCTGTTTCTTTCTCTCTCAAAAATAAATCAATATTTTAAAAAATTGTTTTTTAATTTTTTTAATAAATAAATAACAAAACTGTAGCAAACACTGGAAATATGCTAAGTGAGTAGATCTCAATACCAAAAAAACCTGATGTGCAAGGAGATATATTCATTAGCTTGACAAGAATAAGCCTTTCACTACATATATCATGTTATACACCTTAAATACACAATTTTTATTTTAAAAAAAGAAAAATGTGGAGATCAAAGTGGAAACTGACCTATCGAACATGGTGAGACAGAGAGGGGGTGAGTTTCAAGGAAGCAAAGTCAATTATCTTTCCCTTTGCAAAACCAGTAATAAGGGCTCATTGCAATAAGCAGATGATAAGGTAGATAATAAGGCAGTGTGTCCACTGGAGTCTTCAGGGTCCCATAAAGCAAAGAAAGGTGGGTCACAGAAGAATGAGCAAAAGGGCAAATACACAAGTCAACAGCAAGAGAAATGGAAGACCACCATTTTGAGGACGGTTGAGTACAAGGCTTCTCCCCCACACACATACCTTATCCATAGGCATCCACAGCCATAGGCATCAAGGAACACACCCAGGATCAGAAATTTGGCCTCCCAGAAAGAGCAGAGGGAAAGGGTGGTTGGTTTTATGCACCCACAGCTGAGTTGGTATGTTTAAAACAACTGCTAATGTAATCTAGATCTGAGGTCACAGATGCTGCCCCATTTATCTAATATTTGCCAAGCGTTAGGTGAGAAATTACATTTGCCACCTCAATAGATTCTATGCGGTTAATTACATGAGTCACTTGTAAAAGCATAACCCGCCTCCCGTGTTCAGCAAAAACTTCAGTGGTGTTCATACCATATGAGGTTTAGTGGTACTGAAAAGATCAATATAGAAACAGTCGTAACCACACAGCATCAACAAAAACCCCCAAAGCAATTTGTTCTGACTCCACAATGGGGGTTACATGTTCCCAGTCTCCATAGAACACTTTCCTTTAATATTTTTTCTACCAAATTCAGACAGCAAATTATATATAAATCAACTCCATTATACAGCGGAGACCTAGAGACCTCATAGGAGAGGGGCGAAGGGAATAGTAACTCTTAGCCCAAATAATTGCGCTCCTGACTCCATACATACAAGTCATCCCTTAGTTTAGAAAGAACGTTACCATGTATAGGACAAAGCGATCTTTTATTCAGTAAGGAATAAAGTAGCAAGCACAGTATAGCTGAGCAATCTCTGACCTACGAATTAGAATATCCGTGTTCTAGTCCTCCGTCTACACCTCAGAAACGGTGTCCTTGGGGGAAGTGGTTCGCCCATTTGGGCCTCCTCTTCCTCTTCTGCAGGATATTTCAAATTGTGCTATTACAATCGACTGAGATCTGAGATCATGCACATGTTGGGGAAACCATCCGTTATCATTGACATTTTACTATTTTTGCCATACATTCCGGAGCCATTATTACATTTAATTAGGAAACCGCCATGAATACACAAGTTATTGTCCAAGTTACCATGTTACATGGTCTTAGACACTGTGGACAGAAGTCACGGCATGATTCAATATCTTCCATGTGACTAGAGCATAAAACCCCCAAGACATGGAATATAGTTATTTGGGCTGCTTTTAAGGAAAACCATATTTTGAGGCATCATTTTATTTTCCTCTTCAAAGAAGACATCCAAAATGGCCAAATGTGTGTAGAAACACAGTAAGCAAGGAATAGAGGTAAGAGAGTAAAATTGTTTCAGATTTACACTTCATAGGATTCTAATGTCATGTAGTGAAATCATAAGTAGGGAATATATTTTCTCGAGCTATCTACACTGCTATAAAGACACAGTGAAATATATCTTTATCTTGTTTGATAGCACTTGGTAAATATTGTTCACTTAACAGACGTTATAAATTACTCACTGCCAAACAGGAAAAAGAAAGTCAGCCTTAACAACTATGAAGTGATCAAAAGGCTATATTTAAAAACTTGGAGGCCATAGTCATAAAATGTGATTTAACTGAAGATTTTATGGTATGCTCATGAACAAGTAAATCAGACTCTTCAGTGTTTATCTCTGATAACTGCTGGTTTCACAAGCCATCACCCAAGAATGAGGTGCTGTAATTAACCCCTAACACAAGATTCCATAAGCAGCACACAGATAATAAAAATGACAATGGTTTCCCCATCTTTTGGTGTCGGCAAGGGAGCACCTTTTAACTTTCTTTCCTTGATCAAATATCAGATCTGAAATCTTGAAGGAGAAAAAAAAGGGGAGGAGGGAACAATATCTGAAATATGATGAGAGTTTTTTAAGGTAAACATCGTCCAGAAAAATTAATTTTCAGAAAAAGCTGTCAAAATGTATTCATGGAACCAAAGTACAAATAAATCTTGGTCTACTTAGGGTTCTGCTTTGAAATAAAAAATAAGCACGTTATCTAAGGAATATTCTAAAACAACTGTCAGCAAACTTTTTCCGTAAAGGGCCACATAGTAAATAGTTCAGGCTTGTGTGCCATACGGTCTCAGTTGCAAATACTTAACTCTGCAGTAATAGCTCAAAAGCAGCCATAAACAATATGTAAATGAGTGAATATGGCTGTGTGCCAATAAAACTTTATTTACGGGCACTGAAATTTGAATGTCATAGACTTCTCGCGTGCTATGAAATGTTTTTGTTTTGATATTTATCCGCCATTGAAATGTGTAAAAGCCACACAGTTCTCAGACTGTTACAAAGACAGGGGCAATGCAGGATGTGGCCTGAGGGCTATAGGTCAACAACCCCTATCCTAAGATATCACGGACAGTATCACCCTAACAGACAAAGGTCATTTTTTCCAGAAGGCTGTGGGTTTTTCTCCATTTATCTAATTTTTGGAAGCCAAGAAAGGAAAATCTATGCCCTACTTCTCATATAAGCTCTGACTATGGAATCATCATTGAGGCTGACCTACCCCATCTGGTGAAAGCATGGATAAAGCACAGGACACAGAAGAATCCCATCACCCCCAACACCTGTCCCTTCTATCCTTTTATACACTAAATTCTCTCTACGCAATATACACATACCACTGTCCTGTCCTCTGTCACTGTAGGGCTGTCTTTTCAAGATTGTCATAAAAATGGAATCAGATAGCGGGTAACCTTTTGAGACTCACTTTTTTCACCAAGCAAGATGCCTTTGACATTCATCCAAGGTGTTGTGTACATCAACTGTCTCTCTTCCTGTTTCCTGCTGAGGTATTTAGTGTCCCATCATGTGAAGGCACCACAGTGTCTTTATCCCTTCACCCACTGAAGGACATTTGGGTTGTTTCCAGTTATTCGTGATTACAAAGAGAGCTTCTATAAATATTCACATATAGGTTCTTGCGTGAACATAAGCTTACAGTCCACCTGAGAAATTAGCTAGGGAAAGGCTTTCTGGGTCACATGGTAAGTATATGTTCAATGTCACAAGGAACTGCTAAAACAGCAGCTGGACCATTTTGTATTCTAGTTACTTCACATCCTCACCAGCACTTGCTATCAGTATTTTTCTTGAGTTTGGTCACTGTAGCCGGTGTGCATTGATTTGAATTTGCGTTTCCCCAGTGGTTCATGACGTTGGATATCTTTTCATGTGCTTACTTACCACCCGTATTTCCTCTTCAGTGAAGTGTCTGTTCAACTCTCAGACCCACTTTTAAGCTGGGTTGTTTGTTTTCTTACTGTTGAGCTTGGAGTGTTCTTTATATACTCTGTACAAGCTGTTCGTCGGGTATGTGATGTGCAAATACTTCCTCTCAGTCTGTAGCCTGTCTTTTCATACTCTTAACACTGTTTATTTATCAAGAACATTTTTAAGTTTGATCAACTTCAATTTATCAGTACTTTTTTTTTTTTTATTTTAGGGATCTTTTTCCGGTATCGTGCCTAAGAACTCTCTAACCCCAATTCCTAAAGACTGCTAATGTTTTCTTGAAAATACTACATGGTTTTATATTTTGCATTTAGATGTTCTACCCTTTTTCTGTCAAATTTTTCATAAAACGTGTGGTTTAGATTAAATCAGACTGTAGGATTCTTCCTTCCACAGTTCTCTGAGACTCTGTTCTTTTTTTCTTTTCTTAATAGCATTTCTCAGGGCACCTGGGTGGCTCAGTCCTTTAAGCGTCGGGCTTTGGCTCAGGTCATGATCTCACAGTTTGTAGGTTCGAGCCCCGGGTCAGGCTCTGTGCTGACAGCTCAGGGCCTGGAGCCTGCCTTGGATTCTGTGTCTCCCTCTCTCTCTGCCCCTCCCCCACTCATGCTCTGTGTCTCTCTCTCTCAAAAATAAATGGACATCAAAAAAAAAAAATCTTTAACAGAAAGCATTTCTCTCTGTTGTTCCAAATGGGTAATTTTCTCGATCTTCCAGTCCGCTGATTTCCCTGCCATCTCCCTTCTACTATTTTGCCAACATGTAAGCTTTTGACTTCGGTTATCGTTATTTTTCAGTTTAAAATTTTTCATTTGGTTCTTAATTGTATCTTCTACTCGCTCAGATGTACTACCTGTTCGTTCTTTTTGAGAGTATTCACCCTTACGTACTGGAGCATTTTATAACAGCCGCTTCAAAGTTGATCCCTGGCAATTCCACCATCAGTACCATCGAGGCCTCAGCAACTATACTGTCTTCTCCCACGTGAGCTGTAATTTTCCTGGCTATTTCTGTGCCAAGTCATCTTTTTGTTTTTAAGTTTATTTATTAGAGAGAGAGAGAGAGCACGAAGGGAAGAAGGGCAGAGAGAGAGGGAAAGAGAGAAAATCCCAAGCAGGCTCCACTCTGTCAGCACAGAGCCCAATGTGGGGCTTGAACCCGTAACCTGTGAGAGCATGACCTGAGCTGAAATCAAGAGTTGGGTGCTTAACCAACTGAGCCACCCACGTACTCCAAGTAATCTTGAATACGGTAAGACTGCAGCTCTTACTTAAATCCTATGGAAAATGTTGAAGCTTTGTTTTAGGAGGCAAACAACGCGGCTGGACCCAATTCTCAAGTTTTAATCAGCCTGCCACAGGTTGTGATTCCACTGCCAGCACCATTTCAAAGCCTCTGTGATGCTATTTGGACCTAGATGTCTGCTACCCAGTGACCAACCTGAAATCTAAGCAGTGGTCTGTTCTGTCATTCAGTTGTCAAAACTTACTGCTTAAGGTCAGATATTCACATGAGTAGCTCGGATGCGATCCCAGGAGCTCACAAACAAATTCCTGGAGCTACATGGGCCAACTCCTCCCTCTCTGACATTTGTTCACTTCTCTTTGGTTCGCTGAAAATCCCCTTCTGGATCCATTAATCAGAAAACTGCAGCTTTACTTCCCCTGTTCTACACTTCTGGAGAATGTGCTATCAGGGACGGGCAGCAGGAAGACAGAGAGAGACAGAAAATCAATTCGGTCTTTGTCCCACCCTCTGGAGGCCACAGGAGGGAGGCTCCCCTCAGGGTCCCACTGGGAGGAATGGCTGGAATTTCCACGTTTGGAATTCTCCCAGACTTGACTTCATGCATCTCTCCACACAGCTGACTGTGATCTTTCACTAGAATAAAACAGAACCATGAGGGCTCCTGGGGGGCTCAGTCGGTTAGGCGTTGGGCTCTTGATTTCCCCTCAAGTCATGATCTCAAGGTTTGTGAGATTGAGCCTCTTGTCAGACTCTGCACTGACAGCATGGGTCCTGCTTGACATTCTCTCTCTCTCTCTCTCCCTCTCCCTTTGCCCCTCTCTCTCTCTCTCTCAAAATAAATATATAAACATTTAAAAAATAAAAAGAGGGCCCCTGGTGGCTCAGTTGGTTGAGTGTCCAACTCTTTTTGTTTGTTTGTTTGTTTGTTTCTGAGAGAGAGAGAGAGAGAAAGAGAGAGAGAGAGAGAGAGAGAGAGAGAGAGACAGCCAGAGAGGGGCAGAGAGAGAGGGAGACACAGAATTCTAAGCAGACTCCAGGATCTGAGCTGTCAGCACAGAGCCCGACATGGACTCGAACCCACAAACCACGAGATCATGACCTGAGCCAAAGTCGGACACTTAACCAAATGAGCCATCCAGACGCTCCTGAGTGTCCAACTCTTGATTTAGGCTCAGGTCATAATCCCACGGTCATGGGATCAAGCCCCACATTGGCCTCTGCACTGAGCATGGAGCCTCCTTGGTGGGATTCTCCCTCCCTCCCTCCCTCTCTCTCTCCCCCCCCACCCTTCTCCCTACTGTGCTCTCTCACTCTCTCAAAATTTTTTTAATTAAAAAATTTTTTAAAAAATAGAACTGTAAGTATCACAGACTTTAGTGAGTTCTTGAAAGAGGACCCAGTTGTTCCCTTAATTACCTCCATTTTGACCTCCGTGTGTACTTTCCAATGGATTAAATCCTTCCTTCCAGCTTATGTCTTAACTCCAACCAAAGACTCAACAGGCAAAAAGTTCCCATGATGGGAACCCAAAGTAACCCCTCAAGCAATCAGGACTGCCATGACACCAGCAACACCCAGCATAACCGATCCCCAAGACAATGACTGACCCGACCTTTACTGCCTAGCTGCACAGATCTGTCAACCTTTGTCTCACATTTTCCTTACATAAACCTAGAGGTCTTTTCTGCACTTCAGAGCTAGTTCTTGGGACATTAGTCCTCTGTCTTCTCAGCGTCGGCCTCAGTGAAATCAATTTCTTGTTTCACCACCCCTGTCTCTCTGCCTTTGGATTTACTAGTGGCAAGTGGCCCAACCTGGCCCAACTGGGACCCCTGGAGCTCAGGTGCCCTTGGGCCTCTGCACCCCAGTTCCATTCTCTGAGTCCTTTCTAGTGAATTATCAAAATGGACGGGGGTTGGGGCGCCTGGGTGGCTCAGGTGGTTGAGTGTCCAACTCTTGGTTTCGGCTCAGGTCATGATCTTATGGTTCATGGGGTCAAGCCCCGCATCGGGTTCTGCCCTGATGTTGCAGAGACTGCTTGGGATTCTCTCCCTGTCTCTCTGCCCCTCCTGCAATCTCTCTCTGTCTCTCAAAATAAATAAATAAACTTAAAAAAAAAACGGAGGGTGGTCTTTGGGAACCCCTAAATTTGAAACTGGTGTCAAAAGTGGGGGTGGTCTTGTAGACTGTTCCCTAACTTCACATTCTGTGTCCCTTACTCGGATGTATTAGACTTAGGGTAGGCCAGAGGAGGGGGGGGCTGTCTTTGAATCCAGCTCGTGAAACTATCCAGGCTTCTTCAAGACTCTGGCGTAATCCCAGAACCAGAGAAAGAAAGTGTAATTGAAAAGCCTTCCCAGGGAATCCTGATAGGCTCCTGGATTTAAAACTACTTCCGCTGAGAATTCTTGATATTTTCTAAATATGTAACAAAACAGAAGATAGCCAGGAGTTGGACAGAGTTTATAAGTTGATTGCTTTATCCCTGTCCTGTTTAAAAGCCTTCCCTGGCCTGCCATTACCCAAGTAATAAATCAAATAAGCTTCACATTCCATATTCCCTGCAATCTAACCCCAAACCAGCTTTATTTTCTGCTGCTTTCTTCTACACTATCCCAGCGAGTCCTATCCCAAACCTCTGATTTAATTAGTGGTTTAGGGTGGGGCTCTGGCATCAATATATTTTGAAAGCTTCCCAAATGGTTCTACTATGGATCCAGGAGAGATAAGCTCCTAATGTTTTATTTTATAGCCAAGTAGATCACTACTTATTATATAAACCTAGGATAACATCATATTTTTACCTCTAGAAATCCACACATTCTTGAAGGTCCAGCACAAATGAGAAACGTTCCAGGAAGCCTTCTCTGATCACACTAGACCAGAATCAATGTCTGTTTCTCTAGGGTCCCTCTGTGTTTTGTATGCAACACTCCATAGGCCCTTCCACATTCCACATTACCTCATGCTTAAGAGGCTGCAACGAAGAAAAAGTATGATCCAAATATCAGCTCTGTGAATTACCCTATTATTTTTTTTTAATTTTTTATAAGTTTATTTATTTATTTTGAGAGAGAGAGACTGAGAGCATGCAGGCAGAGAGAGAGAGAGAGAGAGAGAGAGAGAGAGAGAGAGAGTCCCAAGCAGCCTCCACCCTCTCAGCACAGAGCCCAACGTGGGACTCGAACTCACAAACCATGAGACCATGCCCTAAGCCAAAATCAAGAGTCAGACGTTCAACGGACTGAGCCACCCAGGTGCCCCTACCCTGTGATTTTAATACAGTGTTTAATTCCCAAAGATTTAAAGACTTGATCTATAAAATTTGAAAACCAAATGGTTATCTTCCAGTGTTGCTCTAAGGTATAAATGAGACCCTTTTGTGCTCCCCCCACCTTCTTCACATCACAGGGCATAGAAAAGACTATTCTAACAGCTTCCTGGTGGTGTTCCAGAGGCTATGGGTACAAGTGCGCCTGAGCTCCGGGGGTCCCAAACGGACCAGGTTGGGCCACTCACCACTAGTAAATCCAGGGGCAGAGAGACAAATGGTGGGTGAAACCAGAAAGGAATTTATTTCAGTGAGGCCAACCCTGGGAAGACCAAGAAGTAGCTCTGAAGTGCAGAAAACCCCTCAACGTTTTTATAAGGAAAATAAATATAGGGCAAAGGTCAGTTGGGAAGCGCAGGAGGGCAGTGAAGGTCAGGTCAGTTACTGTCTTGGGGTCAATCACGCAGGGTGTTGCCGGTGTCACGGCAGTCCCTGTTGCCTGAGGGGTAGTTTCAGTTCCCCTCATAAGACATTTTGTCCACCGGGTCTCTTGCCTGGGTTAAGTGACAACTTGGAAAGAAGGACTTAATTCATTAGAAAGCACCCATTGAGGTCAAAATGGAGGTAGTTAAGGCAACATCCAGGTCCTCTTCTAGTGCGGGCTGCTTGTGGTCAGAGGTGATGGGCAGTGGCTTCCCTCTACTCCAGGCCTTGTGCTACTGCTCCAAGAGTTAACAAGACCAGTATCTGGACATACCTGCAACCCATTCAAAAAATACTGATTGGGTGCCCATTAGATTCACAGGGAGAGCATTAAAAGCTACCACTGCTTGGATATCACCCCCAGAGATTATGATTTCATTCACCTGGGCCACAGCCAGAGGCACTGGGGGTTTTTAAAGCTCCCAGATCATTCTCCTGCACATCTAAGGTTGAGGACCACTGAACATAAAAAATATGAAGCAGAAACATCATTACATGGGTGCTTGGGTGGCTCCGTCGGTTAAGTGTCCAATTCTTGGTTTTAGCTCAGGTCATGATCTCACAGTTTGTGAGCTCAAGCCCCCCATCATGATCTGCACTGATAGCGAGGAGCCTACTTGGGATTTTCTCTCTCCTTTTCTCTCTCTGCCCCACTCCCACTCATGCTTTCACAGGCTCGGTCTCTCTCTCTCTCTCTCTCTCTCTCTCTCTCAAAATAAATAAATAAAAACTTTAAGAAAAAGAAACATTTTTAAGGAAACTTCTAGGTTATAAATTTCTTAAGAATGGAGAAGGTAGATTTTTCAAATCTACAGCACAAGCTTCCAGGCTTAGTAGGACAGACGTACACACCGTATCATTAGGGTGACTCTAGTGTTTCTCAATCTTACTATACAAAGTAATAAAACAAATGTTAAGAAAAGGAAAAGTTCCATAAAGCCATGAATGGTTTCAGGCCTAGTTCTTTCAATTCAAGAAAGCTGAACATCTTGAAGCCTAAGGAATGAATTCCCCCATTTGTTTCTGGTCTTGGGTTTCGTGGTAAACAGGCTTCTCTCTTACAGAATTTGCCTCCGGTGTTTGGAAACTTCAAAATGGAAGAGAGACTTTTCAGTGATTCTGGTTCTCATTGATGAAATCACTTAATGTAAATGGGGCTTACCTTTACCAATTCATCAGAAATTCTAAAGCTCCTAATCAATCCCATTTATATTCACAAAATCCCAAATGTATTTCCATTGAGTATTTTCACAGTAGATAATAGGTTCGACTAACCACTGGCCAGTGTCACCAAGAATAACAAAAGAGGCAATAATCCCAAATGAGGCATTCCACCTCTGTTCAAAAGCTTGAAATGTACCTGGGCAGGCCATGTCAACAAAATTTCAGGTAGTGTAAAATATATAAACCCCTGCCCTCCCCCCAACACACATGCATGCATGCGTGTGAGCACACACACAAAAACACACATGCCTGTTGTTTCTGTCATGCACCTTGGAGGTGAAACACTTAAGTTTGACTCTCCTAGCCTTCGTATACTATTGGATGTACCATTCAAACAAGTTTCTGTGCCTCAGTTTTCCATATCTATATAACAAGGGGCCATAACATTACTAATGCCTCTTAAGCACTGATTATGATTTGAAGAAACTTAGACTAAATGAAAGGGAAATCAGTATTTGGTGAGTGCTTGCTTTCAGAAGCTAATCATGTGGCTTCAACAAAGAAAAACATGCCTAAACAAGCTTAACAAAAACGAAAATTTGGAGGGTGCACCTGGCTGGCTCAGTCAGTAGAGCAAATGACTCTTGATCGTGAGTTCCAGGCCCACGTTGGGCATGGAGCCTACAGGACAGGTGAGGCGAAGCGAGGCGAGGCAAGACAAGACAAGGCAAGGAATTTTTTGGAAAATACCTGTAATACCCAAAAGTAGGCATTGGAAGAGATCCTCATAAGGGACTAGGTCTTCCTTGGAAAGAATTTACTTATCTTTCAAGGGAAATTCTTCTCTTTCTTGGTCTCTGAAAAGGGAGTGAAGTCTGTCCATGGTCAGCACACGTGCTGAGGTTCCTCTTGAACAAATTAAGAAAGTCTATCATCCAGAATCCATCCTGCTGCACAGGCATCTCAAACTCTTACTCACCTGGTTTCTTTTTTCAGTAATTCCTCAACTACAGCCACACGAATGAGTGGACGAGAGCAGGAAGACAACATATAAATATATACGTTAGTTAAAAGGAAAAAAAAAAAGAAACCCAGTTCTGTCACATTTAAAGAAAGAAAAATGTAAAATACTTCACCCATCTGTGTTGCAAGTTAAGAAAAGTATTAGGGCACCTAAACGGCTCAGTAGTTACGTGTTCGACTCTTGATTTTGGCTCAGGTCATGATCTTGGCTCAGGTCATGATCTCACAATTTGTGAGATCGAGCCCCACATTGGGCTCTGCACTGGCAGTGCAGAGCCTGCTTGGAATTCTCTCTCTCCCTCTCTCTACCCCTCCCTGACTCTCTCTCTTTCTCTCTCTCAAAATAAATAAACATTGAAAAACATTGGGGAAAAAAAGGAAAGCCCATTAAACTGGCATACATTTAAGAAGTATAATTTACAACAAACCCTATGTTGTACTTCTATGAAAGTAAAACCAGAGAAGAGAGAGAAGAAAAAGAGAGAGAGAGAAAAACAACACAATTGAAGAAGGAGTACGTGGATTTACAACACAAATATTTTATTCCCATCTAATCTGAGAGCACTTTTTTGTCATTTTAAGAAGGATTTAAGAAGAAAAATCCCACTTCCTGGCTGGAGAGTGTCAAACATTACATTTCATCTCAACAATGAAGATTGCTTCTTTTTTTTGTTGTTTATTTATTTGCGGGGGGCGGGGGTACACATGCACATGAGTGGGGGAGGCATAGAGGGAGAGAGAGAGAGAGAGAGAGAGAGAGAGAATCCCAAGCAGGCTATACACTGTCAGTCCAGAGCCCAACCTGGGGCTTAATCTCACAAACTGAAATTGACCTGAGTAGAAATCAAGAGTTGGACACTTAACCAACTGAGTCACCAAGGCACCCCAAGGTTGCTTATTTATTTTCTAATCATTGACAACAGAGAACTTCTGTGAACTTCTTGAATAGTGTATGAAATTTTATAACTGATGCTCATTTTTCTGAAGAAAATGTTCAGAGGATTTATCAGATGTTCAGTTTGTGTTATCGACTCTCCCACAAATCGAGAACCACTTATTAAAGTTAACACTGAGTTTCAAAAGTCATGTTGCGTTTTTGCAACTATAGGCACAAAGCATATCCGAATTGATCCAATTGTTTGGTCTGACTGGTGAGCCAAAAATTTCTTCTTCATTGCCTCAAACAGGCAGTAAGTTCTGAGAACCAAACTTTGATATTTGACCAATTTGGATTTGTAGATCTGAACCTGAAGTCAGATCATTTTGGCAGTTTGATTAGTCTTCCACCACTTTGCTTCCTTCTACATTCCACGGACTTCCAGTGTCAGTTTGTCTACAGTTTCTCCCTGGGGGAGAGTTCAAACTCCTTCCCTTCAGGTACCCATGTTTGCATCACTGTCTAGAATTTTCTTTTATTTGACACTGGAGGAAATGACTACTTTTTAAACCCTCAAAGTCCGATGGCTCAAAGCCCGTGCTGCAAAGCCAGCCAATTTCCATGTATGTCTACAGTCCACAGATTTTCCATCCTTAATACAGATTCATAAAAGGAAATTTCGCCAATTGTAAATAGCATCATTTATCACGTTTATGGCTCCACCAAGTATGATTTCAGAATTTACCTGACTGGATGACTTTTACATGGCTCCAGTCTCCTGGCAAAAAAAAAAAAAAAAAATCATTTTTTTTTTAAATTTTGGCACATGAGGAGGGAGGAAGAAATGGTACGCAAGAAATATGTGCAGTTCTCAGTGTATCAATTATGCCTCAGTAAGGCTGGGGGTTTTTCTCTTCTTCTTTCCTTTTTTTTTTTTTTAGAAAGAAGGGGAGAGAGCAGGCTGTGCGCTGTCAGTGTGGAGCCCGACGCGGGGCTCAAACTCGAGAAGTGGGAGATCGTGACCTGAGCCGAAGTCAGATGCTTAACTGATTGAGCCACTCAGGTGCCCCAGTAAAGCTGTTTTTAAAAAATAAGTAAATAACAAGCGAGGGACAAAAAAGATAAGAGCGCAAGATATCCCAGCCAGGACATATGCACTCTGCAAATTTATTTAGGCTGTGACACTACGTGACAGAGACCAATCCTTTGTTTTCTTTACCAAGCCAATCCCCCCACCTTAAATTATAAGAACATACTGCAAGTCATATACTCAGTTACCCCACAAATTAACCAGAGTCCTTACAAAGACTAGAAAGCAGTCAATTAATCGCATGAACAAAAGAATTTTTCATGTGCCTGCCATGTCGTTGCCACTAACCCCTGCTCACTCCTAAGCACCCTGAGTGCTCTTCACGGACACAAGTTGTGTCTTAGAATTGACCTTAACTTAATATATATGTTATTTTAAAAAAGAGTGCGATCAGCCCAGTGCAGTGTTTTGTGTGTCTTTTATTGGAGGTGACACAAGTAATATTTGTGGTCAGTCTTTGGACGATGGAGAAAACATATATTTATGACTGAGATAAGCAATTTCGAAACATTTCATTTCCCCTTTCTTCTCCCTGCAAAATGAAACTTTACCAACGCTTAGGGTTTTATCAACGTCTCCCTTCTGGGAGGTGGGGGGGGGGGGCGCTTCACCATCTCAGAGTACATGCTCAGGTTAATGATTTGACCTCATGAATTGTAGCCTTGGAGCTGTAGGGATCCCCATGGATATAAGTAGGTACTGGCACCCGACTGTTCTTTTCCATTCCAAAACCAAAATTCAGAGCTGTAGCAGAGGACAGGTTCTCATCACTGTAAGACATATTTGCACGGCCTTCCAGAAAAGTGGGGGGGGAGAGAAGGAATGTATTCATTAGTCTCTCAAATGCTGGTCTGAGAACAGGTGCCTGTACAGTATCTTCTGTACCTGGTGACCCCAGGACTTCTTCCCTTCCCTTCCCACCCCCAATCTCAGCCCCAACGTTGCCACCAAGATCCCACTTTGGATTCTAGAATTTGGGAACACTTCTCTGTGGCACTGACAGGCCACACATTTGGGGGTCAGTTGAACCAAAAGGCCTTGGAGAGCATTTGAAGTCCCTCCCCAAGTCTCTAAACTCTCATTAGAAGGGTTCACAGTTACTGGAGGGGTCATAAAAACATACACTCGGATATAGGATGGGACCACATCTACTGGATGTGCTTTGTGGCAATCTGTGTCTTCTCTGCTCATCAGTGTCTAGCAATTATCCACAATTTGGAGGGATGAGAAAGAAAAGGAAGCAGCCTTGTTTCACCAACAGCAGTTTCCGGGAAAAGCGTGGACATGGGCAGACTGTTGACTTCAGTGTTTGCCAGCAAATTCCAGGAGCTGAAGATACCCAAGTCTTCTGGTGATGACTTCCCTGAGATTTCCTGAAAGCAACTGTCTTCATCCACACCCCTTCCCACCCCCCACCCATAAAATGGCTATGTAAGCCTCTGAGCCTCCGTATTAAATCTCTTCCTTCCTGAATCTGAAGTGGCCACTGTTTTCTGGACATGGCCGGATCAGTCATGGTTACACCCATTATCCTGTAGATTCTCAGAGCTGAAGGTATTAGCCTAGGAATTTGCTCTGTGTGCCCGTGAGAGTTACAATCCAGCAAAGACAGAATCTCCTAGAAAACACATAGTGAAAACTCACAAATCCCAAAGCTCCAGGGGAAAACACACATGAATCACCTCACTGAAAAATCACGTGCTGCCTAGCACGGGCCCCATGAGCAAAGGTAGCAAATACAAGTTCTAGAAACATCGGCTGTACCTCCATCCTCCTACTACACTCCCCTCATCTGTGATGTGGTGCGCTTCAGAGTTTTTCTCTCTGAAGTCTAGGGCAACTTTAAAGAAAGGTTTGACTCGAACACTGGTGGAAATCTGAGCAGCTCCAAATACGAAATTCTTCAAGGGATTGGGGACAAATTTATTTTGGCAGGAGTTAACTTTCAAAGTGTTAGAGGATAACAGATGTAAATATATGGATTTTCTCCTTTCAGTGGGCAGGGTTAATATAGTTCGTGTCTTCAAAAAGCAACCCACAGTTTCAGAAGATGGGCAAGAACCTAGAAAACGCAATCTTTGAGACCAGCACTGTTCAACAGCACTTCCTGTGATGAGAGAAATGTTCTTTATCTGTGTCGCCCTATCTATGTAGCTCCTGATTATATATGGCTGCCAAGAAAACAAATGTTTAATTTTATATAATCTTAATTCGTCTACATTTAAATTTAAACAGTCACATGTGGCTATGGAGAGCACAGATTTTTTTTCAAACCTGTTTGACACAGCTCTTACAACAATATAAATAGTTTATCGTATTAAATACATTTATAAAAACAATAAAATTGCCTCAAAATATCAAGTCCTCTATCTAGATAGAGTCAGTAATAAATGGATTGCTGTAGAAAGCCAGTATGTATTGAAGTCATAGCTATACGTCTCTTTCCAATTTAAAAATTAATTTGATTGTGGGGCGCCTGGCTGGCTCGGTCAGTAGAGCACGTGACTTGTGATCTTGGGGTCATGAGTTCAAGCCCCACATTGGACATAGAGATTACTTTAAAAATAATAAAATAAAATATTAATGTTTAAAGAAATCAACTGGGTTTTAATTTGGCAAGTAGCAGATGAGAATGTTCTTATAAACTCTTCAAACAATGCCGATAAACACCACGCCTCCTCACTTCTGCCCCCTCAGTCAATTTCGTTCCCCACATCCTGCAGGGACATGGCAGAAACACTACTATAGTTTAGATGTGTATATTTTCAGAATTTCTTCTATGTGTTTCAAAACATATTTGCATACAGATACAAGACAAACTATGGATCCATGTTAGATTAAATTAGATCATATTTTATTATTCTCAATGTGGTCACACCTATACCTTATTCTTTGTCATAGTTGTGTAACATTCCTAAGTGTGGATTTATTTTTGTAGTCTATTTGATCATTTTGGTCATTGTTCCCTTGCTAGAATCCTAACTCGTATTTTTTTTCCTATTACAAATAATATCACAATAAGTGTCCTTTTATGCAATTCCTTGTGCATATTTTAAATTTTAACGGGTTACAAAATTTCCCCTCTCTGATGACCATATAATTCATATTCACCATTGCCTCCCCTGATATTATTAAAAGGTTTCTGTTTGTTTGCTTGTTTGTGTTTTTATGGTTTTTTGCCAATCTGATGAGTGAAAAGGGAATCTTATTAAGTTTTTATTTCTCTATTTACTAATGAGATCAAGCAACTTTCCATATGCCTGCTAAATTTCATCTTTTGTGAATTGACTATTTATATCTTTTTTTTTTTTTTTCAGGAAAACACATACTAAAATACAGCAAGAACAGGGTGACTTTCTTTTCTGGAATATACAGTGCCTTGCACATAGAGCTCCATAAATATTTACTGAATGAATGAATAAAACAACCAACATCATGAAAATCTCTCTCTCAAGATAAAAGGATAAATTAAGTCCGTATTGTTTTTAACTTAAGTTCCATATTTCAGAATATCGAGGGTAGACAGGTAAACGACCAGTTTATATTACAACTTCTAGAACTCCCCATTATTCTACTAGATTGGTATATTTTAAAAATCCAACTAAATATTCATTCTGTAATCCCCTCAAAAAGAATTTCTGATGGGGGCGCCTGGGTGGCTCAATCAGTTGATTCTTGATCTCGGCTTAGGTCATGATCTCACAGTTCATGAGTTCAAGCCCCACATCGGGCTATGCACTGACAGTGCAGAGCCAGCTTGGGATTCTTTCCCTCTGTTTCTGTCCTTCCCCAACAGTCATGCACACATGCTCTCTCACTCTCTCTCTCTCTCAAAATAAATAAATAAACTTAAAAAAAAATTTTTAAGTATTTCTGATGGAACGGTTATTCTAATTCCAAGTAATTTTTTCTCGAGACTTCAATCTCCCTAATATCTCCAGAGTAAAATAAGAATATTTTAATGCACGTTCTTTTCATATTTCACAGAGTTGTCATAGATAGATTAGGATAACTCAAGCTTCTTTCCATCACAGATAACCCCAGAATGTTTTCACTTCTGCCTTACTAATGTCTGCTCTTTTCTGGTAAGAGTACTCTATATTTCTTGGTGGAATCTGCCTCTCCCCGGTCTCGATCCACATGGCATCTATAAGGCTGACTCCAATCCAGCCCTGTGGGTGGGTTTAGAACCAAAAAGCGGCCTGAGTAGGCAAGTAGAGCCAATCATATATCATCCCAGGGCTTCTGCAAGAGAGGCAACCTCTATCCAGTGTAAGACCAAGGTGACTAGCAGCCATTTTGCTACTTGGTCTAAAAACCATGCTTGAGAAGAAGCCCAAAGCAAAGGAGAGCAAAATCTAGAAATGGAGAGAGAAAGAAAGGGCAGGAAAGGAGAGAAACAGGTCCTGAGAGTGACATTTAAACCATGAGATTGGGGCGCCTGGGTGGCTCCGTTGGTCAGTTAAGTGTCAGACCTCGGCTCAGGTCATGAGCTCACGGTTCGCAGGTTCAAACCTCGCATCCGGCTCTGTGCTGACAGCTCAGAGCCTGGAGCCTGCTTCCGATTCTGTGTCTCCCTATCTCTCCACCCTCCCCTGGCTTGCGCTCTGTCACTCCAGAACAAATAAATGTTAAAAAAAATTAAATAAAAAATAAATCATGAGATCAAATTGCACTTGAAACCACATCTACCAGAGACTTCTCAAGCATACTAACATATGAAATTTTACAAAAAATTTTTAAGTCCTTTTTTGCCTGGAATTAGGGTTTTGGTCACTTACAATAGAAAGAATCCCGAAGTTGACACACTTGGACAATAGGTATTTTTTTTGAGGGATCATTCTGAATTATCCAGGATCCAGATCACCTCAGCTTCCCTCTCCCTCTCTGCTTACTCTAGACTTTGTCCAAACTTGCATTTCTATGCTTGACAACAGCATCACTTCTTACGTGTGAAACATATTTTCTTTTTATATTCTCTCATGGAAATAATGGCACAGAAGGTATATAGTAGATCCAATGCTATTATCCTTGTTTTAAAAAAAATTTTTTTAACGTTTATTTTTGAGACAGAGAGAGACAGAGCATGAACGCGGGAGGGTCAGAGAGAGGGAGACACAGAATCTGAAACAGGCTCCAGGCTCTGAACTGTCAGCACAGATCCTGACGTGGGGCTCGAACTCATGGATCACGAGATCATGAGTCGTTCGCTCAACCGACTGAGCCACCCAGGCACCCCTATCCTTGTTTTATTAATGAGAATAATGGAGGCACAGCAAAGCTAACGATATTCAAGGTCTGGGGCAATATCCAAGGCATCCAGCTAGCTGCTTCTTCTGAGCCCAAGCATTACCCACATGATGCTAAAGGTGCAGTGAATGAGGGGTAAGTCCCCAGACACTGCCAGAAGGTTCTGATGATGCCATCCTGGACCTTTCCTGGCCTCATGAAGTAGAAATCACCTTCAGTGTATACTCTACAGAAAGTGTATGAAAATGCCCTCTTCCATAGTACTAAATAGCCCACGACAGAGAATGTTCCCAACCACAGCCAATGCTGATCCCACCAAATGACTCAGGGAAAGGACAACAGAGACAGATACACAACTTATTACACAAAGCAGTCAGAAGTCACTGGACCTCTGGCATCCAACTTTTTAAAGGAGACAGAGTAAACAGGGGTCAATACTGTAGTGGGAAAGCTAGGAACGTGATCTGGAATTAGACAAATTGGTGTTCAAATGTGAGCTTTGTCACTTATTACTTGTGTGACATCAGTAGGTCATTAGGCGATTTTATTCTTACTACCTCCTCTGAGTTGGCCCTACCTGCGGACTGTTCTGGTAAGTGGCAAGGAGGAGAGCCATTTAAGCAACTGCTCCAGACTTGAGATGCCCTATCAGAGCACAAAACGGTGGGCCTCTGTCATATCCCTGTCCTTCCTAGCTTCCTTCCAGGCAGTGATGACGTGACAACACGTACTACACAGTTTGTTACCTACCTTGACTTGCATTAGAGCCAGAGGAGCAGTGACCTGCATGGTACCCAAAGGCTCTCTTGCCTACAGGCTTTATACCTCATTCCTTTTTGTTTTGTCTTAGAGAGAGTGTACCACACGGGGCTCCACACTCAGCACAGAGCCCGAAGCGAGGCTTGATCCCATGACCCTGGGATCATGACCTGAGCCAAAATCAAGAGTCAGATGCTCAACCAACTAAGCTATCAAATTGCCTCTATACCTCAAGCTTTATCTGCATCACAAACCCTTCCCGAACTCCTCCCCAGGCTTTCATAGGAGGTCAAGCTCAGGAAACAGTGAATGTGGCTGTGAGTACCATTTGTATGGTTCATGCATTTGTTTCTTTGTTGTTGTTGTTTTTCATTAGACTATCATGCATTTGGGGGGCACCCGGGTGGCTCAGTCAATTAAGCATGTGACTCTTGATTTCTGCTCAGGTCATGATCTCATGGTTCATGACTTCGAGCTACCTATCGGGCTCTGCACTGATAGTGTGGTGCCTTCTTGGGATTCTCTCTCTCCCTCTCTCTACCCCTCCCCCATTCTAAAAACAGACAAATAAACCTTTTTTAAAATGATATTTCAGGGGTGCCTGGGTGGCTCAATCAATTGAGCATCTGACCTTGGCTCAGGTCATAATCTCACGGATCATGGTTTCAGGCCCCTCATCGGGCTCTGTGCTGATAGTTCGGAGCCTAGAGCCTACTTGAGATTCTGTGTCTTCCCCTCTCTCTCCTCTTCCCCTGCTTGTGCTCTGTCTCTCTCTGTCTCTCAAAAAATAAATGTTAGAAAAAATTTTTAAATGACATTTCATAATTCTATAAAAAAAGAATATCGTGCATTTGGAGAGGAGTTCCCACTGTCAGGAAATTTGTTGCTGGACACGAACAGTCATTTCTTTTGGATCCTTTGGCTTGTTTGCCCAAACCTGAAATGTGTCAAACATAAACCTCCTTCCATCTTCCCCCACTCCTTATTTTGTTACCTTATCCACAAGGTTCTGGAGGTACAGGCATCTCTCAGAGACTCACTCATTTCACATATCCTAACAGATTTCCCCAAATGCAGGGATTTCCCCTACTAATGAATAGTACCCAAACCTGCCCTCACTGAGCCTTGATTTCCCATATGTA
This sequence comes from Panthera tigris, assembly GCF_018350195.1. Taxonomy (NCBI): domain Eukaryota; kingdom Metazoa; phylum Chordata; class Mammalia; order Carnivora; family Felidae; genus Panthera; species Panthera tigris. The sequence continues at coordinate 95,010,728 of NC_056660.1, read as the reverse complement.
AGATGGGAGTAGAGGGGAAAAGTTGTGCTCAATTAGAAAACTACACATCACCTAGAGGATATCCCTCCAGGAAGCTATTCTACAGCTCCAGTCTGTACCCACGCAAATTCTGTCCAGTTAAGTAGAAATTCAGTTGACTTCCTTTACCCTTCCTGTGTGTGTGTGGGGGGGGGGGACATGTTTGGCGCCCATTTGTACATTCCCTCCAAGAGTTCTGACCTACAAATGTATCTCTTCTTTGGATTCTCTTTTGAATCGGTTGTAACATCTGTCTGGTTCTCTCATTGATAAATGAGTAGGATCGAATCTTTAATACCTGTTCTCTTTTGTATCTGTAGGATAATCACCATTTTACCTCTTTTGAAAACTATTCTTAACAGAAATAAAAATATTACCTATCTCGGAGGGCTAAATTGAAGCTTTAATATAGTTGGAAATGTCAAAGAGATGCAGCCACTCTGTCAAGAAAGTGACGTGCACAAAACATTATGTGCATTACACACTCAATAAATGTTATTTGTGATTATTTCCAAAGAGAAGGTCATTTTTCAACCAATCGTGGTTTCTTTACGTTTAAATAAATCTTTAGATAAATGACTCCATGTTGGAATTGCTAACGATAGATGCCTGGGAAAAAATGGACCTTCCCTCAAAATTATTAATAATGTTGGCTCCCAGCCTGGCCAACCCACGTCCAAGAGCCCCCTTCTTAGACAATAATGCCTTACTGAAGCTCTTTCCCATCTGGGCATTTTCCTCATAAAACACAGCAATCCAAACATGGGAACAGAAATTTTACGACTGGCAACAATAGGGAATCCGTGTGAAAAGTGGAAGTCATTATTTCTAAGTACAAAATAAGAATGTGCCTCTAAAAACAAATAGAAAAGGTTAATTCTGGGGCTTCTGGCAGATCGATGTTACCTTGTGCCAAAGTACAACCACCTAACAGGAGCCCCAACAACAATGACTTGTTCAAGTTTTACTTCTTACGCTTACAGCTGAAAAGACATCCCCCAGACACTTGTTGCTTATTACCAACTGCTGGCCTTTGTCCTATGAAGGACAGAAGGACTGGGGAGACGGCAGATAATTTGAAAGATTTTATCACATAACTTTCTTTTTTTTTTTCACAATAAAAGAACCATATATTGTGATGAATGATTAATATTCCTGCCACTGAGGTAATTTAACAATTGTACTTAATCTTATTTTCCTAAGTGTTAATATTTCCAGTATTTGAACGTTTCTAGCGCCTGCCCGGCTCAGTCAGTTCAGTGTCCAACTCTTGATATCGGCTCAGGTCATGATCTCACGGTTCAGGGGTTCGAGCCCCGCGTCCAGCTCTGCACTAACAATGAGGAGCCTGCTTGGGATTCATTCTCTCTCTCCATGTCTGCCCCTCCCCTGCTCACTCTCTCTCTCTCAAAATAAATAAACTTAAAAAAAAATGAATAACAGTCACTGAAATGCTCTATACTTAAGGTTCTAATATTACAAAAATTCCAAGGAGATTTTATATTTTTCTCACCTTTGTTTGCTTGCAACAAACACATCCCGTGTCCAAAAAAAAAAAAAAAAATGTATTTTTACGTTACAGATCTAAATGTTTTCATATAACATGATTTGCTTCTTGATATCTAGTCTTGGTGACCAAATCTATTTGTAGCTTCTCAGTGTAGATGTTTGAGTCATCTTGGTTGCCAAGGGATGGAATTGCCATGTGCTGAATTCAATTAAATGTCTTAAATATCACACATACCCTGTCACGTTATGCAATTACTCTAATCCTACCAAATCAAATGCACCACTCACATTCCATTGATTGCCTCTGTGATGAGTCACTATTGTAGCCTAGAAATGTCATCCAAAAGAAAACTGTCAATTCAGCCATAATCTACAGACCGCTGATAGAACAGGCATCCTGGAACCAAATAGAGCCCGGGGAAATTTAGTGCAGGTGGAATTATCAAAGACTGTAGCCACTCTAAGGCTTACAAGAACATTCCTGGTTGGACCCGAACAGACTCTATACTAGATACCAGGCTCCCATTCCATCCAGCCGGCACATACCCATTCCCCACAGAAACCACCACCAAAGCAGAGCATTTCAGCGATAGGGTTTGTAACAGACAACTAATTCCAACTCACTAAGTTCTCTAGGAAATCTCAACTGATAGAAGGGTATTTCCCCGTTATGATCGTGCTCGCTTCCTCATCGTTCGTGTGGGACATATTTGAAACAGCAGCGCACAAAAAGAGAAATACTAGTGTGAACTCTATTAATCAAGAAAAGCTTCGCTGAACAGACAAAATACTTTTTTTGTCTCCTGCACTCCTTTGCACGTCTCCTAATATGCACGTCTCATAATGTGCATGCATTATGCATGCACGTGCATGCATAATGTTTAAGTGACCCCTAGCACTAGACCATAAAAGCATCGTACTCCCTTTCACATTCTCAGCTCCTAAGACCTGTCACACCTAAAATCAAAACTCTCTTACCTGAGTGACTGATATGACGGGTCGGGCAGGTGGTGACCCTCCTGGACATTTGTACACCGATCTCCTACACATCTGTTTAGGCCAGTCACACATTTTATTGTAATTATTAAAATCATAACAGCGGGAAAAGAAAAATCATCGCGGTTCTTCTGGAAAGCAAACGTAGGCCGAGCAGCTATGAAAAAAAAAAAAATGTTGTTAAGTTGTGGACTAGACAGATGTAAATAATCAGAGAAAAACACAGATTTATGCTCACAGGTTGCTCTGCATACATATCTGAGTTTAAACCAATTTTAAACATTTTAAACAGACCCAAAGAATTCCAGTGAGCAGTCTGTGGGCCCATATCAAAGATTAGTAGAGGCACCCGGGTGGCTCAGTCAGTTGAGCATCCCACTCTTGGTTTTGGCTGAGGTCATGATCTCACAGTCTCTGAGTTCAAGCCCCAGGTCAGTCTCTGCACTGAGAGTGGAGCGTGCTTAAGATTTTCTCCCTCTCTCTCTTCCCCCCCACCAAAACAAAAAGTAAATGAATGTATCTATATAGATGTCACATTAAAATATTTAGGTTAAAAAAATTTTTATTTTTGTGTGTAGTTCCCTGCTTTGACTTTGATTTAACTGACCAAGGAAAGAATGAGTCCCCACTCCCTCAGACAAAAGAGTTCTACTATAGGCAATATTCCAAAAGTGTTCAAGGAAAGACCCTCTGATTAAACAAATCTACAACATAAAGGGTATGTGGACGTAAGAAGGCAGAATGGTGGGAAGGCAGGATCAGGCACAGCAAAGTTGCAGAGCGATGGGCCTTGCTTTTCCACGCATCTGGCTCCAAGGATTTTGCCAAGCTCCGCTGGCCTCATCTCCAGGGACAAAAATCCAAGATCATGTTCCTTGACCTGGAACCTCACTTCAAATTACTTGTTCATTAGCTTGAGCCATGTAGAGACATGTAAAATTTTCTCTTCGTCGTTTTATTTCACGACAAAATCGGCCCCAGTGTCATTATAGGTCATGTCTGGATGCAGCCTCAGGTAACACACTGGTTTTTGGTTTTGGTTTTGTTTTTTAACATTTTAGATTGCTTACTAAGGGGTAAAGATCTGGGGGGCGCCTGGGTGGCTCAGTGGTTGGGCATCCGACTTCGGCTCAGGTCATGATCTCACGGCTCATGAGTTGGGGCCCCGCGTCGGGCTCTGTGCTGACAGCTCAGAGCCCAGAGCCTGACTCGGATTCTGTGTCTCCTTCTCTCTCTGCCCCTCCTCCGCTCGTGCTCTGTGTCTCTGTCTCTCAAAATTGAATACACGTTAAAAAAAATAAAAAAAAAAAAGAGGTAAAGATTTGGTTCTGTTCATTAGTTACCTTTTTCAAGAAACGTGCCATGTACGTAGACTGATTCCTCATGAGAAATGCTTCCTTCCACGTTTCTTCCCTGGAAATGTTTTAGGGAACTGCAGACCACAGCATCAGATAACAAGCTGTTTGTAAAAGTGCACCTTCTCAAGGCGGGCTCTGCGAAAAAGGTAGTTACAGAGGCTTGGATAAAGATTAAATATGTGAACTTGTTAAACTCATCTTTTACTTCATTTTGAAGTGTAGCTTTCCAAAATACCCTGGTATCCATCAGAGGCCTCGTAAGTGCTCAGCGCTGACCTCTAACCAGGGCCTCCCGAAGCCGACAGCTCAGAGAAGCCTGCCGAGAACCTTGACCCTGTAATTCTTGCATTTACCTTCCGGGTTCACTCGCGGCTCAGAAACTCTTTAATAATTACTAGGGGCCAGACCCGGGGGTGCAAGCGAATCTTCCCAGCATCATTTGCACGTTGACCCTCCAACCCACATATGTGAGCCCGCTCTCTGCCTTAAAGTCCATCTGTCAGGAAGACAAAAAAAAAAAAAAAAAAAGGCAGGCTGGAAGAAGAGAGCCTGGTTCAGCCACAGTCATCCACAACCATGATTTCAAGGAACTTCTGGGATTTCACATTTTGCACACTGGTAATCCTGTTTTATAGGATGCCATTTTCTCCTTCAAAACTACGTGATTTGGCAGGGGAGTGGGGCGCCTGGGTGGCTCAGTCGGTTAAACATCGCACTTTGGCTCAGTTCATGATCTCATGGCTCACGAGTTCAAGCCCCACGTCGGGCTCTGCACTGGTGGTGTGGAGCCTGCTTGGGATTCTTTCTCTCTGTCCCCGATCTCTCTGCCACTCCCCTACTTGCGTTTACTCACTCTCTTTCTCTGAAAATAAATAAACTTAAAAAAAAATGGGCACCTGTGTGGCTCAGTCGGTTGAGCGTCCAACTTCGGCTCAGGTCAAGATCTCACGGTCCGTGAGTTCGAGCCCTGTGTCGGGCTCTGTGCTGACAGCTCGGACCCTGGTGCCTGCTTCAGATTCTGTGTCTCCCTCTCTCTCTGCCCCTCTCCCTCCCCCACTCACCCTCTGTCTATCTCAAAAATAAAGAAACACTAAAAAAATTAATAAAAAATTTTAAAAAATGAATTGTCTGCTCTTATCACATCTTCTTGTAGACATTGTGGGGATTAATTTAACCATATCATTTTATTATTTGTCATCAACCGCAAGCCATTTACATTGAAAATGTATCAACACGACTGTTAACAAGCCATGTCTAACACATTTCTGCCACTGAATTGCAGAAAACGGCATAAACGATAACTCTGTGCATCTGCTGGTAACACGATCGGGACGATCATGTGCTCGTGGCCCAGTTGGTCTGAATATAATGTGATAATGTGCATGCATAAGAACGCAGAGAGTGGTGGCTGATTCTCCACAAAGTTTATACATGTTTTATAGTTTACGTGGTACCTAAAAAATGTTTTGTGCTGCAAGCAAATACCTCATAAGGTTTTACTCAACAGGATTTTCAGAAAAATAATTCCTCTCTCCTAATTGCTAACTCCTCTCTCCTAATGAACAAATATGCCGTGGGGTGGTCCACCGACAGTATTTGCATGAACAAAGGGTTAGACCTGAAAGTGTGTGCTGTCATACATCCTGGGTTTTTCCACTTTTTTTTAGTGTTTATTTATTTTTGAGAGAGAGAGAGAGAGAGAGAGCACGAGGCGGGGAGGGGTAGAGACAGAGAGGGAGACAGAATGTGAGGCAGGCTCCAGGCTCTGAGCTATCAGCCCAGAGCCCAGTGCAGGGCTCGAACCCATGAACCATGAGATCATGACCTGAGACGAGCCACCCAGGTGCCCCTGGGCTCTTTCTTCCACTCTTGACTCTAGTAGCCTCTCACTTTCAAGCAGTATCTCCCTTGAGCAAGGTCCCAGCCACTATGCCTGCAGCCAAACGGAGAGCTTCTGGGCAGATTTTGTACCTTCTACCTCATGTGAAATCAAGAGTATCTGAGACTCAGCCAAGTCACCATTTTATTGGACCCTCCAGGATTTCCCCACAGGGTAGGACATGGAAATACCTATGAGTGCAATTATTTGAAAGACTCAGAAACAGCAGAGAACAAAGGCAGGGTCGACAAATCCCTGTTCTAGCAATCACCACTCTCCCTCTTTTTCCCGTCTAACCAGAACCAGGCCTCCGAGTCCTTCTGAAAATAACTACCGGGAGTCTCCACCAACGGATCAAATGCAGCACGCAGGGTAGAACCTATTTGCCCCTCTGCCAGATTACATTTAAGGATGCAACTGCCCCACCAAACGCTGGCGGGCCAGAGGCAAGCAGGTCTTATCACCCAGAAGAGTAGCCGGATTTGCATCTTCCTTTGGGAGACTCCCCCGTTGGGGGACTGGCAGCTTAAAGGCCCGGACAAGTCCTGCAGAAAGGGAGACTATTGCCTTGAATTCAAAATTAATTCAAAAATAACAGAAGTGCCCTGACAATGTATAGTGTAAAACCAGCACTTAGAATCTCCTCACGCTACGTGTGTGAGGCCAGGCTGTACCTACAGCCGCTTCAGTGGGGTGGCCCTGGGAAGAGAATACAGCAGTACCCTCCCTCCCTCCCTCTCACAGTGAACAAACAGTTCCCAGGACTCCCTCCTCTGGGAGATCTTTGCATATAAAAGGGAGTGAACAGTAGGCGCAACCCCCCCCCCCCTTCCCCGCACAGCCAGCAAACTCTATACAGCAACAGCTAGACAGCCTGTGGCCCATTGGCTTCCTGTCCTGGCAAGGGCACTGGCCCCTTTGTTCCAACTCCCTAAATACATGCTGTGTTTTCTATTTACTCAGAATCCTTAAGTGACTACGTTTGTTTTCGAGCCGTTGATCAAATACCATAAAATTATATTCAAAGACACCAAAGCCCTAATAACCTAAATTAAATCGGATAAGCAGCAGGTTGAACTGGTGAAAACTTAAAGAACAACCAAATCAGAATTTTCTGCTTGATAAAGACCTCAGAGGTCTAATCCCCTCATTTTATAGGTGAGAGAATGGAGGCCCACGGAAATGAAATAAATGTCAAAAGAAATTGATTTGACTGTTTATCTGGACCAAGAACAATGCAAACTGGACGTTGACAAATCATAAGCACAGAGAATGGATTTTTAGTACATTGAATATTAGGTGAAAGAAGGCTTGGGGATGAGGAAAATGTTAAAAACAGATTGCTTGTCAAACAATCAAACAACTCGCCTTCAGACGTACTTATTCTGTGGTACCTGCGGGCTCAGTTGGTAGAGTGTATGATGGTTGATCTCAGAGTTCTGAGTTCCAGTCCCACGTTGGGTACAGAGTTTACTTTAAAAAAATTATTTACTTACTTAATTATACTGATAACTTTTTTATTTCATTCAACACAGAACTTTTTGGTTTTTGTTTTGTTTTCAGAGAGAGAGAGAGCACGAGCCAGGGAGAGGGGCATAGGGAGAGAGAAAATCTTAAGCAGGGTCCATGCTCCCTGTGGAGCCCAACATGGGGCTCCATCCCATGACCTTCGGATCATGATCTGAGCCAGTATCAAGAGTCAGGCGCTCAACCAACTGAGCCACCCAGGCGCCCCCAAATTAGAACTTTTTAATATGGTATTAGAAAGCTGAGCAACTCTCCACCCCACCTCTGAAATTAAATTCCCAGGGAGAGCCAGTGGCAACAGATCGGGCCAAAACCCCGTAGGCATTTTCCCATGTGTTTATTTACCGTGTAATGGCACAATACCACACGTACAGCTCAGCAACTTGCTTTAGCACCTAAGAAGTAGTTTCTGACATCTATCCTTGTGTTTGATTTTGATCGAATGAATATTTTTTTTTCAACGTTTTTTATTTATTTTTGGGACAGAGAGAGACAGAGCATGAACGGGGAGGGGCAGAGAGAGAGGGAGACACAGAATCGGAAACAGGCTCCAGGCTCCGAGCCATCAGCCCAGAGCCCGACGCGGGGCTCGAACTCACGGACCGCGAGATCGTGACCTGGCTGAAGTCGGACGCTTAACCGACTGCGCCACCCAGGTGCCCCTAGAATGAATATTTTAATTACAATGAAATTGTTTTTCTTTTAGGTTCCAAGTCCTTTTGTAACACGGATGCTTTAAGACCGAGAACCATGATGTTTTGCGTCCAATACCCTGGTTCAGAAATCATTCTTTCTTTTTTTTTTTCATAATGTTTATTTATTTTTGAGAGAGAGAGAGAGAGAGAGAGACTGAGTGCAAGCAGGGGAGGGGCAGAAAGAGAGGGAGACAGAATGCGAAGAAGGCTCCAGGCTCTTAGCTATCAGCACAGAGCCCGATGCGGGGGCTTGAACCCATGAACCGTGAGATCATGACCTGAGCCGAAGTCAGCCGCTTAACCGACTGAGCCACCCAGGCGCTCCTCATATAACCTATCTTAAACCTCTCCCATAAAGTACATTTGTTGACTGAGATTATGGGTTTGCTTAATGATGATAGAATGATAGATGATAAATAGATGATAGACGATAGACAGATATGGCTAGATTTGTCGTTTATAAATCAGATCATTTAAAACTTCCTTAAATTTCAGGGGCGCCTGGGTGGCTCAGTCAGTTAAGCATCTGACTTCGGCTCAGGTCGTGATCTCACGGCTCACGGTTGGTGAGTTGGAGCCCCGCAACAGGCTCTGTGCTGACAGCTCAGAGCCTGACACCTGCTTCAGATTCTGTGTCTCCCTCTCTCTCTGCCCACCCCCCACCCCCTGCTCACACTCTGTCTCTGTCTCTCAATAATAAATAAACATTAAAAAAATTTTTTTTTTTTTTTAATTTCATAGGGCGCCTGGGTGGCTCAGTCGGTTGAGCATCCAACTACGGCTCAGGTCATGATCTCGCAGTTCTGAGTTCAAGCCCCACATCGGGCTTGCTGCTGTCAGCACAGAGCCTGCCTCAGGTCCTCTGTCCTTTTCCGTCTGCCCCTCCCCTGCTTGTACTCTCTCAAAAAGTAATAAAAGCATTTATTAAAAAAAAAAAAAAAGACTTCCTTAAAATTGAAACATACATAGGTTCTTAGCTTTATAATTTGCAAATCTTATAAAATCCCCAGGATGGTCTGTGAAAATACTGGGACAAACATCTCGTGAGCTCACTACAACCGTATCACAGGAGCTAAAACAGCAGGTTGCAAAGCGGAACCTCATCTTTAGTTTTCCCACATTTCATTCAATCCCATCCTGGTTCTGGGTTTGGAGAATGCAAAGGCATCCGAAGGTCAGGTTTTAATAAAGGATCAAACTTCCCATTGTTCTTTGAATAAGAGATCTCATGTGCGTACAGAGCTGTGCATAAGAATTAGTCCTCTTCCTGGTAGCAAGTCAGCTATTTTCAGCGCAGCCTGGCAATCTTCGATTTCTGAGTTTGTAACTATGGCAATAAGATTAAATGGCATTCAGTAAAATTCATTTTACAAATTAGCTTGGGAGGGTGTCCATGACTGCGATGGAAGGAGCAATGCAAAACTACTAGGAAACAAGAGGGAAATTACACTGGGTTTCATCGTCGTCTTCAAAGTAATCCTCAAAATCACCTAGCGCCATACGGCAGTTTGAGAGTGCGATACAGGGAGCTGAGAACGAATCATCAGATCACGGCTTGCTAGGTTCCTTGACTCAGCTTAAGCCACCACACCTCTCCACTTGCCCCTGGACCATCACACAGCGTCCTTTGTCTATGAATGCCTATGTGTCTGTGTGCTTGCCAGAGTCTTTGATGTGGGACTTTTTATACTAAATAACAGTCAAATCAATTTCAAACACCTTCATTACAGTACACAGCTCATTATGTTCTGGAATCATGTTTAGTTCCAAGCCCCAGGCCACGTTATAATGAGGACAGATAGTGCGCACTAGTCCGCGCTCTATAGTGTCTCCCTATTTCCAGGCAATGGCACAATCACCACCGGTCCAAGTGGAAAGCAGGCACTCATTTGCAGCCTTTAAAGATGGTTTCCTGAGGTTTCAAACCGTTTGCCATAAAACATCATTGGGAGGGTTTTTTTTTTCTTTTTAACTGAAATATAGCTGACATACACAGATTAGTTTCAGGTGTACAACATAGTGATTCAACATTTATATACATTATGAAGTGATCACCATGATAAATCTAGCTACCATCTGTCACCACATAAAGTTTTTACAATATTATTAACTATATTCCCTATGCTGTACATTACAGCTCCCTGTCTTGAAAGTCTGTGCCTTGTAATTCCCTTAATCTTGTTACAGTGTTAATGTCTTTCCTTTCTGTTGGTTGGTAGCCTTCTTACAAAGTACCTATGTAGATACGGAAGGAAAGACTACTGGATAAATAAATCCTTAATGAGTGATTATATACACACACACAGTATGGTACATATAAAGCAATTCTCTTAAATCTATTTTTTAAAAGAAATTGTATATGCAATGTTGTCTATTTCCATATATATCTATGCCTCTGTGTGTATCAACTTCTTTTCAAAAAACAGATTTAAGACAATTACTCACTTTTTTTTAAGTTTACTTATTTATTTTGAGAGAGAGAGAGAGAGCAAGCGTTAAGTGGGGGAGCAGAGAGAAAGGAAGAGAGACAGAATCCCAAGCAGGCTCTGCACTGTCCACACAGAGCCCAACGCGGGGCTCGAATCCACAAACTGTGAGATTGTGATCTGAACCAATATCAAGAGATGGACGCTTAACCGATGGAGCCAGTTGCCGCTAAGGCAATTACTTTATATGAACACTTAGAGGATAGATTCCATCCTATCCTGCTGGAGAGGATGTGGAGAAACGGGAACCCTCTTGCACTGTTGGTGGGAATGCAAACTGGTGCAGCCACTCTGGAAGACAGTGTGGAGGTTCCTCCAAAAATTAAAAACAGATCTACCCTAGGACCCAGCAATAGCACTGCTAGGAATTTACCCAAGGGATACAGGAGTGCTGATGCCTAGGGGCACTTGTACCCCAATGTTTATAGCAGCACTTTCAACAATAGCCAAATTACGGAAAGACCCTAAATATCCATCAACTGACGAACGGATAAAGAAGATGTGGTTTATGTATACAATGGAATGCTACTTGGCACTGAGAAAGAATGAAACCTGGCCATTTGTAGCAACATGGATGGAACCGGAGAGTGTTATGCTAAGTGAAAGAAGTCAGGCAGGGAAAGACAGATACCCTATGGTTTCACTCATAGGTGGATCCTGAGAAACTTGATAGAGGATCATGGGGGAGGGGAAGGGGGGGAAAAAGAGAGGGAGGGAGGCAAACCATAAGAGACTCTTAAAAACTGAAAATAAACTGAGGGTTGATAGGGAGAGGAGGGGTGGGAAGGGGAAAGTGGGGGATGGGCATGGAGGAGGGCACCTGTTGGGATGAGCACTGGGTGCTATATGGAAACCAATTTGACAATAAATTTCATAAAAAAAAAAAAAAAAAAAAAAAGATTTCCATCTTATCCACCATCGGTTCACCGAGAAGTTCCAGGTCCTCAACAGGCCAACAGTGTCACGAGATTTACCCTTGTTTTGGTACGGCAGAAGAATGGACAGAACACTCACAGCCTCCTGTTTGCTCCCTCATAGCTGCACGATTTCAATGCCTAAGTGACCATCCATGAAACTGTGGCATTACACTTGAAATGAATGTGACATAGTGTCGGCTGCCAGCGTTTCTCCTCCCTGATTTAATTATAAATTCTTGCTAAAAGCCAATAATAGGGGAATTACTTCCCCGGACACACAGGACATTATCAAAATTACTCGTGTTTCTCTGTTGCTGGGAATAGAAGGTAGCGGGGTAGACATTCTCTTTGCTGTCACAATTGATTATCATTGATTAATTGTTCATAATTCTAGATGGAAACAGATGCACACCGGCATATAAATAATCCTAACTTGTTTTCTTGCCAGCCAGTCATAGTCGGTTTGGCATCTGAGGAAACACTGGTGGAGCACAGGAATTGCGAGGCTTTTTAAGAGGATTGTTACCAGGATAAAACAGATTTTTATGCAGCATAAGCAAGTGATAACAGTTTTCATGTTAACCTTGAAACTCGACTTGAGAACAGGATTCAGCAATATTTTTACTGCTAGCCCTGAATATCTTAGAGGGATCCCTGGGAAGAAGACAGTCCTTATGTAAAGGAAGCACTTGAACCATCGGTCATAATGGAGTATGACAGCCAAGGTCTAACACAGGGGGCCAGATTACCAAAAGCAGTCTATCATCTGCATAATCCAGGGTCAGCAAATGGAGATGAAACAGACCAAAGGGAAACCTGAAATCAAGCCTTGTCCTTCAACGCATGTCATTAGAAGCCTTGGTTTAAAGTGGCAGAAGTGATAGTATCTAGGAAACGAGAAAGCTCGCTAACCAGCAAGGATGCAGCTCTAAATCATTCTACACACATCAGCTGGGAGGCGTAACATTTTTGCAAATGCTGGGATTAAAGACAAAGGGCCACCTCGTGTTCACGACTGAAAAAAAAGCATTCATGAGCTATCCTTTACCTCAAGCAAGCAGGGTAAGCAAAAAACCTAGGTTTGTGGACAAACTTACTTGTCTGAAAAACAGGTTTACCTCATAAACGTTATACTGTGTATTCGTAAGATAAGGGTTTTGCATTGGAGTCACTGAAATTTACTTCATCCTTGACATTTTCAGGTCAGGTAGAGGGGAAGGATACATAAACTTCCTTTCCCAAGAATAAATGTTAGCCTGTTTAAAAGAGCTGTCTTGTGGGGTACCTGGGTGGCTCAGTCGGTTGAGCGTCCAGCTTCGGCTCAGGTCATGATCTCGTGGTTCATGAGTTCGAGCCCTGCATCGGACTCTGTGCTGAGAGCTTGGAGCCTGGAGCCTGCTTCCGATTCTGTGTCGCCCTCTCTCTCTCTGCCCCTCCCCTACTCATGCTCCGTCTCTGTCTTCTTCAAAAATAAATACACATTAAAAAGAATTATAAAAAAGAAAAGAGATACGTCTTGAAATGCAAATGCGAGCCTATTTTCTCACCAGGCATTCATGACCTGTAATCAAGGTACTAATCACTCAACAGCAAAACAGGGAGGAATGTGAATTTTAAAAGAAAGCAATGTTAGTGCTCTAGAACATACATATACAGAAAGCTAAGAGCATTAAGATTCTTCTGCAATTATTGAAGATTCTTATAAATCAAATAAGAAATTAGTATTCCTGCTTCATTAGCTGGAGGCACCTGCTCATTAGACAAGAGAAATATTTGCAGTTTGGGAAGAGAAAAGAGACTGCCTAAATAAGCATCAAAACCAACTGCCTGCTACATTTGTAATCCTACAGAGTTTAGAATCCTATGAATGGGAAAAGACTACAACAAGACTGAGCTCACCCTCATGCACTGATGATGGAAACGGAAAATGGATCAGGAAACATCTAGGAAAACAGCTTGGGAGCCTCTCCAAATTTTAAACATAAAGTTACCAGGCGACCCAGCAATTCCACTCTTAAGGAAACACCAAACGGAAATGAAAATACTCATCAAAATAAAACCCTGGGGTGCCTGGGTGGCTTCCTTGGTTGAGCGTCCAACTCTTGATTTCAGCACAGGTCATGATCTCACTGTTCGTGGGTTCGAGTCCCGCATCAGGCTGTACACTGACAGTGTGGAGCTTGCTTGGAATTCTCTCTCTCTCTCTCTCTCTCTGCTCTTCCCCTGCTTGTGCTCTCTCTTTCTCTTCTCTCAAATATATACATAAACAAATATATTTTTTAATTTTTAAAAAATGGTACACATAGGTTTATAGCAGTATTTATTATCCATAATAGCCCCAAAGCGGGAACAACGCAAATGTTGATCTAATGATGAAAGAGTAAATAAACTGTGTTAAAGCCACACCACAGAACAGTATCCAACAATAAAAAGATACAAAGCGATGCTACGACATGGATGAACCAAGAAAACCTCGTGCTAAGTGAAAGAAACCAGCCATAGAAGACCACCTCTTGCATGTTTCTGTATAAAAGATTGCCACTGACAAATCTATACAGACAGAAAGTAGATTAGTTGTTGCTTAGGGCTGGTGGGGAGAGGGGGGAATGGAGAAAAATAGCCAACAGGTATTGGGATGCCTTTTGGAGTTACAAAAACATTTTTTCTTAACTTTTTTATGTTTCTTTATTTTTGAGAGAGAGAGAGACAGACACAGAGTATGAGTGGGGGAGGGGCAGAGAGAGAAACACACATAGAATCTGAAGCAGGCTCCAGGCTCTGAGCTGTCAGCACAGAGCCCGACGCAGGACTCAAACTCACAAACCACGAGATCATGACCTGAACTGAAGTTGGACGCTTAACCGACTGAGCCACCCAGGTGCCCCTAAACATTATTTTTTTTTAAGTTTACATATTTATTTTGAGAGAGCATAAGAGCATACACTCGGGTAAAAGAGGAAGGGGCAGAGAGAGAGGGAGAGAGTGAGAATCCCAAGCCACTCTGTCAGTGTAAACCTGACACAGGGCTTAAACTCACAAACTATGAGATCATGACCTGAGCTGAAATCAAGAGTCAGACGGTTAACCAACTGAGCCCCACAGGTGCCCCCATAAAAACATTCTAAAATGGGATTATGGGGATAGCTGTACCAATTGCTAAATAAACTGAAAACCACTGAAGTATATGTGTGTGTGTGTGTATATATATACATACATATATATATACATATATATATATGTATATATATATATATTAAACAGGGGTAACTTTTATGGCATGCAAATTATATCTCAATAAAGTCGGGTTTTTGTTTTTGTCTTTTCAAAGTCATGCTACAGCCAGCTCAGGAAGAGAATGCTTAGGTTAGCAAGGAAGCTGCTACAGAAAAGTAGTAAGAATTTTCAAATAGAAGGCTGATTTTCATCACTGGTTGTCGGTCCCTACCCTCTCCCCACCTCCACCCACAACGTTTCTTCTGTTAGTGCTGCAGCTATTAGACAGCCTATAAAATCTCTCTTGCGCTCATTGGTTGTTGACTTTGGTTTTGTGGGGTATTTTTTAATGTTTGTTTTTGAGAGAGAGACAGAGCACACACAGGGGAGGGGCAGAGAGAGAGAGAGAGACAGAATCCAAAGCAGGCTCCAGGCTCTGAGCTGTCAGCACAGAGCCCCACTCAAGGCTCAAACCCACGAACCATGAGATTGTGACCTGAGCCGAAGTCGGACGCCCAACCGACTGAGCCACCCAGGCGCCCCTGGTTTGGGGTTTTGTTTTTTTTTTTCAGACAACAACGTACAGACAAAAATTCAAGGCTTACAGGGAGAGGGTCTACCAATTACTTATGCAAATGGTGACTCTTCCCCTTCTTATAACTGATGAATGCCCTGTATCCCCTAGAGCCAACCTCTGATGGAAGGGGGTGTCGGGGTAACAGGAGCCTGTGGATAAGGTTTACTCTCCCTCCCTTTTGGCACAGGGGGAACAGTGCAGAAACGGGGAGCCGTGGCTTCACGGACAATAGAGCAGAGCAGAAAGAACTGATGCTTATCTGTGACTGAGAAGCCTGTACCATAGTCAGTAATTTCAAACCCCTTTTAATTCTTTTAAGCAGTAAGACAGGAGGCTTCACCGTTAAACTCAGGGAGCGACATGCCTCATATTACTGAACACCAAAGGATCAGAATCTCCACCTGTCCTTGAAAAAAGACACGTGCTGTCTGCTCCTGACTGCAGTATTTCAGGGGAAGAAGTGTTCTTTTCTTGTGGTTTCTTGTTGTGTTTTTTATTTTCTCTCTCAGGGGGCAAACCTCCTATGTTCCCTTTGTAGAAGAGGTTCCCCAGGAAACTTCCATTCAGAGCTGGAAAATGGAAAGAGAGATGCAAACTGAGACCCTGGGGAAATGTTAATGAAGCCCAGGGAATCTCTGGGCCCCACTGTGGGATTTGCACATTGACAATGACCGGGAATATCATTTAACAGGAGGGGGAGGGGAGTTTCTTCGGTGCTCCACTGTATGGGCCACTTGACCAGAATAGATTGAATATTCCCTGGCTTTAGCGTTGGAGCCATAAATTGCCTGCTCTTTCCTGTCAATGCAGAGATTCATTTCAGATCCACCTCGTTCCTCTTTTTTGGTCTCAGATTCATTCAGACCTCAAACCTCTTGTTCCAACGTTAATGCACTGACCTATAGGGAAAGCAATTCCACCACCCCCCTTTGTACTCATTCCACCTACAGTCTCTTTCCTAAGGATTTTGATGCATGGTTTAAAAAGTTGAGGTCCGATATCAAAGAGACCTGGTTCTTCAAAGATCCTTAAGTGAAATTTACAAAATTAGAGATTACATATAGATAACACACAGACATTTTACTTGCTGTGGCGAGTCTGATTATAACTGGTATTTCAAGGTTCTCTGGGGAAAAAGAACTCTCTGGGATGTCTGAAACATGCAGAGGGTATTTCATATCAATATTTCCTAAGGGAAAACCATGAATGATAGTGACAATACCTTCCGTTGGTGTAGACTTCGCAAAGCACTCTCCCCTCCCTTGTCTTACTGGAGATGCCAAAGGTCATTTGAAGTCGAGGAGACAGAGTCGTTTTATAGACGAGGAAATGTGCCCAGAGAAAGCAGAATGCTCATCAAAGACATAAAAGTAGTAACAAGAAAAGCCAAGATCATAACCCACGTCCCTGACCCCTCAATCAAAACCAATCTGCCTCTTTGAGTGAGGAAGCATCGCACCTAATCCTGCCCCAAATGGAGCTCTGAATCCCCTTCTCCTGGTGAGATAAGCCTTGCCTGGGACAGAAACTACATCAGCATTGTAGTCAACAGGAGCTAGGATTTCCTGCTTGCAAAGCTGTCAAGAACAAGTGTGGGGATTAAGAAAGAAGAAGAAGATAACATCTACAAGGGACCACAGGGTCACCTGGAAAGGGGGTTCACTGCACTGGCTCCTGCGCCCATGGTCAGACTTGAGCCTCCAAGCAGACAGCTACAATGTCAAGTGTGCCATAGGGCCTCTGGAGTCCTGCAGCCAGGTGGAATGCGCCCTCCATGGACTCCACGTGTCCCATATCTACTTGACTTGGCACTGGCCATTCAGAAGGAAAACTGCCTGGTATCTTAGAGCACTGCAGACAACAAACTGGTGGTTACCGGAGGGGAGGTTGGTTGGGGGTGGGGGGGGTAGGGGAAATAGGTGATGGGGATTAAGGAGCGCATTTGTCACGATGAGCACTGGGTGATGTATGGATGGGCTGAATCACTCTACTGGACATCTATTGTACACGCAAAACTCAGATTACACTGTATATTAAGTAGCTGGAATTTAAATAAAAACTTGGAGGGGGAAAAGAAAAGAGCACGAGATGTAGAGCTGGAGGATTTGAGTTCCAAAGGTGACCTTGGGCTGTTACTTGACCTGGCTGCATTTCTGTAAAAAGGGCTAGAATTCATAGCATTGCCGTGAGGATTAAATTAGCTAACACTTCTGAAACGTTTGGCAAAAGTATATCCTCAGTAAACGTTAACTATTGTGAATATCATTAATTTTTTTTAATGTTTATTTCTTTTTGATAGAGAGAGACAGAGTGCAAGTCGGGGAAGGACAGAGAGAGAGGGAGACATAGAATCCAAAGCAGGCTCCAGGCTCTGAGCTGTCAGCACAGAGCCCGATGCGGGACTCGAACTCATGAGCTGTGAGATCATGACCTGAGCCAAAGTCGGCCATTTAACTGATGGAGCCACCCAGGTGTCCCTTGTGATTATCACTATTAATCTAACATACCTATTTTACAGAAAAGAAACTGAGGCATAAACAAAAGACAATGTTTGCGCTGTAGCAATGATGTGTAAATGATGATAATAACATTTATAATAATAATAATACCCAATCTACAAGCTTATTGTGAGGATGAAATTTACATGACACGTGTCTTTTGAAATGTAGGTTATTTTTGTATATATGCTTATACACCATTTGGATCACATGCCCTTGAAGGCCAGAGCAGTCTGTCCTCCATTTTCTCCCTCCTCCAGAGCCTGGAAGGGGCCTTCCACAGAGTCAATGCTAATTAAGTGTTCACCAAATTAATTCAGCATGTGGCCACTTTACGGGATGTCAGACATCCGATCCAGAGGTTACAAACTATCTAATTTATTACATTTATTGAATCTTTTTTCTGGATTCAACCAAGACCTACTTTCTTCACTACATTATCAACAAAACACCATCAATCACTGATTTGGTAAGTGACCGGCAGGCCCTCCAGTGTAGACCGCTGTTTGGAATGGTCTGGATCACTTCCACTGCTACGGACGTGGCTTCTCTCCAGTTAAGCAGGTCTAAATGTCTAACCCTCAAGCGTCCATCTTGATGTAAGATGAGCTTCTTTTTCCAGAAGTTCATCTCCAGCAAGACTAGGAGGTCAAGGTAAAGCAAAATGAAACTCCTTTGCAATAACTACCACTGTGAATCACAGTCCTCCTGCACTTACAGCTCATGGATGCCTTGAAAACTCCATGGCTCACTTCTCTTATCTGGCCCCTAGCCAATACACTGTATTTGTTCAGGACTGTTCTCAAAGGGGCACCTGGGTGGCTCAGTCAGTTGGGCATTTGACATTGGCTCAGGTCATGACCTCATGGTTCGTGGATTCGAGCCCCGCGTCGGGCTCTGTGCTGATGGCTCAGAGCCTGAAGCCTGCTTCAGATTCTGTATCTCTCTCTCTCTCTCTCTCTCTCTCTCTCTCTCTCTCTCCCTGACCCTCCCCAGCTCGCACTCTCTCTCCCCCTCTCAAAAATAAAGTGAGATGTCCAGGGGGCCTTGCTGGAAAAGGGAGATGTACAGGTGCCATTGGACATATCAGAACATCCCCCTGAATAACTGCTCAGAAGAGCCTAGGCTGGTGCTATCTATCAGGGAAGAGACAAAGACAGAGGGCCTTGGGAATCTAACAGGTGTTTTGTTCTAGATGGGTGCTAGCGTCAAAAGCGCTCGTCAGAAAGGTGTGGATGAGAGCTGCTGGCACTGCTCCTTCCCTTCCTTGTATCTGGTCTGTAGACATTCACTTTGAAACTCCTTTAAAAACCGTAATTTTAGGGGCACCTGGGTGGCTCAGTTGGTTAAGCGTCTGACACTTGATTTCGGCTCCTCATGAGTTCAAGCCCAGAGTTAGAGTCACTCTGCGCTGACAGTGCAGACAGACCCTACTTGGGACTCTCTCTCCCCCTCTCTTGTTCCTCCCCTACTCTTGCAGGTGCATGCACATGCTCGCTCTCTCTCTCTCTCTCTCTCTCAAAATAAACAAGTAAACTTTAAAAAAAAACAAAAACAAAAACAAAATACTCTTATCCAGGAGGAAAGCCAGATCCAGAACACCTGCACCAGGTGTTCTAGAAGTTTCAGAATCAAGGTTCTTTATGGTTGAGAATGACATTTTAGGTTTTTCTCTCACCTCCTTTTGTTTAAGTCAGAGTTGCCCCAGCCTCTTGAAGCAATGGCCTTTCACAACGTAAACACACGTTCCCACACCCACAAAAGAAAAGTCAGCCAGAATCTGGTTATTTATGAGAAATCTAGAAATAGGACTCTGAGTCACTGGAAGAAGGTAGAAACCTATTCGTTCAATTTTCTGACAAGAAAAAACAAAACAACAAAAACATCACTCTCTGAGCTTCATACTGCAGTCCTGCTTCGAAATTATTCTAGGAAGACAATGCCAAATTATGGGCATCCAAGGACGTCCCAGCTAAACCAAAAAGAAAAGTAGGTGAGCAATGAACCTTATTAGCATGTGTCCTCCTGGGCTGATGACTGTCATTAGACTGCTAGAAGATGACATCATTTTCTCTAAGAGGCAGTCAGCTTGAAAATGTCAACTCTCTCGGTGAATTAATTCTTGCAGCTGCTTTATGTTGCCTTCTGCTCCTTGCTGAAAGAAACGGACATATTTCATTTCTGGGAACTGTCAGACATGTTGCTGTTTTAAATATTACATTTTAAGCCCAATCCAACCCGAACATATTGTGTTTGGAGAAGCCTGGTGGAAAAAACGTTGACTTCAATAAAGGAAAAGGCCAAGGTGTAACACTTGGTAATCTTATTTGAAAAGTAATCACTTTTTTGGGTTCAAATTGCTTCCATTTTATAATGGCCTTTTTTAAAAAAGACTTTTCTAGTATGAAGTTAATAGGAACTCTTGCACTACAATGATGTGGTCATAAAATATTCCTCCAGGGAGTCAAGGGTGGGAGTGAGGAGAAAGGAGGTAGATTTCAGAGCAGAGATAACCTACCTGCAAAACATCACCCATCCCAAAGTCCTGGCCTCTGAATGAAGCTCTTTTTCACCTCACCAGCCACAGGAGGAAAAAAAAAATAGTACTATTTATTATTTTTTTTCAATAAACATTATTGAATGTTTATGTTTTTTTTTTTTTTTCAGTTCCTGTGCTGGGCACTGGGGAAATGATTGAAAGACATTTCTCATCTTTTTTTATTTTTTTTTATTTAAAAAAATTTTTTTTAACGTTTATTTATCTTTGAGACAGAGACGAGCATGAACGGGGGAGGGTCAGAGAGAGGGAGACACAGAATCTGAAACAGGCTCCAGGATCTGAGCTGTCAGCACAGAGCCTGACGCGGGGCTCGAACTCACAGACCACAAGATCATGACCTGAGCCGAAGTCGGACGCTCAACCGACTGAGCCACCCAGGCGCCCCTTCTCATCTTTAAGAGAGCTCCAAGTTCAGGGCCACCTGGGTGGCTCAGTCAGTTAAGCACCCAACTTGGTTTTGGCTCAAGTCATGATCTCATGGTTCATAAGTTCAAGCCCCACATCAGGCTCCACACTGACAGTGTGGAACCTGCTTGGGGTTTTCTCTCTCTCTTTCTCTTTTTCTATCCCTCCCATGCTCACTCTCTCTGTCTCTCTCAAAAATAAATAAATAAACTTAGAAAATGTTTTTTAAAAAAGAGAGCTCCAAGTTCATTAGAGATATGGCAAGGGAAATAATAAAAGTTTGGAAGCTCCCTGAGAAAAAGAGATTCAGTGAGTTTTCTGAGAGTGAGTTTTAAAGGAAGATTATGCGTGTTTACAGATACACCTGCACCATCTTTTATGTAGGGGTGAGCGAGAGAAAGTGGGGGAAAAAAAGACAAACAGAAAACTAACTTTAATAACTACATAGGCTTTCATAAATGAATAAAACTTTCATAAATGAATAAAACACCTGACCGGGGTGTCAGAAACCAAAAAGAGCCTCGAAGTACCCCCAAAATATCTTCCCTGTTTTCTGTCTAATGTATGAAATACTTTGAGCTAGAAACAAATACGTTGTCTGTTTGTGTGCTTTTATTTTTTACAGAGAAAGAGAGACAATCTTAACACAGTCTCCACGCTGAGCCGTAGAGCCCAAGAATGAGCTTGATCTCACGACCCTGGGATCATGACCTGAGTTGAAATCAAGAGTCAGACACTCACCGCACTGAGCCATCCAGGTGCCCCTGGAAACAAATACTTTAAATCCACTGTTAGACTTGAAAACATGTACATCAATGATTTAAATAAACATGAAACTGTTACTGATTGATACTGTACCGTCTTTCTGATAGTGAGTTTGCAGAGAGGTCATCGGGAAAGCATAATGCCTAAAGTAATAAGAAATGAGCCAAATTAAGGGCTAGCAAAAGTGGTGTGTTTCCTTTCATGTTTTCATTCTCCATTGTTTTAATTTACGTGCAGCAAAATGCACGGATCTTAGGTGTGAGAGTTTGATGTTTCATGAATGCAAATACTCATACAGCTCACGTGTCCCCGTCAAGACCCAGAACATGTTCACCAGACCCACGGAGTTCCCTTCAGCCCTATTCCAGGCAATGTCCAGCGCCCTACTGCCAAAGGCAATCACTGTTCCAATCTATTTCACCATAGATTAGTACTGCCTGTGTCCTTAAGTTTTACATCAACAGAAATATTCTTTTTGCATCCTTGTTTCTGACATCTTTCACCCAGCACAACGTATCTACAATAGATTTCACACGGCACAATACATCTACATGTTATGAAAAGCAGGGGCTGCTTCCTGTGTCTTATTGAGCCGTAGTCTGTTGTATGCACATATCACAATCTGTCTCTCCAGATCTGCTGACGGACATTTCGGGTGTTTGCAATTTTCAGCCGTGATGAACAGAGAGCTATTCTTGCACAAGTCTTCTTGTGGATGTCTGTGTTCATTTCAACTGGGTAAATAACGAGGAGTGAATCGCTGGGCTCTGAGGTCAATGTGGGTTTCAACATTTTTAGGGGGATTTATCATAAAAGTAGGAGCATTTAAACTTGACCTAAGGAGGAGGTAGAAAAGGAAGTAAGGGCCACCCAGGCTGTCAGAGGGGGGGTGAGCCAAAGCAGGAGTCGAAAGGCAAAGGTCCGTGGAATGTGGGAAGGTGAATGGTCAGATGTGAATCATAAGGCAATGGAGGGCGTTCTTTCTGGCAAACAGCTCCTGGGATGTTTCCAAAGGCTCTGTTATTGTTAGCAGGGTCTTCAGAGTCTGAACTAATTACTGGAACTTTTGAAACTGTTGCTAAATTTCTCAGCAAATGCCACTGTTTCTGGGAAGCCTAAGAAAATAACAAGAATGAAGTCCTACCTCCGGTTCAAGTAGACCTGATTTGGTAGAATTGGTATCCAACTGGGAACTGGGTCCACACTGTCATCCAGACATCGTTTCCATTGTATCTTTTTTATTTTAGTCTTTGTTTATTTTTGAGAGAGATTGAACATGAGCATACCAGCGTGTGCGTAGATGGGGTGGGCAGAGAGGGAGACGGAGATCTGAAGCAGGCTCCTCGCTGACAGCAGAGAGCCTGACGCGAGGCTTGAACTCACAAACCATGAGATCGTGACCTGAGCAGAAGCTGGATGCTTAACCGACTGGGCCACCCAGGCATCTCATCATTTCCCTTGGATTTTAAAAACAGGATCTGAAGGAAAACAGGTCATTCCCTAGTGGGACCCAGTCTCAGCCACTTTGATGGCACAAGCCAGTTCTCTGTCCTCTTCTGCACACTCAGATCTGCAGCTAAGAGCCGTTGTTAAATAAGACAGGCCAAGTTGCTGGCTGGAAATGTACACTGTTCAAATTCTATCAGTTCAGTCTATTTTGCCAAAGTCCCCTTTAAGTATATTATTAATTTCTTTAAATGGATTGGGACACCTTTTTTTTTTTTTAGGTTTATTTATTTAAGCAATCTCTACACTCAATCTGGGGCTAGAAGTCACAACCTTGAGATTAAGAGCAGCAGAGTCTATTGACTGAGCCAACCACGAGCTCTTCAGTTGATTAGGATTCTTATATATTAGAGTTGATCATTACCAAGGAAAATGAGGGGCAACTGTGTGGCTCAGTCAGTTAAGCATCCAACTCTCGATTTTGGCTCAGGTCACGAGTTTGAGCCCCGTGTTGAGCTCTGCACTGACAGCAGGGAGCCTGCCTGGGATTTTCTTTCCCCTCCCCACCCCCTCCCAAAAGTGAATAAATATTTTTTCAAAAAATAAAAATAAATTTTAAAAAAGGCAATGAGAGACTGCTGAATGATTTGAACTACTGTTCTTTGGTTTTTCTACCCAAAACATGGTACGTAATCAGGGACGGATAGCCTTCTGGGTCTACGTTATTTCCCGGCAGTCTACCAACTATTCTCCAAGAAAATAGATTTCCCAAACCACAACCCAACCCCGCAACCCCCCCCCCCCCGCCCTCTCAATAAGGACATATAAAAATCACAAAATTAAATACAGTGACAGCAATAACACACACAGAGACACTTCTAGGACATGGACAGTCCACAACTGACCGTGTAGGTAAGAGTTCAGGGCTATTCCCACCTTTTCCTTCCAACGGGATCTCACGTGTCCATAGAACTCGGGTTATTTATACACAGGATCAGATAAACTGTTCTACGTTACACGGCAGTTACGGGAAAAAAAGATCCCAGTGACATAAAAACAGAGGCTACTGCTCACTCCTGCTACCCACTTGTGCTTGAGTGTCCAGGAAGGATAAGGAAGGAGGAGGCCCGGTATTTCTACCACCAACCATGTCTCCGGGGTCAGGCCCTGTAAGCTCTCTGAACTCAACTACTTTATCTACGAGATAAAAATACCGTGCTACATGATCTCTCAGACCCTCTCCAACACTGGGATTCTACAACACAGAGAGAAAAATCACCCAGTCACAAGAACACCCATCAAACAGGCACAGAGTCACCGGACGGAACCAGATTCGGCTGCTCCAATTATTTTGGTCATTGCCGTGATCAATAATGTTCTCCATGGCCTGATCAATTACGCCTCTGGCTGTGTGGATCATTAACGTGACTGAGGCACCCCGCCAGACCGTGCATGAACCATTCCAGTGTCTGTGGTCAGCCGAGGCTAGAGGGAAAAATGTCCAAGCGTCCCTCCGACTCAGGGGCTTTTTTTTCATGTGGTCTTGGTCCCCCTTTTATTTTTGAAATGGAAATGACTCACAGGGCCCCATGAGTAAAAGCAAACTAAGGACATGGAGGCAATATTCAACTCTGTAGTCTTAAAAAAAACAAAAACAAAAACAATAACAAAAAAAAAAAAACTCCTCCCTGGCTGACACCATATTAGGTACAAGAAAAACAAACTCTGAGTAAGACATTGCCCCAGCTTGGAGCGCCTTGGTGGCTCAGTCGGTTAAGCGTCTGACTTCGGCTCAGGTCACGATCTCACGGTCCGTGAGTTCAAGCCCCGCGTCGGGCTCTGTACTGACAGCTCAGAGCCTGGAGCCCATTTCAGATTCTGTGTCTCCCTCTCTCTCTGACCCTCCCCCGTTCATGCTCTGTCTCTCTCTGTCTTAAAAATAAATAAATGTTTAAAAAAAACTAAAAAAAAAAAAAAAAAAGACTTTGCCCCAGCTCCCCTGACACGCACAGTCTACTAACATAGGTCGGCAAAGAAACAATTATGCTGCCCTCAGAGATTGGCAATCCTGGTTCTCAGGCCTTTGGATTCAGACTGAATTACAACCCTGGTTTTCCTGGCTCTCCAGCCGGCTCACGGCAAAGAGGTGAGACTTCTTGCCTTCCGTAACTGTGGGAGCCAATTCTGGTTTTATGTACTTCTCTCCAATTCGATCTGTATCTCTGGAGGCCTCTGATGCATACACCCTGTTAGCTGCTTCCAGACATGCCTTGAACAAGACTTCTGTGCCTGAACAACTTTGGGGAAAGTTACATCCCATTTCCCCTCTCTCTGCACCAGTGGGCATCAGGCAGCCAGCGGCTAAGAGTCGGGTTCAGGTGGATTTCATCTGACTCTTCACAAACTTGTACAAGAGGACGCTTTGAAATTCTCATAGGACTAATTTTTCACGGAACTTACTTTAGAAAACACTTGGCATGGGGTGCCGGGGTGGCTCAGTGGGTGAAGTGTGGACATCCGGTTTTGGCTCAGGCCATGATCTCACGGCTTCTGACTTCGAGCCCCGCATCAGGCTCTGTGCTTGGGATTCTCGGTCTCCCTCCCTCCCTCTCTCTCTCTCTCTCTAAAGGAAATAAACAAACATTTTTTAAAAAAATAAAAAATAAAACACGGATAATAAAAGTACCTCTTAAAAGCTCCTACAGGAAACCAAGTCAGAGAATGCACTACAGCTTGTAGCATAGGATGCCGAAAAATAAACATTGTCATTAGTCACCTCGGCAGGCAAATCACTTGAACATTTTAAACCTGCTGTTTTGTAAACAAACAAAACAACAAACAACAACAACAAAGGAAAACAGGTACAGGAGACACTATGCAAATCACGTTGTCTTGATGCCCCCCCCCCCCACCATTGTCCAAGTGATCCTCTGCTTCTGTCCTGACAGTTTGCCTTTTAGAATCAGGGTGGCCCTTTTCTGACCTTGGGCTCCCTTCTCAACAGCACTTGGAATTTTCACTTTTGTCATGAAGGCTATTCTTTTCCATCATCAGCCAAATCCTGCCAGTTTGTGAATGACACCCCCCCTTCCGACCCCGCCCGCCCCGGAAGAAGTTAGGTCCTTAACCAAACCAGGACAATCAACTCTTTAAGGCCAGAAGGGTATTCACTAAGAAAATATTCCCACAGTGCATTAAAGAGTATCTTTGTAGTTTAGATCAGTTACCGTCACATTTCATACTTATTCCCACAGAGCAGATGCTTTGTGTGTTTGGAGATTGTAACAGTATTTTATGTCATTGATAATCAGTACTGAGTTAGAAAGGTCCCAGTTTCTAGAAACACGTCTGAATTCCTTCGAAGACCATATGTGACTTATTTTATTAAAATAAACTTAAAACAATCATCTTTGTCGACAACCAAAATTTCTAGCTTTCCCCCTAAACTTACCAATACCATGAAATTTCTTGGCCCTAACAAAAATATTTTTCATTTACAAAATCATAGGCACTTTTCCTATTGGGATCGGCTCAGTCACCATATTAAAAATAACTAATTAACTTCCTGTGCCACTGATTATAAATAGCACCCAATACTAATCATTATCATTCACTCTCAAATTTGCAACCTTGTTTCCTCTCCCATGACATGAAAGATGTCATTGCAGGCGCATGAGCCTTATCGTAGACTCTGGGTCATTTATCACCAAAAAGTCTGGTTCCTTTAATCAACCAGCCTTAACAGGCATTGGATTTGTCAGAGGAAACAGTTATATGCTTTTATCCCCTTGACTTAGCATTATCTACGAGGGCAGTAGAAAGTAGACAAATGCATTGAAGAATAAAAAATACTCGACGGAAATATTTTAAATATTTTTTCTAATTTATTTCATTGAGTACTCTCTACACCCAAAGTGGGGCTTGAACTCATGAGCCACACACTCTTCTGACTGTGTCAGCCAGGCACCCCAGAGATGGAAATACTTAAATAACATTTTTCTATCTCAGACAGGTTCACATTATCTCTTGAAATGATTCTGACCAGTATATTAACATCAAGCAAAACATTTGAAAAGCAGGGATAAAAATTCATCCAGATCTATTTAAAATCATCTAAATCTACTGGGAAAACATTCTTGATGATTATACATCTATTGCCTTAAGAATGAAAAGTAGAGGGTTCAAGAGCTAAAACTGAGGGACATACCTCCACCTTCAGCTAAGGCTACTTCTGGCAAAAATGGACAAATGTACTTGCCACTGTCCTGCTGTTGATTTTGCATATGTTAAAGCGCCCCATCCAGGGTGACTGAATTGTTGTAGGAAAAATGCTATATGGCTTTTTTGGCCACTTGGAAGTATAATGATGGTTGGTGGGGCCAGGCCATCTACTTAAAGAGAGGAATCCAGCCCTGTCAGAGAGGTCTAGTTAAGAAAGGAACTGTTGCCAATAGGCTGGCTTTAAGAAAACAAAGTAGGGGTGCCTGAGTGGCTCAGTCGGTTGAGCGTGTGACTTCGGCTCAGGTCATGATCTCATGGTTCATGAGTTTGAGCCCCGCGTTGGGCTCTGTGCTGACACCTTAGAGCCTGGAGCCTGCTTTGGATTCTGTGTCTCCCTCTCTTTCTGCCCCTCTCCCATTCACACTCAGTTGGTTAAGCATCTGACTTTGGCTCAGATCATGATCTCACCATTCGTGACTTCAAGCCCCATGTAGGGCTCTGAGCTGACAGCTCAGAGCCTGGAGCCTGCTTTGGATTCTGTGTCTCCCTGTCTCTCTGCCCCTCCCCTGCCCTGCTTACGTGCTCGCTCTCTCTCTCTCTTGCTCTCTCTCAAAAATAAATAAATATTAAAAAGAAAATTTAATAAAGCAGAGTCAAAAGTTCTGAAGATTTGCAGGGGTTCAGAGAAGTAGAAGGGTCCCCTGAACCCGGGTTCGAAGTCCAAAGTCATGGTGAACTGTGAAAGGCACAAAAAAGAAAAAAATCAGGTCATATAGTACAGAGCTAGCAAGCAGGGTTATTTTACATAAGCCCAGACTTATACATCATAGCAGTTTCTCAGAACATTGCTAGGACAGTCTGGCAACTGGGGGCTAAGCCCTGGGGAGCAGCAGTGAGTAAGATAAAGTCTTTGGTCTCTTGCAATTTTATTTTATTTTACTTGATTTTATTTTATTTATTTTAGAGAGAGAGAGAGAGCAGGGGAAAGGGAGAGAGAGAGAGAAACTCAAGCAGTCCCCATGCTCAGCACAGAGCCTGACTCATGGCTTGATCCCATGACCCTGGGATCATGACCTGAGCCCAAATCAACACTCAGACGGTCAACTGACTGAGCCATCCAGGCGCCCCCCAGTTTATATTTTAGTCATGAGAAACATACATTAGGTCCAGAAACAAAGAAACAATACAATTTTAGAAAAGAATACATTTTACCAAGAAAATAAAGGACTAGAGCCATAACAGGTAACTGGAATAGACATAGAGTGAAACTGTCAAGCCGTGTGTGAATCCGCCTCGGTGGACTGGCCAGGGCCCCTTTCCAAAGGCACATCAGAACGGCACGACCAGAGTTTCCCAAGAGTGGTGCGTGAGCCAGTGTGAGGTGGGCTTATGGGTTAACTTTTAAAAATCTGAAGAGTTGTGTGCATTCTTTGCTGTCTTCTTTTTCTGGCAAGGTACACTGCTTTTTCTGTTTAAGTTAGTGATACAGTTTTAATAAAGGTATTTAAGGTAAAAAAAAAAATAAACAGGAATTTAGCCATCTAATTTTAAATTTATTTGTTTTTGAGAGAGAGAGAGAGAAAGAGAGGGAGGGAGGGGAAGAGAGAGAGAGACAAAAGAATCCCAAGCAGGCTCTACACGGTCAGCACAGAGCCCAATATGCAGCTCCATCTCACAGACCATGAGATCATGACCTGAGTTGAAACCAAGAGTCCGATCCTTCACCGACAAAGCCACCCAGGCACCCCCAATACTCCCACTGTAAATCAGCAACACCTTTGGACAAGCACTCACCTAAGTTACATGAATGTGTCAGATGCTGTTAAAAAACAAACAAACAAATAAATAAATAAGCCACGAACATCCTGACCAAAAAATGGGAGAAGGCTCACAACTTGAGGCGTGGACGGTGGGCAAGAGAATTAAACCCAGAAGAGAGTCTTGGGGTGCCTGGGTGGCTCAGTTTGGTTAAGCCTCCAACTTCGGCTCAGGTCATAATCTTACAGTTTGTGGGTTCAAGCCCCGCATCGGGCTCTGGGCTGACAGCTCAGAGCCTGGAGCGTGCTTTGGATTCTGTGTCTCCTTCTCTCTCTGTTCCTACCTCCCCTCACACACTCTCTCTCTCTCTCAAAAATAAACATAAGAAAAGAAAAGAAAAGAAAAGAAAAGAAAAGAAAAGAAAAGAAAAGAAAAGAAGTGAGTCTTTGAAAAAAGTTTCCATCAGCAGACAGAACAGTGCAACCTGAGGTCAGGCAGTGGAGAGCTTAGAACACCCATTTTTCCGAAGGTCCGTAAGCGGCTCTGGGCTGTCCCGCCCAGGTGAGCCTCACAGCAGGTAGCAGATCCCCAACCACCAAGATCAAGAATCACACAGAGGACAGCCAACCTTGAAAGAAGGTTGACAGAAGGCACTCAGACACAATTCACACTGACAGCAGGGCGACTGCATTTTCCACCAGCAGTGACAAGTCCCCGTTTTCAGGGAATGCCATACTACGTGCAGAGCGTCCTGCTTAGGTCTTATGTGCATTATTTAATTTAAAGCTTACAGCATCCTTGTGAGACAAGTACTGCTATTATCCTCATTTGACAGAGACATGACCTCACTTGCCCAAGGTCAAACGGCTACTCAGTAGAAGAAAGAGGATTTGAACCCAGGCCCACTGGTCTAGAGACACTATACTAACCAGTACTTGTCAGAGGCAACTTAAAGAGACAGAAATGCAAAGATTCACTTACAAGATAGAACTCAGTGCAAAGTAAAGACCAAGCATTGGGGATGAGGCAGAAATCCTTATGTCAGAGCCAGAGCATATAAGTTCAGAGAGGAACCAGCATTGAAGACAGTTTAAAACTTCACCCAGCATGCCAGGCTAGCCCTCCAAAAGTCTCCTGACTCAGGTCAGGGGCTGGTCCTGGAGACCTGGACAAGGCTAAGTAGGCCTTAATGATGGTAAGGCTGTAGGAATTAAGAATCATACGGGTCTCAAAGCATAAATATCATAGGGGTGCCTGGGTGGCTCAGTCGGTTGAGCGTCCGACTTCAGCTCAGGTCATGATCTCGCACTTCGTGAGTTCAAGCCCCGCGTCAGGCTCTACGCTGACAGCTCAGAGCCTGGGGCCTTCTTTGGATTCTGTGTCTCCCTCTCTCTGCCCCTCCCCTGCTCATACACTGTCTCACTCTTTCTCTGTCTCTGAAAGATGAATAAACTTTAAAAAAAAATTTTAAAAAAATCTTCCCCTCTTTAAAAAAAAAATCATAAAGATCATAAAATACTTCCCCCCTCCCCCACCAAACCCAACCAGAGGGCTCTTCAGGGACTACCGTCAAGCACCATGACTTTCTGAGACAGAGAGAATACAGACACAAAACATTCAACTGGCATCATCATTAAAAGCTAACAAGTTTTCCCATCAAATTCAAGAAGACAAAAATAACTAAAGTCCTTATCCTTAATTGTCACTGTTTTGGAAGTCTTAGCCAAAATACAAAGGCAATGAGGAGAAAGAAAAGAAAAAAAAGAAAAGAAAAGAAAAGAAAAGAAAAGAAAAGAAAAGAGAAAGAGGGAGGGAGGAAAGAGAAAAAGAGAGAGAAAAGAAAGGAAAAGAAGAGTGAGGGATGGAAAGAAAGAAAAGAAAAGGAAAGAAAAGAAAAGAAAAGAAAAGAAAAGAGAAAAAAGAAAGAGGGAGGAAGGAAGGAAGGAGAGAGAGAAAGAGAAAAAAAGAAAGGAGGTATAAGAAAACAGGAAGGGAAATTTATGATGGTAACAAACTATCTGTGAATTACCGAGTTTGGTGAGGGCTGAGCTACCTGGTCTCAACACCTCTTCTGTGCCTCTAACCCTACATCTCCACAGTCAGAGGGGGTTTCTTGTCGATCGGTACCGAAGTAGTCACATATGTCCTGTGATAATTAGGAAGGACCCCTGGTCTCCACCCAGCTTAAATAGGAAAAAAAAAAAACAAAACAAAAAATGTCATACAATCTCTCATCTAAATGATGTGTCCAAATCTGAAAAGGCAATCTATCATTTCAGTAGCTCATTCAACCAAACAATGCTTGCTAAAAGCAATTCCCTCTTTACCGGAGCACCCTCAAGAAGTTTCCCTGTTGCACTATTTACGTTTAATTACAGCCTTTAAACAGCTAAATGTGGAAATACGGGGCGCTTTATTAGTCACATTTCTAGTTAAATATTATCATATTCCTGAGTTTTATTCTAGTAATGGTTCTAAAATTAGATTGCTTCCTAACAATAATGAATACGCCTTTCTTCTAAGTACAGTTTAGTAGTCTCGGACTGATAGCAGGCTAAATTAAGGGCTGTAGTGCATTGTAAATGTGGAAGCTCTCCCCAAGCAATCATTCTGAACAAACCTAATCTTTCTTCCTCAGGATGGAATATTCCTTCCTCTTGACCCAGACCTTCCTTTTCCAGGATGCTGATTTGCACGGAGAGCGGCCAATTTCATTGCCCTGCGCCGGCCCACATGGGACCATGGCTACAAGGGCACTGCCCTCTCTCTGCAAAGCATCCTGTACGTCAAACTATTGTACTCCACGGTGTTTGTGTGTGTGTTTGTGTACATCTGCTCTTGGGGTGGGCCTCGGGCCACTGCCTGAGTTGAGAGAAAGCCTCTTTCATCCAACTACCTGCAGGTTACCAGCTGGAATAGCAGACAGAAGCAAAACATTGAACTCGCGTCACATCCAGAGAAGGAAAGAAAACGCTGGCACCCAGCTGGTTAAAGGAGGGGGAAGACAAACACCTTCTTCGTGGACTCGGGAAAGAAAAATACATTCAAAACTTAACCACATGACTGAAATGGGAGGGTAACAATGAATTGTTTTCAAAAAAACATTTCTGCTTTTTATGATAGATGTACATATCGAGGTATATGTGTCTGCAGAAAGAAATGTATTCCAGTCCTCCCAGGTGCGAAAGGAACACGTAAGCCAGGCTTTGTACACCGTCACGAGACAAAACTGCTGTCAACATGAGACTCTTAATCCAATGCTCCCTGCTGAACTTGGCACAGAATCACTGCCCTGTGAGATCTGGCATCCTGCCTCATCCTGAGGGAAGGGCTGAGCCTAAGAGAGGTTTAGGGTCGCTTCAGATCAGGTTCTGCGTTATTCCTAGCTCATTCCTAAACTTGGAAGGTGAGCCTCCACCTCTGCGGGGAACTTAAGAGATTCTGGAGAACTGTAGCATATGTTTTTACACTTAACTCAGCAGCAACAGGCAATGCAACCATCACCAAGCTTGGAGTCTCGCCATCCAGATCCGGGGCTGAGCTCTGCTACCTAGGGGACCTGTGGCTTTGGACAAGTCACGCCATTTTTCCTCCTACATAGCATCGCAGGTCTACCACAGCGGTTTGGTGAGCCTTGCCTGATGGGCAGCACACAACAGGAATTTGCAAACATGAAAGCATCGTATTTTTTTTTTATTTTTTAATGTTTTTATTTATTTTTGAGACAGAGAGCATGAGCAGGGGAGGGGCAGAGAGAGAGGGAGACACAGAATCCAAAGCAGGCTCCAGGCTCCGAGCCATCAGCACAGAGCCCAATGCGGGGCTCGAACTCACGGACCGTGAGATCAAGATCTGAGCCGAAGCCAGACGTCCAACCGACTGAGCCACCCAGGCGCCCCACATGAAAGCGTCGTATTAACACAAAATACTGCTTTCATTGTGACTATTTGTTGTTATAAATTCACTAGCTTTTAAGTTCCTTTCCCTACATTCCCTACCCCAAACACATGGAAGCCTATCAATGAACATTCAGTTGATACTCGTTTACTCCAGGAGCTTCCAGTAGTTAAACGTACAAACTTGACCGCATCAGACAAATCTAGAAAATTAGAAGGGTGAACGAGAGGATCCCTGGGGTCTCTTCCAGTTAAAATGGTCTCTAATCTCTGCTTGTCCATACCACTCCTGGGAAACTTGACCTTGTTGCCACTGTCCCTTGGCTGCTGTCCTCATACCTCTCGGCATGTTGTCCTCAAAGCATGCTTTTCTGTTTGACTTTTCTCCCTGGTGTCTGACCCGAGGCTCAGGATACGTGTGCTTCAAAACGGATGAATCGAAACAATGCTGTCACAATTAAATTCTCCTCAGCAAGCAACGCCAATGCTTCCCTTTGTGTAGGTAGGTAGCCATGTGGAAGGAGACACAGGTAGGTTCAGAGATCTTGGGAATGGTCCAGAACGTTGGAGGATATTATCATACATTTCACATAAACGCTTTATGCCTTCCTGATATCACCAAGTCATAGGACCAACAGGAGGGTTCCATCCTGGCTTCGCCCCTTGAAGTGGGTAAATCTTGACGAGCCATACAGCTTATTCATCCAACACATGGTTAGTGGGCCCGGCAGTGCTCCAGGCAATAAAGACGTAATGGTAGGGGCGCCTGGGTGGCTCAGTCGGTTGAGCGTCCAACTTTAGCTCAGGTCATGATCTCGCAGTTCATGAGTTCGAGCCCCACGTCGGGCTCTGTGCTGTTGGCTCAGAGCCTGGAGCCTGCTTCAGATTCTATGTCTCCCTCTCTCTCTGCCCCTCTGCCACTTGCACACTGACTCTCTCTCAAAAATAAATAAACGTTAAAAAAAATTTTAATAAAATAAAATCTTAAAAAATAAAAAAATTTAAAAATTAAAAAAAAAAGACTTCATGGTAGACACAAATAGGTATGATTCCTGCTCTCAAGGAGCCTATGACTAAACGGCATGAATCTTTACACACACACACACACACACACACACATATATATATATGAATGATTTTTTAAGTATTTATTTTTGGGAGTGTGAGCAGGATCCAAAGAGAAGAGAGGATCCAAAGCTGGCTCTGTGCTGACGGCAGCGAGCCCGACGTGGGGTTTGAACTCACAAACCGTGAGATCACGACCTGAGCCGAAGTCAGATGCTCAACGGACAGAGCCACCCAGGTGCCCCGGCATGACAGTCTTTGATCAAAGAATCAGACCAATCAGTTTACAGCTGCAGTAAGAGCTACAGACAAGGAAGAGAGAGTGGCACCGTGCTCAGACAGTGTATAATACGAGAAAAACTGATGTGGTCACAGTGGATCCAGGAAGCCTTCTCTCAAGACATGGTCGTGGGGCCAGCATCTAAAGACAAAGCAGAAATTATGCAGCCAGAGAAGACATGGGGCGTGGGGTCGGGAAGACACAACAGGTCCAAAAGTCCAGCTGAGATTTAGTGAAATGAACTAGAAAAACGTCTGTGTGATGGCAGCGCTGCGTGTGGGGGCAGGTAGGGAGACAGACGGAACACACCGGCTGCGTGGGCCACGTTCAGGATTCCGGTCTTTACCTGAAGAGCAGAGGAAGGTCACTCAAGTCTTAGAAGTTGGTGGTGGCATAACCGGATTTGCATTTTGAAAAGATCCCTCGGCTGCTGTGCAGACAATAAATTCAAGAAGGTCAAGGGTGTCCTGCTGGAGATGGGCTAAGATGGCCCCCCGGACGGAGGCTGTAAGGACAGAGACACAGACCCCGGTGCATCACCATGCCGGGTCCCTGTGCACGATTTTGGAAGGGTTGAGTCCTGAGCGCCTCTGAGATCCAATTGAGATGTCAAGTAGGCAAGTGGATATAAAAGTCTAAGGCGGACAGGAAAGGTCAGGGCTGACAATAAGATTTTGAGCCAGAGCTGACAAATGAACCGTGAGACCCAGCCAGGAATGAGGTTATCTAATGAGAGAAGGGACAGCAAGAACAAACAATCTCAGAACCCTTGTTTCTTCAGCTGTAAAAAGGAATTATGGCAGCTGTTTTACAGAATTTTTGTAGCTGAGATGTAGTAGGCTGTCGGTAAAAATCTGGATGATATTATTATGATAGCATTAAGAAAAATAAAAAAGTAGCTCGTTGCAAAGCAAGTGACAGGATGACCCGATTTTTTTTTATTTTTAAAAAAGTATTTTAATTTTTTTTAACGTTTATTTAATTTTGTGTGTGAGAGAGAGAGAGAGAGAGAGAGGCTCTGAAGCAAGCTCTGCACTGACAGTACAGAGCCCGATGTGGGGCTCAAACTCACGAAGATTATGACCTGAGCCGAAGGCAGACGCTTAACCAACTGAGCCACACGGGCACCCCCAAAAAGTATTTCAAATCAGAGAAAAACACACTGGGGCTTTACTTTGCACATGTATTAACCATCACTGTCAGGGATGTATATTTCTCACAGTCCTCGATAATTTCTCAATTGTCTGCAATGAACATGCGTTCTTTCTATGGTGAGAAAACAAAATGTTTCACTGTTTCAATTACATGAAAGCGCTTTTCCAAAAGTAGAGCCAAAGATGATGAAACCAGCTAAAACAACAGGCTCTGAGGGTGGCCCGGGTCTGGCACACGTGGCCGAGTGGCTTTGTTGGAGGCCAGTTTGTGCTTCCAGGTCTCCGCCACAGAGACAGAGGTGAACTCCTGGGATCGGACCAAATGTCCGTTGTGGTTAGTAAGCTGACCTGGCTGGGTTTCCATGGCAGACGTGGCCTGAGAACCACCAGCCTTGCCAAGCCCTTTGTCTAATTCTCCACAAAGAATCGCCACAGCACAGAGGTCCCCAGGAGGCCTGGACAATCCACGCCTGATTGCCACAGACGAGGGAAGTTGGCAGCAATGGCTAAAGTCCCCTTGCTTCCTTCTCTTCTGACCAATAATCGGGAAGCTTGTGATAAAGTGTGTCCATTTGTTCACACCTGAGCCTGCTGTCGGGGAACGTGGGGCTTTGGGCTACAAGGGACATGTGTGTGTCCCTGCTTGCATTTCCCTAGCCTTTGGCCTAAGTGAGGAAGGACGTTCAGACAGGGGGCATGTGTGTCTCTTGCAAATAAATGTTGTGCGGTGTGACAGAAGGAATTCTATTGACAGAACCTAGAACGTGGCTCTAACCTCCTACAGGTCATCTGCCTGACCCCGACCGAGTACCTTGACATCTCTCTCTCTGTTTTCCCTGTAAAATGAAAACCACTCTCTGACAAAGAGCTCATGCGATGCACAGGCAGAATCCCCATGCTGCCCAGGCAAGAACTTATAAAACAACACTCATCTGAGTGTCTGGGGACAGGCCGACAATGAACACCCTACTAAAATCAAGGACCAAGGGGTCCTCCCTCCTAAACCACCACCTCTAACCCACCACCCCTAGCTACTCACCATATTCCCTTACTCTGCTCTCTCCATAACGCTTATAGCTACCAGAAAGTCTTTTTGTCAACACCTATTTTCTATCCCACTCCCCCATCCCCCACCCCTCAACACCCAAGAGGACAAAGTATCCTCGTGCCAAGACCGAGTACGGTAAACAACAGGACTCAAAAATGGTAAATGAATGAATCTGAATGCCAAGGGGTCCTTGTTGGTGATATGCGTCTTGCACATTTCCCAGAATAAAGTGTAGCCTTTTGACTAGAGTATTAGAATAGAGGCACAGGAGGGGGTGCCTGAGGGGTTGAGTCGGTTAAGCACCAGACATAGGCTCAGGTCATGATCTCACAGTCCATGAGTTCGAGCCCTGCATCTGGCTCTGTGCTGACAGCTCAGAGCCTGGAGCCTGCTTCAGATTCTGTGTCTCCCTCTCTCTCTGCCCCTCCCTCGCTCATGCTTTCTCTCTCTCTCTCTCTCTCTCTCTCTCTCTCTCTCTCAAAAATAAACATTAAAGAAAAAAAGCCTAAAAGGTTTAAAAATAAAATCTCAATAAAATAATTATTTTTTTAATATGAAATTTGTTGTCAAATTGGTTTCCATACAGCACCCAGTGATCATCCCAGCGGTGCCCTCCTCAATGCCCATCACCTACTTTTCCCTCCCCCGCACCCCCCAACAACCCTCAGTTTATTTTCAGTATTTAAGAGTCTCTCATGGTTTGCCTCCTTCCCTCTCTTTATCCCCCTTTCCCTCCCCCCTGGTCTTCTGTTAAGTTTCTCAGGATCCACATAAGAGTGAAAACGTATGGTATCTGTCTTTCTCTACCTGACTTATTTCACTTAGCATAACACTCCAGTTCCATCCACGTTGCTACAAATGGCCAGATTTCATTCTTTCTCATTGCCAAGTAGTATTCCATTGTGTATATTAAAATAATTTTTTAAATAAACGTCTTACTTTTAACCTTAATTGTAAGAACCTAAATAACATTCAAATACTATATTACAAAATCTCATTCATTATAATCTAAATTGTGGGCAAGGGAAAACCGGAAATCTTAGTTAATCTAGGTTCCACTTAACAGAAGGAAAATGTGGGCCACCTGAGAGTCTCAGTCGGTTAAGTGTTCCACTCTTGATTTCTGCTCAGATCATGATGTCACCGTTTGTGAGTTCCAGCCCTGTGTCAGGCTCTGCACTGATGGTGGGGAGACTGCTCAGGATTCTCTCTCTCTGCCTCTCTCCCCCACTCTCTCAAAAATTAATAAATAAGCTTTAAAAAAAAAAAAGATAGAGATAACAATAAGAGTGCCTCACAGGACTGGAGTTGGGTTTAAATAATTTTATGCTGGGCTAGGAGGTGGGGTTGGGTGTTCTAAATGGAAAAGCATTATGCAAATATGAGCTACTGTCTAATAAAGAACCCAAGACATTCGACATTGTCAAAGTAAGAAGGAGATGCCAATATAAAAAAGAGAGTTAGCTTTGACTTGAAGACCCACGAATGGGAACCAAACTAAATGGGCTGCAATGTATTCTAGCCCCAAAGAAACAAAGACTTTGCAACGTATTGCAGGCATTGCCCAGGGGTCCCCGGCCACCATTTTTAATGTTCTGAGTGCTTACCTGAATCTATCATCAGAGTATTCTTTACAAAATGAGCTAAAATATCTTGTTTTCTTCCATACACTTGCAAACAGTCTTCATATGTGTCTGAACCTTGGCAAATAGTCAATGTAACATCAAATTATTGGGATTTTATTTCTGTAATATGAATAATTAAAGGCGGTTATCGATGATGATGTGCTCCCTGAACACAGACGGTGAACTCATGAACGGTAGGTACTTCACAGAACCATAACTGACTCACAGTTCCCTGTCCACGGGGTTCAGCAAAGGCTGTCAGAGAGAACCAGCCACTGGCCATGATGTGATCATTGCATTATAGAAAAGGTATTTCAAAGGAAAAAGAAGCTGATCTCCTATCCCATACATATCAGAAATGTTATCTTCAATCATCAGAAGAAAAGCAGACAATCGTGACTAGACCGATTGTTAAATAAGATTTAAAAAAAATTTTTTTAGTGTTTATTTCTGAGAGAGAGAGAGAGAGACCGAGAAGGGGAGAGACAGAGAGAGACGGAGACACAGAATCTGAAGCAGGCTCCAGGTTCCGAGCTGTCAGCACAGAGCCCAACGCGGGGCTTGAACCCACAAACTTTGACCTGAGTCAAAGTCGGACACTCAACTGACCGAGCCACCCAGGCAACTTTCAATAAGATTTTTTTCAAGTGATCAATATGGCATGTCTCGATTTCTCTTTTTTGTTTTTCCAGATCCAAGAACACACTAAAAGTAACCTTTTGCGAAACTCAAAAAAGACATTTATTTAAAAAAAAAAAAAAAGACATTTGTAAATTTGGCCTGAAACATGTGTGATTGAAAGCCCTTGACTTTTGGCCTCTGTTTTTTTCTTCTCTTTTTCAAGGAAGCTTCAAAGTCAGAACTGGTGGCTTTAGCAGAGCCCTCGCTTTGAAGAGTGTGGGGAGGAGGGAAGTCAATTAAAAACAGGTCACGGGATGTAGCTTTTCAACTAAAATGGCTGCTGATTTTTATGCACTGGAAGTTCTGAGCGATCAGCCCCAACTTCTTAATTGTGCTAACATCATTAACAGATCATAACATCTCTTTCAGCAGAAGTTTTGACTGTCTGTGAGTGATCTGGCCGCCACCCCCCACCCCATGTTCTGACAAGGATGATGATGGGTGGAAGCCATCAAAGTAACTACCTACAGACTACAGTCAGATTAGACTCTTTAAACCAGTTGTGGTTGCTGCTCGTGTGCCTGGGCCACCCTCCTGCCACCAGGCCCTTGCACAGCAAATGACCCTCCCAGACTGCTTGCTTGAAAGACAGAGTCGGGGGAAGGCAGATCATAGGGCATCCATATGCAAAATGTTCCCCCCGGAGGCGGACAGTAATTTAACATAATTGTAGAAGGAAAAAAAAAAAGAATTTGTTTTGTAGGCTGAAAACCGTCAAACCAAGAACAATCAAGAAAGCCCCTCTCTGCCCAGCCGACTCAAATAAAATTGTGACCTCTTCATTAGAACGTCTGCTGCCATTACTATTCGTTCTATTCGGATGTGATTCCGGGCCATCGAACTTGAAAGATTTGTCAATGTTTTAATAATCCCTGTTTCCCTTCGCTGACAATGTTTCCCAGTTATGTGGTTCCCCCAGTTTTATTAGGTGTGGTTAGTCTTACAAGGGCTTTTTTTCTTTACTCTGGGGCCTAGGATTCTAGGGGTTGCCCCCACCATGTACAGGAGGACCCCCATTGGCAATCTGTGCTCTCAACCATGTCCAAGGTCGTGCTCAGAGAGCCTCCCTCTCTCTCGGTGGCAGGTGGGTTCTAAGCAGTGACAGACAGCCCCGCTGTGTGTGGCTAACAGGTGCCACACAGACTGTGCTGCTGTGCCCCTGTGCGCCGAGGTGGGTCTTCCCTCTGTCAGACAGTGAGTCTGAGAGCAGGCAAGCTGGTGGGAACGTCCCGGAGGGGAGGGTGCAGGGCCCGGGCTGGCTGTGGGAGTTCTGCACTCACAGATGCAGCTTCCAGCCAGATGCCCAGCCTTTCCCTGCGGGCCTGAGACCTCACACCGTCAAAGCCAGTCGACTGCTGCTGCAGAATCAGAGCTCTGTTCCTGGAAACGGAGATCCTGCCCCCCCTCCCCCCAAGCATCTGTAGCACCTCTCTTCTGACCCCTCAAGACGGAAGGAGAATCAAGGTCATTGAAATTTCCTGCATTCCGGAAGCACACTATTAATCTGCCTGAATTCTGGATACATTTTCTCACTTCTGCAGAACCTTCAAATGAAAAAAAAATTAAAAAAAAAAAAAAGGAGGCTCGTTTTCTCTAAGGGGAGTTCTCAAAATGACTCTGGGCAATCAGAAATCCTAACTGAGGCCCGGTCATGTGCCTAGTGCAACGCGAGGTCGGATGTTCCTTCCTCCTAATGAAGAATAAATCCCTGGCTGAGTAGAAAAGACAAGCAAGGCCCAATTCAAGAATATATTGCAGAGAGATAAGCAAAGAAATCCACGGACGTGCTTTGAAGGAAAAGAAAACAACGTCTGAGCAGTGGAAACCTCCCCCCCCCATCACTGAATTACAGTCTGTAATCAAAATTAGAGACGGTTTAGATCTCTAGTGATTGTCCTCCTATGTTGCTAGTGTCTGGGCGGGGGGGGGGGAATGCCTAAAAATCTGGTTTACCTTCCTTTACATAGTAATGTAACCAATTACAAAGGCCACAAAGTCACATGGAAAACTGTTCACAAAGGCATGTGTTGTGAAAAAAAAATGCAAAAATTCTGGCCATACTATAATTACAAGTATCTAAAATCATGTCAGCGGTTTGTGCAAATTACTGTTTTTGGTATAAAACAATATTGTCATTGTTTCCCCTCGCGTTGCTATAATTTTGCTTGTTGATCCTATCAATGGCGTTTGGAGTGTTGGTGTGTTTATTTCAGTGTTAAGAATCCACTGGTCTGTTGGCCACAAATCAGCTCCACTCCGCTCATGGGGCAAAACTACATAAAGGAACAAGGCCAGACCCTGGTTCTTAACAAGGTGATTCGAGGTTTGCGGTCACATGTTGCTCTGTCTCTAATGAAGTCTCACAGCGGATGCAGGGACTTGTCCTTGGGCACGCTGGCGAGTGACCATGGCAACAGCTCACACAGTCCCCCAGGTCTACTGCTCACTGTTACACATCTCTGATGGGGTAGGGGTGGGGGGCTGGGGGAAAGCCAGGCTCACCTGGCTGCCAGAACAACGTGGAGATTGGAAGGAAGGACATAATCCCTCTACAACATAAGGAGCTTGATAAAAGCAAGCCAGCTGATTAAAGATTGCCAGGCTGCTAAAGAGAAAAATGAAAGTTGGCCCGTCCCTGAGATAGGCGCGATAGAACCATGATCCTGTACCCTGCTCTTGATGTTAGCTCCACGGCACTCTGCACCCTGTGTTTATTATATTTTAAGTGCATTTGATACTCACATACCCACCCATACGTGACAGGGTAAGGCCTCTGTTGTACAGATCTGTTTCCTTCTAGGAAGTGCTCTGGCTAAGAGAATTGACATCATATATTCCAACAAATCAGACATGGAGTAACTAAATATGGAGCCCAAAGCATTTACCTTCCCTTTTAGATTTAAAACAAATCGTATGAGGGGCGTCTGGGGAGCTCAGTAGGTTAAGCTTCTGACTCGTGACTTTGGCTCAGGTCATGATCTCATGGTGCGTGGGTTCAAGCCCTGCATCCGGCTCTGCACTGACCATGCCAAGCCTGCTTGGGATTCTCCCTCCCTCCCTCCCTCTCTCTCTCTCTCTCTCCCTCTCCCTCCCTCTCTGCCCTGCCCCTGCTCACTGGCTCATGCTCTCTCTCTTTCAAGATAAATAAACTTAAAAAAAAAGGAAAAAGACATGCATTACAAAATAAATAAATGAAACAAATCCTAACAAGAAGCTGCCAACAAAACCCAACCCAAAGAAATATAAAGCTTCCTCTAAGCAGTCTTTTTGAATAGTGAGAGAGCTCGGCTTCTATGGATTCATCGGCACAATTCTTGCCTGGGACCCAGAGGGGTGAGCTAGCAGCCATGTGGCTTGTAACAGATTAGGTCCGGTTCAGGAAACTGCTTCCTAACCTCCAACTTGTCTTTCTGACATTTCTCCGCTGTCTCACACTCTTGCTTTTCAGCCACCTCCA
Organism: Panthera tigris; assembly: GCF_018350195.1. Classification (NCBI taxonomy): domain Eukaryota; kingdom Metazoa; phylum Chordata; class Mammalia; order Carnivora; family Felidae; genus Panthera; species Panthera tigris. The sequence continues at coordinate 94,968,694 of NC_056660.1, read as the reverse complement.
CCTCGCCAGCAAATGCATATGTACATTTCAAGTTTCACGGGAGCTTAGGCATCATCTGGATTCCTGGCGGAGAGTTGAGGAAGCTGACGCCCAGAAAGTGTAAGCGACCACAAGTCCCGAACTATTTGTTGGCAGACCTGGTCTTATGTCCAAAGCAGAGATCTGTCACCACATCCAGGACAGTCACATCTATGAACTAAAAGTGACAGAGAAAGAGATGGTAAACACTCCCGAATAAATAGCAACAAAAATACTAAGTGGAATCTAAGAGACAGTAATCATTACTATCTTAAAAAAAAAAAAAAAAAAGAGGGCTGGGTGGCTCAGTTGGTGAAGCATCCGACTTTGGCTCAGGTCACGATCTCATGGCTTGTGAGTTTGAACCCCTCATCGGGCTCTGTGCTGACAGCTCAGAGCTTCAGATTCTGTGTCTCCCTCTCTCTCTGCCCCTCCTCTGCTCACACTCTGTCTCTCTTTCAAAAATAAATAAACATTAAAAAAAATTTTTTTAAAGAAAAGGCTATAGAAAGAACATTCAGGTCGGTCTTCCCTCTGTGTTATTTGCCTAACATTAACGAAGCCTCTTCTGTGCTTTGGGCACTTGACATGTTACTTAATTTCCACACCAGTTTGTAAGGTTTTTGTTTTTTCTAATCCAAAAGAACAGGAAAAGGAAGATCCATAATGTCACTATGCAAATAAATTCTGTTGCCATTTTAAAAACAAGGGGGATACATGGACCTGGACAGAAATTTAAACAGAGAAAACATACATAAAGAAGAAAATGTAAACCTTCCTCCTGACACCTAATTTTCCATCCTTCACCTCCAAGCCATCTTTTCACTGATGGTTGAAATCTAAACCCCCTCCTGGCTGATACACATTCTAGGATACATATCTCCCTCTGCAAAAACTTGTTTACACACACAAAAGCCTGTAATACACCCATTGTTCTAAATCTTGCCCTTATCCACTTAATATTTCTAGACAACTTTCCACATCAGCATATACGTCTTGATTTTCCAAGCTTGCGATGTTCTCCATCCTAGAGCTGTACCCCCATTTACGTACCTACTTCCCTATTTGCAGTATTTCGCTTGTTTCCAGTTTTTTCCATCAGCGAGGCATTACGCATTCCAGTTTACAAGCAGAGGAACGAGGGCTCAGAACTGATAAACAGTCTTGATGTTGCCCTGCTAAAATAAACAAATAAAAATAAAAAATAAATAAAAAGCACAGAGCTAGCGCCTAAATTTACATTTTTATAACTTCTAGGTCCTGGCCTTTCCTTAATACTGGATATTTATCCACCTAACCCTGCCAAGGCTCGAGATCTGCCAAACGCACAGCACAGCTGTTCGGGTTTTCGAGTGACACCTGCCCCTAAGAATTTTTTTTTTTTTTTTTTTTTTTTACGACTGAGTCCTTAGACGTGACTTGTCCCAAGTTAGACTGTTAGGATGGCCCAACTAGCACACTCAGCTCCTTTCTTTATACTAGATGAAAATGGACCCTGCGGAATAAGAGAGGTCCTCTCCAGAGAATGAGGAGACAGTGACCTGCCTTCCTCGGTCAGCAGGAGGGAGAGTGGAGAGGTTGGGAGGGGCCTGCGTTTCCTCGCAAACCTCCCCTCCAGGTGAGAAGGGCTCAGTCTCAAACACCAAGGACAGACTGAGGTTCCCACAGCAGCTAACTCCACAACCTTGCGCCAAGGGTAACAGAGAAGCCCACAGGGTCGCACAGAAAATGCCGGATCCTCAACCATCTGGGTGGTGTTTTGGCAACCCCGGACCCGCAGGCTCGCTCATTATACGGAACGAGGGAAGAGATCAGTTCTTTACCGGCCAGCAGGGGAAAATGGCCTTAATGGGGCCACACAAGTTAACCCAGCCCCCAATGCAGTGTAATTTCACACTTGCCCTCAGGGGGTTAATGACTTTGTGTGTGGCGGTCCCAGAGAACAGTTCCCTTTCCGGAAGCCTTTAGCTCCTGTCAACAAGGCTTTTCAGTTGCTATGCAAAGCTATTGAGCCCCTTGAATAATTCCAAGCAAGGTGAAGACCCTTTTGTAAGTTACGGTGCTGTCCTTGCTAGGGTGGAAGAGCCACCTTCTTCTTCTAAATAGCGACCGCTGTAGAAGGCTTGTCTGGCAATCACTCACAGCTCGGCCACCTGATGGTCACTGTCCTGGGAGTCGCCAGGGGCCTTTCCGATGTCAGCCCCCTGCTGGGCTCCCAGCCCTAACGTGCAAACCAATAACACACTGGCGGCTCACGCTTAAGGTCTTTGCACACCAAAGTCAAAGGAAGTGGCGGGAGGCTCTAGGTGTGAGCACTATTCAAAGTCACGTCCCCTTCCAAGGCAGGATGGGGGCATCAGGACGCCAGAGATCACAGCGTGGGATGACAGTGTCAGAGGGGTTGACAAAAATGGGATAAATTTGAGTATTACACGACTAGACCATTAAGCAGAGTCCAGATTTGCTCAGTGCTATGAAAACACATCTTCCAAGAACCTAAGCGCTTTCTCATTGGCGATCAACCCGAAATAGTGGCTTCCCTAGTCAATGTGTATCCATAGCCTCTCTTTCCTGCACAATAATCTTACACAGTGATTTACAGTTCTTTGCTATTTTCACGTATGTCGCTTCATTCGATACTGAGGGAACAACGGTTTATAGCGTTCCTAACTTGTGTTTATCTGGGACTATCTGACATCGGAAAAACAGCTCAGGATGTGTTCAAGTAGATGATCCGAGGCCATTCGTCAGCTTGATAATGCTCGCTCACTTTCCCCCAAACCTCTGGGAGATCCATGGTTTCTGTGCTGGGACCGCCTCTCCTGGCTCTGGGATTAGCTCCCCACATGCAAGTACTGGAAAGAAGCACGAAGATCCTTCGCTTCAAACAGAGCCACCTCCCTCAAGAGCCACAAATCCTTGTTTTATACTCTCTGAGGCCCATCAGGGGTCTGAATAACACTCAAAAGCTTTTCTTGTCAAGAGCTGTCTGCATTTGCCAAAAGCCCAAGCGCGCAGACAAACCTAACGGTGCCAAGGAGGACGTTGAGTGGAATGAATGAACTGTAAACCTGGGACAAATAACACATTACTAGAGTAGAAAAGCTGAGAATTTTAAAGACATATGGGCCTTGCTGTCAGATCTTTATGACTTATCCACTGGGGTTTTGTCCGTGTATATTACTCATTGTCTTTCCATTTATATTTGGTTTATGTACGGGGGGCTTAAAGCCTATGTATTTACACGGTTGGCAAATCTCCCTCCAGTGCGTCGGCTTTTATTCATCAACTTAAAATACTTCTAAAGAACTTACCATTTGAAGTCTCACACTAAAATCAGTGGCCCTTGTATGAATAGGCCCTTGTAGCCAACGTCAGTCTCTGACTGATGCTGGGCTCTTACCAGGTTTTAAAATTGGAATTGGTAGGGCACCTGGGCGGCTCAGTCAGTTAAGCGTCCCACTCTTGGTTTTGGCTCAGGTCTTGATCTCACGGTTCGTGGGTTCGAGCCCCGTGTAGGGCTCTGCGTTAATGGCTGCGGAGCCTGCTTGGGATTCCTTCTCTCTCCCTCTCTCCCTCTCTCCCTCTCTCCCTCTTCCCCTCCTCCACCTGCTTGCTCTCTCTCTCTCTCTCTCTCGATTTCAAAATAAATAAGCTTAAAAAAATAAAATAAAATAAATTGAAATTGGGAAATACAGTCCATAAGATAGGGGAGGGAGGAGGAATATTTAGATGTATAGCCAGATACCTATTTCCAAGCAATATGGCAGCCTGTGCAAATGTCCCCAGAGAGCCTCAGTAATCTAAATTGCAGAGAAGGAAATCACTCTGTGGATTATCAGGCAAGTTTTACCTTCAAAGTAAAGGGAACATGACGGCTCAAGCTTGGAAATGCAACGAATTGATCCCATCTCCACATTCAGCTCTCAGAGGATCTTAGGAGCTGCCATTTTCCCTGGTCTTAGACCCAGGCCAGTTTCAGTCAGAGGGACGACATGGAGAAAGAGAATGACAAACACTCATGTGAACAAGTGAATAACCTGAGTTCAGACACGTCTACCCAGCACCCCGAACGTCACAACAGTGAAAGGAGAAAGAACACAAGGGTGAATCGGTGTCTTTGTCATGTAACCCAGAGTCTAGTTGGCCACCTTTATCCTATTGCTAATGGTTGAGATGTCAAGCGTTTGAAATGATTTTAGCGTAGGGGAAACTCCACGGAGATCGTCACAGAACTGCGTTGTGCCTTCTCAGTGACAATTTCAGACTTTCGTAACCACCAAATCACCACCCAACTGATTTTTCTGTTTTGTCGTGGTTTACAGTTCCAACCTGGTTTCTAAGGTTGGGAGGTTGACTATTCAACGTCATAGAGAATTTACCCCTCCTGCTAACATGATCTCAGTAGAGACTGCCCAGGAATGACTGCCACACATTCACTTAAAACGTCGGTGGGGAGTAAGGAATCTTGTCTGCACAGAGGAGCAAAGGTATCCCTCAAGTCTGGCCTTGAGCCTTTTCTTCTTCAGTCTCTTGGGGTATTCAGGAAATGGCTGTGTTGAGAATGCATTCCTGGACAACAGAACTTAATTGTTCCGTGGCTTCCAGAACCGGTTTTGGGTGTTGCTATGGAATCTTCACCCTGTGCCTGCAGCAGCTCCCTTCTCCAGACAATCACTTCCACATGCCGGGTTTCAGAGCTGCGAGGAAAAGTCCCTGAGTGTGGTTTGGCCACACACATCGAACAGGACATTCTCTCACGCTAACATGGCATTAAAAAGTGCTTTCGGGTATTTGCTTAAAAGCTAACTTTTCACAAAGGTCTTCAGTCTAGGCAAACCCTAAAGTTGTTCTTGTCCTAATAATGGTACCTTGCAGCAAAGGAACTTTCCAGCTTGTTCCAGAGAACTCGGTACAAGAATTGAACCATTAGGAGATAAATCTAGAGGTCCAAGGTAGGGTTTGAGCAAAGCCATTCTCCCCAGTCCCTCTGGATCTGGAGAGGGAATTTGGCTTTAAGCTAGAGCAGAGATTCACCACAGGAGTACCGGTCACTAATAATGTCCCTGAACGTCTAAGCATGTCAATGCAGAGCCCGTTTCAAAAAAAACAACATTCCCAAAGAAGGAATCCCTGAGACTACAGCACATTTGTCAGAATAGCTCAGCCTCTGCTCCTTCCAAGGCCAGTAGGACACTCAATTTACTTTCCAGACAGTCTGATCTACTGTGAAGCCAAGGAGCCACAAGTTAGAAAAATCCAACAAGTAGGTGGGTCCCTGCTGGCAACCAAGTGACCTTCTCAACCAGACTTATCTTGGTTATTTTCCCCTCTATCTCTAATGGACCTCTCTAGATGAATTCTAAATATGTGCATATGACATGTTGGGTCACAGGAGTGTAGCCTATTTTAAACAAACATGCTTTATTAAAATACCTCTGGACTTGAAAGCTGGTGTGAATTCATTTGCAAATGGATCTTGGCGGCTGTACCACAGCATTTATAACAGAAGCCTTGATAGTGCAAGTTTTCTCATTATATTTAAAATTTGATTAGACTAACCAAAACTGCCAACATTTTCCCAACTCTAGCATTCTAAGCTAGATCTACCTACCTGCTTAAGAGAAATTATTTTACTCTTTCTAATGCTAAGAAATAAAGCTATGGTAAATTTGCTTATTTACCATGAGCAAATGTCTAGAGCACAGAATAACAATTGGTTTTAAGAATTACTATCATGGTGGGGGGCGAGGGGGGGGGGGTTGCCTGGGTGGCTCAGTGGGTTAAGCATCAGACTTCAGCCCAGGTCATGATCTCATGGTTTGTGGTTGGAGCCCTGCGTCGGGCTCTGTGCTGACAGCTCAGAGCTTGGAGCCTCCTTCGGATTCTGTGTCTCCTCTCTCTGCTCCTCCCTCACTTGCACTCTGTTTCTCTGTCTCTCTCTGTCTCTATTTACTAAATAAACTATTTATTTAACAAATAAAACATTAAAAAATAAAGAAAGAATTACTCTTCACAGGGGCAGTGGGGGGTGGGGGTGGGGCTTGTTTGGTTAAGCATCCAACTCTTGGCTCGGCTCAGGTCATGATCTCATGTTTCATGGGTTCAAGCCCCTCATCGGGCTCTGTGCTGATAATGCCAAGCTTGCCTGGGATTCTCTCTCTCTTTCTCTCTGCCCCTCACTCACTCTCTTTCTCTCAAAATAAATACATAAAAATAAAAATACAATAAATCAGAGCCACTGTAGCACATCATCTCTGAGATACTCCTTGAATGTGCCATCATTCTTGGCTTTGGGCTTTGGTCAGCCTTTACTCACAGAAGAACATTAATCCTGTGTCCTAAACCCAAGGAAATGTGAACAAGGAATGGCCAAAATGTCTCATAAGGGGTGAAGTGAAGGTGTTAGCGAACAGGACAGACCAGCGAAAACTCGGGGAAAGTATTTTTGAGGCATCTTCTGACTGAATGGAGAGTGCTGACAGAGTGATACGCCTTTCATGGAACCAGGTCGCTTTCTCGCCGCTGATACACAAGTTTGTTTGCTTGAGCCTATCAGCTGAGACTGGAGTGATTTTTAGGTCAAACCTTTTGTGCTAGGTAGCTTTGCTTTAAGAGATTTCCTTAGGTCCCCGGGACATCTTAAAAACTTTTTTTTAATGTTTATTTCATTTTTGAGACGGAGACAGAGCGTGAGTGGGAGAGAGGCAGCGAGAGAGAGGGAGACACAGAATCCGAAGCAGGCTCCAGGCTCTGAGCTGTCAGCACAGAGCCCCACACGGGGTTCAAACCCACGAACTGTGAGATCATGACCTGAGCCGAAGCCAGACGCTTAACTGACTGAGCCACCCAGGTGCCCCTCCCTTGGACATCTTAAGAGAAGAAAACATAATTTCTAACTACCTCCTTTTTTTCACCACTAAAGTCATCATCTTAAACCAGAGACCTTAGTAAACTGTGCCCTTGGGTCCGTTACGAAGTAGATACCAGCAAGCCCCAAGGTTTCTTATCTTTCATTTTCCTTATCGACCTGCATTTCTGTTTGGGGGGGGGGGGGATGAAATACAGACCGTCCCAGATTTATCATCTGCCTAAGTCATGTCCCATTTAGAAAGAACCTCTCACACCATAATGTCAAATGTCATTTGGTGTGACAAACGTAATTGTATTAAGCCCCTGTAATGATGTCTAATGAGACATCGGATTTCCTCCCAGAGAATCAGTCACCAGAGCACATTTTTTTCTTGATGAATTAATTAATAAAATACGAGGCTCCTTCTGCAAAATAGATACCAACGGCTCCCAGGTGTCGATGCCCTAACCACTCTGAATAAAAAAGCCAAAGACCGAGGAGGATACAGGAACGAGGGCTGGGATTCACGCTGATGCAGACAATTTCACAGGCCTTCTCTCACAGACTAAGAAATGTGTGCTGCACTGTGAGCCGGGCGGGCACAGCATGGCCAGACCACTGCCAAGAGGGGCTTTCTGATCTGACAGCAAAAAGGAGCCACTCAGCCTCCCCGGTATAAAAGGCATCTGCCAACATTGCCGCCTGGTTCATGTGGACTGCCTTCTTTGAAGATCATAATGACAAAAGGGTATTTTTTGGAGAGTCACCCATACAGAGACGCAGACGTTCAACTGGGAACTACCTGCTCCGAAGGTACTCTCGTGTGATCGTGAAAGAGTTGTGCATGTAAATCCCCATGAAACAAGAAACAAAAAAAAAAAATTAGAGCCTGAAATATTTATCAGTCACTCGCCGCTATCTTGGAACAGAATGAGATCCCATTTGTTCCCAAGTGCTCTGCAAAGTAGTAAGCTGGACCTGGAGAGACCAGGGACAAGGCAAGTCACAATTCAGCAGCCATTAGGCAGTCACTGGCAACAGGCACAGCCTTGGACCCTCCGGGAGATGGTTTCTCCCGGGAAAGAATCATTGTCACGACACCAGGGTGCTCCCCAGCCGTGCAGAGCTCTTGACAAGAAATGCCTGTCCAGGCTCTGATCCTCTTATCCTTTTGACACACAGAAGGAATCTTTGGCATAGAAGAAGTGCTGGGCTCTCAGATTTGGTTAAATTATGCAGACCTGGAGAAGCCCCCCAAACCTCCCAAAGTTTTGATGTCATCCAATTCTTTAGAGGATCTTGTCTAGCAAATGGACAGGGCCCGTGGGGCACAGGAGCCTCGTGTACCATTAAGTGATGTCACCATTGGATGTAAAAGCAATGCTCAACTCCAGCATTCTGCATCACAGGTAATGCTGGCTGAGTCATTGTTTTTTTCTGGCTTTCCAGACCTCTCTCCAGAAAATACCTCATAATGGACCATCTCAGAGCTCATCACTTACTGTAATATTTTTTATTTAATAATGCTGGTGGTGAGCAATGTCTTGATGAGTATTCCATGACAACAACCATTACTGTACTGTCTTTGCCGTCTTGATTTTGAAGAAGTCAAGCCATAAGGTCAGGCAAATGTCTCAAAATTCACAGAACCTGTGAACTTGGAGCCTGTGATGCCTGCTCATTGAGTCCCATGACCTCAATTTACAATGGGCTGAGTTGTATCTAATTCACGTCCTGGAAAAGGAACGCGCCCACAGGCAGCGCAGAGTGGTGGTTATGTGCCTACAGGCTGTGGACTCCGTCAGCCCATGAGCAACTCTTTACTGACCACACGCTATGTGCCAAGCATACAGTAAACAAGAGAGAAAAGATCCTTGCCATCATAGAGCTCATATAATGTGGGTTGGGATTCGGGACAGGGGGAAGCAGACAGACACACAAGACAAATACACACACGAAAGAGAAGGAGAAAGAACGACAGGTAATTGTAAACGCAGGGGCACCACCACGGTGTGTTATGATCAAGAATGACCTAGTGGTTGCCCTCTGAGCGGGCTCCTCATCAAATGAGTCCTGGAGGAAAGAAGGAGCCAGCCAGGGTCAGAATTCAGGGTAAGAGTGTTCCAGACAGAAGGACCAGCAAGTGAAATGCAGGAAAAAGACGAACAGCTTTTTCAGTTCCAACTCTCAAGCGTGTTACTTGCATCTAGGCTCTTTAAGATCACCCTTTACAAAGATCAGAGTATCTAACTCACAGGGACTGAAAGGAATTAAGTAAGAACAGCACAGAGTTATTATTCATTAAAAGGTAATTGATTTTCTAGCTAATCTTGATAAACCCTTTGAGATTCAGGGCCACTAAACTCTCATTTTCAAACTTCCTTATACCTTGATTTTTTTTTTTTTTCCAGCTTGCTTGCTTGTCTTGTTTCTTTGACCAAGGGGCTACAAAAAAAAAAACAGCAAGGAACTTAAAATCCAAAAAGAGCCAGATGATGAGTCCCCGGAAAGCTCATAAATCAGGGGTTAAATTTACCGGAGGAAGCAAAATGTCATTCCTTTTGGGACGGGGCTGACTCCCCTGTTGGGCAACTTAGCACAGTACCTAGGGCACACATTACCTTGGGGTGAGCGTGTCAACCACAGCCTCCAACAATTAAAACCACAAATAGACAAGACCGCTCAACTTAGGCTGTAACTAAAACCCCTTGTGCTTATTTCTTCTTGCATTTTCTTGGGACGTTGAAGGAGACATTTTTCAAAGACCAGAACATTCCAACCACTGGACCAGAAAAGCCCTGATGGCAATGGAATTTCTAGAAGACCGCACCCTACGCATCTTATCACATAGTACACCTGCTCGCGATCACATGCTCTCTGCCTGCTCCCAGGCATTTCGACCCTTTTATAAGTGACCATCTGGCGGGCCAGAAAGGTCAGGTGTTTAAGGCTGAAGCCTGCCACTTCCTCCACTGCCAGCACCCGAAATCCATTTCTTCCTTTCTCTTTTCCAAACCCTCATCTCTTGAGTTATTGGCTTGTGATGGGTTTATCCCAGTTTGTTCAGCAACAGTGTTGGCCAACCCAGCCGGAGCTGTGCTTCTGATGTGTCCTGAACCCCCTGGGGATTCCTGACACACAGCAGGTGGCCAGCAGCGCTGGGGCTCCCCCATTCTGTTCCCAATTCAGCAGCTGTGACAGATCCATCTGGAACAAGGGCAACAGAGAAAATGTTCTGATGTCTTTAAAATCACCAGAAAGATAGGAGTTTTGAGGTCAAATGAGGTATTGTAACACCGAACGTAAGTGCTTTGGCTTTACCATAAAATTTAGTTTCCACATGGTCTCAGGAGGAGGAGGGGCCCCCAAAGGCAAGACCCAGAAGTCTGGAAGGCAGGCCTGTTGGGGGCAGCTCCATTTGCCTGCACAGGAGGAGCCAGAGGGCAGGGATCCGGTGGAAAGCCGAGTCAGGGTGCCGGGTTCCCCCTCAGCCTGCACCCCAAGTACCTTGTGGCCACTCAGAGCATCTGTGGATCTAAAAAGCTTTGAGGCAAAGTGATCAGTGGGAGGAGCAGAGCTGAACCTGAATTGGAAATAACCCAAAGGGAGTGTCTGGGTGGCTCAGTCAGTTAAACATCCGACTCTTGGTTTCAGCTCAGGTCATAATCTCAAGGTTTCCTGAGTTCGAGTTCCACTTCGGGCTCTGGGCTGGCAGTGTGGAGCCTGCTTGGAAGTCAATCTCTGTCTGTCTCTGTCTCTGTCTCTCTCTCTCCCTCTCTCTCTCCCTCCCTCCCTTCCTCCTCCCCCTCCTCCCCTGCTCACGCTGTCTCCATCTCTCTCAAAATAAATAAGCTTAAAAAAGAAAGAAAGAAAATAACCCAAAGGACACAGTGACACCCCCATTTCAACAACCAAACTCTAGGAGATACAGGGGAAGAGCGGGAATGACTTCACCCCAATCACCATCTCCCCCCTCTCCAGAACCTCTTCTGGCACATGCTTCACCCACTCTCCTGCCCACCTTTCCTCGTGTTCCATCTCTCTTTCCCACATTATCCCCGGCCCCGCTGTTCCTTAGACCACCTGCCCGGATTTTTACCCAATGTCCCCCAGCTAGCAGTTTAGTAGAAAATCCTCTGAGGCATGTGACAGAGGCCGGGCTGCCCAGATGCACTTAAGTACAGGGTATGTGGGGCCAGTAAATCAGGGCCATCCCGTTTCCACGGGAAGGCCAGGAAGGCCAGGTCCCCAGGCAGACTGGGTGCTAAATGCACGCAGGTTTCGATTTTCTGGATTGCATCTCAACCGAAATGACTTGTCTTCTCCTTGGTCATCAGAATTCACAGATTGCTGAAGTCATTAATAACGAGACATGCCGTCACTGCTGCAGTCGGGCTGTTCCTTGGCTCCAGGTTTTGTTTTCCTTCGCCTGCCCAAGAAGTGTCTGGACTCTGAAAAGTCACCAAAGAGGTGAGCTGCTTGGCCAGGGCTCTGGTGTAGACTCCAGCCAAAAAAAAAAAAAAAAAAAATAGAGACAAGGTGAAAACTCTCCTTGGAGACTGAACTCTTAGGCAGGGCAACCACCAGACAGAATGGTCAGCTTGGCTAATAGCATCACACACCAGGCACATCCGAGGCTCCCTGGGCTCCGCTACCCTGCCGTCAACCAAACTTGACCTCAAGGAAACTCTCACCGGTTACACTCAACTGGAAGGCGAGCGCTCCCCGTGACCTAGTCCAGGGGAATCCACGTTTCCAATCTCAGGCCGGTTGTGAACGAAACGCAGTAAGGGGTTTCGTGCACCAAGACGTAAGAAGAAACTTCCTATCTGGAGGCCTCCCGTGGCCTTTCTGAAAGCTGACATTATCATTTCACGTTTTTAATTACCATTACGTAACAAATCCACAAAATACGTGTTCTTTCTCACATTAGAACGATATGGATAAGGATCAAATCCTGTATTTACACTGTTCATTCCTGGAACCTCTGTTCTGTCCTTCCTGACAGTGTTGGTGTGGTTGCCAATGCATCTTCCAGAACTTGTTATATCCCTTTGCATACATCTATGTGTGTTTATTTACAGGGATAAACCTAAGAGCACTGTTCGGTGATTTTTACAGAAATGAGACGAAAAACACTTGGAAACATCGGACACTATGGTTTTTTTCCTCAACCAGGTTAGAACGTGCTACATACTTCATTTTTTAACTGTGGTATCACATTTAAAGCGTAAATATACTACATTTTTTTGCCATTCCTTCATCGACAGGCCCGAAGTCTTAGCTTTCCAGTGAGCACCCTTCTTTTTTTTCTGTTAATTTTTTTTAATGTCTATTTTTGAGAGAGAAAGAGACAGAGGGAGACACAGATTCTGAAGCAGGCTCCGGGCTCTGAGCTGTCAGCACAGAGCCTGACATGGCGCTCGAACTCACAGACCGCGAGGTCAGGACCTGAGCCGAAGTTGGATGCTTAACCGATTGAGCCACCCAGGCGCCCCCCAGTAAGCACCCTTCTTAGTATTCTTCTCAACCCAGGCACCTGGCCACAGTTCTGACTCAGAAAGAATCTAAGGAATGTGCTAGAAACCTAAGATGGGAGCATGAGACTTCCAGAGTTGTAGTTTGAAACAGCCACGACGCAAGTTCAGAGACATAATTCTCCTCCATTGGTTGTGAAAAGCCCATGTGGAGACAGCGTGTGCATTTACAAAAGGAGAGGGTGAAAAGGAAAATCTTTAAAGGGAAAATAAATTGCTGAGAGCTGGGAGTGAAGTGAGGCGGGGTAATAACCATTCTAAATCAGCGAGAATACTAATGGAAAAAGTTACACTTGGGGATTTTATGGGACCTGGGCTTGGTTTTAGCACCTAGCCTCACTCCTCATTTGAGAGAACAGGGTCCCTAAGTACTTTTCCAATATCCACACAGATTGATAAAAGAGATCCTTCATTAATTTGCTCTGGGCTTTCTTGGTCTGCTATGTGTTCAGGTCTGTGAACTCCGTGGACTGGGGGAGTCTCCTGACTCCCAAAAGCGTAGAAAGCATAGGAAGTGCACAGCCAAGTTTGTGCTCTGGGTGTGTGATAATTTGGGTGTTATCACTCTTAGAGAACATGCTCAGAATCGAGGCGGCCAGCCTCTGGGTGTTCCCAAACAAGAAACCTAAAACTCTGCATAGACGGAGGAGAGCTGGAGCCCACACAAAGGTGCAATACGGAGTAAAAGAGACCCACAGGGGAGTCCACACTCCTTAATGTGCTAAAAGGTCCATGCCTGAGGCTTTGGCTCAGATCCCTGGGTTCCAGTCCCAGCCCTGCCACTCAGATGGTGTACCCCCTCAGGCACGGTACTTAACCTTTTCATGCTTTGGTTTATCCATCTGTAAAATAAGGATGGCCATAATTCTTCATAGGATTGTGATGATTAGATTCAATAATTTCGGTAAAGTGCTAATTCAGTGCAGGGCCTGGCACACAGTAACCATTCAATAAATGCTCACTTTCATTAACCTCAATAATGTACTTGGTATCAAGCCACGAAAGGCCTGGTGTTCGGATGTCCAAATGATTTTACGGGGGGCACCCGGGTGGCTCAGTCGGTTGAGCGTCCGACTTCAGCTCAGGTCACGATCTCGTGGTCCGTGAGTTCCAGTCCCGCGTCGGGCTCTGGGCTGACACCTCAGAGCCTGGAGCCCATTTCAGATTCTGTGTCTCCCTCTCTCTGCCCCTCCCTACCTCGCACTCTCTCTCTCTCTCAAAAATAAGTAAACAGTAGAAAATAATAATAATAACTGAAATTGTGGTGAAGAATTATGACTTCTGATTTTTTTATTTCCCACCTCAAGGAAGGACCTAGATAACATTTACTAGGACAAGCTGGCCACTAACTTCCCGTGTCATGACTCAGCCACTGTTTAGTACACATCTGTAAGTCCAAAACTCGAGAACTGGACTTTTAGAAATTGAGACTTTCTCTTTTAACAATTTTTTTAAATTTTAATGTGTATTTTCAAAGAGAGTGTGCATGAACAAGTGGGGGGACAGGCAGAGACTTGGAGAGAGGGACAGAAAGAGAGGGAGAGAATCCCAAGCAGTCTTCACACTGTCAGCACAGAGCCCGACACGGGGCTCGATCCCACGACCCTGGGATCGGGACCCGAGCAGAAGCCAAGAGTTGGATGCTTTACCGACGGGGCCACCCAGGCACCCCAGAAACTGAGACTTTCTTAAAAGGGCTTTTACGCTGTAGTAATTTCACCCCGGATTCGGCCTCCAACCCTCCAGTGTTGTTCACCATTCCAGAGGCTTCCAGTTCTGAATGGAAGCCAGAGGTGATTTTTAAAACACAAAAAAGCAAGCGAAGGCGCCATCAGGACACACAAACTTCCTCAGAGGAGGCTGCAGCCAGCATCTGGGTTCGAAAGCCTGGCCTGTTTGCTTTCTCGGGAGGGGGCACACAATCCCCAGAAGGCGGCTAGGGCTAGAGTTCAAAAGCAAAGTGAACAACTCCTCGTCTGCCTTGGCCGTTAACAATCCCTGACTCTTTCCAAGGCCGTCACTTTCCACAAACCCGGGCATCACTGAGGGCACGTCTGGAGCGCCTGATTCCAGGTCTTTGAACAAAGGTGCAACGACAACTGTCCCCTCAAGGGCAAAATCTGAAATTTGCCAAGAAATGGCGAGGACCGTTTGCCAGTGGGTTTAACTCAAATGCCAGACGCTGCCTCTGTGCTCGGGGTCCCCGACCACGCCAGACGGCCGTGTTTACTCGATGCCTTGGCTTCTCTTCCCTGGAAGCAGGGGAAATCGAATGTGTTCCTCATGGCCCGGTTGATGGAGAGCTCTGAAATCCCTGAAATTGAGTTGTTTGAAGTAAAGCCCTCTCGAGGTCACAAAGGACCATCTTTGAGAGGCAGGGGCCCGGGCAGAATCCCAGCTGGGATGAAGTCACAGCTGCACACACGTATGTGCTCCCCCCCCCAGAAGTTTCCGTCAATAGAGTCCTCTAAGATGTGAAAATGAGCACTCCCTCTCCCCTTGGCTTTCTTCTGAAGAACAGAGCAGGATTATACCACCAGCTGTTTTCCTCCTTCTTCGTTTTTGTTTACGGTTTCTTTGGCTAAATGACACGGAGAGGATTGGAAGCATAAGGTTCTGTCATGGCATTTTTGCTGCATCACTGGATCCCATTAATCCTGAGACAGCAGAGCAGGTGGTTTCGGGGGGATCCCCTCCAGCCTGGATGTTCATTCGGCTTTGGGAGCATCGGTAAGAGAGGCGGAGGGACGAACAACCGGCCAGGGGCTGAGCCTCCCAACATGGCTTTCTTTGTGCCAAGAGGAGACTTTCACAGGTATGGCTCAGCCTCGGGAAGGAGGGAGGGACGGGTGGCTGAGGGCCCCCCCTGGAACCCAAGTCCGGAGTAGGGGGCGGGAAGGTGCCGGCTCCCAGGCACTGGATCAGCAGGGGGAGAATTTGGTTCTGTGCCCCAAGGCTCTGCTCACTCAACGGGCCACTCAACTGTTCTCTAATTCCTCTTCTAAGGAATCATGGTTATAGGACTGCAACCCTGAGTCCCACAGCACCTCAGCCAGACTGTGATGGTGGAACATTCTTTCAGCAAATAAGGAGAGGGGAAGGGAGGGGAGGGGAAACAAAGCAAGTGGGCACTCAACCTCACTCAAGTTGTCTGAGTACAAAGGGGCCAGCTTTCCCACGGTGGTTCTGACAGTAGACTAAGATGGGGCCAGAGTCGGCCTGTGCTATGGGTGAGTGACAGCCACCTGTACAGTCTGATGCGGGGCCCCTCACCAGGATGCTGGGTCCTCCACAACTGCCTGATGCCTGAAATTCTACTGCAGGTGCGTCAGCAGTATCCTCCCCCATGGAGGTCTCGAAATCATGGTCCCAAAGATGTTTGCATCTCACATGTTTTCTTTCATTCATTCATTCATTCATTTTGGACTTTGTCTAAAATCAGAAGATTTTGCCCAACACTGAGCCCTCTTTTTAGTAGGGCAACAACCATCTATGGCTGGCGCTCTCATTCTCCACCATGGCGGCCAGTCCCTCTAAGAGGCCCACAGGGAGCTTTTATCTTGTGCTGTCTGGACTTCACCAATGTATGTTGCCCACCCGCTGCACTTACTCCATTCTGGCTCTACTGCGGGGTCAGCTCTTGCTTTATTGATAATGCCCTCTCTTTACAAGTGGGCTTTCCTTTTCCGGAGGATGGAGGGTGTGATCGCTAGATTTCTCTGGAATCTACTACCGTACCTTCCAAGTGATTGAGTGGACTGACCACCTTTCAAATAAGCGTCACAGACAGTCATCTCTACTTTAGTGTGAATAAAGAGAATGAGAACTGATTTGGGTTTAGAGGTGGAGGGAGAGAGCATGGAAGGATCTGGAAAGAGTATCTGGCAGTAGAAATGATTCTGCTCTGGGGCAACTTGGTGGCTCAGTCAGTAGAGCATCCAACTTCAGCTCAGGTCATGATCTCAAGGTTTCATGAGTTCGAGCCCCACATTGGGCTTGCCGCTGTCAGTGCAGAGTCTGCTTCAGATCCTCTGACCCGCTTTCTCTGCCTTTCCCCCATTCATGCATGCTCTCTCTCAAAAATAAATAAAACATTAAAAAAAAAAAAAAAAAAACCTCAACAATTCAGCTCTGATCTAACCCACAGATCTGTTTTATCTGTTCTGCCCATTACTTCTTAAAAAAAAAACTTTTTTTTTGGACACCATATTTAAAAATCAATTGATCGGGGCGCCTGGGTGGCTTGGTCGGTTGAGTGTCTGCTTCGGCTCAGGTCATGATCTCACAGTCTGTGAGTTCGAGCCCTGCGTCGGGCTCTGTGCTGACAGCTCAGAGCCTGGAGCCTGTTTCAGATTCTGTGTCTCCCTCTCTCTCTGCCCCTCACCTGTTCATGTTCTGTCTCTCTCTGTCTCAAAAATAAATAAACATTAAAAAAAAAAAAATTTAAATAAATAAATAAATAAATAAATAAATAAATAAAATAAAAATCAATTGATCAATGGCTGATTCTTGGCCTGGGGCAGGAAATATATAAGCTTAGCTTGGAGTATCTTGTAGAAAACAAGGAAGTGCTAAAAAACAAAAACAAAAAACAAAAACAACAACCACAACAAAAAACACCTGAATGATGGGGGCTGGGGGCAAAACAAAAGGACACAGGAACTAACTGAAAAGGCTTCCAATGGCCAAAGTTGGAATGATTTGAGTAACAAAAATCACACAGTATTGAATTATAGCTCAAAATACAAACTGAATACCTTGACTCCCTACTGATATAAATAAAGGAACAAAGTAATAAACGGGGAGAAGGGACAAATCTCCCAGGCAAAAGAATTCCACATAAATTACGTAGATGCTTCACCCTCAAGCAGGGGAAACTAACTTCCCTGTCCTTCAATGTCGGTTGTGTAGAATGACTTCATTCCAAAGAGTACAGTATGCCAAGGGGATAAAAAGGGTAACTTTTCAGTGAAGAAACCTGACAAGCACCATCTCAGCCAGGTAATCAAGGTTAATTTAATACCCTCAGTGACAGTGCTGAGTCACGTTGGTAGTAGGTACCCTTGATACGATGTGATGAGAATGGCACTTGACCTGTGTGGTCTTCCTCCCCTCCAAACTCTATAACCCCAGTCGAATCATGGGGAAAACATCACATAAACCCTATTTGAGAGGCCTTCTGCCAGTCTCCTCAAAACTGTCCACGTCATCAAAAACAAGGAGAGTGTGAGAAACTGTCACAGCCAAGAGGCAACATGAAGACTAAATATAATGCGGTATCTTAAATGGGATCATGGGTCAGAAAAAGGATATAAGGTCAAAACCAAGGAAATATAAATAAAGCATGAATGTTAATAATAAGGTACCAATCTTATTTCAATATTCTAATAAATGTGCCATACTGATGTAAGATATTAGTAATTAGAGACGATAGGGTGTGAAATATATGGGAACTTTTTTGTACTGTCTTTGTAACTTTTTTTTAAAGTTTATTTATTTATTCTGAGAGAGAGAGAGAGAGAGAGAGAGAGAGTGCTCGAGCAGCAAGGGGCTGAGAGAGGATCCCAAGCAGGCTTCGCACTGTCAGTGCACAACCCAAGAGGGGGCTTGAACTCACGAACCGCAAGATCATGACCTCGGCCGAAAGTCCGACGCTTAACTGACTAAGCCACCCAGGCGCCCCTGTCTTTGTAACTCGTAAGTGAATTTAAACTAAGTAGAAAACGTCTCCTTTACAAATCGATTTATTCCACATTAAAACCTTGATTCCCCAGCTCTTTAAGAATGCAACATTCTATCAGCGATCCAAAGATCAGAAGGTGGAAGCCCGTCATGGCGGGCTCCCTCCAAACAGCAACCTCATGTGCCAAGTCAAACAGGAAGAGGAAGATGCCCTCGATCCCACCTTCCAAACCTCACACAAGTGCATGCAAAGGGCAGAGCCTGAACCACTTACAAAACCCTCCCTGCAATCCAGAAATGTAGAGAAGGGTATGGAGAAGCACACTGAGTACCAAGTGACCAAATACCACACGGACAGATCTGTCACATTTGCCGTCCCCAACGCTGAGGCCAAATGTGACCTGTCATTGATCAATGTCCTCACGTTGTTCTTACAGGTGCCCTGCCTTCCTCATGTACCCTCCACCCCCAGCTCAACTTAAGCACACTTCTGGTGTTCTACACGAGCTGGTAGCATAGTCTGGAAGCAATTAAGGTTTTAATGATCATCTCATATATTTAGTTCAACGAAGTTTCCCAGGCTTCAAAATATTCGGCTAGAAGCTGTAGGGGAGGAAAATGAAGAAGCCATCTCGTTTGTATCAAAGAATCACTGTCCTACTTAGTGGGGGCGTTCTGTGAACCCAAATCAGCCTATCACAAGACACCACACTGTATCGTCACATATGTCAACTGACAAAATATCACACAAAATTGCCACGCAAATTAAATCCAATGGTGGGATGGGGTTTTGAAACAAATAACAAAAAATTAAAAGATGGGGGCGTCTGCATGGCTCAGTCGGTTAAGTGCCCAACTCTTGGTTTTGGCTCAGGTCGTGATCTCACAGTTTGTAGGATCGAGCCCCGTGTTGGGCTACTCACTGACAGTGCAGAGCCTGCTTGGGATTCTCTCTCTCCCTCTCTCTCTGCCCCTCCCCTGCTTATCTTCTCTTTCTCTGTGGAAATAAATAAATCAACTTTATTTTAAAAAGCTCTTAGGGGCGCCTGCGTGGCTCAGTCGGTTAAGCATCCAACTTTGGCTCAGGTCATGATCTCACGGTTCGTGAGTTCGAGCCCCACGTCGGGCTCTGTGCTGACGGCTCGGAGCCTGGAGCCTGCTTCGGATTCTACGTCTCCCTTTCTCTCTGCCCCTTCCCCACTCGCGCTGTCTCTCTCTCTCTCAAAAATAAACATTTATAAAAATTTGTTAAATAAAAATTAAAAAGCTTTAAAAAACGACAAGTATTATTTCTATTATAGACATATTGTCCACACATTGTCACACCCAGACATGCAACTCTAACCACGGGATTTACATTTTAAATTCAGTTACAGGAACTAAAAAATATTACATGTGACTATTTCCAAACCATCGTCACATCATTTACTCATTAAAGTTTTATAAACACGAAGACCCATCAATTGTCCTTATAATTAGTCTTTCTTACTCAGTGTGCTTATCTAATAAGCCTTCCCTCTAAGCCCTTCAAAAAACGCCAGTATTGGATCTGTTCAAGAAGCCCCCTTTTTCTCTGGGAATTCAAACGCTGCATAAATGTTCACCCTCGAGAATCTCGCAGTAGCTGAGAAGCAAATTAACTGGCAGAAAACAATATTCAGCTACTCCTAGGCAGAGAAAGTCCTGACTACTGTGTGGCTACAGTCGTCTGCGCCTCCTAGCTTATATTTTATCATTAAAATAATACCCATTTGATGGGGAACACGCAAACAGAGCACCAATTTTCTTTCCATGTGATGGGTCTCCTTCTCCTAACAGAAAACTGCCATGCAAGAAAATGTGGCTGGCAGCTGAACTTCAGGACAGACCTTAAGGGCCCGTTCAGTGAGAGCCAGAACAATGGACTTGCAGAGGTCGGGTCCTCCTGCCTCCACCTTATACACAATCTCCGCCAGATTCAAACCCCGCTTGATTACTTCTACAAATGAGAAGCTCCCTGCCTCATGAGGTTCTTGGTTTAAACGCACAGCTAGCTCTGTGTGGTAGAAAGCGTTTAGTGATCTTCCGAGCGGGTCAGAACACGCAAGTTCCTTCCTTCTCCCCCGGAGCCGGGTGGATAACTTAAGTGAATCAAGTAGGCAGGGGATTCCATAAGGCAGTGTGGTCACTGTCACAAACTGGCAAGCCTATGCCTTTTTTTTTTTTTAATGTTTATTTATTTTCTTGAGAGTGAGAGAGAAAGAGCGAACAGTGGAGGGGCAAAGGGAGGAGGAGAAGAGAGAGAGAATCCCAACAGGCTTGGCACTGTCGGCACAGAGCCCGATGCGGGGCTCTAGCCCATGATCCGTGAGATCATGACCTGAGCTGAAATCAAGAGTCCTACGCTCAACCAACTAATTGGAGGCAATGCTCTACACTGCCCAGCTTCTGAAGCTAAACATGCAAGTCTCAGGTTACCTGCAATTTTTAAAGTAGGAAACAAGGAGGGGCGCCTGGGTGGCTCAGTCGGTTAAGCTTCTGACTTCAGCTCAGGTCACGATCTCACACTCTGTGAGTTTGAGCCCCGTGTTGGGCTCTGTGCTGACAGCTCAGAGCCTGGAGCCGGCTTCGGATTCTGTGTCTCCTCAGCCCCTCCCCAGCTTGCGTGCTGTCTCTCTCAAAAATAAATAAACATTAAAATTTTAAAAAATAAAATAAAATAGGAAACAAGGATCATGATGTAAAATACTCCTTAAAAAGAAAACAAGTTACAAAAGCAACAACTATGTGGCCCATACAAAACGTGTCCTTCATAAAAAAAAACAAAAAACATTTGTCCAGAGACCAGAAGATGATTCTTGGGTTTTTCACCCAAGTCCAGTCTTCTGTGGACTCACCCTGAACTTCCTTTACTGCTGCTTATAGGCCACAATCACCTGGGGCCTGGCCAGAGGCAGTGTCCTAGGCTCTGGTGTCAGACGTGTGACCTGGGGCAACATTCTTGAGCATTCTATCCTCATTTTCTCTTCTGTGAGACTCTGAGAAGCTATCTCTTAAGATTACTTAGACAACATAGGTGAAGTGCTTCTCAGAGCGCCTGGCCCAGAGTAATTGCTAAGCACCTTAAAAACTCCTCCTTGTGCTTCTCTCCACACACTCTCGCTTGTGCATTCTTATTTTTAAAAATGTACTGTCCCAGGGGCACCTGGGTGGCTCAGCTGGTCACGTGCCGGACTTCGGCTCAGGTCATGATCTCACAGGTTTGGGAGTTCGAGCCCCAGCGTTGGCTCGCTGCTGTCATCCCAGAGCCCGCTTCAGGTCCTCTGTCTCCCTCGCCCTCTGCCCCTCCCCCACCTCTCCAAAATAAAGAAAGAAATAAAATAAAATGCACTGTCCCCAGCGCAAACTATTCCTGATGGGTGTTGAGCAATGTAACGTTGCAAGCCCGGAATTCTATCTCAGCAGCACCAGACGGTGGTTTTAATAGTACGTCACACTGCTGACTCATGACTGAGCTCATCATCAGCCAGGAAAACCTCAGCAGCTCTTATTCGGCAGAACTATCGCAGGCTAATGAACTGATTGGCGGGGGCAGGCCACCAATATGTTCCTTTACGCTCATTAGTATCTGATTCCGGAGGGTTGGTGTGAGCCCGCCAAATCCGTGCTGCCGACCAACCTCCCAAGGGTGCGAAGAGTGGGGGCTTGGAGTCAGACGGGCGTGTGTTTGAATCCTGGCTCGGTTTCCTTATCTGTAAAATAGGGATAAGAATAGAACCTACCTCACAGGGGTGCCACGCGGACAAAACGAGATCATGGATAGGAAGCCGTCAGCAGAGTTCCTGGAACAAAAAGCACTCAGTGCCCGTCAGTGATGACGATGGCCATGATGATGAGGATTTTTATGTTATCGAAATATCACAAAGAGGAGATGTCTCAGATACTCCAACGGAGCTGGGAGATGTTTGCTCAACGAGATAGAAATCATCTGCCGGAACTATTATTCAGTCCGTATTTGCAGGTTTCTTGGGTCATTCTGCCAAATCACGGACAAGGATGCAAAAGAACATCCAGACGAGCGAGTGCCCTTGTAAGGCACAAAAGGCTTAATGGACTCTGCCTTCCAAGGACTCATCCCTACCTTAAGATCCCATGCCCGTCTTACCAATGCCTCATAAATAAAAATAATATCCTCTAGAGCTCTCAGACTTCTGAATGTCCCACCACCCAGGGTGTATGTGTGTCTGTGGGGGGGGGGGGTGCACACACACATGTGTGTGGGGGTAGAGGGGGACACAAGTTGGAGGTGGCTTTTGTTCCCGGAACCCAACACCCTGGCAAAACCTGATCCAGATATGGTACGAGGAGCCATGGGTACAAAATAAGATGACGAAGACAATGACGATGACGATGGTTTGAGAGAGGTGGGGGGGGAGAGGCAGAAGCAGAGGGAGAGAGAGAATCTCACGCAGCCTCCATACCCAGTGCAGAGCCCAACACGGGACTTGATCCCACTACCCTGGGATCATGGCCTGAGCCGAAATCAGGAGTCAGACGCTCAACTGATCCACCGAGGTGCCCCCCAAACAAGATTATTTTTCTGTCACAGCAATATATGCAGCGGAGAAGCTGTGGTTCCTCATCAGGGTCTTACCATCCCCCACTTCAGTCCCACTTCCTCTGCTTTCAGAGCGGATCTGAGGCTCCTGCTGTTCCAACTACTATTATTTCCATCTTTATGCTTGTAAAAGCAACATGTACTCCCGAAACAAAGAAAATAAAATCTATACTCCCCCTGCCTCTTCTCTTCTGAGGCCACCACTGCTGACCCCACCTGGTTCTCCGCTGTCGTACCAACTCTACATCACACATGCACAGCGGGCACATTCTGTTTTGTTTGCTTTGGGTCATGGTTGGTGCCATTTTACAAAATGCAACTTAGAATACACACATTAATTCCCACAGATTTCTTTTCCCTTTTAACAAAACTCTTGGGCATTCCCCCCTCCCCCAATCTAACTAGAATTTTATTTATTTTTTAATATTTATTTTTGAGAGAGAGAAAGACACAGCGTGCAAGTGGGGGAGGGGCAAAGAGCTAGGAAGACAGAATCAGAAGCAGGCTCCAGGCTCCGAGCTGTTGGCACAGAGCCCGAAGCGGGGCTCGAACCCACGAACTGCGAGACCATGACCTGAGCCGAAGTTGGACTCTCAACCAACTGAGCCACCCAGGCACCCCATGGAATTTTATTTTATTTTTTTGTGTAGGCTGCATGGCCAGCATAAAGCCCGACATGGGGCTCGATGTCACAACTGGGAGATCATGACCTGAGCTGAGATTAAGAGCTGGACACTTGGGGCGCCTGGGTGGCTCAGTAGGTTGAGCATCCAACTCTTGATCTCGGCTCAGGTCATGATCTCACAGTTCATGGGACTGAGTCCCACATCACGCTCAGTGCTGAGCAAAGAACCTGCTTGGGATTTCTCTCTCTCTCTCTCTCTCTCTCTCTCTGCCTCTCTCCTGCTGGTGCGTGCTCACTCTCTCTCTGAAATAAATATATATTTTTTTATTTAAGACATTTAATTGATTGAGCCACCCAGACACCCCAAACTGGAATTTTAAATAGGCACCTGGGTGGCTCAGTCGGTTAAGCGTCTGACTTCGGCTCAGGTCATGATTTCGAGGTTTGCGGTTTCGAGACCCGTGTTGGGCTCTGGGTTGACAGCTCAGGTCCTAGAGCCTGCTTCGGATTCTGTGTCTCCTTCTCTCTTTGCCCCTCCCCTGCTTGCTCTCTCTCTCTCTCTCTCTCTCTCTCAAAAATAAACATTAAAAAAAATTAAAAAAAAATTAAAGTAAATTAAAAAATTTAAACAGATTTATAATATTCCATATTAAACATGTACCCTAATTTGCCTGTTGACGACTCTTTTTTTTCTAGATCTTACTGCTAAAAACCAATGCCACTGTGTGCGTATGTGTGTGTATGTCAGGATACGTGTCCTTATATACACACCTTAATTTCTTTTAACTGTATTATCATTAGTAGTAGCATTTTCTTAGAGAGAGAGAGAGAGAAAACGAATGAAGAGAGGGGTAGAGGGAGAGTTTCCCAAGCAGTTGCCACACTGAGTGCGGAGCCCAACAGAGGGTTCGATCCCGTGATCCTGGATCATGACCCGAGCCAAAACCAAGAGTCAAATGCTCAACCGACCAAGCCACCCAGGTGCTCCTCATTCTTTAATTTCTGAAGTTAGACTTTTGCAGGGGCTACTGGGTCAAAAGGATTGGTTATTGAATTTTATTAAGTTTGGCCAGATTCTGTGGGTGCATTCTTTGCCTGGCTTTAGGTTGTTTTTCCCAAGATCCCGCCTTCCCGAATATTCCCACGGCTACTAGTACAGCAGTCTGCAGCTGGTTCTGCTTGGTACAGGGGCCCAGGCTGAACACCCCAGCACAGCCAGGGCCCCACACCTTGGATCCCTATCAGCAGGGGCCGGTCAAAGGATACCCGTTGTCGCTCGCATGGAAGACCAAGTTATCGGTCCCCAGCCCCGCTGCTGAAAAGAACAAGAAAGTGAGTCTAGAATCCTACGTTGCAACGCGCCTCATTCTCCCACTGAAACAATCTATAGACAGTAGTGCCGTGAAGTTGAAATAACAACACGATGAGTAGCAAATGACATGGACGTGAGGACTAAAAAGTCAAGGATCTGGGGGCCAGGACAGAAATCGAACCGATGTGGATGTCATGGCTCTGATGGGAGAGTGCACTTCAGATCTCCACACAGCAAATGAGCTTTTAAGCCCCTGCTGGTTTCTGAGCTGGGAACTTACTCTGGCATTTTAGAGAGGTATTTAAAAATAGCCCAGTTTAACTTGTGGCATGGAGCTACTGACAGGGTCTAAGGTACAGCTGCAGACACGGTGAGCTGAGCACTTTGAGCTGGGAGGCTCCCACCTCTGCCCGCTCCCTCGGGGTCCAGGGGACAAGGAATTGGAAGGGGTGCCGGCAGGGAGCAGAGGCCCACCGTGTGACCCCGACAGGCCCAGGAGGGAGCATGGCATCTGTACTCCTCACTTTGGCACCAGGTCCCGTGAGACTCTCGAGAGATCGATCCGGTGGGGAAAGGGCAGGGAGTCTCACATAGCAGGGGAGCCTCGAGAACAAAAGAATTTCTGTGTTGGCACACAACTCCCTGAATAATGTCACAGAAAGGCCTGAGTTTGGAGCAAGACTCAGCAGAGCATGACTTCTTGACAAATGATTAAGCTCTCTCAGTTTTGGTTTTCTTATTCGGAAGAGGCAGATAATGCCCATCGCCATCCCCTAGGTATACTTCAGAGTTAAAGAAGACCGGGCACACAGAGTGGCGAACATGAGACATGGAACACGGTAGGTACCAAGTCTTAAATACAACGGCTCCGACTACTCCATCACGATGCCTGTTGTTGGTACTCATCCTCCAGAAGCCACTTCCCCCACCCCAGAGCAGCACGGCCCAAGCTCTCTCCAGAATAAGTCATGATACATCCCAGTTGGCTTATCGCACAGCCCAAGTCTCTGCACGAGCCAAGTTCGCGAGCGGCTGGGGCTTGGCGGTGATTAGGAAGATGGCGGTGGCGACCATCATTTTGGGACTTAAATCCGTGGAGAATTCCGTTTCCGGGAAAGGGCTGGGGAAAGGAAAGGGCATGACAGAAGTTGTGGCTGGGGTGAGGGGAAATGAGGCAACGGTGGGGGTAGGGGGGGGACAGCCATGGCCAATGGGTTCCCAAGAGTGGTTTCAAGAAGGATTGACTTAGGATTCTGGAGACTGGCCTGGGGACGCCTGACAATTCACCACCCCCCTCTGCAGTGCCTTCTAATTCATAGAGAAGGAAGAAGTGGGCCTGTGACCATAAGGTGTCTCCTTTCTCAACTGTCTTTAAGTGTTCTCCATCAAAGCAATTCAGAGTCTGACTCTGCAGAGCTTGCTGGTCTCTGTCGGCTCAGTCCTGATGAAAACGAGGCCGAGAGGCACCTCGCTCTCCTTCGACCAACTCGCCACTACCTCCCCACCAGCAGGTGCTGCAGAAAGTTGAGGGACAAGGGACTCGTCTGGACTGGATGCTAGGCTCATTTTCCCCTTCTGATTACAACATGCTAGGTTCAACTGTTTCTGGAAAGAGAACGGCTCCCATGGCCATCATGTTAGTAACCACTTGAATAGAAATGGGACAACATTTTCTTTTGTCTTCCTGCCAGGTTTCCAGCTCTAGAGATGTGGCTTTTAGGATTTCCCATAAAGGCCCAAAGTGGCAGCATAAATAAACTTACCACAGTAATTATCCACCCCCCCCCCTTCTCCAGCTTCCCAATGGAAACTCTTATCTTTTCTCTCAGTATTCTTCACGAAGCTCTCCCAGATTTATTACCTATGTGGGGCAATTCATCATTTAGGATAAATACCATCTTCTTCCACTGGGCAGGCCTGTGCCTCACGTGGCTGTCATTTCTAGATGGTGTGCATAATTAAATTGGGGCTGAGGAAGAAGGAGCCTGTTAAGATAATGGTTTCCTCAGAGTTATATATTCACAAAACAAGCTATTGGCAGTGAACTTTATTTCTTTTCTGCATTCCTCTGCTGCTGAGCTCCTCGGAGGATCCAACCACAGAGCGGCGAGTCAACGTGGTGTAGTGAAAAGTACGTAGATTTTGGAGGGACCTACATTCAACAACTTGGAGGACGTGTGACCTTGGACAAGTAAATTAAAGATCTCTGAGCCCTAGTTTCCTTATTGGTAATAGGGAGATGAAAATTTCTGCCAAGGACTGTTGCAAGGATTGACAATACTATTTACCAAGCGTCTAGTTCTGCGCCTGGCACAACGTGGGTCCTGTTTTGTTTTTCCAGTTTTTATTTAAATTGCAGTTAGTTAACAAGTGGTGTAATATTAGTTTCAGAGGTAGAATTTAGTGATTCAACACATAGTGATAACACAGTGCTCATCACAACATAAAGTGGGTTATTTTTTTTTTAATATTTTTTAACATTTATTCATTTTTGAGAGGCAGAGAGAGACAGAGCATGAGTGGGGAAGGGACAGAGAGAGAGGGGACACAGAACCCGAAGCAGGCTCCAGGCTCCGGGCTGTCAGCACAGAACCCAACGTGGGGCTCGAACCCATGAACCGCGAGATCATGACCTGAGCTGAAGGTGGACACTCAACTCACTGAGCCACCCAGGTGCCCCATAAAGTGGGTTCTTAATCAATGGTACTTGTAGTGACTATTTTCATATGGTGAAAAACTGGATCATAGTTCTCAGTAGAGGAGAGAATTGACAATATATTAGCTTAGCTTTTCAGTGATGTTTTCTCTACAAAGATTAATGCATGATTAATCTTGCAAAGACTAATACACCTTTTATAATATGCAACAACTGAAGGTGAGGTAAGAGAATTATCTGAAGATACTCAGGATGGAGACTCGCTGTCTTGGTCCTGTCCTTAGCAAGGGGCGTTTTTTTTTAATTTTTTTTTAATTTTTTTTTTTAATGTTTATGTATTTTTGACAGAGAGAGAGAGAGAGAGAGACAGAGCATGAGCAGGGGAGGGGCAGAGAGACAGGGAGACACAGAATCTGAAGCAGCCTCCAGGCTCCGAGCTGTCGGCACAGAGCCCGACGCGGGGCTCGAACTCACAGAGTGAGAGATCATGACCCAAGCTGAAGTCGGACGCTCAACCGACTGAGCCACCCAGGCGCCCAGCAAGGGGCTTTCAAAGACAGGATTTGACACAGTCACCCCAGATCTAGAAGCCACCCTCAGAAAACAAATCAAGATGGTGGTCATGAAGTCAAATTTTGTAAATGAATGTTGATCTAAGAGCGTTAAGTGTGATTGGTTGTCCTCCTCTGATTAATTAACACATTCAACAAATGTTTATTAAGCATGTACCCAGTGCTAGGCTTTGATCTAGCTCCTCGAATAAAACGGAAAAAGTCTCTGCTTTCATGGGGCCCCCTGGCTTCCCATAATATTCCCATCACCAGATCAAAGAGCAAGGCCTTGAAAGCAAATGTTCTGGAATGGGCTGTCCCATAGGAGTTATGGTGTGGCAAATTCAAATTTGTTTTAATTAATTAAAATTAAATCAAATTTAAGGAACGCCTGGGTGGCTCAGTCGGTCAAGCATCCCAGTCTTGATTTCAGCTCAGCTCATGATCTCACGGTTTGTGGGACTGAGTCCTGCGTCAGGCTCTGCACTGACAACAAGGAGCCTGCTTGGGATTCTCTCTCTCTCCCTCTCTCTCTCTTCCCCTGTACTTTGCAAGAACACACTCTCTCTCTCTCAAAATAAATAAATAGGGGCGCCTGGGTGGCTCAGTCAGTTGGGCACCTGACTCTCGACTTTGGCTCAGGTCATGATCGCACAGGTTCGAGCCCCACGTCGGGCTCTGTGCTGACAGTGTGGAGCCTGCTTGAGATTCTCTCTCCCTCTCTCTCCGCCCCTCCCCTACTCGCACTGTCTTTGTCTCTCTCAAAATAAATAAACTTAAATAAACTTTTACAAAATTAAATAAAATTTAAAACTCCGCTCCTCCGTCACATTAGCCACAGGTCAAGTGGTCAGTAGCCATCTGCGGCTACCAAGTAGGAAGAACCTTTCCAGCATCACAGAAGTTCTACTGGACAGCACAGCCTGCAACAGGCTTGGCAAGCTGAAACTGTGCACACGGCCGAAGACCTATAGCAACTGGGGCACAATGACCGTGCATCCACGGCCATCTAGTCTGTCAGAGCTGTCCTGGGAATGCTCTCGAATCAGGACTCTGAGGCTAGACATTGTCTGCTTCATCTACACTAGGTCTTCTCCCTGAATAATCCTCAGGCACCAGGAGAGACCCCGGCTCACCGATACCCACATCCAAGTCTTCTTCTCTGAACAGCACCCCCTTGCCCTCCAGCCCCTCCTTCCCACCTTATCTGCCCAAGCACCAAAGAATAAAGGGACCTGTTGACCGATCCCCATTTGCCCCAAACTATCCATCCCTTCCACCCCCTGTTTGGGCCCCCATTATGGTGTTTCCATGGAGCCCCCATCTCGCGGTTCCCACATTTCAGTTCTGATCATTACTCCGGGTCTTTTCTGTTCTGCCACCATGGCTGGACACACGTCACCGGCTTGGAAACCTTGGCACGCCTTCTTAGAAACCACTTTGTACACACAACTTCTGGCCCTCACTTGCCACTTGGGGCTGAATGCCTCATGCCAGCAGGGAATGGTCAAGGTGGAGCAGCCATTTTAGAATGTTCTTTCGTAAACTACTGCGTCACGACCCTAAGTGGTATCGGGACTCATGCTTGAGGTGTTCTCAGCTAACCACACAGAATCAAGCTTCTGACACACACGAGCTCATTGTTGTGTGCACCGTACAAATTGTTCTTGTTTATAATGTGTAACGTGAAAACAATGTAGAAACCTCAGTATAATCTGTCACAGTAGAAGTGCAACGGCTTGGATTAAAAGAAAAAAAAACTTTTGGTTTGATTTCAGAACGAATGCAAGGACTGACTCTTGCATGTAACAGATTTATCTTCCTAATTACCTATGACTGAGCAAAAAACTCAAAATGGTGTCCCTTATTAGACACCTATGACTGCATAAGAAGAGAGGAGGGGGGCACCAGGGTGGCTCAGTCGGTTGAGCGTCTGACTTAGGCTCAGGTCAAGATATCACAGTTTGTGAGTTGAAGCCCCACATCAGGCTCCCTGCTATCAGCACAGAGTCCGCTTTGGACCCTCTGACCGCCCCCCCACCCCGCCCCTCTCCCGCTTGTGCTCTCTCTCTCTCAAAAATAAATAGACATTTAAATTTAAAAAAAAAAAAAAAAGAAGAAGACTGTGTACACACGTCAGCAAAGGACAGCTGATATGGGCTTTTAAAGTTTCCTGGAAAAGAAAATGCACGAAGTTGATGATTTATAGATAGGAAGTCAAGAGCTAATGGTATGAAAATAAACTTGCGTTGCCTTTGTTTGCTTGAGGTTTATTTTTTTGTTTTTTTTGAGAGAGAGAGTGCATGAATGTGCACGTACAGGGGAGGGGCAGAGAGAGAATCTTAAGCAGGTTCCTTGCCCAGCGCCAAGCCGGACGCAGGGATCAATCTCACAACCGTTGAGTTTAGGACTTGAGCTGAAATCAAGGGTCAGAGGCTTAACCAACGGAGACACCCAGGCACCCCCTAATTGTCCATTTTTGTATTGTTCTTTTCTCAGTGGTTTCACTACCCACCCATCCCCCACCCCCCCCTTTTCCAAATGCCACTTCTGCACTCTTCCAGAAGGCCTGACCTGCTCGTTTTGCCTTCCTGGTCATTTCCTCCCTTTGAGCTGGTCAAGCCCAGGCGCTGCATGGGCACACAGTGTTAGTCTAGGCAGATCCTTCCACTCTGAAAAGATGGTTCATTGTTGCATCTTCTGCAGTGATTACTGGCCCCTGGCTGCCTGGCCCACTTCATTTCCTACCCTCTTTCCCTCTCTAGACTCACACCTGGCCTTCACACTTTCTCTGAGTGCACCAAACATGTTCCTGCCACAGACCATTTGCATCTACCATCCCCCCTCTCTCTCTCTGACAGAGCTACTTTCTAGGTGCGTACGAGTTGAGTCCCTCGCTTCGTTCGTGTATTTTTTTCCCTAGAAAACAGTTCCTTGACTGTCCTATTCCCTTTTTCTCTCTTGTTAAAATTCTTCTAGCAGTTTCTACAAACTGAAAATGATATGCATTCTTATAGACTATCTACTCTCATTCGAATGTAAATGTCAAGAGGGCAGAGACTCCATCTTACTGCAAAATGAACCACACCAAAACTCAGCGGCTACAACCAGTAGCTATTTAGCTCCTAACTCTATAGTTTGGCAATTTGGACCGGGCTCAGCTGGGCAGTCTCTGGTCTGGGGGAGGTTTGGTTGATCTCCACTAAAGCTTAAACATCTGCATTCATTACCTGGGTCAGCGGAAAGCTGGCCGGTGTTTGGCTGAGCCGTCTTGTTCCTTTCCCACGTGACCACTTACCCTGTAGCAGGCTAGCTGGACTTGTTCACATGGCAGTCTGGGTGCCGAGGCACCTGCTTTCCGTGTCCCTGAATGAGTCACATTTGTGACCGTGCCCTTAGGCGACTCAGATTCAAGCGGTAGAGAAACAGATTCTGCCTCTCATTGCGAGGACCTGTTAACAGTGCTTTGCAGGATCCTGGATGCCAAGAGAGGAATTTCTGCTTATTTCTACAAACCCAGGGGCGGTATCTGCTTTATTCACTTCTATATCTCTAGCATTAAAACACTGGCTGGCTCAAAACAGGCTCTCAACAAATACTTTCAAACAGAGGTTATGCCAGTGGGCCACAAGCCAGGAAGCGCAAATTCTGTGGGAACACCCATCACAAATGGATGCTAGTGCTGTGACGGTCACCACGATATACCCACCATCATCCGTGACCCCCCCAACCCCCGCCCCAATCCCACAGAAGATGTGAACCAAGGCTCTTTGTATAGCTGGTTCAAGGCGTGAAATCAGTGGGAGCTTCCGACTGGCCCAGCCTAGTTCATGGGACTGCCCTGTGACATGTGGGGGAGAGAAGACCAGGCTATAAATACACACATTGGGGAAATACCCACAAAATAAGGAGGTGGATGCCGGAGAGATGAATCTTCCCCCAATTCCCACAGACACCCTGTATGGGATACACTATTTAGAACCTGTCCCAAAGCCTATTTTTTGTTAACTGGTAACAGTGGCTGATATCCACCTGGACTATTGCATGCACGCATGCACACACACACACACACACACACACAAATTAATTGGTAGATTTGGGAAATTCTGAATTCAGCCAAACAACTATTCTTTCCAGAAACAGCTGTTTAGCGAATGAATTAGTTATTTTGTTTCTTTAAAAAAAAAAAATCCTGTAGATTGCTACAGAGGCGGCAAAGTTCTCTGTGTACAGAATCCCGGCTACCGTTATCATTACAAAGGGATCATTAGAACGAGTGGGGAAAAGGGCCCTAACTATCATTTAAAGCAGTCATACGCAATAACGCACAAAGACCCTGTGTCACTGGCACTTGAATAAATATGTGCATGAAAAAGTAGAGTATCTCGAATTGGTTACTGTCAGGCCGAGCAGTAGACAATTTCGATTGTGTTGTAGAAAGACTCCGAAGCGACGATAGGATCTCGTGGCCTTTAAATCAAAGCTTCTTAAGAAGAAAAGAGCAGCTATAGAAAATACCTAACCCGCACAAAACTGGCATCATTTTTCCTTATTTCCTCCAGTGTTTACAAGACAGTTATGGACCCATCAGCACCCTGACACACGTGTACACGCACACCCGTGGCCCCGTTCAGACCCGATATCCCTTTTTGCTCTTTTAACCGTCTGGGCTTAGGAAGGCCACTGAGGTGAGTGGGATGCCCACGTGGGATGGAACGCCTGACTTCAGGGCTGCAGTTTCAAGGAGTCCCAGGAAGCTTGTGACAGGTCGGGCAGCACCCCTGTGGGCGACCCTTGCCTTTCCACGCCAGTAACTTCTCAGCTTGAGGGCTTTCTCTAACCACGGGAGCCTGCTTTCCTGCCTGTTGGCCAGGCCAGAAACAGCAGAGAATTAACCCTCGCCCAGCAAGCTGCCCTCACCCAACAACCAAAGGAGTAACGTATAAATTCCCAAGTTCCCTTGCCCTTTGAACAGAGTATTCTTTTTTTTTTTTTTTTTTTTTTTTAAGTTACTGCTTGATGGATTGGCAGAGAAAAAGAGGGAGAGAGAAATCCGAAGCAGGTTCCACACTGTCAGCACAGAGCCTGATGCGGGGCTCGAACCCACGGAACTGTGAGATCGTGACCTGAGCCGAAGTCGAGTCAAACACTTAACTGACTGAGCCACCCAGGCGCCCCTGAACAGGGCACTTCTGAGGTGTATGTTTAGCAAATGAATTATTTTGCTTCTTTAAAAAAAAAAATCCTGTGGATTGTTATAGAGGCGGCAAAGTTCTCTGTGTACAAAATGCTTGCTACCGTTGTTCATTATAAAGGGATGATTAGAACGAGAGGGGGAGAGAGCCCTAACTATCATTTAAAGTAGTCATACGCAATAACGCACAGACCCTGTATCACTGAGAACAAATGTCTTCCAGGTTCCCCCGTGGGGCTGAGTCTCAGGAGCCCACAGCCATGTCTGCTTGATCAAGCAGCTTCAGTGGCTGCACCCCTTTTCTGGTTTTATCCTCCCCCCACCCCCAATCCACTGCTCGAATCTCCTTCACCTTCTAAATTAATTGCTGACGCAAAGTTGGCTAAGGGAGGAATGAACACAAACGAAAACGAAGCTCCAGCCTTCCAACCGCCCCTCTCCCAGAAACCCCACACTATCTGCCCACGTACCTCGGCTTGTTCCTTGGAGCGCCTGGGTTCCAGAATGTGGGCCAGGTGCAAATGCGGACCCCCCAAGAGGGAAGCCTCAGCTCACGTACCTCCCACCTGAGTGAACAGAAAGGATCTGATATCAAGAGGTCGCTAAGAGTCCGGGTCTGGAGGAAGGGACATCCAGGGAAGGGGGAAGCAGGAGGCTCAGGCCTCCGTCCTCTCCCAGGATTCGCAAGAGTCACGCTAGGGTGGGCGTGGCTCTAACGCAAATCAGGACAGATAAGGCCCATCACCTTGATTTCACCAGCGAGTCCTGTGCTCTCTCTAAGCCTTGAACGCCTCATCTTTAATACGGGAATCATACGGCCGCCTGTGTGGCTCAGGCAGCTGAGCGTACAACTCTTGATTTCGGCTCAGGGTCGTGGATTGGGCCCCATGTTGGCTCTGTGCTGAGCAGGGAACCTGCTTAGGATTCTCTCTCTCCCTCTCTCCTCCCACCCCTCCCCCAGTCTCTCTCGCTCTCAAAAAAAAAAAAAAAAAAAAAAAAAAAAAGGATGGGGCGCTTGGGTGGCTCAGTCGGTTAAGCCTCGGACTTCAGCTCAGGTCACGATCTTGTGGCCTGTGAGTTCTAGCCCGGTGTCGGGCTCTGCGCTGATAGCTCAGAGCCTGGAGCCTGCTTCTGATTCCGTCTCCCACCCCCTCTCTCTCTCTGAAAAATGAATAAACATTAAAAAAAATTAATAAAAAATGGAATAATAATACCGACCTCTGAAGTTTGTTAGAATTAAGTGAATCACTCCACACAATGCAATAAACCCAGCGCCCTGCCCATCGTAAACCTAACCGCGATTTCATTATGAACAAATACTTTTTGTAATGATCATCTTTACCCTTTTAAATACTAGAATTAGACCCCAGACTTTTGCTTTCTCCTCCTGTCCTGCCAAGAACCCAAGATCAAAGCAAAGAGTAACTTAAAAAGTCAGAGCTGTTGCCGGTTCTAGCCGGCTCCCCCCCTCCACCCCGCCTCTGGTTCAGGGGTGCACACGCCCAGCTGACTGTTCCTGTCCATTTCCTTCCTGAGCTGTGACACGGTGACCCCAGGGCAGGGCATGGAGGGACGGGACTCTCACGGGCTCTGCAACAAAAACAAAAGGGAGAGAGCTCCTGACAAAAGGTTAAATTCTCATGTAAAAAAGCGCATTATCCCAAATCCTCTCCCGGCTCACCGCCTCCTCCTCACGGTGTGAGCCCGTTCTGCGGCTCCGGCAGCCTTCCAGAGCCATTTTTCAGGCGCTTTGCAGCAGATGTGATCATTATAAAATGCACCGTTGGAGGACTATGGTATTTATTTGTTTTCCTTCATTTCAGTTTTTACTAGCTTTCCTTTAAAGACAGCAAGGCACAGATTGAGCCATAAACTGTCAGATTCCGTATCTTATGAGGCTACCAATTTCCTAAAATGGGAGATGATTTAAATTTCCAATCAAACGGACAGATAGGAAAATGCATTGCAACTCCGGTAGGAGTTGTAAAGCTCCCAAGCTCTGTTTTGCCCCTTTTAATCTTTATCAGCTCACAGTATTGATACGGACACAGAGAAAATAACTGCACGTTCCAGATGAGACGCAGTTCATCAGAACCAGGTCCTGGGTGGCGGGAGGTAATTCTGGATGCGTCACCAAAGACCCCCTTTTGTCTCCAGTCCCAGTGGGCTCGGAGGGACAATGTGCTAGGGTGTGATGTCAAGAATCAAGATGATGCAAACCACCAGTGAAATCAGTAGGCAGGATGGCTGGAACCCTGCCTGGAACGTAGTTTTGGAAGCCAGCCACGTCAAGACGAATACATTTGCAAAGCCCAATCCAGACAATTAGGATAAGTCCTCTGTGGGTACCCTAACAGGTGACACTCATTTTTTTTTTTTAATTGTTGTTGTGGCTCTTGTTTGCTGGTCTGGGGTTGGC
The DNA here is from genome assembly GCF_018350195.1 of Panthera tigris. Taxonomy (NCBI): domain Eukaryota; kingdom Metazoa; phylum Chordata; class Mammalia; order Carnivora; family Felidae; genus Panthera; species Panthera tigris. The sequence continues at coordinate 94,933,250 of NC_056660.1, read as the reverse complement.
GGTTTGTTTCTCCTTTGGAGGGACAAGATGCAGGGAGAAGGTAGGAGATACACTCTGAGCATGATTTCCCAGATGGAACCATTTGCCTGGCAACACTCACACCTAGAAGCTTGCCTGGTGCTGGCAGAGAAGGATTTGAATGTGGTCGTGGAGAGAAGCAGGGGAAGGCGGTGGGAGGAAGGAAGCAAGCAAGCTAGAATATAATGTGTCCATAAGCCAGGTTTCACTACGGGCACCTGACGGTGGGTCGGTCCCGCTGGAGCCCCCTAGGTGGCTGCGAACTGCAGAGTTGCCCCCACTCCAGGGACACAGAGGCTGGGGTTTTACCCACAATTCCTGGCGGAGAGCTGCTTCCAGGCTCATTAGCTCTGCAGGCCGTGTGAGTCCGCAGGACAGTGGCCACAGAGGAGAGCGGGCAGGGCCCCGGCACCATCTGCCAACAAACGCCACTCTTCATCGTGCACGGGACCAGCTGGAGGCCGGGAGCCAAAACAAGCACCAGGAAAACCCGATTCCAGGAAGAGCCGGCAGCCCCGCGGAAAGGAAATGGCACTACCCGAACGCGGAGTGGTGTTTTGCTGGGCGCACCGTCCCCGCCCGGCACAGGGTCCTCTGAGATGATTTGCGATGCCTATCACACCATCCAGAAAGGAGCTTCCGGCTCAGCGGTGCAATGGTGTTCGGCGGGTAACAGGCGTGGAAAAGCAAAGGCCTCCTGGGACGTGGGGCTCATTAAATGCAATCCCATGTCTCTTTCCTTCACTGCTGAAACGCGGAAGCCCAAATCTCCTAAAAGCCCTAAGTTTGCAGCCATATTCATCTCTTTAATTACTGTGTCTGGTTCACTTTTATTTGCAATCATGGGAGCTTTTTATAGCCCTTTCACGTCTCTGTGCAAGGTGTCAAAGAACCCCGAAGACCCGGGGAGGGGAGAAGGAAGGGAAATTCGCTCACTCAGGCCAGTAAACGTGCTACTGCTTTTTCTTTAGGTCGCTGAAAAGGTATTTAAGCTGCTCAAACCTGAAGGGAGCCTAAGCTGGCGAGGCCCTAAGGCCAGAAGGGTCACAGGGCTAAATTCATCAAAAGCGGGGCGGCCTCTGTACTTTGATGCGGAACCGGTAGGTCCCAGCAGAACCTCCCATCAGAACCAACGGCTTCTTTCCGAAGGAGTGTTGGGCGGGCCAACAGCCTGGTTCTCTTTAGCCAATGATCTTAGCTGAAGGGGGGCGCCATGCCCAAGGATCCCTCCCCTCCCTGGGAGTAACCCCAAGTTCTGTGTAGGGTATAAGCCCCTTCCACCTTGGCTCATTTGGGGCTTCTCTGAAGGATGCACCGATTCCAGAGCTCCCTGGGGCTGGGCCCTCCGGTTGTAAGCACACGATTCATCCGCTGCTGGTCCCTGCCTTTCCAAATGCTGAGAGCCATCCACAGTGAATGTCCTGCCTGCAAAGGGCTGTCTTGGGGAACCCAACCTAAGGCGGCCGCACATCCTGGATACCGTTTGCCATGGCGGATGCGCTGGAGCCCTGTCCACGTGTTTCTGGAAAGCCCTGTGTTAAGGAAAATGTGCCCAGGACAGGAGAGATGCGCTAAGGGTGGCTGGGAAGGCCCCGGATGCCTGGCATTCCCCTGCATATTATCCCAGTGTCTCACAGCGTTCTGAAAAACGTGTACGTTGAGAATGACTGAAAATGTCACTGCATGAAAATGTAAATTTCTGGGGTGCCTGGGTGGCTCAGTCTGGTTAAGTGTTGGACTTTGGCTCAGGGCATGATCTCATGGTTAGTAAGTTCGAGCCCCACGTTGGGCTCTGTGCTGACAGTATGGAGCCTGCTTCGGATTCTGTGTCTCCCTCTCTCTCTGCCCCTACCCCGCTTGCACTCTCTCTCAAAAATAAACACTTCTTTTTAAATGTAAATTTATGCATTGTAAAATAAAGCATCAGGACCATCAAAAAGGTAACAGGACAAGTGAGAAATTGGGAGAAGGATCTGCAATCTATGCGACACAGTGATAATTTTCTTCATATATGGAGAATTCTTGAAAATTAGAAAAAGATGGGCCATCAAAAAAATAAAAAATAAAACGGACAGAGAGGGTAAACTGAGTTTGCAGCAAAGCAAATGATAAAATGGCCTTTTCACCTGTACAAAGATATTCACCCTTACTCACAAGAAAAATAAATGTGGGGCACCTGGGTGGCTCAGTCGGTTAAGCGTCAGACTTCGGCTCAGGTCATGATCTCGCGGTTTGTGAGTTCGAGCCCCATGTAGGATTTTGTGCTGATAGCTCGGAGACTGGAGCCTGTTTTAGATTCTGTGTCTCCGTCTCTCCACCCCTCCCTAGCTCGTGCTCTCTCTCAAAAATAAATGTTAAAAAAAAAAACAATACCAACGCGGAATGTCATTTTCAGGTAACAGACAAATCAAGATCACGAAGCTGAGCAGCACCCTGTGTTGGTGTGTGTGTTAGGTAATAGGTAGTCTCATAAAATTCTGGCAGGTGTATAACTCGGCCCAACCTTTCTGGAAGGCAAATTGGCAGTTTTAAATCCGTGGCTCCATGGACTCAACAAGAGTTTGGCTCTTTCTAAGGGTTTATCAATCCAAACCATGTGCAAAGGTGTACATACAGGATTATTCACTTTCACATTGTTTATAGTAGCAAAAAAACCCAGAGGTCATCAAAATGTTCATCATTACACGCTAAGGTAAATAAATGAACAGCGAACCCGTGAATAAAATGCTCCTGTGCCCTGCCCACCCTGCAAAGGATCAGTTCCAGGGCCCAACCGAAGCCGAGGTCGGGAGAGCTGGCTGTTCAGGGTATAAATCGGGCACAGCCCACCCCGGCTCCTCCCCGTGGGTTTGGTCAACTTGACCACCATGCTGGGGCCGGAGGGCTGTCTTGGAAACTGTTTTTGCAATGGACTGTGTTCCTTCTGACAAACACTGATATCAAAACACATTTTATCACCACTTGTATTTGAACAGATTATATAATTGGTTGCTCTCTCTTTAAGAAAAAATTACTTATAATGTAAGTGTAAACTATGGTATTTGATTTTTGGATGTTCAAACCAATCCAAAGGAATTCTTTTTCCCAGTTATCTTGCGTCAGGGAGTTTATCAAATAGCTTTCAGTCACAGAATGATTTAAAAGCAAACCTTCCCGAGGTTCATCCTGTTTGTTATGGTCTGAGGGGTCTTTATTCACAACAGTTCTAAGGGTTTTATCTAATCTATGCCAGCCATAAATTTCTGTGGTAAGGGAGCAAGAATCTTTGGAGCAAAGCTCCCTTAAAATGTTTTTTGAGATATTCATTTCTGAAAAACAAATCAGAACTTGCAAACCCCAAAGCCTCAGAAATGTTCACCTGCTTCATGCTGGCAGGAGCAAAATTTCTTTTCTTTTTCCTTTTTTTGGATTCAGAATTCTTCACAAGCCCCTGGATGTTTTCCTGAGACAAAACTCCAATGGTGGGAGAGGAAGGCACGGCCCCAGTTCAGCTTTTTCCGCTGCCCATCCACCAATGCCTTGCTGTCCCTTCCACAGAGAGGTGTAGATGCCTATTTCCTAGCAGGTGTCATGGACACAGACACATTTTCCCAGTTCTGTGCTACACAGATTGCGCGGTCCTCTCTAGAAAAGTTGCCAAGGCACACAAACCCATAATCACACGCCCGGATCTCAGATCCCGGTAACCCTGAACTAGCACAACCAGCTCACTGATGCAGCTGTGGGGTGAAGCCTTCAGACGCTGCAAGAAAGGACTGGGGATGAATTGCACTGGGCCCTGTCGGCTCACTGCGTGCCGAGATGGCGGATGGAGGCACAGGGATGTTTCTTCATTTGTGTGGCCCTGCAGAGCAGCTGGGGGAGGGAACCCCATCTTACGGAGAACTGAGAAGCCAGCCGTGCTGCACAAATGAACGCCTGCATCATCAATCACCGGAATTTGAAACGGACCTTGGATCACGTGACGCACTACTCTCGCCTGTAACCTGCATATTGTTTTTAATTGCTCTCGCTAACCGCAGAAGAGAATCCTTGCTCGGGGTTCGGGGTTCGGAGAGCCGCTCCTCTGTCAGGTCTCTTGGCAGCCGCAGGGCAAGGGAGTGTTGTTTGCAAGGAGGCTGGTAGCTACCTTGCTCTGCCGCGTCTCCTTCTGTCCTGGGCTCTTCCCTCCTAGCCCCTGCCCCTCCCCCCGCCACCTGCCAGCACACTCTCCCACGAGGCCCTTGCTCCCTTCAATTCCAGGCCAGGAATTTGCTGCTTGAGGCCTGGGAGCTCTAGGGGGAGGCAGAGCTGGTGCTGAAACCACAGCACGATGACGCGAGCGCGCGGCCACTGGCAGGGAGCCCGCTTCTGGCTCCTTGGGCTGATGTTTCCCGGGAAGTGGTGCCAGGGACCGGTGGGGACGGCCCGTTTTATGAGGAGTCCAGGCTGCAACGTGAAGCCCTTCCAAGGCGTCTTTCTCATGTCCTTGCTACTCCTCTAATAAGCCGGGATTAACCCTAGGTAAAGCGCGCTATGCTGGAAAGGGCCTGTAAATTCTCTCTAGAACCCTGGCCCCCAAATGCTGGCTTTGCGTTTGGCAAACAAAGCTGAACAAATGAGCAGCCACTGGCTTGCCTCCCCACCCCCCACTCAGCGTGGGGTACACTTCTCAGGAAGCAGGTTTATAAAGTGGGGGTCCCTGTACGGGTGTAACTGGATGTGGCTCTTGTGCCAAGTCAAACTAACACTTGTTTTCTAGGACAGGGTCCCTCCGTCCTCCGCCCCCGCCCCCAGCACGCTCCCCTCACTCCTTGCCCTGGCTGGCCTGGGGCGAGCACCCTGAGCAGTTCACAGGCTCCCAGGCTCAGCAGGACTCCACACTTGGTTTCAGGCTTTGCTGCCGCCATCTTGAAATTCTTAGCTTCTCTTTGAACAAGAGGCCCAGCAGCCTCATTTTGCAGTGGGCCCTGCAAATTAAGGATCCTGACCCGGAGGAAGCCATGCTGGGCAGGACACCCCCTCCTGAAACACCTCCTGGGTTTTGCGTTTTCAGAGGAGAGCTGTGGGCTTTCCAGTGTGGGGGGTGGCCAGGTTTTCACCACCTCACCACCTCTTAGAGCGACAGCCCCCTTGGTGAGATTTTTAAAACGCTGCAGAAATTAATACCTATTGAATGATGAGTCGTCTCCAAGCCCTGCTGTGTGTACTTTGCATTTTATCACGTAATCCTCACAAGAGCACGGCGAGGCAGGCACCATCGTTCCCCCATTTTAAAGATGGGGAAACGGACTCTCAGATCAATTCGGCTCAAATCAAACTCAGATGCAGTTAATTCCAAAACATGTAGTTTTAACCACTAGACCATACAGCTTGATTATAAAAGGAAAATATGTTCTCCATTTCATTGGCAGTAAGATTCATAACTGATGTGTTGATTGACTCTGAGTGTGGAGATGAAGGCAGGTTGGAAGGAGGAAAGTAATAGAAAAACATTCTTTTTCTACCCCCCCCCCCGCCCCCACCACCAAGCACACAGGAGGATATAAACTGATATTGCCAGAATGCCATAAAGAAACAAGACTCTCCTGTAATTTTTTCCTGTTCACTTTGGTCTGGGCTTTACTTTTAAGGCTGTTGGCTTGCATAACTGTAAGCTCTTTTGGCTCTCGGACCGTGGGATTCATTATCCCAAAATGGCTCGCAGGCCTCGGCGTTCGATATCTTCTCAAATGCATTCAGCAGACCAAGGATATGCCCAGAATCCAACATCAGGGAATTTTCCACAATTATAACCATCATCATCGAACAACCAAAGCCAATGTTTACTCATTGCTATGAGCCAGCCAGTTTACATATATCAATTTATTTAATCCTCACACCCACCATATAAGGGAAGCATCATCATTGTGATTTTACAGATGAGGACACTGAGGCCCAGAGAGATGACGTAATTCAGTGAGATCACCTTGCTGGTAACTCTGGGAGCCAGGACTGGAATCAAAGAGCATACTCTTAACCCTTACGCCACATGAAAGCTGAACATCATCTGTCAAGGAGCTGTCCTGAGAACAGAACTCTAGACATGAATAATCCAGAGTAGTGGGGACTCCTGATCCTACAACCACAGTGACCATCTGTCTTGACCTCCCCTTATTTATATACCACTGATGAAATGTGCACTCACTGGGAATGAGACCCGTCTGGACCCAGCCCAAGCAGCACTGGGGTTACATGGTTCTTTACCTATCCGCATTAGATTACAGATGTCCATGACTCAAGAACATCATCTCCTTTAAGGTGCCTGGCTAGCTCAGTTGCTTAAGTGTCCGACTCTTGATTTCTGCTCAGGTCCTGATCTCACGGTTCATGAGTTCAAGCCCTGCATCAGGCTCCATGCTGACAGTGCAGAACCTGCTTGGGATTCTCTGTCTCCCTCTCTCTCTGCCCTTCCTCCCCTCTGTCCCTCTCTCTCTCTCTCTCAAAAATAAATAAAATTTTTAAATTATATCATTTCTGGGGCGCCTGAGTGGCTCAGTTAAGTGTCTGACTTCAGCTCAGGTCACGATCTCACAGCTTGTGAGTTCAAACCCGGCATCAGGCTCTCTGCTGACAGCTCGGAGCCTGGAGCCAGCTTCTGATTTTGTGTCTCCCTCTCTCTCTCCCCCACCTCCACCACTCACATTCTCTCTCTCAAAAATAAACATTAACAAATATTTAAAATAAAAATAAATAAAAAATATCATCTCTCTCAATTTTCTAACTGGACCTACTGGGGAGTGATAACCAGTTAATCTAAGGGAACCCAGTCTCCGACATATACTGCTTGTGAAGCCACTAGCCTAAGGATAGAATTGAGAAGTGAATGGAGAAGACATTTCACGAATCCCAATACCTCTCATTTAATTTCTTGCTGCACCACCGAGACGAAGGTATCAGTATCCCCATTCTACAGATGGGAAAGCAGAGGAAATTTAGCAACTTGCCCTAAGTCCCAGTACAAGGAAACGATGGAGCCAGGGATTCAAATCCCAGATCACTAAAAACCTCTGAGTAACCTCTCCGAATCCTGTGCCACAAAGCCCAGCATCAGCCTTACACAGGGCTGCTTAGCGTCTTCCGTCACAGCATTAAACTGTGCTCCCAAGGCCACGTTCAGCCCCCACCCCTGCTGGCCATGGTATCCTAATCAATACGAGCTGCTCATTGAGGTTTTCTTGCCCCTGAAATGGTTCTACACATTTTTTTGTTCTCCCAACTAGATCATATTCATAATCATTTTAATGGGACGATTTCATGTTTATGAAGTCATAGCAACTTACCTTCAGCCAAACCTATCAGTCTTCTTTCTTCCTTTCCTTCTAATTCTGTGACTGTGGGAACTGATTACACGTTAGAAAAAGTATTGCCCTACATGCCACTAACTTTGCAGCTGCACATGTAGGTTACTGTTCGGGGAAGAAAAGCACTTTTAAAAAGAGAGCTTATGCCCCTCTGTCCACTCACCGTCACACAGAAAACACTTGCAGGTGCACACACTCACAGACCCATGTGTGCCCACTCATGCATGTGCACACAATCACACAGGCAAGCCCATAACGTGTGTGTGTGTGCGCGCGCACACACACACACACACACACACACACACACACACAGATTGGCTCACTCCCTAAGACTCACTGACTGGGCGCTGAGGTTCTTGGAAAGCAGGCCATTCAGGTAAACAGTGTTCTTTCTGGAAAACCGTCTCTGCCCTCTTTGCTAAGACACACCCACTCCTGGCTAGAAGCCAGCCTCAGGGACTTACCTAGTGTATTTTATTAAAACAAAGGCTACAGTCACTTTCCAGCAATGACTGCAGGGTGACTCCACACTGTAAACAGAATCTGTATTTACTGAGCCACATTTTTTTATCCACTGGCAACTTTTTTCAGACATGTTTCCAGTTTTATTTATTAAGTGTACTTATTTTCAAAGACAGAGAGAGAGAGGGAGGGAGGGGCAGAGAGGGAGAGGCGAGGGGACAGCGAGCAAGGGAGAGGAGGGAGAGGAGGGAGAGAGAATCGGAGCGGGCTCCATGCTGTCAACACAGAGCCCGACATGGGGCTCGAACCCACAAACAGTGAGATCATGACCTGAACCGAAACCAAGAATCAGACGCACCACCCAGGTGCCCCAGGCATGTTTCCAATTTCAATCTATTATAAATATTTATAAAAATCAAAAAATCAAGAACAATTATTACTGGGAAGTGACAATTTTCTTTATAAAGGATTCACCATGCTTTGAAAGAAGACTCTTGGTGCACACAAAACACGGCTATCAACAACATTTAACTATACGCCTGGCTTTTCAGGGACTTCCTTATCACATAAAGCGTGGGGGATGATCACTACTGAACCCACAGATAATTAAAACTGCAGGTTCTTCTGAACAGACAAACACAATGCTGAAAGAAACGTCTTTGATTTCAAATCAAAAATTTTAAATGCGTTGAGTAGAATTAATTGGTTGAGAAAAAGAAAGGGGAAAGTTGCCTCAGAAGGCATTCAGAAATTCCAAAGACAAACTCAAGGAGGAAAAAATAGATGTCACCTGCAAACCTCCAAACATGGGGTCTTTTCCTAAGTCTTGCAGTCTTGAGGCTTCCTCTATACCCAAAGTCCAAATCCCTTTTCTCCCTTCACCGCCAGCTGGCCCCGAGGTCATCAAGCAGTGCTAAATATAGGCCAGCCTCTTTTTGTGTTTCTTTTCGCTTCCTTTCGCGTCCCTTCGCTGGGGACACGGTCATGTTTTAGTCCAGAAGAAACCCAGGCAAAATTGACCATTTTTCCTGGAAAGCGTATGTGTCTAATTCCTAATTTTGCAAGAACCAGGCAGCGTAAATTTAGTTTATTAAAACATGCATTTAGCACATTTGCCAGAGTGGTGATATTTATTCCCCCTGAACTTTAAATCATCTTGGACGGTGAAAGAGATCTTTAATTATGTATAGACGCAGGACAACAGAACACAACACACTGGGTTTCTTTCTTTAATATATATTTCCCAAGAGCAAGAAAATGATAGGTTAAGCATTTAATGTGCTTGCAGACTTCATTTTATTTCCATCAAGTGCTGGAGTTAAGTCAAATTTTCATTCTGACATTTAAAAAACCTCCACTATAGGAAATACATAGGTTTAAAATTGGCCTGCTGTTTTTCCATTGGATTCAGGAGGAGACTAGGAATTCGCAAGAATAGGCTTTTCCAATTTTCCACGGCATCTGACCTGACATCTGGAAATAGCCAGAGAGAAATAACTGTGCATGTGTGAAGTGTTGTGGACTTTGCCCAACCCCTTTACATACAGCATCTCATTTTAAGCCTCCCCACAACCCTGATAGGAGCTTAACAATCCTCTTTTCTGATCTATTTAACAGCAAAAGAAAAAAAAAAAAATCAAGGTCTGGAGGAGTTGGGCAATTTGACCAAGGTTTCACAACAATGGGGGCCATTGGCAACATGGCCTCCAGTGTAAGAGATTTCTTAACAGAAGACTCCCATGGTGGTGCTGGAAAGTTCAAGGCTGCCTTCTCCTCCTCCTCCTCCTTCTTCTCACTCTTCCTCTTCTTAATTTATTGTTTTGGGGGGAGAGAGAGCACAAAGGAGGGAGAGGCAGAGAGAGAGGGAGACACTGCTGACAGCAGTGAGCACCACGCAGGGCTAGCATTCACAAACCATGAGATCTTGACCTGAGCCGAAATCATACGCTCAACTGACTGAGCTACCCGGGTGCCCCGAATTATCAAGGCCTTCTGAGGGATTCTGGAGGGAACCTGCGAGGACCTCCTTCACCCAGCCTCCAACAGCACCTGCAGTGACTACCCAGGAACCGCCTCTCCGCCGGCCTTGACTCCCTGTCAATCCCAGCCATCAGTGCGATGACCAGAAGTGCGGTGCTCAGAATGTGCCCTGGGGCTGGTTATTCTGGGATCAGTGAGCAAAGGTGCCATGAGCACCGGTCACCGTACAAGTGCAGGGAATGAAGGTGTCACTTCAGGGTCGGTTCCGTGACTTTGCTTTCCATGGTGGGTGACCTGAAAGGTGCCTTTTTTACAACCTGCCTTTCTCTCCTGAATATTTCCACCACACATTATTACTATTATTATTATAATTTGAGAGCGAGAACACGCATGAGCCGGGGAGAGAGAGAATCCTAAACAGGCTCCACGCTCAGCATGGAGCCCGACACGGGGCTCGATCCCACGACTCTGGAATCGTGACCTGAGACAAAATCAAAGGCCAGAGGCTAAACCAACTGAGCCACCCGGGCGCTGCCCACCACACATTAGTTCAACTTCAGATGACTGGCTGCCTCTTCGGAGTGCAAATCCTTTTCGTTGCAGGGGTGAGGGGTGGGCGTGGGAGCTGGGAGAGGACAGGCAGCACACTGCGTAAGTTATATTCATTAAAACCTTAATTCCACTGCCTTTCTAAGATTCTTTATCATACCTGGCAAGGGTTCAAACTGGGAGCTGGTGGAAGCTGGTAGAAGCGTCCCCACAGAAGTGTTTTCCTGTGCAGGCTCTGAGGTCAGCAGTGCCTTCAGCTTGACCGCTCTAGACAGAGCATTGGCTCCCCTGCGCACGACCGGCTCCCGTACTCCCTCCCGAGGACACCCACCGCCTACGTGAAGGCAGGTGTCTCAGGTCATCGTCCGGCTGAATTCTAAGTCCCTTCCGCTCAGGACATGGCATTGGATATTTCCTGTTGAGGGCTGAGCCACAGGGAGGCGACAGGCTCAGATCCAGAGAGAACGGGGCATCTTCTCTTTGGAGTAAGCAAAGCAGTAAAGCGAGACTCAGAAGGGGAGGCTGCCAAGGGAGAAGGGTTACTGAGATACAATAAAAACACGCTTGACAGTTTTGCTTATAATGGAGCCACCACAGGGAGCTTTCCAAGTGCCCACTACCGCCAATTCGCAAAAAGGTTGACCCTTCAGCATGAGACCTCAGTGGAAAGAGAAGGTCCCTCACCTCCTGGCACAGGGCAGAAGGGTAGACTTACCTCCTAATCCCAGACTCGGGGAGTACGCGACCTGGTCAATAACCTCCTACCCTCTGCAAACGTGTTCTCATTTGCTTGCTCCCATCCGCACCGCCTCATGACAAACTGTCTCTTTGCGGAGTCCCCGGTCCTCCGCCGCCCTGTACTTCGCAGAGTCTCTCTCATTGCTTCTGATCTCCTTTTTGATGAGCTAACCCCTTTGCATGTTCAGATTTGTTTTTTGTGTATGTTCTTTTCAAACTGACGAAAAGCAAAGGGACAGCAGGGCGTTCTTTGATTTCTGTCTCCTGCACATGGAAGATGAATTCTCTGTGTGTGTTTAGAAGTGATTTGCTTCCTCCCAGATTTTATTTTCATGAGGTTAAGAAAGCAATTGAGCAAGGAGTTAAGGATCCCAGGAACCGCGACTGTGGCCGTGTATTACCTACGTGCCACTCTCTGCTTGTGTTCAGACTGGGTTCACCAAGCAAACGGAAGCATCTTTTCTTGTGTCCTTCTCTTCACGTTAACATGTGAAATTACACTAAGGGACAAGATTATCGTTATTTTATCGTTATTGTTTACTTATATCTGCTTTGTTCCGGAAACAATTTAAAGCAGCATTATGGGGGCACCGGGGGCGGGGGTGGGGGTGGGGGTGGGGCGGGCTCAGTCGGTTAAGCATTTGACTTCAGTCCAGCTCGTGATCTCGCAGTTCGTGGGTTCAAGCCCCACATCAGGCTCTGTGGTGACAGCTTGGAGCCTGGAGCCCGGAGCCTGCTTTGGATTCTGTGTCTCCCTCTCTCTCTGCCCCTCCCCTGTGCGCTCTGTCTCTTTCAAAAATAAATATTTTTTTAAAAATTAAGCAGCATTATGTATGAATTTCTGACCTATGTACAGGAGCAGTTCTATTTGATTTTTTTATCAAATCCACTTTTTAATGATTGATATGTTAATGATGTGATTAATCCATTGGGTTTGATTCATTTAGATCGTCATTTGCGTTTCATCAAGATGTTTTCTTTTTTTTAATTTTTTTTTAACGTTTATTTATTTTTGAGACAGAGAGAGACAGAGCATGAATGGGGGAGGGTCAGAGAGAGAGGGAGACACAGAATCTGAAACAGGCTCCAGGCTCTGAGCTGCCAGCACAGAGCCCGACACGGGGCTCGAACTCACGGACCGCGAGATCATGACCTGAGCCGAAGTCGGGTGCTTAACCGACTGAGCCACCCAGGCGCCCCTCAAGATGTGTTTTCAAGGCGATACTTGATGTCCTTCTCAAAATGCTCCATTTCTCAGCATGGGGAGCCTCTATCTTCTATAAGCAAACAAAATCTGAACCACAGCCTTCTGACTGACAGGAAGCTGAAATCCAAGTGTGGGGAGGTTAAGTAATCCCACCAAGGTTTGCAGAACACTGGAGAAGCCCGCTTTTCCTTATGCCTATGTGTTTTCTATAAGGTACATTTCTCTATAAGATACACAAGTCTGGGGCACCTGGGTGGCTCGGTCGGTTAAGCGTCTGACTCTGGATCTCAGCTCAGGTCATAATCTCATGGTTCATGAGTTCAATCCCAGCATTGGGCCCTGTGCTGATGGCATGAAGCCTGCTTGGGATTCTGTCTTTCCTTCGCTCTGCCCCTCACCTGCTTGTGCTCTCTGTCTCTCTGAAAATAAATTAAAAAAAAAAAAAAAAAAGATACACAAGTTTGTACAATTCCTCAAAGAAATCTAGGAGACAATAATCACCACCTACCTCCACAGCAGGCTGAAACAATGCCCTGAAAGCCTCGGGCCCCAAGCATAGGCTTTCTCCAGCTGGTAGGGAAAACTGTGCCCAGGAGCATCCTTTTAGGACACCCCACAGTCAGGATGTGACCTTCTGGGCATTCCGAGTAGGTATGTTGAGTTCATACGGAGTTGAGTTCATGTGAAATAGAATGGTTAGGCCAGAAAGGTGGCATGTGTTTTTAATAGGACACAGAACATCAAAAAATGTTGAATACACAGTGAGAAAACTGTTCTCTGCTTTCCTTTTCATTTTCAATTCCTTTTCAGTGCCTCCAGTGACATTAAGGAGAAAGTCTCCACTAAATGGTAGTAGACATTTAACACCCCATCTCCCTCTGGCTAAGTTTAACTATCAATAAGGAGCTGGCATCAGGATAAGAACCTTGGGTAAGCAACAGTAGCCAGCCACAATCTACTGATGACGCTTCATTTTTACTGTATTTGGATTGTTTACCTTCTCTTTCTTTTTTTTAATTTTTTTTAATGTTTATCTATTTTTGAGAGAAAGGGACAGAGAATGAACAGGGAAAGCGCAGAGAGAGAAGGAGACACAGAATCCCAAGCAGGCTCCAGGCTCTGAACTGTCAGCACAGAGCCCGAAGTGAGGCTCGAACTCATGAACCACGAGATCACGACCTGAGCTGAAGTCAGATGCTTAACTGACTGAGCCACCCAGGTGCCCCAATGTTTACCTTCTCTTTCTATCAAGTGATGCTAGTTGTCCACTGAGGTAGTGATATAAAGTCTCATTTAAAATAAACATTTTTTAATGTTTTTAAAAATTAAAATAAATGATTTTATAGGTGATATGTTTTTTAGGTTTATTTATTTATTTTGAGAGAGACAGAGAGAGTGAAAGAGAATCCCAAGCAGGCTCTACACTGTCAGTGCAGAGCCCAATGTGGGGTTCCAACTCACAAACCGTGAGATCATGACCTGAGCCAAAATCAAGAGTCAGATGCTTAATTGCCTGAGTCATCCAGGTGCCCCTGTTAACAATGACATTTGGGGTAACAGGAAGAAAAACAAAAAGGGTCTTCAATGAAAGACAAGAAGCTAATGTCCTGAGAGCAAAATTGGCATCAATCTCAGAAGAGTTGAGTCTGAGGCCAATATTCCTACTGATAAGCCATGGGAGGTGATGAACGTCTGGTTATTGATCTCTCCACCTATAAAGGAGATATAATAAAAATATTCACTTGGGCCACCTGGATGACTCGGTCAGTTGAGCATCCAACTTTTGATTTCAGCTCAGTTCATGATCCCAGGGTCGTGAGATCAAGCCCCATATCGGACTCCGTGCTGACCATGGAGCCTGCTTGAGATTCTCTCTCTCTCTCTCTCTCTCTCTCTCTCTCTCTCTCTCTCTCTCTCTCTCTCTCCCCTCCTCCTCCCCTGCTCACTCACTCTCTCTAAAATACATTTTTAAAAATTAAAAAAATATATTAACTTGACCTCTTTACAGATTGGTGTTGAAGGATCAAATGAGAGTGTGTAAGGGAAAGTCTGTTACAAACTATAAAATATTATATCCAGGTAAGAGATTATCATAATAAATGAGCAATGGGTGAGGGGGGAGATAAGGGAGGATCAAAGCAAATTAGCCTAAAGAAAATTAATTAGCTAGAAAGAAAATTCTACCGTCCCATTAGGTAGATGGACCTGGGTTTTGGGAAGCCGGGAAGTGACCAGATTGTCATTTGGTTTGTACAAGGGGAGGGATCAGAGGAAGAAAAACAATCAAAAACAAACAAAAGCCTCCTTCAAAGGGAAGAGCCCCCCCCTCCGGAAGAGAAGAGAAAGCTGGGGAGACCCTAGGTCTGGGTGAAACTCTCATGAGGGTGAAACCACCACATAATGGGCTCTGTGCCTCTTTCCTCACCTGCTCTGGTCCCTCCGAACACGGTTGTGTCCTGACAAGTCCTGGCACATGCAGGTAAACACTTTGGGTCCACTGCACATGAGGCCACTCGAGTTGTCCTAGATGAAGGGGACGGGAATGGGCAGAGGAAAATGCATTGAGGCGACAACGCTGTTGGCTTCCCTCAGTACTGAACACCCAGGACCCAGTACAAGTGCCTGAAAGAATGGGGGTCCAGGAGGGACTCATTTGGTGAGTGCAAGGAAGAAGAAAGTGGGGGAGGAAGGGAGGGAGAGAGAGAGCAAGAGGAAGGAAGAAGAAAAAGCTCCAGCTTCCAGACCAACACCCCAAGTGAGGGGAGGCCAAAGTGGGAATTTTATCCCATGCCTCCCGGGACGGCAAGGAGACCTTAGGGGTGCTGAGTGTGGGGCTGAGAGTCTACAGAACTGACTCACAACCTCCCTTTGACCACATGCTGTAACTGGGGGATGCTGGGCACATTCCTACCTTCTCTGACTGTGAGCGTGTCTCACCAACACCATGGGAGTGGGCAGACCAGCCTCACACGGAGTAATCGACATTAAATGGGCAGAAAAATATACGCACGCACACATAGTAAGATGGGCCAGAACTGTAGCTTTAGTTGTTACGGTTGTTGGTGCTATTACATACGCTCTACGAAAACGCAGGGGAATTATTTTGATTCTGTTAAAAGTGTGACACGATATGGATTTTCGTTCCATAAACAGATTCTTATAACTTTGCTTCCTAATTAGACTGTATCTGTCATGTCTGTAATTCCTGTGTAATTAAATTGAAATTAAATGTCAATTTGCTTTGAATTACAGAGTAATTCTATGTATACATGCCACGCAATCTGCATTTTGTTAGGAGACGACAACCAAAAATATCCTGACGGTCCCTCTGCAATTACAAAGTGATCTGATTAAGATCAGCATTGACAAACGACCTGCCAAGGCCTGAAGAAGAAAAACCGTGGGCTGGTGGAGGGGTTGGCAGAGGTTAGGTGCAGCGGCGGAGGGGGCAGTGAGCTCACCGATGACCCCTCCACTCCCCAGGAACCCATGAAATCCTGAACTGACAGTGATCGCTTGGGCAGGTGGTGGGGGTGATCCCTTAAATGAAAAAAACAAAAAAAATAGAGACCTCAATTACACAACACGCTAACTGGCACGGCTTTCTCTTCGCTCTCGAACCCAGCTGTTTTAATTAGGTTGGCGTTTGAGGTCCTGAATCCCTGGGGCCCCAAAGACAGTGATAAATGTAGAGAGAATATTTCAAACCTCATCCAGGAATGTGATCTTTCTGTAATACATAAAATGCCTTCCATCCTCCAATTTAAAAAAAAAAAAAGAGAGAGAGAGAGAGAGAGAGGCATGGAAATAATTCCTATTCCATTCCTATTGTATCTGTATCGGTCCTGAGCACAGGAGCCATGGGAAAAGATGAGCTAGGTGGGGACGCGGGGTAAGGAAAGAACCAGAACATGAAGGAACCAGGAGCAAATGTGGCAGCACAGAGAGGGAAAGATTCCCACCCGGGCTTTCTCCCTCGTCTCCTTCCTCCAAGGCCACTCTGTGGCCAAGGAAGGTCACTTTCCCTCAGCCTCCCTGCCCTCGGCTTTGCCCCCGGCTGCGCTGCTCCCCCAATTATGGCTTCTTTTGGACACTTCAGCAAACTCTACCCTGGCACTCCTCTGTGATGAGGAGCTGGTTATTTCCTGTTTACTCAGTGGACGTCTCCTTCTTCTGCTCCTCCCCGGGCCTCAGACAACCCCCTCCACCTCCCGGCAAAGTCTGCAGGTCCCCCCAGTGCCAGCCTTCAGAGGTGGGGGAAGGGCCTCGGGGATTATGGGCCAGCAATGCCCAAATCAAGGGGCCGGTCACAGGTTCCCTTTCTTACACGCTATGACCCTAAGCAAATCATTTAACCTCCGTGAGCCTCAGTTCTCCCAAATATAAATGGAAGTTAATATAAACTGTCCTGACTATTGCATAGAGTTGTTGGAAGAACACATTAGCTAACGTAAATGAAGGTGTGCAGGAAAGAGTAAAGACCCGTCCAGGTTTGTTATATCCTCCTCCTCCTGGGAGGTATGTTAGCGTTCTCTCTTTTGCAGATGACTAAAAACCCAACCCAGCCCAAGGAGATGGGGGTAGGGGGAAGGGAATTGGGTTTCGGGGATTTTATAGCTAAAATGTCCGGGGCAGTTGTGGCTTTGGGCCTGGCCAGGTGCAGGGATTGCGCAGGGTCCACTGCGTGGCCCATTCAGCTCACATCCTGCTCAGTTTAAGTTCAGTGGGAAAGAGCATGTTCCAGAAGCTCTCTCTCTCCAACCCCAGGACTCACGATGCTATGATCAACTGGTCGCAAACCAATCATGGTGGCCAAGAGGCAATGGGGCATTCACGGGTACCGGTCCCAGCTTCTGGCCCTGGGTCCAGAAATGCCACCGTCCTCACTATCTGAGCTGCACGGACTGACCCAGAGGAAGTGAATGGCTCTCCAGGGCCCGGAGAACAAGGAAGAATGAAAGTTGGGCAGGATGGTCACACACATGCACCCTCAGACATGAAGCGATTTGTGGCTGGACTCAATCTTAGAACAAGAAGGAAGCAGATCAAGGGATTTGTGGCTAGACTCAATCTTAGAACAAGAAGGAAGCAGATGAGCTCAGGTCTAAGGACAGGAGAGGCTCAAGTAGAGAAATTCCTGATTGAAAACAGCAGATAAGGTGAGGAACGGTCGACATTAAATGAGCAAATTGTATCCCTAATTCATGCAGCATAGGAACACCAGACACAGACAGTTCTCTTACAGAAGAAGGAGCAAGAACAGCTACTGATTGACAGGAACTTTACCCAAATGACAAAACAACAGCGGATGTGCAGCAAAGGGTTGCCCGAATTCTGTTTTCCCATCCGGAGGCAGGAACTCCCCGCCATGTCTGCGTTTCTCCCCAAATGGAGTGTTCGTGCCACCTGACCCTGAATAACATGCCTCACTCTTATTTTTTTTTTTAATAATTATTTTTGAGAGAGACAGAGTGTGAGAGGGGGAGAGAGAGAGAGAGAGAGAGAGAGAGAGAGAGAATCTCAAGCAGGCTCCGCACTGTCAGTACAGAGGCGGAGGTGGGACTCAAACCTATAAACTGTGAGATTGTGACCGGAGCCAAAGTCAGACACTTAACCCACTGAGCCACCCAGGCGCTCCATTTTCTTTTTTCTCACTCTTCTCTTTAAAGTGAAAGCTAAGGCACATCCCTAGACCAGCTACTGTGGAGGAGGCATTTAGCCAGCCGTTGGCTCCCCCGCTGGCCAAGGACATCTGCCATGTGACATAGATTCTGATACATCTGCAAGAGAATTTTCTTTAAGGTCATTGTGCTTGTGGCGTGCATCTCTTGTGTTCTGAATATTTCAGAATGTTGCATAACGGGCAACACGGAAAAGTCAACACTTTTCTTTCTTTCTTTCTTTTTTTTTAGCTGCCAAGTTCCATGGAGGATATATTTTTTTAAAAAGTGCAACATTTATGGAAAGGAAATTGTTATCGCCGAATAGGTCTTAAACCTAAGCTTATTATTGCTCAGAATGTAAAGCCATCTATCATCTGTGATTGCCTTTTCTGTCTATTTGGCCATTTTGGAATTAAAGATGTACCTCTAAGACTTGGGCTCTACACATTATGAGCTTGGCTTTTCCTTCAACATTGATTTTCACTTGGCATGGTTCTCTCCCTCCAGAAGGTCAACTCAGCGTTCAGAAACCACTAAAGCCACATGTTGGTCCTTGTGTTTATGTTCTCCTTTTCGTCTAAGTAATTATTATCTGGACATGGGAATTTAAAACTCATAAGGTATATAAAGGGATACATTGCAAAGCAAGAGCCCCCAGGGCACAGGCCCAGAGTCTGTCACTGTTTGTGTGTCTTTTCATACACATGGATGTCCCATGCCTATTCAAACTGTTTATATATATTTTTTTTAATTTTCCCATGAAGGGCACATAGTATATATTTTTCTGAAACTTGTTTTGGCTTCTGTTTTAGTTTTGTTTTTTTTTAATGTTTTTATTTGTTTTTGAGAGAGAGCAAGAGAGAGAGCATATGAGCATGTGGGGCAGAGGGGGACAGAGGATCCAAAGCAGGCTCCACGCTGACAGTGTGGAACCTGTTTGGGATTCTCTCTCTTTCTGCCCCTCCCCTGTTCTCTCTCTCTCTCAAAAATAAATAAACTGTAAAAATATTTTAAAAGGTATAAAAGTGTATTTACGAAAAAGTAAGCTTCCTAAATACCACTGTTTGAAAGCCATTCTGTTTCCATTGTGTCTGTTACCTGCTTTTTTATATATCCCTAGAAATGGAATGTTCTATACCTCCCCTTTTCTCATTTAACCATGTATCTTGGTTATTTGGCTATGTATCAGGATATAAAGAGGTTCTCATTCTTTTTTACAGCTGAATAGCATTCTATAGAGGAGTGTGCCATAATTTAATTCAGCCAGTCCCCTTTTAATGGATTTGTAGATTATTCCGAGTTTTTTTGCTAGTTCAAACAATGCTGCAATAAATAATCTTCCAGACACATCATTTGGCGAAAGGACGCATATGTCCAATGGAGGATACATTTCTAGAAATAAAACTATTGGGGCAAAAGGTAGCTGTATTTTAAAATATGGTAACTACTGCCAGATTGCCTTCTATGGAGGTTGTTACCAAATTACATTCCAACAGGAATTTATAGGCCTGACTGTGTCCCCACGCTCCCACCTTACCAGAATACACATAATGCATAAAGGAACTTTTTGAACTTTGCCAAACTGAGAAATTAAATGGTATTTCATTATGGTATTAATTTGAGTACCTCATCTTGCAAATAATCATTTTAATATGTTTAAAAAACATTTATAGGGGCGCCTGCGTGGCTCAGTCGGTTAAGCTTCTGACTTCGGCTCCAACCACGATCTCACAGTTTGTGAGTTCAAGCCCTGCGTCGTGCTGACAGCTCAGAGCCTGGAGCCTGATTCGGATTCTGCGTCTCCCTCTCTCTGTGCCCCTCCCCCACTCTCTGTCTCTCTCTGTCTCTCTCTCTCTCTCAAAAATAAACATTACAAGAAATTTCTATTTCCTTTGCTGTGATCTGACTTTTCATATTTGTCTATTTGTTCTATTGGTTTGGTGTTCTCCTTACTGACTTGGAGGAGATTTTTGTACACTAAGGAAAGTAGCTCTTTGCACGAACTGTTAAGTTATAACTTCCCGTTTGTCTTCGACTTTACTTTTTTGTCATGCAGAAACATAGATTTTCTTTTTTTTTTTTTTTTTTTTTTTTTTTTTTTTTTTTTTTTTTTTGAGACAGAGAGAGACAGAGCATGAACGGGGGAGGGTCAGAGAGAGGAAGACACAGAATCTGAAACAGGCTCCAGGCTCTGAGCTGTCAGCACAGAGCCGATGCGGGGCTTGAACTCACGGACCGCAAAATCATGACCTGAGCCAAGGTCGGCCGCTTAACCGACTGAGCCACCCAGGCGCCCCCAGAAACATGGATTTTTATATAGACTAATTACCGGTCTCTGATGCTAAAGGCTTTATGTGGCACATAGAAATGGCTTCCCCAAGCCGGAGATTATTGTTTTAATTTTTTTCTTTTTCTTTTTCTTTTTTTTTTTTTTTCCTGGCATGGTTTCAAATGTGTGCAGATTTTGCACTTAAATTTTTGGCAGATATTGATAAATTGTCTTGCGGAAAGATTATACTCACCTATGTTACCAGGGACACTGCATGTTTACTCTTTGAAGTGTCTGTTGTTTGTCTCCTACAAATTGCCCATTCTTGCCTCCTTAACAGCCTTGGGAGCAAAGGCTGTGTCTTCGATCTAATCCATCTTAAGTCACAGCATCGAGCACAGGACTGTGCACATGAAGGACAATCACGAAGGTTCTCTTTTTTTACTGGGAATAATTTCTGACCAAGCAAGGATGGTGTGCCACATTGCTGGCCACCTTCCACGCCAAGTGGTGCTGGCAAGGTGAGCCATGCTGCATCGGAGACGACAGTCTCTGAAGCACAAATGAGAATTATGGTCTACTTGGTTTTGGACTTTAATGAATTTATACATGAAGTTTTACAAAGCACAGTAGTTAAAATCCTGCTAACTGCATATCAAGGATCTCCATTATTGAGGGGAGGTGAATGCATGGAATCGGGAATCTTCCCTAAGTCCAGAATGCTACCTGTTAGGGGAGCCTGGGTGGCTCAGGTGGTGAAGTGTCTGACTTCGGCTCAGGTCGTGAACTTTACTAGCAACATCATTAGAGAATTGGATAGAGTAATACTGCTCACAAAGGGAAATGAGCAATGCAAACAGTTCCTAAAAATAAAGACATGTATCCTAGAGAGCTGAAAGCAGTCTCTATTTGACTCCTTAGAAGCCAATTTTAGAAGGAAAAAAAAAAAAAAAACTGTTGCCAGGTTATCTGAAAGGTCTGCATACAAGAAACTGTATACCCTCCATTACTACAAAGACCTATATCTCATCTTTTCTCTTCCCTTCCTTTAATTAAGAATCTGAGTCCCAACAGATGTCTTGGGTGTTGATGCACGGGTCCAGAGAGGGGCATCCCACAGGCATCTAATTCACGCCACCAAAAGCCACGGTAACAGGGTGGAGACAGGGAGTAGATTTTTCCAGTGTGTAAATTACACAAGTCCTTTGTTTTTGTTTTTGTTTTTGTTTTGCTTTTTCTCCCCCTTAACTGCAACTAAACGACATCAAAAACATATCCCTTTTAGAGGCAGGCAGGATACAGGAAGATTTTAAAACCATCCAGAAATAGTAGCAACTGGTATATAATAAAGAGAAGATTCTGAGAGAACACCAAATTGCAAGAGTTTGGGAAGGGCAGTTTAAAGAATGGGCCTGGGGTGCCTGGGTGGCTCAGTCAGTTAAGCAGCAGACTTTGGCTCCAGTTATGGTCTCAAGGTTCCTGAGTTCGTGCCCCACAGCTAGTTCTCTATTGTCAGCACAGAGCCCACTTTAAATCCTCTGTCCCCCTCTCTCTCTGCTCCTTCCCCACTTGCTTTCTCTCTCTCTCCCTCTCTCTCTCTCTCTCTCAAAAAGAAACATTAAAATAAAGAAAGAATTGGCCCCTACACTGGTAACAAACAAGACAATACAATCTCGGGTTCCTTCCCAGCTCTGAGTCACTTCATCTTCCCTAGGACGCCCTTATTGGGAAGTTATATTTTTGATGCGTTAATAAGATCAGGACAACCTCATAATGCGGTACAGGTTATTTATATCGCAATATTCTATGCCAGGGTCCGTGCATTTTGTATAAACAGAACTTCAGGCTTTCAGCTCTGGCCAGCAGAGCCTCTAACGGTACCGGTAGGCTGCCTGAGCATTTTTAATGGTGAGCATCTCATATACCACTGGTTGCCAACATCCATATGCTTTTGTCAAATATCCTGCTGCTGGGTACTGAACAGCTAATGGAAAAAGCACTCTGACAATAAAACATCAGTGCTTGACTTTCTGGCTTAGTAATGTTTTTTCACATTAGGCATGGCAAATGGGGACCTATCGAGATGTCTCTCGAAGAGATAAACATTCTTGCCATCGTCCTTCAACAATTTCTAAAGATGCTAAAGTAAATTAGGATAAACTTGACAGATATTTAAGCATGTCAATGCCTTTGACAGGTCTTCCATGTTTTTCTTTAAACTTTTAAAAATGTTTATTTATTTTTGAGAGAGAGAGAGAGAGACAGAGTGCAAGTGGTGGTGGGGGGGGGGGAGGCAGAAAGAGAGGGAGACACAGATTCCAAAGCAGGTTCCAGGCTCTGAGCTGTCAGCACAGAGTCCAGTGTGGGGCTTGAACTCACAAGCCATGAGATCATGACCTGGGCCGATGTCAGACACATAACCGAATGAGCCACCCAGGTGTCCCTCCTGCCCCCCACCCCCCATCTTTCATGTTTTTTGTATTCCCATTCCTCCTCTAATATATGGCAAAGAAAGCCTTCTGGCTCTCTGGATCACAGGAGAGTACTGTGTCCCTTCCTTCCCTCCCTCCATCCTTCCTTCCTTTCTTCCTTCCTTCCTTCCTTCCTTCCTTCCTTCCTTCCTTCCTTCTTTCCTTCCATTTTTCCCTCCCTCCTTCTTGCCATTTTTCCTTCCTTCCTTCCTTCCCTCCTTCCTTCCATTCATTTATTGATCACCTACTATATGTCAGCTATTGTGCACAAAGACTATGTGAAGATGGCCTTCAATCCTCACAGTCTAGTGAGAAGTGAGGAACAGCGTGCAAACAATCAAGAAGCAACATCATCTGAAATCATCAAAAACTGTAAAAGTTTGGCAAGAGGGCAAATGTCACCGCCTGCTCTGGAGGCTGAGAGAAGTCTTCTCAGAAGAGGTAATATTTGAGCCGGATGTTGAAATAAAAGTAAAAGTCAATGAGGAAAAGAAGAAGGAGAGATATTCCAAGACATTGTGCGATGTGCAAAACCAAGAGACATTAAAGAGCGTGGAATTCTTAGATTCACAAAGAACTCTGGCAAAGTCACTAACAAATGGATGAAGGGATATGTCGGGAATAGATGCTCTAAATACAACCAGTGGCAGATTCTGACCGGTCTTATATGGCAAGCTGAGGAGTTTGGTGTCACCTCGTAGGCAAGGAGCTCTTTACGAACGCAGTTGTAGAAAGTTGGTGACAGGCTCAAATAGTTGGTATGTCGTCAGTCATACCTCCTCTCGCTGAGGTGAACCAACAGTAAGAAAACAGTCACTCTGTGGCATGAGAAATCTCACTGAGGCACAAAGAAGGATTTAGAGGCAGCAACATTGGCTAAATATTGGAATGTGTTCCTCAGAGGGGTTGGAAAATCACCTCGGGAGGTCTTTAAGAATAGACTAAATTATCATTTGTCTTAGATGTGTCGCATGTGATTACCCGTTAGGGCAAAGGGATTCACTTCAAGTCTCTTCCCGACGTACAGTTCCATTGTTCACAGCATATTGTAGTGAACAGAGCCCCGCATTGGTTAGCAATTTGTACTTGATCCTGTGGTTGCAGATAGATGACGAGATTACAGAAGCAGAATGTGCACTTGAGAAATATGCATAGAGTGAATGCTGCATGCAGGGGAAACTATCGATCTGTTGAAGATAAAGCAACCTGGTTTATGAAGGAGGTAAATTTCCCCTGAATTTCTCAGAGGCTCGTGATATAACCTTGATGTAACTCCACTTTTCTTAAGGCTATCTGAACACGAAAGCAGGTACCATCAGGCATGAGAAGACACAATAATGAGCTACAGCAGGAATAAAAGAACTCATCCCAGATTAACTCGCTATGTGGGGGTGCCTTGCGTCATTGCTCAGGGAAGTAGTTAAAACTAGCTATTATGGAAGGTGCCCTCTGAGACTATTAATAATCCCCCGAAATTTCGTAGTTTTAGAGTTTAGCAAGCACATCCACGTGCATTATCACCTTAGCTGCTGTTCGCGAGAACACGGCAGCGGACAGGCTTTTACAAATGAGAACACTGAGGCTGGGAAATTTCAATTACCTGCCCATTCTACTTAGCTACTAAGTAGCCTAACCTGGACTTAGCCAATATCGAAACACTTTATCTGACTCTGAGTTCCCAGCAATCTTTCCAGAGGAAGGGAGTTAACAGTTGGGAGGAACAAGAGAAAGAGAGAAATTGAAGCCACGATCTAAATACAATAAGGTGGGGCACCTGGGTGGCTCAGGCGGTTCAGCGCCCAACTTTGACTCGGGTCATGATCTCAAGGCTCGTGAGTGCGAGCCCTGCGTCGGGCTCTGTGCTAACAGCTCAGATCCTGGAGCCTGTTTCAGATTCTGTGTCTCCCTCTCTCTCTGACCCTCCCCTGTTCATGCTCTGTCTCTTTCTGTCTCAAAAATAAACGTTAAAAAAAAAATTTTTAACTTAAAAAATAAGTAAATAAATAAATAAAATAATGCTAAATCAAGCAAAGACCCGAGCTTTAGTTTCATCTCAGGATCATGAATAATCCCAAAGTGGATTCTCAAGTGGCAAACACCTATTCTTGGTAAAAACCAGCTTTTAGACGAAGAAAAATCTCCTAAAACACTGATGAAGTAACAGATGAAAGAGAAGTTAATACTAATAATGAATAATAAATAAGTAACCATAATAGAGAGCTTTCTAATGTAGCTCTGCGTGATGGATCTTGTTAGCAAAATAACACTGGATTGATAATTTCATTAAACTATAACAAGTGAATTTTTTTTAATTTTTTTAATGTTTATTTATTTTTGAAAGAGAGACAGAGCATGAGTGGGGGAGGAGCAGAGAGAGAGGGAGACACAGAATCCGAAGGAGGCTCCAGGCTCTGAGCTGTCAGCACAGAGCCCGATGCGGGGCTCGAACCCACAAACTGTGAGATCATGACCTGAGCTGAAGTCGGACGCTTAACCGAGTGAGCCCCCCAGGCTCCCCTATAACAAGTGAATTTTACTGAAACTAAAATATCATTGGTTATAAGATGCACTATTACCTTATGTCCTGAGAAAGAAAAAACGCTGCCAACTGCAATACGCCATCGATTTTAACCTGTGTCATGGTTCCGAGGGTGCTAAATGAAGAAAAAAATTCTGCATTTTAAAACATGTGAAATACAATGGTTACATATATTCAGACCAGGGGGTTAATAATAACCGGAAGGGGCGCCTGGGTGGCTCAGTCGGGTAAGTGTCCACCTCTTGATTTCAGCTCAAGTCATGATCTCAGGATTCTTGAGTTCGTGACGGCACAAAGCCTGCTTTGGATACTCTCTCGCGTTCTTCTGCCTCACCCTCCCCTCTCTTTCTCTTTCCCAAAATAAATAAATAAATTTATTTTGTTTAAAAAAAATTGTTAACGTTTATTCATCTTTGAGACACAGAGACAGAGCATGAGCAGGGAAGGGGCAGACAGAGGGAGACACAGGATCTGTCGCAGGCTCCAGGCCCTGAGCTGTCAGCACAGAGCTCGATGTGGGACTCGATTCACGAACTGTGAGATCAAGACCTGAGCTGAGGTCAGACGCTCAACTGAATGAGTCGCCCAGGTGCCTCCCCTGGGGCTTAGTTTTTAACGCTAGAAACATCTTTAGACGTAGACAGTAGAGGGTTTTGTTCTAAGAAACCATATACAAGGGAATAATAACAGGTAAGAGGAAAACATTTTACTAAAGCAAAACATTCTAGGGACCACGGAGTTATAGAATCATCTAAAGGGATGTAGGGTAGTCATCTGACCCATAAAAAAAAACAAAAACTGGAAGGGGATCCACCCAGTAGATGGATCCTGGGGTACGTAGACTTCAAGTCCAAGAATACAAAAGGTGTCTGAGGCATCCAGTTGGCCCTTGCAACTTGTCAGTAAAGCTTCAACATAATAAATCCTTGAAGTAGTGTTTTTCTATCAAAAAATAGAAATATTTTTAAATGTGATGAATACTCTCAAATTGCCTTCCAAAATGTAGTAGTTTATACGCACAGAAGTACATGGAGGGGCGCCTGGGTGGCTCAGTTGGTTGGGTGACCGACTTCAGCTCAGGTCATGATCTCGCAGTCCATGGGTTTGAGCTCCGCGTCGGGCTCTGTGCTGACAGCTCGGAGCCTGCAGCCTGCTTCAGATTCTGTGTCTCCTCCTCTCTCTACCCCTCCGCTGCTCACACTCTGTGTCTCAATAATAAATAAACATTAAAAAAAAAAGTACATGGAAATTCTCATTTTCCTATAACCCCACCACCCTTAAGTATTATCAGTGATGAAATGATTATAAATATAATAGATAAAACATGAAAAATCATATATCATTTGAATTCAAATCTCAACATTATTAGCAACGTTTAGAATATTCTCATCTGTTTTTTGATCATCTGAATTTACTCTTCCAAATCACTTGTTGATAGGTTTTGTGTAGTTTCCTATTGGGTATTGTCTTCACTTCACCGATATGTAAAAACTTTTTATATATCACTGATATGCTACTATATATATATGTATATATATATATATATATATATATATGCACACACACACACTTACATAGAGTTATCATACATATAGATTACTCCTTGATCCATCATTTATTCATTAATGTTATTTGTTGGGTGGACTTTTTTTTTGCCATATCGTGCTTTTAAAATTATATATAGTATGTATCTTGGGGCACCTGGGGCGCTCAGTCAGTTAAGCATCTGACTTGGGCTCAGGTCGTGATCTTGCATTCAATGGGCTCAAGCCCATGTCGGGGCTTTCTGCTCTCAGCACGGAGCCAGCTTCGGATCCTCTGTCTCTCTGTCTCTGCCCCTCCTCTGCTCAGGCTCTCTCTCAAAAATAAATAAACATTTTAAAAAATAATAACTAACCAAATAAAATTTTACCTAGTCATGTATCTTAATCTTCTTCTTTATGATTTATGTGTCGTGTATCATACTTAAAAGACTTTAGTTACCTGAAAATAAAGTATTGCCTTTAGTATTTTCATTGTTCTGTTTTTTTCGTTCAGATCTTTAACCCAATGGAATTTATTTATATATTTGGTACAAGTAGATATTTAACTTTTTATTTTCAAACGGAAATCCAATTATCCCAAAGTCATTTATTACAAAATACATTCCTGCTCCACAGATTTCAAATGTGATCTTTTTTTTTCCTTCTAGATCTCAGTGGATCCTCTTTAGTGTTTCATTGGTTCATTTATCCATCACGCACCTGGGCCACAATGTTTTAATTATATTATTTTAGAATTCCTTAATGCCTAGGAAGGCAAGTCTCTCTACAATAATATCACTTTAAAAAATTGTTTAATCTTTTGAAATGTTTTGCAAGTGTTTAAACAAACTTCCACATACAGTCTTTCAAATAATGTTTAAAAAAAAATTGGCCAAGTCCCCTTCCACTGACTTTCCATCAAAACTGCATTACAAAATATGATAGAAGTTTCAAAAGATTGGCAATAAGAGTTTAAGAAAGATGCCATCCTGAATGCTACATTTATTCGGTTGTAAATCTCTTTGGGCAAAATGCCACTTCTGACTTCATGAAGACTGACATTCCTTATTACCTCTAGTCTGAGACTTTCCACAGTTGCTGTTGCTATCATTAATGAGACCTTAAAAGCTCATATTTAAAAAAAAAGTTAATGTCAATTAACCATTTGTTGTGGTAGAATTAAACTACCTCCGTATATTCACCTTGCTTCCAAACACCTTGGTGAACTTTATGATTGGTGTGGATTCTACTTTACTGAGGTCCATTTGACTTTCTAGGCATAGGGTCATGTTTTCTGCATATAATGAATGGTAACTGTGTCTTTTTTTTTTTTTTTTAAGATTTTTGTTAATGTTTATTTATTTTTGAGAGAGAGTGTGAGCAGGGGAGGGGCAGACAGAGAGGGAGACACAGAATCTGAAGCAGGCTCAGGCTCTGAGCCGTCAGCACAGAGCCCGACGCAGGGCTCGAACCCACAAATCGCGAGATCATGACCTGAGCCGAAGTCAGATGCTTAACCAACTGAGCCACCCAGTGGCTCAGACCCCGGTGTCTTTTCTAATACTGCATTGATACTTTTCATACTGCATTAATTAGAATCTTCCCAAATTCGGAGGTGGGAAATGAGGGGAAAAAATGACAAATGCCATTTCCCCCGCCCTGAATTTAAAGACAATACATTTAGTATTTAATGTGACAGTTGCTATTTATGTCTAATACTGTTGTTGGTTTTTTTTTAAGATTTTATTTTTAAGTGGTCTCTTCACCCCACATGGGGCTTGAACTCACAACCTCCAGATCAAGAGTAGCACACTCCACTGACCCAGCCAGCCAGGTGTTCCCCTCCCCCCCCCACCCCCCGCTTTTTTTTTTTTTTTTCCACATTTAGGAGTTTGCCATTTCTTCCTATTTGTTTTTGAGCTTCTGCAAAGAATGCATGCTTAGCTGATGGAGTTACTAATCTACTATCCTTGTATTTCTCGAATAAATCCCATGTGATCACACTCTATTTGCTAAAATAATTTAAAGCATTCTGGAATGCCTAGAATAAATCTCACTTGACCATGAGGTCAAGTCAGTAAGTCTAGTAAGTAAGACTACTTGTAGTTCGGGCACTCTTTCTGTTGCTCCCTGGCACTCTGGGAATCTCTGAGCACGTAACTCCCCAATCATTCTTTGCTGGGCTTTGTGAAGTTTGTCTTCATGTGCTCTCGGCAGAAACCTTAAGAAAAGGCCAGGCAGGTCTTCGAGCTTGTGCTTCTCTGCTGGACCTTCAATTCTCGAACTCTGCATTACAGCGTCTGGTCCTTTCAGTCCCCCAGCCCCAAAACGCCACTCCCCATCCTCCACAACGAAGCAAGGGTTCTTTGTCTTTCTTGGTTTTCTTATCCCCATGCCTATGTCCGAATATCTCCTCCAAGCGTTAAGCCAAGATCACAGGGCTTACATCATCGGCTCCCTTGTCTCAGGGATCGCGGTGCGTGCTGCCGGTCTTCCAATAGCTAAAAACAGTTGTTCCGTAGACTTTGTCCAGTTTTACTGCAGAAGGTTACATCTGGTCATTGTAACTTCTCTGAGGATGCAAGTAGAATTCCCAATGCCTTTTTGAGGACAGATAGTTGATACCTTTTGTCATTTCTGCAGTACTTAATTCTTTGTTCAGTTTTGGTTTTGGCCACCTCGCTCGAAGCAATTTGCGTCATTTTAATTCTCTTACAAAATGATCGAATTCATTTATAGTCTCAGTCTTAAATAATTACTCTCTTCCATTGGTAACATCACCACATGGAGCCAAGAGCAAGAGAGGACTCACAGTGAAATCTGAATTCCCGGTAAACAATAAATAGTAATTTAAGTACGTCCCATATATTTGAGATATTATTGGAAATATCCCTTAGATTGTTATCCTAGATTATCTGCTGTTTTTCGTAAATTCTAATTTGACTGAGTGTACAGTATTTTACCTGGGAAGCCTATCTATTATGCATCTTTATAAAACAAAAAACAACAAAAAAAAAGGTCCGGTTTTTTGATTAAGTCCAGTGTATTTGTTGGTTTCGGTGGTAGGTTTGTTTTTTAATTTTATTTTAATGTTTATTATTTTTTTTTTTTGAGAGAGAGACAGAGACAGAGTGTGAGCAGGGAAGGGTCAGAGAGAGAGGGAGACACAGAATCTGAAGCAGGGCCCAGGCTCTGAGCTGTCAGCGCAGAGCCCAACGCGGGGCTCGAACTCACAAACCAGAGATCATGACCTGAGCTGAAGTTGGACGCTCAATGGACTGAGCCACCCAGGCACCCCAAGGTTTTTTTTTTTTAATATAGCAATTTCTGCCTCACATTTATTAATTTCTTGCTCTCTTGCTTTCACTTGTGGTTTGTTTCTCCTTTTCTAGTTTTCTAAGTGTTCAAGTCATTTGTATTAAAATAAAAAAAACATCTGAAGTCATGAATTTTGCTGAGTGCAGCTCCATTCACATCATGGAGATTTTTCAGTGAAGGGAGCTCATTTGCATTAATTGCTAAAGCATTTGTAATTTCGGTTTTTTATTTCCTCTTGATTCAAGAGTCATTTAGAAAAGTTGTTTTTTTTTTTTTTTTCCAAGTCCTGAGTGGTTTTTTATTATTTTGTTTTACCACTGAAATCTAATATTGTGACTTTTTGGTCAGGATGTGTCCTCCAAGTGTACTAGTTTAAGAAAAAATGTTAGAGCTTTTGCAGGCCAAGTCTTTAATTGAATTCTGCACACACTTTATAAGCAGAAGAGGGTCATATATGTACTCCCTCTTTATTGGGTTCAAATAGAGAAATATAATAAAGCCAGTTAATTGTGTTATTTAAATCCTTCAAATTTTTACTTGTCTTTGGCCCAGTTCACCTTGAACAAGATCCACAATGAACTTTTGCTCAAGACTTGCAAATGCAGCAAGCTTTTCTCTCCATGATTTATGATGCCTTTTGGAAACATGGCTGGGTAGCTATGAAAAGTGTCCTTTTACAGGGATTTATTAGATAATGTATCATTGAAAGCCAATTAGCCCCTTGTTCAGAATATAGTAAAGGCCAAAAACATGAACGAGATTATGTAGACAAGATGCTTTAGACAATTCACCAAAGCCGGGTTTGCCCATCCCTCTACATAAAAAGCAAGATAGTCATTGTTTTAATCAATGGATTGTTTGAGGGGATATGGAGAAAGAAGGCTGTGAATGATTTTTGTAAGGTCTTACGTGAGCTTCCGGAGGGAAAGCCTGGAAAGGCCCAATCGGAATTTTACGCATTGCTAACAAGTTGGTAAAAATAACAACACTCCCCCACCCAAGGTTGGATGCCACTAATGCTAACGAGTCAATTACAAAATGAAAGCGAGAGGGAAGGCCACATTTATATGTAATTAGGAGTTGTTTTCAGTTTTCAGCCCCATCAACCACAGATTTTTGTGAATTAAGTAGACAAGACTTTCAAAATGTGGACTTTTTTTCAGCGTTCTGAGCTTTTCAATGGAGAACACCTATTTTTTGAAATACAGTTGATCCTTGAACAACGCAGGTGTTAGGGCACTGACCCCCTGCATGGTCACAAATCCACATATAACTCCGGACTCCCCCAATACTTAACTGCTAATAACCTACCACTGACTGGACGCTTTACCAATAACATAGTTCATTAACAAATAATTGTTAGTTATATGCATTTGACACTGTATTCTTACTATAAAGTAAGCTGGAGAAAATATTATTAAGAAAATCATAAGGAAGAGAAAATACATTTATAATACTGCATATGGAGGGGTACCTGGGCGGCTCAGTTAAACGGCTGACTTTGGCTCAGGTCATGATCTCGCGGTTCGTGAGTTTGAGCCCCGTATCGGGCTCTCCATTCTCAGTGCAGAGCTGGCTTCAGATGCCCCCCCCCCTTCTTTCTTTCTCTCTCTCAAAAATAAAAAATAAACATTAAAAAAAGTTGTATAATACTGTATATGTATAGTACTGCCCGGTATTTCTTGAAAAAAAAATCAAGAAGTATAAGTAGACGCATGTAGTTCAGACCCATGCTGCTCAAGGCTCAGCTGTGCTGTCTGAACTGGCTGGACCAAGGACTGGTATTATCATCATAAAAACATCACTCTCTGTGATGCAGTGATAGAGCTAGTGTTCTCAACCTTCCTGAGTGTCTTAGGGAGACCAAGCCATCACTAACCTTCATCTACTTGACAATGCGAGGCTTCAGGTGCCCTTCTCTGCATCAAGGTTAGAGCAAAAGCTGAGGAATTAGATCACAAAGGCTCACATTCCGAGTCTGACATTTCATAGATAAATTATGTAATCTCTCTCCAAGGCTCGGTCCCTCCATTTTAAAATGGAGAGGATGATGATAATGCCTTCCTCCAACACAGTACTCATAAAGCATCCATCACAAACCTGACACTCAATAAATAGTACATATTGTTAGATGGTATTTTGTAAGCATGCTATCTTGATTTTGCAAAATCCCTAAGCAGAAATGGTTTTCACATGGCTTCTTTAAAGCATTTCAACATCCTGGTCCTCATGCTTTTTAAGAGTGATACCATCCATGCCTTTTACAATGAGCAACCCCAGTCATTTTTTTTTTTAATTTTTTTAATGTCTATTTATTTTTGAGACAGAGAGAGACAGAGCATGAATGGGAGAGTGTCAGAGAGAGAGAGGGAGACACAGAATCTGAAACAGGCTCCAGGCTCTGAGCTGTCAGCACGGAGCCCGACGCGGGGCTCGAACTCACGGACCGTGAGATCATGACCTGAGCCGAAATCAGACGCTTAACCGACTGAGCCACCCAGGCGCCCCAACCCCAATCAATTTTAAAGATGATCAATGGTGCCATGTTCCAATCACTACACTTGTATACTATTTTAGAAAACTGATGAAAGGGATTCACCCAAACCATTGACCAAGTCAACTCAATGACCTCAAGCATATAGTACAAATGACTCTCCCCAGTAAGGCTGCTCACCAAGGCTTCTCCCTATAACCAATGTCAGAAGGTTAACATTTGGTAATTCACCCTACACTGAAAACTGAAAAAAATCTCTACATTTGGATTGTGGATTCCAAAAGAGTCCAGATCCTGTCCTTTTTTGCATGTTGTATCCAGAAGCTAGAACAATGCCTCACTCACTATCGAAAGTACAGTACGTATTTTTTTTTAACTGAGATATAATTGACATGTAACATTGTATTAGTCTCAGGTGGACAACATAATGATTCAATCTTTGTACTGCAAAATAATCTCCACGGTCAGTCTAGTTAACATCCATTGCCAACACATACTTTCAAACAAATTATTGCATACGATATTGATAGTGAAATTAAAGAAAGCACAATCTTCAATTCTTCAATGTGTATAAAGAAATGAAATTTTAAGATCATCCTGCCAATGTCATACTGAAATTGAAGTCTGATTTTCAAAAATTGTGGTAAGGCTTCAAATGGAAGCAAACGTGCCGTGAGACTGGCGTAATAAAAAGCCAAAAACAGAACGCCAGGGTCTCCGACCCAGCTAGGCTGTTGAGCAAGTCACTTATTTTCTCCAAGCCTCAGTTTCCTGATTTGGAAAGCAGCAGTTGGCTTGCCGATGTCACAGAAAAGTTCAAGCAAGGCAGAGGATTGGAATGAAAAGGCTTTGAAACATAGAAAGTACCGCACGATACAAACGAGTGTTTAGAAATGTAAGGTGTAGAACTGTATTCATCATACCAAGCACATAAAGAATAAGATGAGTCACTAATGGAAAAGCACAAGAAATAGAATCATAGAGCACAACTGTTTTCTTAAAACAAAAAAATCCAAAAAGGGTGTCTAGATAGCTGATGTCCATTGTTTGATATTTGAAAAGAACATCTAATCACATATGTGATACTCAACTACCGGGAAAAGCTATTTTCTTTTGTACAGTTTTTCCTCTTTATTTTTGCCCCAAATTAAACTTATTAATGGTCTCTATTTATAGAACAAAAAATAGCTCTGCTGCTTACATTGTGCCTTTCCTAACTTGTCAACAGAGGCCAGAGAATGGATGAAATGTGCTAATGGAAGAATTTAAGAATCTCAGAAGACACATCTACTAGTCTATGTACAAACAAAAAAGACTGCAGAAGAGAAACAAACAGAGGAGGGGACACACACACACAAACACACACACATGCAACACACAAATTCCTACAAGCATGTCTCTGAAGAGCAACTAGGAAAAAGATTTAGCAAACTTGCACAGGTGTTTAAACGGCCGAGATAGGTAACCAGTGACACAATTGCTACATAAAGATGTCAAGGTAACAATGAAATGCTAGTTGAACCTGCTTTTTCTTTTACCGGGTTGTTTGATGGAAGTCTTTTTTTTTTTTTTTTTTTAAGTTATCTCTACACCCAGCATAGGGCTCAAACTCACAACTCTGAGATCAAGAGTCACATGCTCTACCTACTGAGCCAGCCAGGTGCCCGGATGGAATATTCTTTTTTTTATTTATTTTTAATGTTTATTTATTTTTGACAGAGAGAGAGACAGAGTGTGAGTAGGGGAAGGGCAGAAAGAGGGAGACACAGAATCCGAAGCAGACTCCAGGCTCCGAGCTGTCAGCATAGAACCCGACACAGGGCTTGAACCCATGAACCATGAGATCATGACCTGAGCCAAAGTCGGACACTTAACTGACTGAACCACTCAGGTGCCTCCCGGATGGAATATTCTTCATAGTGATCCGGCTACCTAGACAATCTTTGGTTTTATGGGTAACTACAGGGAAAAGAGACCATGGACAATGTGAGTAAATGTTTAGATAAGCAGCATATACAAACTTTTGATCATGAATGTCTAAATGTTTTGTGCCTTTATATACATGTAGGACCAGACACTAAGAAAACATAGATCCGTGACTCATGCTTTGGGGAATAATGTTTCAGAAGGGAAGAAAACCTATTTTCTTAATTTCAAATAGTCAAAACATTTTATGAATCGTTTCCTTTTGGCCAGCGTCCGTTGCAGTCGAGCAAACTTTTAAAATTCCATTTGTCTTAAAAATCTACATTTTATTTCCTTTCATCGTGTTTCTCAGGATTATCATCTTCTTCACTGTACCCTCTCCATTAGCACACAACCATTTTGTTATCTTCCATTTACAAAAGCACCTTGATCCCACGAACCCTTCCACTATTTGCCTCAGTTCTCTGTCTCCTTTTGTACCAAAACTTGATAAACGATAGTCTGTGCTCCTTCACCTCACCTTCGCCCCTCAAGCCACTCCAGGGAGGTCCTCACTGCCCCGCCGAAACCACCCTGGTGGACATCACCGAGGCTTGCCATCTCGCCAAACGCGTCACTCCATTTTTCTAGGACTTCAATTCAATTTCAAATGGTTCCCACATTTACATCTCAGCCTGACTTCTCACCTAGGCTCTAGCTCATATATTTGTAACTGCCCAGTCGACACTTCCACTTTGATGTCTCATAGGTATCTCCAACCTAACATGTTTAGAAGACAACTCCATAGCCCACCATCCCATGCCAGGCTCCCCCAGTTTTTCCCTTCAGGAACTGAGAGTCCACTCACTCTCTTGATCAGGCTTGGGACCGGAGTCATCCTTGGCTCCTCCCTTCCCTCCACCCTAAGTCCCACCGTCCCTCCACAAGTACTTGGACTCTTTATCTTCATGACGATCCAGAAGCCAGCCCTTCTCCAGCATCCTCACTGCTACCGCCACGTCCAGTCACTGGCATCGCTTGCCTTGCGGGCGTGGCTCGCTGGCCCTTCCTTTGGGAGGGGTCATCCAGTTCACCTGCCACCGACCCTTCTTGACCCAGCAGCCCCAGTCATCTGCTAAAGACAAATATGTCCTGATATTCCCTTCCTCCTCACAGGACTCGAATCTCATGCTGTCACGTGTAGCATGTGCACAATACGGTCCAAATGAATCCAATCTCACTTGGCCAGTTCCCTCAGGACATTGAGATCTGTTGTTCAGATACTACCTCCTCAAGGAGACTTTCGCAGCAAACCTCTCTAAAAAAGTCACTCCACCTGCTCCCTCTCCATCTTCTTTCACAGCAAACGCATTTTCCTTTACAGCCCTTGTCACAAGGGGAGGGACTAAGGGGGCCAATAGCAGTTTGAGTCTGCGGCTGATGGTGTAGCACTTCCTAAGGTGAGCCAAAGTGTTTTCTGCTGTCTTTTCATCATATACCTGTAGGACCGCTATAAAAGAGTAAGTAAGCTCTAGCAAATTTTTCCTATGTCCGTTGTTTGCAGGGACAGAAGCATGGTAGAGAGCTGAGTAGCATAGGCAATAAAATTGACTCCAATAACCCTAAGAGAAATAAGTAAGTGAAAACTAATCCTTCTCAATAGCCATGTGACCCGTAAATATAGGAAAAGACATAACCTTGTTAGCAATTGAGAAATGCAAATAAAATTATAATGAGATGCTTCAGCCCAAATGGCTAGAATTAAAAATAATCACAAGATCAAGGGTTTATCAGCATGGAGAGCAGTCCGAACTCTCATACACTGCTGGTGGCTGTGTAAATTGGTATCATTGATATGGAAAAATGCTTGGCAGTATCTATTACAATTAAAATTGGTTTAAAAAAATACCCCAGTTCCAACAATTCTATGCCAGTTATATAACCAAGAGAAATGCAGCTATGTGTAGATGAAAAGATGGGCACAGGAAGTGTTGGCAGTCACAATATTTGCAGCTATGAAAAACTAGAAACAACCTAAATGGCCATCAACCGTAGAAGAGGTGAATAAACAATAGTATATTCACACCATGTCATAACGCTATTCACCTGTGTAACCAAATTAATTATCATTCTTTCCGAAATCTAGGAGGTCGCTCAAAATAATACACAGTACATGGCTCCGTTTTTATAAAAATTTTCAAACAGGTAAAATTAATTCATGCTGTTGGCAATCAGGAAAGTAACAGGAAAGGGGCCGCCTGGGCTTTGAGGAACATTCTCCTTCTTGACTTCATCTGCAGTTACACAGATGTGTCCACATACTGATAATCCCATTCCAAAAGAAATTGTGATCTATTCATATAATACAATACCATCAACAAGCATAAATGAATGAACTGCTGCTATATGCCAAATCTGGGTGAATCTCAAACATTTTTTTTTAGATGAGTGTGATTTGAAAAAAATTTCTTTTTACTGTTTATTTATTTTTGAGAGAGAAAGAAAGAGAGAGTGCAAGCAAGGAAGGGGCAGAGAGAGAGGCAGACACAGAATCTGAAGCAGGCTCCGGGCTCCGAGCTGTCAGCACAGAGCCAGATGCGGAGCTTGAACTCACAGACCGCAAGATCACAACGTGAGCTTAACCGACTGAGCCACCCAGGCGCCCCTCAAACATAATTTTAGGCAAAACAAGCGGACGAGACACAGGGCAGACCATGTGATTCCAGTTCTACAAAATGTGAAAAGCAGGCAACATGAATTAATGGTTTTGAAAATCAGGAGAGGGAGAGGAAACCAAGGAAGGGCTTTTGATGTTTTGATTTCGAAGCACCTAATTCCATGGGTTTTTCTTGACCCCAATTTTTCCTCTTCTCGGGAACTAAAACTTGCCAGCTCGCTGGATGGCCCGAGGATCTCCGTGCATGTAAAACAAACAAAAGAGTTGGAGAGGGAAAAGCCTGAACCCTGGCCCAGGGCAGAATGGTTCATTCCTGGAATACTCATTTGCATTCAGCCTGAGGGACGGGAGATTAGCATTTCCGAGAGAAAACAATCTGGCCCTCCCAGTCCTGTCCCCTCCTGGAACCCTCTGAATCACTCCCTTCCCTTGCTGCCACCCTAGTTCTACACCAGAGAGAGCCATACTGTGGAGATGGGGCAAGTGACTTTAGAATTACAGGTAGTTTGTAAAGAGGGCTCTGCTGTATTTGGGGCTGAAAAGCACTTTGGAAATACATGTGATTATTGTTGCATTAGAAGTAAACCTAGGATAAGAAAAATCCATTAGCAAGTGTTTCTGCCGAATGCTTTCTCAGGTGGCCATTCAGAGATACATTTGAAGACACAAAATGCACCAGGATTCAATTATATCTTCCTGATAAGAAATACTTTTAAGTGTCCAACAAGAGCTAATCATGGAAAGCCATCAGAGCCGCAATTTCTAATGGGAGTGAAAAGCAAATCCCTCCTTTAAGGGTAACAGCCTAAAGATTTGCTTAAATAATACCATTTTAGAGACTTCCAAAACAACTCGCCTGTATTTACCCAAGCAAAAGGTCATAATAACAACTTGATCTCACAGTCTGTCACCAGCCTAGCAGATTTGAAAAACCTGGGATTTTCTATTCCTTTCTTAAATCTGAAACATTAGGTCAAAGCCTATTATTTCAAGTTAGGTTTGAAATGAGAGCAGAAATTGATGTGCATATTTTAACACTAACAAGATGTCTTATGTTGTTAAAGATCCTTTAGAATTTATAAGTAATGCTTAGGGTCAGACTGTGCCTATGGGTGAACATTACTTTTCAGCCAAAAAAGCAAGTGATCTCTGTAAACCACTTAAGCCCCTGAGTATAGAATAGAGACCCAGTGAATGTTAGTTATCTTCTCTTTTCCCTTGTTCTCTCAAATTTCTTTTTAAGTTTATTTATTTATTTTGAGAGAGAGAGAGAGAGAACAAGTGGGGAAGGGGCAGAGAGAGAAAGGGAGAGAAAGCATCCTAAGCAGGCTCTGCATCACCAGTGCAGAGCCTGACACGGTGCTCGAACTCATGAACCTCAAGATCATGACCTAAGCCAAAGTCAGACGCTCAACCAACTGAGCCACTCAGTTCCCCCTCAGATTTCTTGAATCCCGTCTGAAAAAGAAAAATAATAACAAGACGCCTAACTATCTTTCAGTTGGTGTCTAGGAAATGTGGTCATTGTGGAAACCACTATCCATTAAATATTCTCTAATTTGACCAACTATGGGATAGATCGTATCATTATCCTCATATAACATATGAGGTTAAGAAAACTGTCCACAATTTAGATGGCAAGTTTTAAAAAAAGGAGGACTGTCTCCTCTCCCACATTGGTCACAAGGGAATGACCACAGATTTCTTTTGACCCCCTGTGACGAATCTTTGGGACTGAAGATTTGCTGGTTCCAAACTGGGCACCCTGTATGTGTTTTACTGACATCCTGAAGAAGTCAACTTGCTAAAGAAGATTGGTTAGCTCTTTTTCTGTTTCCAGAATTCATCTTTCATGATTCCGTGTTTGTGGTAGGTGACTAGACACACAGAGGTAAGGTCTGGAA
The DNA here is from genome assembly GCF_018350195.1 of Panthera tigris. Classification (NCBI taxonomy): domain Eukaryota; kingdom Metazoa; phylum Chordata; class Mammalia; order Carnivora; family Felidae; genus Panthera; species Panthera tigris. Next base: position 94,894,211 of record NC_056660.1, on the reverse strand, counting down.
AATTCCTTTTGGTTTTCAGAACAAATTGCTTATTTTACTTTCTTCAGGGCAAACGTGTAGGTGTGACTTATGTCAACCCTCATACGGAGCCCTGCAAACACGCGCCATATGCCGCCAGGTTAGCAGAGCGCTCAGGGTGCTGTCGAAGCCAAATGGAATGTTATCGAGAAGTCCTTCAGAGTTCAGTACGTCTCACCTTTGAAAATGAGTTCAAATCCCCTTATTGGTGAATACCTTGATATGATTCCCGATTGCTCTCCCACACAGTGATTCCATGGTGTTTCATTAATTACTTCCAACTATCTATTAAATCTTCTGAGAGAGCAAGGTGATTTTATTTGGGGGATCATTTTTCATAATGAAAGAAAACGTCAGTCTCCAAAATAGGTCCCATTCATTCATTTTTTTTAACTTTTTTAGACGTTTATTTATTTTCAAGAGAGAGACAGAGCATGAGCGGGGGAGGGGCGGACAGAGAGGGAGACACAGAATATGAATATTATTACACTTTATTGTAATAATTTCAGGAATAGAATTTAGTGATTCGTCACTTACATATAACACCCACTGCTCATCCTGACAAGTGTGCATCTGTTTACATTCTAATCATCCTTCAAGGTCGAATTAGATTGTGGGTCTGTAGCCATCACTGAGCTCCATGTGCCTATTGCTTTCTTGATTACATACACCTTGCCTCTCCTCTCTTGGTTCCTTTGAGAGCCTTAGTGTCCTACGTATAATGGCACTCAAAACATTCTGCTGATGATATGTCATTTGTGGCCTGTAGTCCACAGTTCAGTACTGAGTCATGTGTTGTTTTACACCGTTCACCTCTAAGCCATAAGCATTAGTCTGGCATATTTAACTGAATTACATGATCCCTAAGGGCAGAAATTAAGTGGTATATTTCTTTCTTATCAAACATAAAACTAAGAACATAGTCGTGATGAATGAACACAATCTTAGAATTGCTCAACAAGTCACAAGCACACACACATGTACACACACACAACACTGTGAAACCTAAATGAGATGATTTAGGCAAAGTTTCTTAAATAGCATGCTCTTGGCACAATTAGGCACTTACCAAGTATACACATGTACTTGATTTCTATTTCACCAAAGACTGCCATCTTCATTCAAAACAAGTAGCAAAGCAACAAAAAGGCAAAGACAATTCACATTCAGTGTTTGGGAGAGTGTGGGGCAGGGCACTTTCATAAACAACGAAAAGTGAAGAAAATCAACATAACCTTTTTGGAGGAAAATTTGGCAGTCTGAAGAGATACTACGAATAATCATCTGTTTCTGAGATCTTTTAATTTTTAGACTCAAAATTTTTCCCATTGTAAATAGATCCATGTTACTTTTTCGCATTTATACTATATTACAGTTGAGAACATAATGAGGGTAATGATCACTGAGAAATTATCTCAAAAAAAAGCCCAAATAAAGCAAACGTCTTACATTGTAAGTAACCCTTTGGACAACACAGAAATGGAGGACAGTTGCTATACTTTGGTTCCAGAGTGTTTTTTTTAAGTTTTTATTTATTTACTTATTTTGAGAGAGTGAGAGTGTTGGGTGAGGGCAGAGAGAGAAGAGAGAGAATCCCAAGCAGGCTCTGCACCGTCAGCACGGAGCCCAGTGCAAGGGCTTGAACTCACGAACCATGAGACCATGACCTGAGCCGAAATCAAAAGTCAGAGGCTTAACTGACTGAGCACCCCAGGTGCCCCTCTCATTAAAAATTTTGAGGGGCACCTGTGTGGCTCAGTTAGTTATGTGTCCAACTTCGGCTCAGGTCATGATCTCACGTTGTGGGTTCGAGCCCTGCATTGAACTCTGTGCTGACAGCTCAGAGCTTGGAGCCTGCTTCAGATTCTGGGTCTCCCTCTCTCTCTACCCCTCCCCCACTCATGCTCTGCTCTCTCTCTCAAAAATAAATAAACATTAAAAAAAATTGAGACACTGCTGCAGCGGGTGAGAGCATAGAGCCTGGGGCCCAGGCTACTTACATTCAAATCCCAATTCTACCACTTATCAGCTGTATGATGGTGGACAGATGACTGAACCATCTCTCTGTGTCAGTTTCCTTATCTATAAAATGGGAATAATAGTAATACCAATTTAGGACTATAGTGAGGATTAAATGTGTTCGTAGATCTCACACTGACAGCAGTGGTAGGAAGAGCTTCGAAAGGGTTCATTTTATTATTGGTATCACTACTTACTAAGTACCTATTATGTGCTAGGGGCTGAGGATATGGTAGTGAGAACTTCACAAGACATATTCTAATGGAAGAAATTATATAGGTTGTAACAATCACAGTAGGGGACTTTAACACCCAATTACATCAAGAGAGATCATCCAGACAGAAATTCAACAAGGGAATAGTAGCTTTGAAAAACACATTAGATTGTTGCCTGGGTGGCTCAGTTGTTTAAGCGTGGCTGACTTTGGCTCAGGTCATGATCTCATGGTTTGGTTCATGAGTTCGAGCCCAAATCCCATGTTGGGCTCTGTGATGACAGCTCAGAGCCTGAAGCCTGCTTTGGATTCTTTTCTCCCTCTCTCTCTGCCCCTTCCCTCCTCTCTCTCTCTCTCTCTCTTTCTCTCTCCCAAAAATAAATAAATAAACATTAAAAAAAAATTAGGGCGCCTGGGTGGCTCAATGAGTTGAGCAGCCAGCTCTTGATTTCGGCTCAGGTCGTGATCTCACAGTTTGTGGGTTCGAGCCCCACGTCTGCTTCTGCACTGACAGTGTAGAGCCTGCTTGGCATAGTCTCTCTCCCTCTCTCTCTGCTCCTCCCTTGCTTGTGTGTGTTCTCTCTCAAAAAAATAAATAACCATTAAAAAAAAATTTATAAAGGAAAGAAAGACACATGAGGCCAGACGAATCTAACAGATATATATAGAACATTTCATCTAAAACCAACAGAATACATATTCTTTTCCAGTGCACAGGCAACATTCTCTAGGATAGATCACATGTGAGGCCACAAAACAAGTCTCAATAAATTTAAGAAGACTGAAATCATATATCTTTTCTGACCACAACACTGTGAAACTAGAAATCAATTACAAGAAAAAATCTAGAAAGAATCTAACTATATGGAGACTAGACAACATGCAACTAGACAACAATGAGTGGGTTAACGAAGAAAATCACAAGTAAAAAAGCACAACAATCCAAAATCCTTGGGAGGCAGCAGAAGCACTTCTAAGAGGGAAATAGAGACCAACCTCAAGAAAAAGAAACATCTCAAACCACCTAAACTTACAACTAAATGCACTAGGAAAAGAAGGACAAAGTCCAAGTCTAGTAGAAGGAAGGAAATAATAAGATGACAGCAGAAATAAATAAAACAGAGATGAAAAAAATTGAAGCAAAAAAAGTCATTTGGTAGGTATTGACTAAATCGACGCACCTACTCTTAAAATTATGGTAAACATCCTAATGGAAGAATCATAGTTGAGAATAAAAAGGATACCAAATATACTCTAGGGGTTGGCAGTCATGTAGGATAATCCAAGAATCAATGGGAAGAAGAATATTCTAGGCAAAGCACATTCGATAAACCGAAGAAAACCAAGATGGCTCACGACCAGAGAGTGATGAGGGAGAAGGGCACAAGATGAAATTGCAGAGGTTGGCAGGATGGATAGATCAGAGGCATACGGACCAGACCATCTTAGAGATCTGGGATATTGTCCAAGTTCAGCCGAAAGCTAATAAAGAGTTTTAGGCAGGAAGTGACATGATCAAATTTATATCATCCTGGTTGAAAAATTATGTAGAAGATCTTGAGTTCCTACACAGCACAAAGACGATATACAATAAAATCTCCACACTTGGAAAAATTCAGCCACACGTTCTTTTTTTAATATGCAATTAAAACACTGTAAATTATATAAATCTATTATGTATTATACATTATACATTTATACGTACACATGACTGTGAAGATGTGTATTATGCATGGTGAAAGTTATTACGGGTCCGGTTTCACCTTGCAGCAGGGTGGGAGGGGTCCCTATATTTCCAATAAGCAATTCTTGGAGACCAGTAAGATGTCCAAGAATTCAACTCAATTCTGACACTTACTACCCAGAGATAGCATCAGATCCCACAGGTTAAGGACTCAATCCTGAAAGATTCCCTCCACCCCAGTTCAGCCATAAAATGAATGATGTAGACCTTCATAGACCAAAATGGAATAGTTAAGGGGGAAAACAAGCCATTTCTAGGAACATATAATTAGTAATAGTAAGATTTTTGTGAAAATATAAATATGAATAAATAAAAGTGTCAATGTTTGTTTATCCAGATCTCAAGGTATACACATCAAACCATCAATATCGATTACTCTTTGAATAGTAGGGTCAAAGAAATGGTGAGCCTTTACTTTTTACTTTGGGTGCTTCTAATTATTTGAATTCTTTATAATGAATATCTGTCAATTTGCAATCAAAAGCAAGCAATGAAGAAGGGGCACCTGGGTGGCTCAGTGGATGGAGCTTGACTCTTGATTTCTCTTGGATCATGATCCCTGGGTCGCGGGATGGAGCTCAGCACTAGCACTGAGTGTAGAGCCTGCTTAGGATTCCCTCTCCCTCCCTCTCTCTCTCTTTCTCTCCCTCCCTCCCTCTCTCTTAAAAAAAAAAAAGAAAAAAAAAAAAAAAGGAAAGGCAAGGAAGAAAGATACAAAAATAAAATCACATCCAAGCTTTGCTTTCTGTTTAGCACAAGTAATTTATAGCATAATAATAAAGTCACAAGTAGTGAGTGAAGGGAAAAGATTGATCTATGCTATTTATAACTTTTTAAGAGTGGCATATAATTAAGGTATTTCCTGTTAATTACTGACAGGCAGAATTAAGGAATCTCTGTCACCCATTATTGATCAGGTAATACAACCTGATGTCAGACTAATACATGATCTGTAGAGGACTGGGCTTTCTTCTATGCCGGCTTCCTCTTCTTTCTCTTAATCTGCCTGCCTGCTTCAATTTGTCTTTTTGAGAACAAATGGGCATGGAAAGACTTCGATCAGAGTAGATGTAGAAATTGCCAGCTCTACTAATCAGTATTCCTAAGTCATGTAGCCTGTGCCTCTCCACAGGTGTCTGAAAAAAATCATGAACCTTCTTTATCAGCTTATAATGAGAGGGACAAGTTAGTTGTATCATACTATTAAGATGTACTCAACAGAAACATGAGAGGGTAAAGTCATCTAATTCAGTATGATTCACTTCTCTGACTCAGCTGAATGACAGGTCCCAAAATACCAGGCTTGCCTTTCAATAGTTTCAGGATAGCTGCCAGGAAATTGTACCAACAAATTATTTTTTTATATTATCTCAATGAGTGCCACCATATTGTGGACCAGCCGTATTAAAGACAGGTTGTTCTCCAGAACACTAATTTCAAGTGCATTTAATAGATGTCAGGTACTTTTAAAAGGTGGGGGTGGGTTATTGATTAAGTAAACTTCGAAAATGTTGAGTAGGGGCATCTGGGTAGCTCAGTCGGTTAAGCATCGACTCTTGATTTTTGCTCAGGTCTTGATCTCAGGGTTCGGTTCTTGGGATGGAGTCCCTACTTGGGATTCTCTCTCCATCTCTCTCTGCTCCTTCCCCGCTCGCTCTGTCTCTCCAAATAAATAAATACACATTTTTTTTTTTTAATGCTGAGTAAAATGAAGTTAGGGGAGTTTTTTTATTAGACTTTTTGGAGCCATTAATGTGCTCATATGAATTATGCATCTTCAAGACATTGCTAGAATAAACAGTATCTTCAAATACTGAATTTATTTTTCTAGGAAATCCTTTCATTGGTGATATCAAAGGCATGTGAAAGATAATATTAGGGGTTTATTGCTCTTTTGGAACCTCATGGTCGATCCTAAATTTGGTGCTTTAGGCTATAAAACAAGTTTCGGTTGCTTCCTTGCTTTAATCATTTAAAAGAGTTGTAGGACCTTCAGGGGTGCTGGGGTGGCTCGGTCGGTTAAGGGTCCAACTTCCCCTCAAGTCATGATCTCGTGGCTCATGGGTTCGAGCCCCGTATCGGGCTGTCTGCTGTCAGCACAGAGCCTGCTACAGATCCTTTGTCCACCGACGCTCCCACCCCCGTCTGCCCCTCCCCTGCTCATGTGCATGCGTTTTAAAAAAAAGTAGTATGACCCTGTAAGATAAAATTTGCCATTTTGTCACTCCCTCTAGAGAATATTTTTGTCTTCATCCTATTAAAAAGCTGCAGAAGACGTTGAAGCCTAACTAGAGAAAACCAAGATATACTGAGTTGTTCATTCATTCCCTCCCACTTTCTGCCTTCCAGTTTAGCCATGTTCTGATGAGAAACACACACAAATAAAGCTTGGCCTTGGCTATAGTGAACTTGGGGTGGCAGATGTGAATGTACAAAAATAGACTTGAACCCTCAAGTTGAACGTGGTTAGTATTCTTGAACCCTCAGTTCATTACTAGTACATTTCCTAGCTACGACTTTACCACTCACTAGTATCTGGACAATTCATGTTGACTCCGCAGTAAAAATACAAGAAAAGCATTCTGGAAAGCATGTGCCCACATTGCAAAGTCTTAAAAACGTTTCTTTTACCACATTTGATCCTACTTAGAGGAAGTGATCACCAAAATATGTGTAGGAATAACCATAGACACTTTATTCATAATAACCACACACACAAAAATGGTACACTTATACAACAGAACCTTATTTGGAACTTTAAATTGATTCTTTGGAAAAATATTTACTAATGTGGGAAAATACATATGTCTATACATACGCATTTTTATTTTTTTAAGTTTATTTACTTATTTTGAGAGAGAGAGAGCATGAGCAGGGGAGGGCAGAGAGAGAAGGAGAGAGAGAATCCCAAGCAGGCTCTGTGCTGTCAGCACAGAGCCAGACACAGGGCTCAATCCCATGAACCATGAGATCATGACCAGAGCTGAAATCAAGAGTGGGACACCCAACTGAGCCACCCAGGTGCCCCTATATAAGCATTTTTTAAAAAGCAGATATACCTGGTGTGCCTGGGTGTCTCAGTTGGTTAAGCATCTGACTTTGGCTCAGGTCATGATCTCATGGTTTCGTGGGTTCGAGCCCCGCATCAGCCTCTGTGCAGACAGCTCAGAGCCTGGAGCCTGCCTCAGATTCTGTGTCTCCCTTTCTCTCTCTGCTCCTCCCTCCTTATGCTCTGTCTGTTTCTCTGTCTCTCAATAAAAAAAGAAAAAAAAAAAAAGCAGATCTACCTAAATACTTTGGTACATATATACTGGTATAAACTGTATTTGCATAGATTATATGGAAGGATACATAAATTGAAAACGGTAGGTACATCTGGAATGGAGAACTGGGAGACTGAGGGATAGGGGAAGGAGAGAGGCTTTTTAACTCTACGCTCTTTTGCACTGTCATAATCCTTTACCCTAATAAATTAAAACAGGAATAAGAATGGAAGGAAGGAAGGAAGGAAGGAAGGAAGGAAGGAAGGAAGGAAGGAAAGGAAGGAAGGAAGGAAAGAAGGAAGGAAAGAAGGAAGGAAAGAAGGAAGGAAAGAAGGAAGGAAGGGTGGGAGGGACTGACCCTATGATTAAATAAATTAGCAAACAAAATGCCTCTTCAATCCTGTATGTAGCCCCAAGTAACCAACTCATGATATTGATAATTCAAGCACATCAAGTTTGAGAATTGTTATTCAAATTCTCTACAGTGTATTTCAAATTTTGTTCATTTGATGTCTCAGTTTCTAAAACAATGTTAATGTACATTTTCTCCTATTTTTAGAGATTTCTGCCTTAGGTAGAAACGATGTGTGCTCTTAAAAACTCGTGACAGTTCAACCTTTCATCAGCATGATATAGATTGCTTTTCCCTTTAAGTAACTTTAGCCTTGGAATTGATTTTCCACTATTAATATTTGGCTTTTGTTATCATTATTATCATCATTAGCATTTGCTTAGATTATCTTTACTCATCCATATAGTTTCGTCTCTCTCGGGTCATTTCATGTTCTGTGTCTCATAAAGAACATACGGATGGATATTAATTTGTCTAAACTGTAGTTCTTTATGTTTTTTTTAACAGGATTCTTTAAACCATTTACATTTATTTCTTATACTTTCTATTTGTCCCATTCATTGTTTTGGTGTATATTATATTTGTTGTGCTTTATGATTTATTCTTTGGTAAATGTATCAGATTGATGGTATCTGTTTTATGCATTGTTTTATTCCAGGCTTTTGCTTTAATTTGCTTGTATGTTATTCTCCCGCTTCTGTTTCTCGGTAGTTTTACCCAAGTGTCTAACACACATATTTAAACTTACGTTACATTCACAGAAGGCTTACGTTTATCTGTGGAAGCCTGGCTTTATCAGTACTTATAACCTCCTGTCCTCTTCCCTTCCCCCTAAATTTCCACACTGTGACATTATGGGAATTTAGTTCTAAATTTTATTATATTATAAATAATTGATGCTCAATTAAATAATTAATGCTCGATTATAAATTATGCTTATTTTTCTGCTCCATACTGCATCCTTATCTTCCTTCTGAGTTGGTTTTTAATATTGCTGAAGTCTATTGTCTATGAATCATTTCGTGTAAGGTTCACAAATGGTATATTTTTCAGTGTTTGTTGCTTAAAACATCCCATTTTACCTTCACGCTCGAATGACAGGTGGATGGAGTATACAAAGCTGTTTTCTCACAGCTCTCTGAAACTACCAATTATACACATTCTAAAATCTCCCTTTGGTTACTCTATTAATTATGTCCCTTCAGATATTTCTTTTTTTGAAAAACATGATGTCTGCCTTTCATGATGACTGCTCTCCTGTAACGTCTCATGGCTTTTGGTTGCAAGGTCATTTTATGAGCCTTTTCCTTTCAGCCCTGTCTGTGCTTAGCCTCCTAGCAAGGACCAGAGTGGGCACAGGGGCTCATCTTGCCCTGTGGGCTTCACCAGCCACCACAGACATTCCCCTTCTCCCAGCTTTGCAACTGCTGCCCAGAACGGGGAAGGAGGAAGCTCCCCTCCAGAACCCTTTCCCAGTAGCTCCCAGCCAGGTCCCTCTGGCCCTTCCGTGTTGCCTCCCAGCTCCCAGCTCCCCTGGGACCATCACCCTCCTGCTCCTGTTTTGGGCTGTGGATTCATCCTTCAATCTAATCTCGTCTAAACTCCCAACTTTCAGGGCACCTGGGTGGCTCAGGGTTAAGGGTCCACCTGTTGCTTTCAGCTCAGGTCAGGATCTCATGGTTCATGGAATCAAGCTCCACATCAGGCTCCAGGCTGAGGGCATGAGCCTGCTTGGGACTCTTTCCCTCTCACCGCCCCTCCCCCACTTGCACTCTCTGTCTCTCTCCATCTCTCTCAAAATAGGTAAGTAAACATTTTAAAAAACCTAAACTCCCAACTTTCAGAGTCTCCTCATTATTTCTGGTCCACTAACTCTATGCCCCCTCTTTCCATGTATTTAAGATTTGTGTCTATTAATTCTAAGGACTTGGGGATCGAGGCGGTTGTGGGTAGAGAGAATATGAGTCTGCTCGATCCAGCCCTTTGGTCTATCTAATGTCCAACCTTACTAACATCTTAAGTCACACACACACACACACACACACACACACACACACACACACACACAGTCTCTCTCTCTCTTTCCCTCTCCCTCTCCCTCTCTCTCCATATTTTTATGCTAAGTCTAAATAATTAGGTCTGCAGTGCTTACTCTCACAAAGAGCAAACCAACCGCATTTCAGTGACGTGCTTGGATTGCACAACCTTCCCTTACAATCTTTCTACCCAAGAAATAGTTCCCCGAATTTATTTTGATCTCCCTTTCAGAATGGAGATTTAGAGTCCCAGATAAGGAACGGCTGCTTCTTGGTTTGGTGACCCTTGCTAGTTTTGTACACTTTGCTGCCTCTTTCCCCGTCTCCCTCAGCCCACCTTACCAAGCCCTCAACATCTGCACAGGACTATCCTGGGATGTGGGGTTCAGCATGTTGCAAGACCCCTTTCTTTTCTCGGAATCTAAACGTTGGAATTTGCATTTAGATGAAGACGCACATCCCCTGGGGTCAGAGGCCACAAATACACTCCCAGGACCCGCATCTATAAAATGGGGACAATAATGGTACTGAATTCTGAGACCTGTGACTCTAGTTTTGGAAGGGCGTGAATGCCTCTCGGCGCTTTTCTGACTTTCCACAATGACATTCTTGCTGCGGGCATCTCCGCAGAGCAGACCACACAAAGGGGGTGCAGATGAGAAGCCACTGTCAGACTCTTGGGCCGGTGCCCAGGCGCCCTCAAGACGCGTGTGACTCTTCATCCTTCAGATCTCTTAGGAGAGTTCAGAAGAACTCCCTGTAGCTCAGGAAGCTCGTCAACCCTCATCTGTTGGGGGACGGACCAACAGGCCACGAGAATGACACTGCTGTGCCTCACACACTCTTCCAGGCCCAACTCAGAGAGCCTGGCCCGAGGCTCAGACAGCCTGTTTCCGCCTGGGTCACGTGCACACTTGGCCGCTGCCGTTTCAGGCTCTGCCGTTGGCAAACGGCCGTGGGCGCCCAGGAGCCCGGCTTAGCCTCCCGATGAGAACATCTCCGAATCGGTCCTGGGGGTCCGGGCCGACCTGGATTGCCCACCAAGGCACCCTCCCAGCCAGGCTCTGCCAACAGGTCTCTTTTCATCCCCTTATCTTAATTTAGCCAGCGTCCGTGCTTTGTGGATTACCAGCGTAAGCGCTTGAGGAGGATGGGGAAGGACAAGGAGAAAAGCAGCTAAAAATGGTGCTGCTCCTGGGTTATAGAAAAGAATAGAACTGCTTACGACGCGGCGGGTGGAAGTGGATAGAACGAAAGATTCTTTCTGTTCCGCCTCCTTTTCATATTGACCAGATGGCTAAGAGTGTGAGCAAATATTTCCTTGGCCTTCCCCCTTCCCTCTCCCGTTGTTACTCTGGCCCCACAACCTCATCCGAGGACGCATTTGTTTGCGTTCCTCATTGACCCGACACGTCTATTTACCAAATCCTAGAAATCGATCGTCTGCTTTGAAGACGTGAGCCCTTGCCTCGCTTTCCTGTATACGCACACACACAGGGCTCTGTCATTTCTTTGACGGTCAGCAGACACGCAAAATCCTACCGAAACCGGGTCGGACGCTAAAAGCAGCTATAAAGACAACGCTTTTCATCGGAACATGCCAGGACCACGCCAAGACAGGTGGGTGCCCTAGAGACCAATAATTTGCTTTCTCGGCCAATGGATATTCATTAAGATCTTGATAAAAGAACACCAGATGGATAAATGAAGAGGGTAATCCAATCCCTAAGGCAGCCCACCTCCTCTCGGAGAACGGAGAGAGGCCCCAAGCAATCCACCTCTCCCTCAAACTTGCACTCCCACCTCTGCAGAACAAAAGCCCTGTGATTAACCACATCCACCCCTCTTTAAAGGCAATTTAGCAACCTTAGGACCGAGCAAGGCCTTTCGGTTCCTTACACCCCTCCAGGCAGAGCACTGTGCCAAATTATTCCAACAACTCCACCAAAACCATTCTCCCCCAGAAAGGAATTCTGGTCAATATACATTTCCCCACTTCACTACGGTTCCAGGGATGCTTTTGTGCTGTTTCTATATCAGCGCCCCAGACAGCTCCCCAGCCCAGCGAGCACAGAATGGGAACCAGGTGGGAAGAAGGAGCAGGGGTTCAGAGGGCAGCTGTGCTCTTAGCTTCAGCACAGGCTTTTGGGAAGGGGGTGGGGCAGGCCCGAGGCCAGAAGGACCCGCCATCCTGTGAGCACGAGGCCATTTTCTAGACGCAAAACCAAAAACTTTTCAGAGTCCACAGGATGGGAAGTCATGGTGAAGTGCCAGCCTTGATCGTATGGAATATCATTCACAGAATGCACAGGGGGACTTCGTTTCCAGTGATCTCTCTGTTTTCCTCCCTTTGCAATCTCCTTAACAGACCACTTCCATAGCACTGATGTCCAGCAGAAACTAACGACAGCCATAGAGTATAATTATTAAGTTTTCTAATAGCACGTTTTCTTTTCTTTTTTTTTTAAACTTTTAAAAACATTTTATGTATTTTTGAGACAGAGAGACAGAACATGAGCGGGGGAGGGGCAGAGAGGGAGGGAGACAGAATCTGAAGCAGGCTCCAAGCTCCGAGCTGTCAACATAGAACCCAATGCGGGGTTCAAACCCATGAACCATGAGATCACAATCTGAGCCGAAGTCGGATGCTTAACCAACAGAGCCACCCAGGCACCCCAACCTTTTCTTCTTTTTATATTTATTTATTTTGAGAGAGAGAGACAGAGAGCAGGAGCAGGGGAGAGGCAGAGAGAGAGGGAGAGACAGGATCCCAAGCAGGCTTTGCGCTGAGACAGGGTTCGATCTCCCGAATGGTACGAGCATGACCTGAGCTGAAACCAAGAGTCAGACGCTTCACCGACTAAGCCATCAGGCACCCCTCTGATAGCCACATTAAAAAAAAAAAAAAAAAAAAAAAAAAAAAAAAAAAAACCAGGTGCAATTAAATTTAATATCCCCTTTAGCCCAATATACCCCAAATAGCATCATTCCAACATATAGAAATATTAATGTATTAATTGTTTTAATATTACATATTGGGCAATGCAGTTATAAAGGCTCTTAGCCTCATGAGGCGATTAGTTCTTGTTCCCAGAGAAATTTCAGTATGAAGAGACAGTTTAAAGAGTCTCTGTCTGAGAGGTAGAGTTATCTGAAGGTCCCATCCAGAAAAAAAAAAAAAAGAAGAAAAGAAAGAAAGAAAGAAAGAAAGAAAGAAAGAAAGAAAAGAAAAGAAAGAAAAATCAAACAAGCAAAGAGGAACTATAAGTGATTAGAGGTCAAGGATCCAAACTTAGCCATAGATCCTCAACTCTGCCCCTGCCTATTTAGGGAAAGAGAAGGTGGAAACAGAACTCCAACATAGGGGAAACAGATTCCCTGTAGACAGAGACCCGGACACTGGCTTTGCCCTGTTCTGGGTCTCAAGGTATTGAAAGAAGGACACATTCAGCATTTAGTAAGGGCGGGCACAGTTCCTGACTGCTATATGGCTGGTGTGTAGGGCCCAGAATGACCAGAGCCCCTTCTGGCCACATCAGCTCTGAGTACAATTCTGTGGGTTATGGAGCAGAGGGGGAGGAGGAAAGCAAGAACAGCAGAGGTCTGCCAGCACCAGAGAGTCCTTTATAACCCAAGCTCCTCCTCCTCGGGCAGCAGTGTGGTCCCATAATATATTCCCTCTTCCCCGTCGGGATTTCCTGGTCAAGGTCCTGTTCTCAGTACCAGGTGCTAAAAAGATGGGGTGAATTAGGACATCAATGGAGGGAAACATAAAGTCTCTGAAGTGCTAAGAGCGTACATAGCCCAATCTCCCATTTTTACCCTCTGTGCTCCTTTCTAGGAGTCCTAACAGGATCTTTTACTCTCTGCTTGTCCATTTGTTCAAGCAAGCTCTCTGGTTGACCAGGTGTTAGAAAGATCTCCCCTATGTGGAGCCAAAGCAAACTTTAGTCGTAAGTTCCAGCTCACCCTGGGCATTGGTCTTGCCCCTGGGACATGCGTAATATCCCTTCTACAGACCACTCTTTAGGTGCACGAAGGCGGCCATCGCATCTCCCCTTTGCATTTTGTGAGTGTGTGCCAAACGAACACCTTGGGATTCCTTAGTTCCTTTCTCATTCATCAAGGTTGCCAGGCCCTTCCTGGCTCCGGAATCTGCTGCATTTTTTGAATGTCCTCTTAAACTGCAATGCACGGCGTGGAATACGCTCCTCCCTCTCTGCGCTGAGCAGCGTCCAGCACAGTGGGGCTATTGTCTGGGACACAGCTTGGCAGCGCGGCCGCACGTCCGCCTTACCATCCTCCTGGCCGATCAACGTTCCCCCTTCTTCTCCCACCGGAGATGCTCTGTTCTCCCTTCCACAGCGACGCTCCTACCTCCTCCGCACCACCCCAGCCCTGCCTCTGCCCAGGGCCTCGTCATCGCTCACCAAGATTCCTGAGATGGGTTCCAATGGCTTTACCAATCCCAGCCTCTCCTGTCTGCAATCCAACTCTCACCCTGTTTCGAGAAGGTTCTTTCTGATCCACAAAGGCGTTTGCGTCACACCCTTGTACAGAAACAACCACAGCTCCCTATGGCCTTCAGAGTAAGTCTTAACCTCAGGGTATAACATTCATACTTCCAGTTATCTGGCTTTAAGCTATCTTCTTGACCTCATGGTCCACTCTACCCTTCCAGCCATGCCGGATCCCTTGCCATTCCCTTTGAGCCTCAAATATTCATACTTCCTCCCTGGTTGTAGAAGGCTTTTTGATCATCCTTTAAAAATTTTTTTTTTTTAACGTTTATTTATTTTTGAGACAGAGAGAGACAGAGCATGAATGGGGGAGGAGCAGAGAGAGAGGGAGACACAGAATCGGAAGCAGGCTCCAGGCTCTGGGCCATCAGCCCAGAGCCCGACGCGGGGCTTGAACTCACGGACCGCGAGATCGTGACCTGAGCCGAAGTCGGACGCTCAACCAACTGAGCCACCCAGGCGCCCCTTTTTGATCATCCTTTAAAGCCCAAAGTCAAAGTCACTCCTCCATGATGCCTTTAACGACCTTGGAAATCCCACAGCGTATTATTTGTATTTCCTTATTGGGTCATTCATTTATCTTTCTTTTGCTTTTTTTTTTCCCCTTTCCTTTTTTTAAGTTTATTTACTTACTTTGAGAGAGAGAGAGAGCATGTGCGAGTGGAAGAGGGGCAGAGAAACAGGGAGGGAGAGAATCCCAAGCAGGCTCCGGTTCAGAGCCGGACCCAGGACTGGATCCCATGAAACGTGCGATCATGATCTGAGCCAGAACCAAGAGTCAGAGGCTTAACTGAATGAGCCACCCAGGTGCCCCACCTTTCCTTTTCAACCAGACACTGTCCCTATACGCAAGGAGGTTCTGACTCTAATGAGAGAAATGGACAAGCAAAGAGCAGACAGAATCATGAATGCTCTAAGGGAGGACAGGTATGGGAACTTTAGGTGTAAGGGGTAGGTGTCTAACCAGACAGACTTTGGTGGCACAGAAGTCTGCACAGAGAATAGGTCATTAGAACAGAGTCACGACCTGAGTGGGAGCTCCAGGCTAAGGGAGTTATCTGTGAAGAAGCCATATGACGAGTGAGATCATGAACCACTGAGAGAAATGAATATGCAAATTTGTGGCTGTGGCACAGTATAGGGATGGGCCATGGAGAGGACAGAGCTGGGACACTGGCGAGGCCATTTCACACAGGACATTGAAGGCTACAGGGTGGCGCATCAAGGAAGGGTTGGAGCAGGGGAGTGATGTGCAGAGATTTCAGGCTTAGAAATACCATTTTAGCAAGAGTGCGGAGAGTGGCTGAGAGCCAGGTTGGAGTGGAGTCAGGGAGACCCATTTTGAGGCTGGAGCAAAACTACAGACATGGCCGTGGGCCCAAAGATCGGTGAACAGATTCAAAAACGAAAGGAGTAAGAAACATCAAGTGGGGAACTTGAACATGAACAGAGAAGGATAAATGCTGGGTCTCTATTTTGTCTTTTTTGGTATAAACTGCCTCCAGAGAGGGAGCCCCACCCTCAACCAAGCCCAAAGTCCCTGGTAACAGGCATAATCTCTCAATCAGCTTTAGAGCCTCCTCGTTGCCTTTGACAGTATTTTGCACAGGTAGGGTCTTCTTTTTCATCATCTTCTTCTTCTTTTAAAGTTTATTAATTTCTTTTGAGAGACAGAGTGAGCAGAGGAGAGGCAGAGGGGGGGGAGGTGGTGGAGAGCATCCCAAGCAGGCCTGTTACCATCAGCGCAGACCCTGACATGGGGCTCGATCTCACAACTGTAAGACCATGATCTGAGCCAAATCAGGAGTTGGATGCTTAATCAGCCGAGCCCCCCTCCCCCTGCTTAATCGCCTGGGCCCCCAGGAGCCCCGACACAGGTAGGGTCTTAAGAAGCTTTTGCCGAATCTGCCCAAACACCTAATTTTTGGTAGGCAGGTTTAATTTATGACAATGTGTCAGGTAGGGCACAAGTTGGGGTGGGTCACCTTGAGAAAGGCCCACAGTTGGGTCATTCCACGTTCATCCATCCATTTTTTTCTCTCCCCAACTATTTACCCAGCGTCTCTCACATGCCAGGCATTGTTTGAGGTGTAGGAGACAGATCAGTAAATGACAACAAGCTTCCTGCCTTGATAGAGCTTATTCTACCAGAGGAAGACAAACATAATCAAGTAATCCAATAAGATGAAAACATAAATTCACAGAGGTATGATTGCCAAGAACAACTGACCATGGAGGTAATATTTAAGCTGTAAACTGGATGACAAGAAGTCAGGAAAGACATGTTAGAAGAGTATTCTAGGCAGAGGGTGTCTGGGACATAAAAGGGAGGGGAAGGAAGGGCAGGGAAGTGCCTAGAATGAGTTCAGAAAGGTGGGGAAGCTCTTTTAGGGCCTCACAGGTCGTGGAAAAAAAAAGTTTGACTACTTCGCATGATATTGGCATGATCTGGCATGAACCCCGCTTTGGGGTTGTTATAACGTGCTCCTCATATCATTGGAGAAAAGCAGAGCAGTTTCCTATGACCGGGCTTTTCCTGGGAATGTTCCACAGGGAACCACCCCAAATCACATGAGCGACCTTAATTTAGTAAAAATTTCACCCAGGTTTTGCTCCAGCATCTTTAGCAACATTCTGTACTCCTTATCTAGGTACAGGAATGCATATGGCTCTTGGTCCACCAAGGGGACCTGAGCCTAACAAAGTCTCTGTGGCATGTCTGCTGTGTGTGGTGCCTTTGCCTCTGTTCCCTGTCTCCTCCTGCAGCGTGAGGTCCTGGGATATGGTGGTAGACTGAGACAGAGCCAACATCGCATCCTGTGACTGGAACCCAGTGCGGAGGTGCAGAAGGAGAGGGAGGAAGAGAAAAAGGAGGAGGATGGTACACTGGCCACGCCAGGCCTGGCAAGAGCTCGTGAGCAGTGACCGTGGGTGACGACACAGAGGTTCAAAGAATGGGGAAAGAAAGGCCGAGGAGAAAAATTTGGCTCTGTGCCTCTTGCAATGAGATAGTGACTCAGCATCAAAATCACAGCCATGGGACACTTGTCTCTTCTGGTTCCCACCGCCCCCCCCCCCCCCAGGAGAAACAGAGGTAATTATTTCTGAAGTTCCAAGGGAAAAAACTGGAATAAGCAAAGATCGCAATGAAACCACAAACTGAAGAGAGATATGACAAGCCCTCTGTTTTTTCTCCACCCCATTTTTGCACCAGGTCTTTCTTATGCCTTAAAGGGCCAAGAGAACTTTATAGAATAAGGAAAAAAGACTTAGAACCGTAACTCCTATAAAGAGGGAGATTATCAACAGCAAATGGGCCTCTGATGAGCAAGTTTTGTTTTGTTTTCTCTTACAAAGATTAAAACACAAGGGCCTGCCACGATATTTTTGTGACAATCATTCGCCCCTGTCCTGACTCTCCCCCGCAAAACAACAACACAAAATCTCCCCATCCTTACAAGAAGCCTGTTTGCAATTACCTCTAGATTCGTAGATGACGGTTCCTTTTCTGCTCGCTATAAATGTGGTTGGGGCCATACCATACACTCTGGGGTCTCGGGTTCTTTGGCCCAGTCCCTAGGATTTAATCAATGCCCTCATAGTCGAATGGCGCCCATGTGTTAGTGATCTCACAGATACATCATTGTAATGCTTCATTATGGTTTTCCTTAGAGGGGGGGAGGAAGCCGGGGGGGGGGGGGAATTCTGTATGAGTTCCAGCATGTACAAAACACTGCTGTCAGAATCTTACCCACAGTAGTAGCCTGAGCATGTCATTCTAATCACAGGGGAACCATATTGGCTCCTTGTCAAATGTTGAATTGATTTTCAAATGGCTTTGATGACTTATATATTCAGCGCACAGTTTGGGGCCTCTGTTTATCTCTCTGTATGAGCCTAGTCACAGCTTGAGAGCATTTGGAACTTGTTCTGTTGGCCATTTGAAAATATAGGTTTAAGTCACTCTTTGGTTGCAAGAGACACACATTTGGAGCTCATTCCTGGCTGGTCTCCAAAGCACAGAATGAATAGATCTATTTAAGATGAAATTTGAGTTTTATCTTCACACGGAACGCTTTTGAATTAAACATATACATAAGTTGTGCATGATTTTATTTGGGGTAATATAGCACACGAGAGCTTGAAAGAAGAGAAGAGGAGAAGAAAACAAAAACACCACCCAGCCTCCTGGTTTACGCTGGTCACATGCTGCCTAGTTTACCTTCCAAGTTCAGCCAGGTGTTCCGTACGGCAGGAGATCTGACTTTTGCCTGAGTCTCCCTCCAGGATAGATAAGAAAATCTTGCCAGCATGGAGTGAAAATTCAGAATTGGACTAGAAAGATGAGACTTTTGCTCACCTAGGAATTGATTAATAGATAAGAGAAAGGAGGAAGGAACTGCAATAAAAACCCAGAGGAAATCTACACCTGGGACCTGGCTGGGGCGGGAGAGGGGGAGGCTAAGCTTTTGTGTGACGCATTAGATCAGTGAGGATGATAATTAGTTGAAATTAGCAAAATGGGAAGCAAGACAGGAATGTGAGAGCCTGAACACCCAGAGTCGCCCGAGCTCTGCTTGTCTGATCATGACTAGCACAATTTTCCCCGGGGTGGCTGCAACACACAATTCCTTATGCTATGGACACATTTGATGGATTAAATGAAAATCTAACCTGGGCTATCTATTACACTGCAAGATGCATGCTTAATACACGTGGACTTGGTTGGAAATGTTTATGACGGGAGGCAGAGACAAGTCAAGCCTGCTTTTTAAAATTCATAAGGTTAATGCTTATGTTCCCCAAGGTCCAGAGAGCTAATGATTTCACTTTGTGATCATGCTTTGTTCCTGTCTATATTGGAAAGAATTCAGTTGTTTCAATTCTGTCTCCAGAGAATTGAAATACCCTTAAGTCATCACCACAGATGTAAAATGAGAGAGCAAGTAAGCCCTGAATTAGCTAGCATTCCTCACCCCATTTCAGGGTTCGAGGTCTGCTGGAAGAGTCAGAAAGAAAGAAAATGATGTTACAGCCAATCCTGGCCATGTTCTATCAATCTGTCATGTCATTTTCCAAAACATAGGGCCTAAATGCTGAATTCAACAGAGAAAGGTATATTGGAGCTGGGACGTGAGGACAGCTAAAGTATTCACAGCTCTAAGGCTGCCAATCCAGAAAGGGTTAAGATCTTAGGTCAAGCCAAGATGGGATCAGTCTGTCTCCGCCAGTCAATACGTTTCCAAACGATAGTTTTAAATCTGAACATCTGAGGTAGATTTCCAAAGAGGCCAATGACTTTTTTAAAAAAATTATTTATTCTGAAGGGGGTGGGGGGCAAAGAGAGAGAGGGAGAGAGATTACCCTAAGTAGGCTCTGCACTGTCAGCACAGAGCCAGACGCAGGGCTTGATCCTGTGAACCATGAAGTCATGACCTGAGCTGATATCAAGAGTTGGACGCTCCTCCGACTGAGCCACCTGGGCTCCCCTCCAATGAAGCCAATGCCATTTAAGCTTCAGACCTTGAGAGGGACCTTAAGTATGTATTCTCATGGTCATGTGTTTTTATAAAACTTGTAAAAGCAAAGTCCTTTAATTACCATGGAAAGAAACTATTGTCCACCCTGACTTACTCTCCATCATACTTCCCCTCATGTTGGGAGGCCCCAGAGTGGCTGTGCTCATGCTGAGTATCTAAGAAGGGAAAGTCGAGTTGGAGATCCCTTGGCTTGGGTTTAGGATGACATATTTATGAGGTTTTCAGGTGTTTAACTGTGTATAGTTAAGTGATCACTAGTCATGCCGGAATGACAGTGACTTCAGAGATGGCCCAATCACCCACAGTGAAAATTCTCCCAGTGTTGGTTCATGAAGGGACAAAGCCTGAAATAATATTATGAGATGAATTTCTCCCATGGTGTTCAGCACCAAACGTTTGTTGGTTGGAAAAGAGAAAAAAGTTGGACAATGCTTGGATCCAGAAGCTATTCTGGCTTTTTTAACTGGATTTGTGATGTTAGTGGTATTTGATAGCTGTTTTAAATGTATGATTTGTTGTGATTTCTTTTCTTATTCGAAATTAATATTTATTTTTACATCTAATTTTTTTTTGAGAGAGAGAGAGGGAGAGCACAAACTGGGGAGAGGGGCAGAGGGAGAGAGAGAGACAGAGAGAGAGAGTGAATCTTAAGCAGGCTTCATGCTCAGGGACAGCCCGACGTGGGGCTCGATCCCACGACCCTGGGATCTTGACCTGAACCAAAATCAAGAGTCGGATGCTCAACAAACTGAGCCACCCAGGCACCCTATATTTTTACATCTAACTTATATTTGTAATCATGGATTATTTTTCTAAAGAGCCCTAAAGGTGATTCACCTCTGCCAATGATCCAAGAAGTCAACTAGATAGCATCAGAGACTATAGACAAAGGGTTAGTGTAATAAAACCTTCTGGAACCTGAGATTTCAGAAGCTACAGAAGGTATATGATCACCATTGCTAGAGATTCTAGTATAGCCTCAAGATATGCCTGACCAGTCCATCACTGGATTCTGAATGAGATCTTTCACTCTAAACAACTTCTTCCCAAGAAAGACACAGTACCCTTGAAGAAGGGTCATAATCATATGCCATGTTCCTTCCCACAACAGCTGTCATACTCCAAGGGCTGGACAGAGTACTCTCTTGAAGAAACTGATAATTTTTTTTTTTTTTTTTTTTTTTTTTTTGAGAGACAGAGAGAGCAAGGCCGGGAGGAGCAGAGAGAGAGGATCCCAAGCAAGCTTCGTGCTGTCAGCGCTGAGCCTGACATGGGGCTTGAACTGAGAAACCCTGAGAACATGACCTGAGTCACAATCAAGAGTCAGACGCTTAACCAAATGAGCCACCCAGGTGCCCCAAAATTGTGATATCCTATCACATACACTTGGTTTACCTCCTATTACCACTTAACCTCAAGGTAGGAGGTGTCAAATCCCAGAGCCCCTCCCTATCACCTCAAACCCCCATTTGTGTTTCTCCAGGATGCCAACCTCCTCATCCATTCCAGGATAAAAGGAAATGAAAACCAAGCTCAATGTGATTTACTTAATGGCCAGAACACATTCTCTCTTCCAACTCTTCAAGCTCCCGAGCGTTTATTCTGTTCCACAACACAAGGCTTTGTTTAGTGTCCTAACACGATTTCATTATCTCTCAATGTCTCTGCTTCTTTCATAGCCCATCTAAACACCATTCTCCAAACGATATTAACTAACAGAAAAAAATAGCTGATGGAATGTAGTGTGGGGTCAGGACCTATCATCACACGTACTTGCTTCTGCTCCACAAAACACAATCGAAGCACCACGGCCTCAAGCAGCGCATGTCCGTCAAATGGGTTTAGGTAAGGTACTTTCAATACAGGCCATTTGTGTATTTATTCTTGCACAGAGCTGTAGCAAATTTGAGTCGATTCCAAAGAAAATATAATTAACTTTGGGAGAGTAAAGAATAAGGAAGTTTACATCCCATAAATTAATATGAGCAAAAAGTTCCCAGGTATATGAAGCTATGTTAAAGTGTGCATGCATTATATGGACACTTCACCCCATGGATGCAATATGTGTGTCAGCAACCAGTTATAAACCGACATTCTCCGAGATGCACTGTCAACTATTTGTTTAATGAAGTTGAAAATCTTGCGTTCAAAAGCATCAGACTGCAAGCATAATAATAAAACATTGTCTCAGCATTTGTTTTTTTAAAAAAAAATTTGTTAATGCTTAATTATTTTTGAGACAGAGACAGCGTGAGAGGGGGAGGGGCAGAGAGAGAGGGAGACACAGAATCTGAAGCAGGCTCCAGGCCCTGAGCTATCAGCACAGAGCCCGATGAAGGCTCAAACCCACAGACTGTGAGATCATGACCTGAGCCGAAGTCAGATGCTTAACCGACTGAGCCACCCACGGACCCAACATAGTCCCACCATTTCAAACGTCCGCAATTAAAGATAACACTAAACATAAGCACACTGAACATCCTATTCTTACTATACACTTTACCAACATAGTACAAACAGTAAAATTTTACCAGAAAGTTTCCCGAACTGTAAACAGCATCCTATGATAGCCAGTCTCCAAGATGTCCACCAATGATCCCTGCTTCTGGGGATTCACAGCCCCCAGATAGCCTCCTCCTCAACCGTATCAGATTTGATCGGTGTGGTCAACAGAATATGGCAGAAGTCATGATATGTCACTTCTGAGATTCGGCTATAAGACTGTGGCTTTGGGGGCACTCTATTGTTTTTTCATCCAATCTCAATCCTTTCCTTTCCTTTTTTTTTTTTTTTTTTTTCTGTCTTTCCCCCTTCCCCACATCACCTCCTGTGGGGGAAGCAAAATGCCATGTTTTGAGCTGCCCTCTGGACACATGGATGTGTTGAGAACACTGAAGCCTCCAGCCAATAGCCAGTGAGGAACGGAGGCATGCTAACATCTGAGTGGATGGAGATTTGACTGGTACACCCTCCCCCACACCCCCACCCCCACCCCCAGTTCCAAAACTAAGTCCAAACTTCAGTAACTTACTGGTTGAGGGCATATCTCTATGACCTCATAGAGATGAATGAGAAAAGCCTGTGTGTACATTTGAAACAGAAAGAGTCACATGCTGAAGAAATAATCACCTCCCTTGTTCAACCCAAATACAAACAAGTGTACTTAAAGGCCACGAGAATGGAGCAGAGCACAAACAAAACCATAAACGGTTCTGTTCTGTATTAGCTTCAAGCCCATCTCATCTCCTTAACCCAGGAGGAAAAAACACGCTTAAACCCCACGTTTTAGGGGCATGTTAAAAGCGCACGGCACTGAATTTCCTGCAGATTTCTTTGACTTTGCATTTGCTGTGCATTTAGAAATTGCTTCTGATAAGTCAATTAGTGCTTTTCAGAAACTGTTAACTTAGGCAATATGTCAAGTAAGCAAAGCATTTTTTAACCTACCAAGGGAACGGAATATGAAACATTCAATTCTGAAAGTTCCCAAAGGTAGAAGTCAATACGCCCTAATTCATTGATATTTCTGCCGCAGATTCTATGGACAAGAAGTCAATATTTCTACCCTAAAACTTTGGAGAGAAGCAGAGTGGATTTCCAAGTGACTATGCGTATTTTAAGAAGGCCTCTTCTTCCTCATTCTATCTTCTTCCTTCCCTTGTAGGACTGTCACTGATGACTCCTCTGCTACCATATCCTGGAGGGGACAGACGGTGTCTGGTTCACTTCTGAGTCCCTTTCACAGTGCTTATCACAGAGCAAGTGGACCCTAGATATAACAAATGGTTTGATGTTAACCAAGCCCTTCCTTCCCAGGTGAGGGCCAAGGAGATTATAAAAGAGAACAAGGGTCAGTGAAACAAAAAGTGAGTAACATTCTACAACAGCAAGAAAACGAATACACAGGCACCCTGTGATATCCTCATGAATTCTTGCTTGAGTCAAAGACGAAATATACTCAGTATACTAAAATAGAACAAGAGTGAGTGTGTAACCAAGATTTAGAGCCAAAGCAACATATACTAATGTGCCAGAACAAAGTGGGGATTTTCCTGATTCCATAGAAATCACCAATCTTTGTACATGTTAGACAATCAAAACAAGGAAAGTGCTGTGTTTTCATGGGTAATAATGGGTTGTAGTGAGCAACTTTTCCCATATATGTTCCCACTGAAAAATGTTTTTCCATGAAGAATTTACTGCTCCTCAATCCCGGAATTTGTCTCATAAAAATCACACAGAAATCTCCTCGGTCTTCTAGTGTATGTCATAAACTTCTCATCCCAGGCATCCAGGAAATAGAACTTTATTTACAAAGTTAAAATAGAAGCTGCCATAAATAATTACTGCCAGAAGGCTAAAAATAACTTTTACTCCTAATTACTACTAAAATAATACAAGGAAATGTTGGAGCCGTATTTCCCAGCACTTCCTGGCTATGAAAATGCCAAAGAGTCACTTGGCAACCATAACTCAAACAACAGAGTTTTGTGTCAATCAAGACAAAGCAACTGGGATGCCTTGGGAGGCGAGGGAGTGGGGGGGGGGGAGGGCAGTTGGCAGCTCCTTTATGAACAAGATTATTATCTGTACCCTACCCCGGCCCTTTCGTATTTTTATGCTTTTTCCCCCAGATCACTTGTTAATTTCCCATTAGACTGAATCAAGAGGAAACATTCTCAAGTATTGAATAAGCATCTGGTCATAATGCAAAACAACTGTGTTGGTGAATCAGCACCTTTTCTAAAATTGAGTTTGACCAATGAAGCAGGCAGTCTGTAAGAACTTTCATGTTCAACAACATCTGTCACTAACGGAGGTATTTCCAACTGCTCTAAATTTCCTATCTGCTAAATAGTTCCCACATCACTAATCAGTTCAGTCTGACTTTGCTAACCCAGTATCTTCTGTGCAATTGGGTACCAAGTACATATTGCCCAGGAGTATGGACTGCCCAGGTTTGAAGCT
The DNA here is from genome assembly GCF_018350195.1 of Panthera tigris. Taxonomy (NCBI): domain Eukaryota; kingdom Metazoa; phylum Chordata; class Mammalia; order Carnivora; family Felidae; genus Panthera; species Panthera tigris. The sequence continues at coordinate 94,869,537 of NC_056660.1, read as the reverse complement.
CACTGTGCCACTTACTAGCTACGTGACCCTAGGCAAGTAACTTAATGGGATTTTCAGCAATGGCAAAGAGGAGAGAAGAATGGAACCTATTTCATAGGATGGCTCTGAGTATTGAACAAGGCAAATGAGCATCCCACATACTTGGTACAGTACTGGGCATAAAGTTAAGTGCTTAATAAAAGAGTGATGGGCCTCATTATTCTTGCCATTTTTTAAAGTCTTATTTCTGCTGTTAATATTATTACTCTTCCAAAACTATGAGGACTGACCTCCTCCAATAAATGTCCAGAGGCACACTCACATGTAAAAGCTTGACTACAGTCCGTGCGTTGATAGGCTATGTTATCAAAAGGTACATTTATCAAGCCCAGACATATGTGCAGGTCCATGAAAGGTACAGAAGAGATAGGGTATGGGCTTTACATCCTCAGAATCAATCATGTGTGTTCTCTGGTCCCGTTTTGAGTCACCAAGCTGTTTCTCCCAATATTCGGCATGGTAATTATTTTACATCTGCTATGAAAACAGATTCCAATTCTCTTCTTAAACCCAGACTCTTTCACCCTCTGTAGTAATTCTCAACTTCTCCAGTGGTAGAATTCACGGGATAAGGGATGAAAAGAACTTTTAAGAAATTCATCTCCACTCCAAAGAACAAAACCATAGCCAACAGGGATTCTATAATTTACTCATGTCCTTATTCAAATTAAGATATGGAGACACCAATAAGGGAAACCAGGAAAGCTGTAGGCTAAATAGCTCGTCCAGAAGAAAAAAAAAGGGGAGGGTTTGGCCGCTCTGAAATGAAGTCTTCTTCATAAAACCAGAATTCCTGCGGGGCAAGTCAGCTGATTGGTTTTTAATGGAGTGCAAAGTTTAATCCCGTTACAAACTAAATCGTACCTAAATCAAATCGGAATCCCTCCAGCCGACTGTAAAAAGAATCTAAGAGGGTACCATTCCTGTCGCTTGCCTAAACATCTCACACCTCCATGCTGTGGACATCATTCTATAAAACACAGAAATCATTTACCGGTAACTCTTTGAGTCATGATTTACATTGAGTCAACTGCTTTTGGGGAAAAATAAAACAAAAAAGAAACTGTCTTCTCTTCCTAAGGTCAGGAATAATCCAGGGCTTTTTTGAAACAATACAAGAGACAATATACTTTGAAAGAGGGTTACCAGTCATGTGAAAGTCAACTTTCATCTGTTTTGAACTTAGCAAAAATAAACCAAACAGTGGATGTATTTGAAGTTCTGACAAACGGAGAAAATGATCATTTATGTCAATGGGTAGAACTCATCTGGCCATGGTAAAAAAAAAAAAAAAAAAAAAAAAAAGAGAGAGAGAGAGAGGAGAAGAATTGACCATTCGTTGTGAATCTATTACATGTCAAACAGTGATGTTTTATGTAGACTGTCATTTACTCCTCATAACAATCCAATGGTGAGAATATCGCTGTTGCCATTTTAGGGATTATCAAAGAAACGGATATTCAAAGAACTTGAAAAGACTTCGCCAGAGTACTGCAGCTATTAGTGACTCAGCCACCAGAGACCAAAAACCCATCCCTGGTCTCTACACTATACCATTAGCCTACCAATGGACCAACCTACCTCACACAGGTACACAGACATTAATTTTTAAGCAAGTTCAAAAAATTATTAACCTGGATGTCAGGAACTTAAAGTGCATTTTGATATAGAAATAACCGTATAGATGACAGACACGTCGGCCACTTTGCAAACAGGTAACAAGGCCAGAATTTCACAAAAGCGAACAGCTGAATAGCCCTATTGCTGCTGCAGAATTGTTGGTTATTTGGGCTTCCTTTTTTTCTCAGATAAGGGGTTTCGGTCTGTAGGAGAAGGAAGGTGAAGAATTGCAATTAGTGATTCCAGATATTAGCCAGGGACGATCTGGTTGCCAGAATCAAAACTCACTTAAATTAGTTTAAGTAAAACAGGAAGAACGTGGGGATTAAGGCCGGGACTGGCAAGCTGGCACGAACAGATATTCCAACCTCCAGCTCCGAGGGTTCAGTTCTTGCCTTTGCACTGATCTGTGAGGCTGCTTCTTTCTTCTCTCTCTGAGGACAATTTTCCCTGCCTTTCCACACTCGGGGGGCAAGGGGGGGGTGGGTGGGGTGGAGGGAGGGTCCGCTTTTATCATGTCCCAGTTCAAATACGTCCCTGAAAACAAAAATCTCTGAATACATTGGCAAATATCCTTTAGAATATCTGGCTCACTGGAAACTTTGATTTCTTTTCTGTTCCAGCAGCAGAAGAGGGCTCTTCAAACACTCAGCTCATAGACCTGTGTCTTAGTCTGCTCAAGTTGCTACAACAAAATCCTATAGACTGGGTGGCTTGAACAGCACACATTTATTGCTCACAGTTCTAGAGACTGGGAGGTCCAAAAGGCAACTGTAGACAGCTGCCTTCTCAGTGTGTCCTCAGATGTACACTGAAAGAACTCCGGGTCTCTTTATCCTACTGTAAATCCCATCATGGGGACCCACTCGCCTGACCTCATATACCATCACATTGCAGGTCAGGGACACACACGTTCAGTCCATAACAAGGTGGCTCACCAGGACCTTGGTTCTCAGTGTCTCTAAGGGAGTCCCAGTCCCACACTTCCTGGCCTCTCCTTCCATCCATAATCTTTCTTCTGCTGACACTTCTTTTTTCTCTGTTTCATCACCTGGCAAAGCTCTAGAAGAGCTGTTGGCCAAAGACTTTGGACCAAGAGTAGTTTGGGCACTGAAAGGTCTAACAGCAGGTATACAGCTCCGGACGGGTCTCTGGTGGAGGTGGTCTCAAATGCAGCAGCCCAAGAGCAGATTTAGGGATCGCCCGTCCCGGACTTTTTTCAGGCACCATCACCTGATAACAGTTATCTTGGGCAAGTCACTTGTTCCTTTTCATGTTCATGGGAAGATCTGAGTAGATGAACCCTCAAGTCTACAATTCTGCGTAGACAGAATTCTGGCATGACACAATGCCAACTTGCCCATCTTCCATTCATTTGACCTGAAGTCTATATAACTAGACTGAAGGCTTAAGCTACATTTACCCTCATATTACAAATTGCCTTCTCTCCATACTTGTGAACACAGATTTTTAGTTCTTGAACAATCACCATCAATCAAAAAGGTTATATTGTGTTTTATGAGCTCTTTACTGCAATTCGCACTCCAGGGGAGTCATTTACTCATTCATCTCTTTGGACCACTGCTTAGTGGCATGAAGAAAAGGGTAAAGGCATGGCATAACCTCAAAGGAAGCTGAACTTCAGGGGAGAGAGAAGACTGATCACCATCAAAGGACAGCAGAGAGAACTGGCAGCTTTAAGGAAGGCTAACCATCATGGCAGGCTAAAATACCTTTAAAGTTCAGAATTATGGGAGAAAATATCAGTGATGATGTTTGCCAAATTTCTAAATGTGTCTGAGAAAGCCAAGTCCTTACCAGACCAGCTCCAATAAGCTGTCTTCTAGGGGAATTAACAAGTCACAAAGATACACAACAAAATTGAGCATGAAGGGAAATAGGGGAAGGGATATTATTAGTTGGATCCAGGTCTAGCTCTTATCTTCTTGCTACAAGTGGGGAGGGGAGTGGCAGAGAAGGTAAGAGTTTTAGACATCTGTCACTCATGATGCCATATTGCACTGGAACAAAGGTGATTCACAGAAAGTCCAGCCAGCCAGCTGTGTGGGTCTCCCTGGTCATTTCGTTAATGCCCATCACCATCCTCATATAAGCCAATAAAAGAAACTCATGGTTTGTATGATTGAATTTTCCCCATCTGTATTAGCTGGAATTCCCCAGAGAAACAGAAATCAGTCTACCTACCTACCTACCTACCTACAAACCTACCTACCTATCTACCTATCTACCTACCCAAATATAGACAGAGAGCAATTATGAGGAATTAGTTTAAGAGATTAAAGAGGCTGAGAAGTCCCGAGATCTGCCATCTCCAAGCTGGAAACCCAGGAAAGCTGGCAGCATAATTCAATCTGAGCCAGAAGGCCTGAAAATCAGGAGACTGTTGGGGTAAATCCCAGTCCAAGGTCAAGGGAAGATGAAATGAGATGTCTCAGCTCAAGGAATGAGGAAAACAGAGGGGATGGTGGTGCTGAATTCCTTCTTCCTCCACTTTTGGTTCCATTTAGGCCATTGACAGAATGGATGCTCACTGGGGAGGGCAATCTTCTTTACTGAGTCCACCAATTCAAATGCTAACCTTTTTCAGAAACACCCTCATGGCATGCTTATAAGTAATGTTTAATCTGCTATCTGGGAAACCTGTAGCCCAGGCAAGTTGACAGGTACAGTTAACCATCATACCGCTTACCACACTAGGACATGGTTGCGCTCTATGCGAATAGCTTATAAATTGGGGTAAGGAGTGATGGGGGTGGGGCAGACTAATTGTGAAATAAAGGCAACTCTAGGCCTCCCACAGGCAAGAAAATGTGCTGGGAGTCTAACCAAATAACAAGAAGGATGATCTGTGAGTTTCTGCTTTTCTTCATGAGTGTCTTCATGCCCATGTTTTTGCTCTACTCCCACGCTGCCCTCTTGACCCATTCACCGTGGGGTTCCCAGCTGGCCTCCCCAGGGCTAGGCTTCCTATCCTTCAATGGTATTTTCAAACCTTAATTAGATATCTTCTCCTGACTGATTCCATCACATCACTCCCCTCTCAGAAACCTGATTCAGTCTACATCAAATACCTGGACATAGCATTCAAACTTCCTGTTCTCATTCCCGTCAAACTGGTCTCACTCCCACAGACAGCATGCTCGTTCCTGCCTCTCTGCCACGCTCCTCTTCTCGAATACCTGACTACCTGCCCATCACTGGCTTGAACCTTCCAGTCCTTCAAAGTCAGGAAAGGTCCCCCATCTTCATAAAAGTCAGCTGTGACCACTCAGATCCTCCCCCAGGGGATGGGCCCTTCCTCAAACATCCACACTGCCATGTCAAACAAGTTTGCGAGTAATGATGTGTTTTAATAGCTTTTAATCTTGTGTCTCCAGTCAGACCGTCAACTTCTGCCACTCAACCGGTCACATAGGCTCTATCGGTGTTTAACAACTATAAGAATGAATGACTATACTTGGCCATATGACCTATACCCTTTATCTCTCATAAAACAAGTCACACAAGGCAGTACCGATATTTCAGCCCAAGTATTAGTTAAATGGTGTCCAGTGGTAGCACTTGGAAGAGTTGTGAGGTGATAACACAGGCAAACTCTTACCTTCACGGGGCAAGGCACGTAAGTAAGAAAGACAACATCTAACGTCTATATGGTCAATTGAATATTCTGGACGTATAGAGGATGGGGAGACAGTTGTCATGCGCACAGGCCACGAGAGGATGTGAGGGCAGTGGGATGGCAGGCAGAAAGCAAAAAGAGGAAAAAAAAACCTGATTAATAATGAAGACGAGCATGGAGACATCTGTCCACATCTCAGCTTGGATAAGGATAAAGGCAAAGAAGGGAGGAAACAGGCACAAGACATATGTACAACCTGGGACCCCTTTAGCTCTGTCCCCAAAATAGGAGTCTGTGCCTGTTGGAGTTGCAGCAAGAAGGTGGGGGCTGGCTTAACCCGTTGGTTGTAACTCCAAGGATCTGAATGGATGCTATCCAGTCACCGACTCCAGGTGTTGTGTGTGGGTTCTGGTGGTGATTCATTTGTTCATTTGCTATTTTATTAGGTGTTTACTGTTTGTTACGTTCCCTGCCAGCTGATGTTACGAACCATACAAGGCCCTGGGCTGGCCCTTCAGGTGAAAATAAAGGCTGATGAGAAGGAAGGAAAACGGTAATGTGAGAAAAGCAGGCAAGGACCCTGTGGGTGACCCTCTATGTGTCCAGAGAAGAAGGGCTGACTCTGGAGGCCGCTGCTGAACTAAGAATTGGTTGGAGCCAGCTTTTAAGAATGTTAAATTGTTTGGGTTTACAGTATACATTTTTTTTTTTTTATTTTGCATTTCACTGTATCTGACATCAGGATAATAATAATAGCAGACATTTAAATAGCACAGGCTGTGTGCCGTGATACATTTTCAATGCTCTACAAGAGTTCATGAGTCTTTACAATGACACAATGAGGTAGATACAATTATCAGTCCTGTTTTAGCGAGGAGGAAACGGAGGCACGGGAGTTAAGGCGCTTGCCCGAGACCACAGGGTTTTCCAGGGGGAAGCCCTAGTGTTCACGCCACGGAACTGGGCTCCAGAATCCCCTTTCATCAGCAGTAAACTTAAGGGAATATGCACACGTGTGCATCGAATATATCCACCCCCAAACAGCTATTAAATCAAAGTGCATCTTAAAACCAAGGGCTCCTTCAGATCACAGAACCCTGCACTGCCTTGAATTGGGGTGGGAATCCTATGGGGTTTAGCAAATATTTATGTAGCTGTGGAGGATTAAGACACAAATAAGATGTAGTCACTCCCTGTAAGGAGGTCAACGTGTAGTGGGAAACCCAGATAAGTAAACACCTCATTATGGTGCACTGTGCTATGGGCTGTGGTCCTATTTCTATTGTGTCGACAAGCTCGTGGGCTGCTAAAAACAAAAGGATTCAGTCTGTCTGCCAGGTCTAAAGAGGCCTCACAGCACTGGTAATCACTGAGCTGAGTCTCAACAGAAGATACATTTCACTCGGGCTAGCAAAGGATTGTAAGCGTTAGCAAAGACCTTCCAGGAGGTAGTCCTACAGAAAGCTAATAAGGGATAATCATGAAATGGAACTGTAATAGCACCTAAATTCTGTTTTGGCCTCTCCAGTCCTTCCTCTCCAAGGTTTCTGAAGAGGGGCACCCGGGTGGCTCAGTCGGTTGGGTGTCCAACTTCAGCTCAGGCCATGATCTCACAGCTCATGAGTTCAAGCCCTGTGTCGGGCTCTGTGCTGACAGCTCAGAGCCTGGAGCCTGCTTCGGATTCTGTGTCTCCCTCTCTCTACCCTCCTCAGCTCATGCTCTGTTCTCTCTCTGTCTCAAAAGTAAATAAACATTAATCAATCAATCAATCAATCAGGTTTCTGAAGAGCCCAGGTGCACAAAAAAAAAGCCCAAGCAAGGTTAGCTAATATTTTCTTCTGAGCTTCCTGCCTGCCTCCCAACCTCAACCCCTACTATAAAGTCAGAAGCTAAGCTAGACCCGTGGAAAATGCCTTCATCTAGGTTAGGATGGTTGAAATACCCTAGAATCCCAACAGCGCAGAACCCAAACCACAGGTCTCAGCATTCTGGTTTGATGATCCAGGTGTAGCACCGGAGTCAAGACAGAGCATTTGAGCACAATGGCCTGGGCAGCATGAGAGAGAAGAGAGCCTTCCAGTGAGGAGCCTGGGTCTCTCCTGTGGCCCGAAGCACCCCCCGGGCAAGTAAATGGAAACACAGGATGTGGGTAAGAGCGAGAAGCAGGCTGCTTACAGGACTGGTCCTGATCCTCAGTTCCACTCCTGCCTTGTGCGGTCCTCCGGAATTTTCATAATACATGCACTGGGACTTTATTTTTTTTTAAAGATACGGTATAATGAAATCTTTAGCCACTGGCAGTCCTTATGAGAGATGGATTTATAGCACCCGTTCCTTCATAGAGTGGAACAAGCCAGGTAAAGGGAAGCCTGAGGAACAAATGGGTCTGCATCCCCCACAACACACGGAGGCATAAAACTCCGCCATGCATGTAGGGAGCCAGTCTAATTCAGCATTGCAGAGCATCTATTCAGTGAAGAGTCAAAGAGGTGAGGTCATGTCTCCCGGTCAGTCTGTCTCCCCATTTGGAAATGAAGGAAATCATCCTGAGATCTTAGTAGGCAGCAGTTATTTCTGACACTCTAAGCATTTTTTGGTCCTAGCTGGGAGGAGACCCAAGGCTTGAAGGAGGACGGGATTTCACTGCCTAGCTCTGTGGCCTCACGCAGGTTACTGACCTCCCTAACCTCACTTTTGAGGATCGGGATGTCAACAAAATGGCAGCAGTGCCTACCTCCTAGGGTGCTTGGGATGAGCCAGTGAAAGAATGTATGTCAAGTGCCTCACGTGAAGGCTGGCACGTGGAACTTGTTGGTTCTTTGTGAGGGCCTACTGTATAAGGACAGTCTCTGCCCTCAAACTCTATCAGACTGGGCATAATTACTGTTAGTTGCAGTAGGGTCAGTGCAGGAACCAGAATTCACCCCACATGTTTTCAGCAGAATGGGTTTAATACAGGAGTTGAGAGGCTGACAAATTCACTAGAAAGTGAGAGATGAGCTTCTTGGAATGAGTCCCAGAACAACCCAGAACTGGCTTAGCACAGGGCCTGCGAACGTAGAGGCCCAGCTACAGCCCTGGCAGGCGTCTGAGGCCCCTGCTGCAGCAGGAAGCAGGAGAATAGACTCAAGAGGCTGTGCTTAGAGACTGGAGATCAGATCAAGATGTGGCCACTACCCCCACTGCTTCCTGACAAGCAGGAAGCTACAAAAGACCAGAAGCCAGGGCAAGAAAGCCATGACCTTGCTGGGCAGTAAAGACAGCCAGAGTGGAAAAGAAGCCCCTGTTTCTCTTCTTAGAAATCTCCTATGAGACCTTCTATCAGTGGAGCCTAATTTATAGCTTGGAATTTTAGCCGCAAAGGAGCCTGGGAAATGTAGTTTCTAAGTAGTCAACCATGCATCAAGCCAAAACGCTAGGACTCATGACAGAAGGAACAGAATTTTGTAAACAACTAAAAATCTATTTCTTTCAGTACAAGATGAAGGAGAGGGTATGTGAAGGCAGAGAATAGTATCACTAAGCCCCCGAGGAAGGAAAAAGGAGTCAGCAAGAACAACGGGATGACCACCAGGAAGGAGGATAAGAAGGACCCTATGAAGAAAGCTAGAAACTGGGTACCTGACATTGTCTAACAGTGGAAATAAAGACCATTTCTGACTTTCCTATTTTCATCCTTTTGGAGAGTAAAAACTCCTAATTCCTTCTTCAGGATTCTTCTTTCCTAAGTGTCCCCAAATGCTGTTGAAAGTCTCATTAACTTGTCTATTGTTAACGAGAGCATCATTAACTGGGTCCAGAAAGAACCAGAGGCCCCTTCCTCAAAGGCCGGCTCTGCATGGAGCTGGTCCCCACGAAGTTGTACCACATCATCGGCTTAGTTCAATTAACGCACAAAGGAGTTGTTAGTAATTACCTGCCACTAGGTTTTCTGGATTTCTCTTTTAAAATGCCATGTCTTATTATTATTATTATTATTAATCAAGGTATGCTCTTTGAACCAAGATTGCTTAGAGTTGAGTACGGATTGGCAAAAGGAAAGCAGACCATGGGTGGCAATTAGGTGTTTACAAGGAAACATATTTTATATCTTGAAGTACAAGCCTCTGATGGCTGACGCCATTTTTCTTTGTGCCCATGGTACAGGGAAAGGCGCTAGTTCTTTACTGGTGAAAATGGGAATGGCAGAAGCAAGCAAAAAGACACTATTGTTTTCATTTTGCACGAAGGTCCCCAGACAGAAGCAGGCATTTCTCACATTTGCTTTCTCAAGGCCTTTATTGTCCCAGCTTCCTGTTAAAAATCGAGCTAGTGATGGCAGACCCATGCGATCCCATTAGAATACTGAAAGCAGTGTATTACAGTACCAGGCAGGAGAGTGAGGGCCAGACAATAGGTATAATAGGAAAGTATTAACCCCAAATGAAATCGACAGTAAGCTGCAAATTGCAGAGCCCGGGCTCCAGCCAACACAACGAAGACACAAGTTACCATTGATGGAGTTTCACAAGCAGGCAAGATCGGAGAGGCTGAGAACAAACAGAGAGGAGACAGAGAGGTTCAGGGACCCCCAGCTTTGTTCCTGTCAATTCTCCCAGGGAATTCACCACGTCTCTCTAATTTACATTAAGTTGGCGCTATCAGAGACAAGCATAGCCCAGACATTGAAAGAACAGTTTCGAACAGAGCTATTTGGACGAAGAATGCTGGATCCATCAAGTGGAGAAACATGCTCGGAGCCTTTAATCTTTTGTGTGCATGCCCCTGTGTGCATTATCAGCCATAACATCTAATGGTGACTCCTCTCCTTGCCTGAGCAGGGGGGAGCAAGAAGAGACTGTCTTTCAAAAAACAGAGAAGATGAACTTTCGGGTCGGTTTCTTAAGGGCTTCTGGCTAGATTTCCTCCACCCTTCAGCGAATCTAAGAGGTCATTGGCCAGAGAAAGATCAGCAGGTAAACATATAAGAATAAGGGTGAGTGATTCTTCAGCTGGGCCTTGAACATGTCCCAGCGGAAGAATTATGCTGAAATATTTCCAAATTACTAGAGAGCGTGTTTCTAAAGATGTAGACATACAACCATAGGTTCACAGCCTCTGTCCACATTAAACGTTGTCCTAGAGAAGGCAGGCCATCCCTTGCACAGAGACGGATTCAAAATTCCCCATAAAGGTATTTATTCCAAGAAAACAAAAACTCACCTTCCCCACATCCTCCTGCCTGGAACAAATGGCAAACCTTCTAGAAAGAGAAGACACATCCTAATGATCTGAGGTACACAAACTTCTCAAAATCAGCCTAGATATTTTCAGCAGAGAAGATGGGTCTATTTATACACCCTTAACTGAAGTCAGGAAGTGGGAAACTGTAAGATTGTTCCCGTCAAACAAAAGACTTTTGCCTTAAGACCTATATAAATAAAATCATAAAACTTTACTGAAGAGCATAAAAGAAGATTTGGATAAATGGGGACATACCGCTTTGCTGGACAAGAAGCATCGACGTGATAAAAATGTCAATTCTTCTCAAATTAATCTACAAATTTGGTGCCATCTCAAGTAAAACACCCACGGTTTCTTTCATGGAACAGACAAGGTAATGCTCTGGGTTTCTGTGGAACAGAAAGTGTCCAAAAATAATTAACAATAATTTTTTTAAAAATTGTTTAAGTAAAGCTATATGAGATATTGTGTGATTAGCACAAAAAAAGTCAATGAAAACAGCTAATCACAATAAAGTACTAAATATCTCCCGTGTATGTATGTGTCTGTGTGTTTTGTGTATATATATGGGAAATTACTTCCAATTAGTCAGGGGTGGGGCACCTGGGTGGCTCAATGGGTTATAAGTATCCAACTGTGGTTCAGATCATGATCTCACAGTTCGTGAGTTCGAACCCCATGTCGGGCTGTCTGCTGTCAGCACAGAGCCTAATTCAGATCCTCTGTCCCCCTCTCTCTCTGCCCTTCCCTACTCATGCTCATTCTCTATCTCAAAAATAAATAAGTAAACTTTAAAACATCAAATTAATGGGGGAAGGAGAATAACCAATGTAAATGTAGTTTTTTACCCATCTTAGGATAGATGGGTAAGAAATATAAGGTCTATCCATACCTTCTAATACAATCCCCCCAAAACAATCAAACATTATCATAAAAGCATTAGGAGATGCAAAATCTAGAAGAAATAGAAAAGACTGACAAATATAACTGTGCAAAACAAACTTGTGATCGTAACAAAATACTGTAAAGCAAAAAGACAAGGAATAGGTGAGAAGGGAATATTTGGAACATGTATCAGAAAAAGGGATAATACCTCACAATCTAGAAGTAGGTACTGCAAAGCAGTAACAGAGAGCACCATAGTCAAAATGGCAGAAGGTTTGAAAGGCAACCATAGAAGAAACTGGGCAGATAGAACTGAATCTTCCTTGACTCTTCTTTCTTTTTTTTTTTTTTTTAAGTTTATTTATTTATTTTGAGAGAGAGAGAGAGAGAGAGAGACAACGTGAGTGGGAAAGGGGCAGAGGGGGGAGAGAGAGACAGAGAGAGACAGAATCCCAAGCAGGCTCTGCATTGTCAGCGCAGAGCCAGATACGGGGCTCAAACCCACAAACCATAGGATCACAGCTTGAGTCAAAATCAAGAGTCGGACGCTCCACCTGCTAATCCACCCAGGTGTCCCTCCCTTGACACTTCTCTGTCACCTAGCCCTACATGCAATACATGACCAGTTCTTTTCTCTCCAGTTCCACTGCCAGTACCCTAGTTCAGGGTCATCTCTCTCTCCCTTCTACCCTGACAGACTCCCAATTGAACCCCCTGGCAACTAGTGAGTCCTCCACACTGAAACCAGGCAGAGCCCGATGAAACACATCACCCCCATGCCTGAATCACTGCTTCCATTACTCTTGGGGGTGAGAACCGAGTGCCAGCAGGGTCTACAAGGCCCTACAAAGTCTGGCTCTTACCAGCCACTCTGAGCTCGTCTCCCATGGTGACAGATTTACTCTCTGGATGTTAGCCTTGTTTATTTTTCTCAGATGCATGTACCTCCTCCTATCATGAAGCCTTTTACCAAGCAGCTTCCTCTACCTAAAAAGCTCAGCTGTCCTGGACCCTCTTTTCCCCTCATGCCTGTAGAGGCCAAGGGCAGGCCACTCCTGCATTGAACACAGTTTTGAGTTAAAGGCAATTAGAGCCCAGGGGATTCAAGAAGGGCTCTCTACCGCTCCCCCCTGCACCCCCCCCCCCAGGCCTAAATTTACACAGGAAAGGAGAGTTTATACCAGGAAGACAACTATCAACAAAAGATTCCTCTCTACCTGAGAGACTACTTACTTCATAAGGCAACCTTTATTTTGCAAGCATCTCCTCTCACATTCTTGCCGATGTATCCTCAGACCTCACCCCTCTCCTTGGCTCAGGATGGCCTCTAAGCCTCGTGGAATTTTGTGTCTGTGTAAACCCCCCCTTATGTACGAAACCAAATTTGATTTTCTGTCAACTCGTCTCCTATCAGTCTGATTCTCAGTCCAGCTAGATGGACCCCAAGGGGAAAGGAAATCCTTGCTCCTTGACATCCCTATCTTTTCAAGGCACCATCTATCTTCTTCCTGAAAATCTCAATTCAGTGTCATCAGTTCTTCCAGAAAACCTTCCCTGGCGTCTTGGATTAAGCCCTTGTCCCCAGCATAAAGTCTTATAATACGTACCTCTCCTTCATGGATGGCACTTGCCACATTTGTAATGTTACAGGTTTCTTTAATTAATCTCTCTCTCCTGCACTAGGCTGTTAGGCTCCCCAAGAAGAGGGACCATGTCGGTTTTTGGTCACCACGGTATCCCATTGCCTGGAACATAATAGATGCTCAATATATAATGTTATGAACAAGTGAATTTTTAATAAAAATGCATATATGTATACTTATATATACATAAATTTATGTATACGTATAATTATATATATTTGTATCTATCATTCATATTTATGTGTCAGATGGAAAGTGCTGGAAAGAGCACAGACACTCAGTGTTAGCAGAATTTTTCACTGGGGATTTTTGGAGATTTTTACTCAATTTCACATTTTAATAGTGAGTATCAATTCCATTGGGAAGCTAAAAAAAATGAAGTTATTACCATTCGGAGGAAAATACTCAAAGGTAAAAATTAAAGCTATGTAGCAGCTGGGAAATTTAAAAAATTATCAGATTTGAGATGATGATTCTGTATTCCTTTGTTGTTTTTCTGTTTTGTTGTGCCTTTTTTTTTTTTTTTTTTTTTTTTTAATGTGAGTTGGCCAAAAGCCACTGCTCAGGCCACCCACTCACCTACAGCTGCAGGATTTTCAAGTCACCTCACAGCTTACTACTGCAGGTTAACTTCTCTTGTCACCTCAGTTTTTTTACCCTTATCTGTTGTTGTTGTTGCTTTACTATTGTTATTAGTTTTCCTTCTTTCTTTCTTTCTTTCTTTCTTTCTTTCTTTCTTTCTTTCTTTCTTTCTTTCTTTCTTTCTCCCTTCCTCCCTTCTTTCCTTCCTTCCTTCCTTCCTTCCTTCCTTCCTTCCTTCCTTCCAGCAAAGCTCATTTTAATTGCTCACTGCAAATACCACCTACTTACCTGGCAACACAGACTGTCCTCCGCCTGTTTAAAAAAGCGAACCTAATTAGCAATAATGCCAAGAAGAAACTAGAAACAAGAGGGTGGAGGAGGCAATGGGAAGAATAATTGAGAAAAAGTATTTTAAACAGTTTAGAGCAGGGCCCCCAAAAGGCCAAGGTGGCCCTGAGTTTTGAGCGATTGTCGGGCTTCTTAAAGGTGAGGCTTCTCAAATAATTACGGTAGTGGAGCCGGAAAAGGTGTTAATTGACTTGGGGACTCAGGCGGCTTTTCACTTTGCATAATTACTCAGAGGAAATGAAAGACAGTTGTGGGTTATCCTATATGAGTCCATCTCTACAGTAACCCAGGAAGGGACTAGCGTTGTGACAAAAGAAAGTTAATGAAACGAGGATTTTTGATTCAAAGTTTTAGATTTTGGCCTCAGCATTTGTAGGATTTCATTCCCCTTGCAGCGCTGAAAACGATCATGCCCTCTACCACATTTTAACAAAATGAAAGCCATGTACCAATTTTAAATCTTGGAGACCCTTAGCAACCCAGGCATTTGCTCTGATTTTTATAGCTATTATGAAATTATTGCAAATCTCACCTTAAAAAATTAATAAGTGACACTCCGTGAGCATAATTACATTGTTCATCTTTCCATAATCCATAATTCCTCTGCGTGTAATAACATGTGATCGGTCCTTCTGTAACCCAGCTGCTTCACATAATTGCTTGCTGTCCTACTGAGAAAAACTTTTAATAAACGACACATTAAGCAAAATTGCGCAACTCTATTCTCTTAGCTACAAAATCAGAAATGGTTTTTCCCCCAGAATTGAATCCTATGATTCTTTCTCCCTTTTCACAATAGCATTGGTGGGTTGGGGAGGAGTGGGGATTCGAATATTTCAATTAGAACCCCCACAGTTCTCCAGGAATACTACCAGGATTTTGCGACTAATTGAAGAAATAGATAACACGTGTCTTTCCTGCAGCGGCTCTTATTTCCTTAATGGACATTTTTTCAGCAACTTTAAGACATGTTTCCCTTTTGAAATACAACATCACATAATGGGCCCCATCTGGAATGGAATGTGCACAAACTAAGAAATGGGGGAAGAAAATCTTTTTTCCTTTTTTCTTTTTCTTTTGGTCTTTATCTAGGGTAATTGCAATTAGCTACTGAACTATCTATATATGTTACCATGATAGAAAATGAGCAAAGCTTTTCAATGACTAGGAACTCCAAATCTTGAAAAGGCTGATATCCAAGGAAAAAAAAAAAATCTTGTGAATTTTGTTTTTCTAGAAGGGAACCGTTTTGTTTTCTATTTAGCTCTATATTACCTTCATTACTGATAGATTTGCTTTTTTTTTTTTTTTTTTTTAATATCCATTTGGAATAACATCTGAACTTTCTAACCCCCTTCTTCAAATTTGGATGAATTCTGTGGTGAATGAATCTTTTCTTTCAGTCAAAAAAAAACATGGAGAATTTCATGAGGAAAAGTATCCTCTGAAATCTTATCCTAGTGTTGGGGTAAATGAAGACTTAGACAAAGCAGAAGGATTTAAGACCTAGAGACAGAAAAATATTAAATCAGAGCTGCTGACTCCCTTCATTCTGTAAGGATTTCCTAGGTCTGCCATGAGAATTGCAGGTATAATTTAAAACACCAAATACCCTGTAGTGCGTGAAAGCCAAGGCCCAACCCTGGAAGTATGGACCAAAGATGACATTTGGGAGGAAGCAACAGACAAATATAAGATGAGGGGATCATTGTCTTGAGAGCAAAATCAGAGAGGGATTCCTAGTCCTGTGTGGAAAAGGGCCCTGAATTTCAAGTCATGGAAGTGGGCTAAAATATTAGGTGGTTAAGGGACAACTGGGAGGCTCAGTCTTCGGCCCAGGTCATGATCTCCCAGCTCATGAGTTCAAGTCCGCGTTGGGCTCTGTGATGATGGGCCAGAGCCTGGAGCCTGCTTCACATTCTGTGTCTCCCTCTCTCTCTGCCCCTCCCCTGCCTGTGCTCTCTCTCTCAAAATAAATAAACATTAAAAAAAATTAAAGAAAAATATGAGGTGGGTTAAGTGATATCCCAGCTTTGGCGGATACTGACAGGATGGCATTGGTGGCCACATTAACACAATTTTGTTCTTGCTCTGCCTTTCTCTGCCATCCGTGGTAAAAGCCATGGGACCAATCCTGGAGACGTGTTTCAGGATAAGGCAGTGAGTTCAACCCCTTCCTTTAGTTCTGTTGTACGACATGGTTCCAAATCAACAGCTGTACATCCTGTTTGGGCAGAGTTTTCTCCACCCCTCCCCCAGAAATTAAGGTAAGGTATGCTACCTGGCAAATGAAGAAGAGAGCAGGGGTTCGTTCTAATTAGTTCTAATCAAAGCATCAGGTTTTGAATTCTCCTTGTCATTCTATCTGAAGGCCTTTATAAACCCAACAATCATCTATGACAGCCAGAATAAGAAGCCTTCTCATTCTCCTCCAGCCTTTCTATTGAATAGTCTTGGGCTGCTGATTGCTAAAATGCAGATCCTATGACAGTGTCTGTGCATGGAAATCACAAGCGTCTTCCAAGATAAAACAATGAGTGCAAAGCTCAAGAAGCATTAAAAGGGAACTACCTGTATTTTCAGACCTCAAAGGAGTGTATATCTTTGGAAGATAATGACATCTTGGACACAAAAATCACTACTTTACAATAGAAATCTCTGATATTCAATCTGCCTCTGTCAACATATGTTTAGGGCCAACGCATGCTGCTTATTTCATTAAATCACCATGAATCTGGGATTGGAATCGTTACACTATTACAGTGCTGTGCCTTCCTCTAAAGCATTATGTTCCCCTTAAGTGTTTACTTTCATTCTTTATCCCAGCCCTCTATCCTATTTCCCCTCTCTCTGGCAATTATCCATGACAGTAAGAATTGTCTGCTGGTGCCATTTTGTAATCCAGGAATACGGGAGCTCATACAAAAGTTTTACAGTTAACTTTGGGGAATGAGATCAAAGACTCCACCATAACACTCTGATTGAACAATTATCTACAAAAAAAAAAAAAAAAAAAAAAAAACAACCCACAAACGTAGTAACTGTTACACGGAAGGCATAGCAAGTCAAAATTTCTCCATTTGTGCGTGGCTGCAATCCTCCTGACGTGTTATCCATCTAACAGCCATAACCTGCAGCCCAGAATAATACCTCCCCCAACTCCAAAACGTGGTAGATCCCAAGGGATTCCTCTGGAGTCACAGACATCCCCTCAGGGTGACATCCCATGCCAGTGAAACTCAAGTTCCCAGTTAAGAGAGGTGACCACAGGTAAAAGTAATGTTCCAGAATTCATCTTTCAGGAACGGTAAATCTAGAACCTGTGTAATTAACATTTTGCAAATGTTTCCCTCAAGGAGAAAAAAAAAATTAGATAAACGCTCCATAAATTTTCATAGCGAAAAAGGGCGACGTTCTGACTGAGGCCCACCCACCGCATAAACAACTGACAGAATGGGCACCACTGGCGAGCCCCTCTGAGGCTTGATTAAAGGCTCACCGCACTTTTCCTAAAAATCTCCGTGTTATCACACACTCTCTGGCAAACCCTGAACCCTGTCATTACCCTCGGCTCAACAACACTCAGAAACCTTGGTCCCCAGGGATGTTGCCATGTTTCACAAAGGGCCGCATTGTGTCTCTAATTCCTGCTCTCCTCGCGGTTCATTTTATATGCTCTGCATGTGTGTTTGGATTTTCAGAACATGACTCATACCTTTTACATTCCTCTGCAACCCTACCAATGGAGAAAAGGAGTGATGGGTTGGCTGATTGGAAGTGAAAGAAGGTGTCCTTCTCTCCCTGGACAGTATGACTTTTTAAAGGATGCACTAAGTGACTTCCCGGCTCACCAAGATCAATGCGATGTGACATCTGAGAAGGGACAGGAGTAGTGGGTGTTCTCCTTATGTTATTTTTAGACAGCTCATCATTTCTTCCACTGACAGAAATAAAGCTTTTTTTCTCCCCCGTCTTTCTCTCAATAGAATAACAGAGCAACATGGAATGAGTCTAGCTCCGTTAGCTCTCCCACACAATTGCATCTAACCGAAAGATTTCGCTAAGCCACCTATTTAGCGTCATAGTCAAAACACATTGAACATGATTCTGTTATCAGTGTTCGGCCCTGAGAGGCTGTGGAATTTTTAAGGAATATGTAAATTTTTCACACTTTTGTCAGGAAGTGAAGACAATTTTTTCTCTGGATCCAGTTGGAAACCCTCTTCATTATTTGAAAGAGTACCTTCTGGAAGAGGAGGAGCCTTGCCCAGGGAATTGGGGGTGGTGGAAGGACGCTGCCCTGCTTGAGATGAGGAAATGAAATCTGTTCTTTGGCTCCCTTAATGGTAAGGGACGAGGGATGTGGGAAATGAGAAGGGTCAGGAAGAAGAGTCAGCTTTTGGAAAGAGGCTCTCAATCTCTCCTGGAAAGGAGTGGTCACTCAAGATATGTCCGGAACGGAGTACTGTCTTCACTGTTGCCGAACAAACGGAGTCCCACCTGCACACCCAGTGCACTCTCCCCCATTCCTACATGATCGACCTCATGTTTGGGATGGAAAATGGGGACTGTTGGGATCAGAGAGGCTGAGTTTCTCTGTGCTGTCTCTCTAGGTCACACGGTAACGAGTCTGCCTGTCGGCCGCAGAAACCCCAAGACAGAAACGAGAAAAACTTGTGTAACCATCAGAAACCTGGGGAACTTGTAGAAATCTTGCAGAGACTTGGGGTGCTCAGAGACTCGGGTAATCTGACTCAGATCTATAAGAGCAGAGAGGTTCCAGCTACATCTGGATTACACTTTCCCCCTCTCTCGGTATTTACACAACCTTTTTATATTTCGTAGGCGTATGTCCTGCGCACACGTAGGTTTGGGTCTGTCCATGCACGTGTGTGTGAGAGAGAATATTTACAGCAGGATCTGACCCAAGACGGGGAGCTCACTGCTCTTTTCCATTCTTCTTTTTTCCCTAAGAGCGTGGTTAGCTTGAGACAAATCTGTTAAAAACTTGGGTGAAAACCCTGGGGCCTACAGAGAAAACTTGGCTTGTCATTGAACATTCCAATTGTCCTGGGGTGGAAGGCTCTGACATCATTGGAATCATAATGCTTTTTTGTTCTTTTATTCTTTGGACTTACGTCTTTTATACTTTTCAAAGGACTTTCATATCCTTTATGTCATCTCACACTGACGACATCCCTGCAGGGTGGAAGGACAGGTATTATTATAATAACTCAGCCACTCTTCCAACAACAGTCATCATTCATGACTGAGGCCCCAGAGCCCACAGCAGGAAAAGCAACTGAATCACTTTATGGCCTCCCAATCCCCACCCAGGAAGGTCCTCTGAGGCCGACTGTGTGACCAGGCTTTGCAAGTGGCCGAAGGAAAGAGTCCCGATCAAAGGGCAGCCTGCCTGATGGTCAGATGCCAACAGCTCTGCCTGGTAGGAGCTGGGTGGGTTGGGGAGAGAGATGCTCTCCTGTACGATGACTTTTCTTCTTTTGAGTCTATTAGAGCACGTGAGTTAGAGGCATGGGGTGGGGGTGGGGGGCTCGCCAGAGTGTTTGCTGCCTTCCTTCAGTCTGGGAGATAGAATGCAATGGGACAGGATGAGAAAGAACATTCCCTGTTTTTTCGTTTAGAGTTCCTTCTTTGGTAAAGCAGCAAGAAAGCAAAACTCTCTAGATTTCGAGGAAAGATGCATAATGTTCTTTTCTTTTGTCCTTTCCCAGCCGGTGACGAACATGCTTCTGTAGAGCAAATGGCTGGACTATTTCATGGCCCCAGTGAGTCATTTTATGTTCTTCAGGAACTTCTGTGTTCACAGCATGAATTTAAAAACAATGCGCAGGGGATGCCTGGGCGGCTCAGCCGATTGAGAGTCTGACCCTTGATTTCGGCTCAGGTCACGATCCCAGGGTCGTGGGATGGGTCCCCACGTTGGGCTCTGTACTCAACGTGGAGTCCGCTCCAGATTCCCTTTCTTCCCCTCTGTCCCTCTCCCCCGCTTGTGTGCGTGCGCTCTCTCTCTCTCAAAATAAAATAAAATAAACCATAAATAAATAAGTTAATTAATTACAAAAATAAAAATGTGTAAAGTTATCAACCTAGTACCTGCTACACAGTAACAGCTCAGTAAGTGTCATCTATTGCTATGATATGCATAATTATATATATACATATGTACCTGTGAGTGTGTGTATGTGTGTGTATATATATACATATACATACATATATATATATATATGTATATATATATAAAATTTACTCTCTGCAACAGAGTAAAGGTTGGTATGTCTCTTGAAGCGGCGGGAGGTGCCACATAGTACTTCCGTGCCTAGGCGTGTCTAGATGAGGCTCATAATTTGAAATTGGCAAAACCAGCGTCCTACCTGTCCAGGAACTGGGGTAAGCCCAGCCCGCATGGAGAGGCCATTGGGTGTAAGATTACCACCAACTCTGCTGGACCCACTAACGCAGGGGGAGCACACCTACAAGCAGACACCATTACTTGGCACTAACACGTGAAACCGTTCATTAGGGGCAGGGAAGCAGTGTGACCGACTCGAACAGGCCTATTCACATTTGTTGGATCATCCCCCACACAATTCCAAAGGCAAGAGCCCGCAGCCATTTTTAAATGTATCCATTTCACAGCCAAGCGAAAATGTTTCTGTACCAAGAATAATCTTACATTAAATTTCTCTTTTTTTTTTTTTTCCAGCAGCCTAAATTTAACCAGGGGGAATTCTTTTTTTAGACGCTATTCTACTCAACCTTTAAAAATGAAGGATCCGAATTTAATGTGAAATCTGCATTTCATCAAAGATGGGACACCGCGTCCTTGGCTTAATTATTCTTTGGAAATCGAACATCTTTACTACTGCATGCTTAACAGGTAGAAGGAAAAACAAACTGCAGACGATGTGATTCAGGCCTGAGGGACTGGAGGCACTGATTCCATCTACACTGATATCGCATGGGGAACCCCCTTTGCATTGATAATACTCACATGCTGAACTAGCACGCGGTATAATAGTCAGTGATAATGTCGCTCGATGTCTACCCTTAGAAAGAGAATTTAGAGCATGAATCAGTAGAATAATAATACTCCCCAATTACATGACACTTTGCTTTATAATCCCCCCCCCCCCATAATATGGATCTCTCCATTTTATTCTTTTATTAGCCCCTGGAGGGGAGAGTCACCAGGGCTCAGGGAAGAGAGATTACTGTAGGTGGTGAAGTCAAGATTTGCATCTTACCCTTCTAGAGCACTTCTCTTGCCGTGGTGCAGCTTCCTAATGAACACTGAGAGTTTTGTGAATGGGGGGGGGAAGGAAGTGTAGTAACTGTACCTCAGGAAACAGCTTCGTGAAAAAACAGAGGAAGAACTGAGGGATGAAAGTCAAACTCAGCCGGAGCCTTGATTATGCTTTTGAGGCCTCAGGGTGACCTGGGACAAGTGCCTTAAATATCCACTGCCTCTGGTTTTCATCTCACAGGAGGGAATGTTAATTCTAGTTCTTTCCACCTCATCAAGTTTTTAAGTAAAGAAGGAGCTAATGAATATGAAACTGTTTTAAAAGGTATTAACTCTTTTCAAAATGTAGGCACTGGGAGATGATTTTTGAAATAAAGTATATTGCTAGTTAACAGAAGCACTTGGATCAAATGAATGTACTCAAGGCCTAGGAGGTCCAGTCTACTCCTGGCCATTTAGATGCCTCCAGAAACCAGTGATGGA
Source organism: Panthera tigris (assembly GCF_018350195.1). Classification (NCBI taxonomy): domain Eukaryota; kingdom Metazoa; phylum Chordata; class Mammalia; order Carnivora; family Felidae; genus Panthera; species Panthera tigris. The sequence goes on along the minus strand of NC_056660.1, from coordinate 94,847,807 downwards.
GTGGGCACCCGGTCTCTGTGCCGTTTCACTTGCATTTCCCTTTTGATGCTAAAAGGTAGAGATTTACCTTGGGAAACTCCTCCCTCTGGATCCAGACAAGAAGGGAGCTTCATCAAGGAATCCACCCTCCCTGGGCACGGGCACCCTGAACAGAAATCGGAGATTGAGCAGAAGGTTATGGTACCTAAGAAGGGTTGGTGCCCATCAGCCTGCAGTGGAGGCTCAGAAGAGGCCTCCCTGCCTCCAGCCTTCCGACAGTTCCTTACTCCTCTGCCTGCCCTGCCTGGTTTCTCAGCCTTCCTTTTGATTCTGGAAATTCTCCCACACCCTTGTAGGAAATCCCATCCATGCCCTCTTAGGGGTTGTTTTACACCACTGAGTCTAAGAGGGGCTTGCCAGGTCACCATAGTTATCAGAACAGAAGATTTCTTGAAAGAGGGACTATTAGAACCCCGTCAATGTTTAGACACGAACAACCTGTTCTTTGAGTTGGCCAGGGTTAGTCCCAGCAACTTGCAAAGAAAACACCCTAATGGTGAAAGCTGCAACACTAACAGATCATTGCAGCCAGAGGAAGGAGGACAGAAGAGTGACGATCAAGAAAATCAAACCATTTGGTCACCTAGGAATCTACTGTGGAACAAAAGGCAGGCAAGTCAGGTAAAAGAGCCGCTAATAAGTCTTCAACCACCATTCTTGAAAAAGTCTCCTTTTTTCTTCCTTTGCTAAGTCCATAAAAGTTTAAAAGATCAAAATAAAAATATTACGGTTATGACAAAAATTAGTTTCAAACTAAATTACACTATATGTGTGTGTGTGTGTGTGTGTTCTAAAAAATTTTTTCTGTGGCCATGTAAAGAGTACTGTTTAGTGCTATTAGTTTTATAAGAAATGTACTAGTAACTCTGCTAAGGAAGTTGTCAACTTTTTGGTTTTTTTAACTTTTTTAAAAATATTTATTTTTGGCAGAGAGAGAGAGACACAGAGCATCAGCGGGGGAGGGGCAGAGAGAGAGGGAGACACAGAATCCAAAGCAGGCTCCAGGCTCTGAGCTGCCAGCACAGAGCCCGACACAGGGCTCGAACTCACAGACTGCGAGATCATGACCTGAGCCGAAGTCGGACGCTCAACCAACCGAGCCACCCAGGCACCCCAGTTGTCAACTTTTTGTATGAAAGTTAACTCTCAGGGTGCGTGGGTGGCTCAGTTGGTTAAGCGTCCGACTTCAGCTCAGGTCATGATCTCATGGGTCCTGAGTTCGAGCCCTGCATCGGACAGCTCAGGGCCTGGAGACTGCTTTGGATTCTGTGTCTCCCTCTCTCTGCCCCTTGCTCCACTTGCTCTCTGTCTCTCTCTCAAAAATACAATATTAAAAAAGGAAGGAAGGAAGGAAGGAAGGAAGGAAGGAAGGAAGGAAGGAAGGAAGGAAGGAAGGAAGGAGGGAAGGAAGGAAGGAAGTTAACTCTCTTCAAGACTCGGTTCTGCTAAAGTGTATTTAATGGTATGGGGTCATCACGGAATGAAATAGCAAGGAAGAACCGCTTTCCAAAACCTTCGAAATGTCCTAAAATCAGATAAATAAATATCTAGAGATACTTCCACAAGACTGTTCAACAGCCAGAACATCAAACGTGAAAGGGAAATTCAACAGGTTCCCCGCACAATAAAATCACCACCCTCATTTAGTATCACACTGTCTTCACACCTAAACATTGACATATTCCCTCTTTCAAGAAATCTTCTGTTCTGATAACTACTGCAACCTGGCAAGCCCCTCTTAGACTCAGTGGTGTAAAACAATCATTTTCTAATGTTCCCAAATTCCATGGGTCGGGAATGTGTAGCGAGGACGGCTTGACTCTGCTCCGGGATATCTGATGCCCAAGCTGGGAAGCCATGGTCATGGGGGCGAGAATCGTGTGAAGGTGCCTTCCCTCACATGTCCACCGAGAATGCTGGCTGTCAGCCAGGACCTCAGCTGGGAATGTCAACCAGAGCATACATGAGTAGGCTTTCCATGTGGCCTGGGCTTTCTCGCAGCCTCAGGGCAACTGGACTTCTCACGTGTTGGCTCAGGACTTTTTCCATGATATCCCAGCCAACAGGGTGGGAACTCAATCTCATTTTCTGGGCTAGCCTCCAAAGTTACAGGGCGCCATTTCTGCTGGGCCCAAATGAGTGACAAGCCCATTTAAGAGAAGAACACACCAACTTCCACTCTGAATGGGAAGAGTAACAAAGTCTCCTGATAAAAGACCAGGTGGGATGGGAGAGATTGTGTGGCCACCCTTGGAAGATACAATCTGTCACATCATCAGGGATCTCTTCTTTCCAGCTAGAAATAAGCTCTCCTTCTGTAAATTCTCACAACGCTCTATTTTCGAACTGAGGCTTACAGATTTCCATCTTACACTGTAATTACCATGGAACATGGGCCATCTTCACCATTCGATGAGCTCCTAGGGTTTTCTTTCCTTTTTTTGGATCTTCACGGTACCTTACAGAGCTCCTGGCACTTAGGAAATGCTCAATAAGGTTTACTGAAGAAATGTGGGGTTTTTTTTAACCAGTTTCAGATGGGACTACAGCTGACCCTTGAACAGCACAGCCAAGCCCTGGCCCGATGCAGGTGAAAATTCACATAGAAATCCTGACTCCCCCAAAACTTTACTAATAGCTTTCAACTGACCAAAAGCCTTATAGATAACATAAAGCGTGGATCAATACATATCTTGCATGTGATATGTATTATATACTGAGATCTTAACAATAATTCCCAATTTTTGTGTTACTTTTTAGGGTATTTCTAGGCTATGTGCTTCACCTGGGAGTTTTTTCAAATTGTGGCAAAATCTCCCCCAAATTTCCCAATATATTTATTGAAAAACACCCGCGTGTAAGTGGACTCACACTGTGAGTTCAAGGGCCAACTGTATTAGCTACCTAGGAGACACTCACAAGTGCTTTTGGAAAGAAGGGAGGGATGAAGGAAGGGAGAGCGGGAGGGAGGGAAAGGAGTGGGGGGAGGGGAAGACGATGCAAGGCAAACAGGCAGGCATAACTGTTTGAAGTTAATCGTTCATTTTAGAAACATTTACATTGCTGCATTTAAATTTTTCTCCGGAGGAGAAAAGATCCAGTTCTCCACCTTTCATGTACACAGCTAAAGATCCCTAGGGAAAAACACACAATCACGCTGACAGGTGTCATTTCAAACCCAGGACCGTGAACATCAAGGAGGCACTTGTGTCGTGCTTCCTTAACCCATTCGTGTCCCTCCCTTCCCTCACAGGTGTCTATTTCATACCTTCTCCTCTCGTCTCAACCTTCAACATCTTCTCCAACATCTTTGTTTTCGGTCAATGACCTCCTTCCTTCTGTGAACAACAAAACGATGCAAAGGGAGAGCTGCAGAGACCCCTCCCCTCTCATCGTCCAGCCGGGCCTCCATGCAGAGGCCCTCTGTCTTCCCACCACTGCCATACATGGGCCATCTATGCCCCATTCCAAAGCCAGTCCCGCTGCTCTAATGCTGGACTCTAGTCCCACCTACCATGATGCTCCCAGAAGTCCCACCCCCGTCCCCCTGCACCAACAATGTCAGTAGTTGTGTCAATATGCTGGTATTTCTCCCTTCTTAAAAAGATATCTCTCTTCACCATGATTCACCAACGGCCCATTTGTTTTCTGTCCTTAATAAAAAAAGAAAAAAGTAGTTGAAAGTTGTTTATACTTATTGTTTTATCTACATCTTCTCAAAGTGTCTCTTAAGTTCACCCCAATCAGGTTTTCACCCCTACCACAAAATGTTCTTGTCAAGGTCACCCTTGGACCATCTCAGGACCAAATCCAATTTCCAATCCCCAGTCCCCATATTGCTTGACCCATCGGCAGCATCCAATGCATATCTGTAATTGACTTGGTTTCCAAAACACTGTATTTCCCCCTACCCCCAACTACCTCCCCCACTCTCCTTCTGTATCTCCTTTCTTGGTTCCTTCTCCTCTTCTTCTTTGCATTTAATGTTTGGAGCTCGAAGCTTAGACCTTGAATTCTTCTCCATCTCCCCTCGTTACCTTGTCCAGTTTCTAGTTGCAAAGCTTTAAATTACCATCTCTACATGGGAAAGAGCTCCCAGAGTTTATCTCCCCCCACAACTCTCGTCCAAACTCCAGACTCAACATCTCTGCTTTAGATGTCTAGGAGGTAGCTTGTACTTAACATGCCCAGTAGTGCTCGTGTAGTCTCTCCCACCTCAGTTGATGGTAAACTCCAATCTTGAAAATGCTTACACCAAAAACACAGCAGTCATTCTTGCCTTCTCTTACATTTTATATCCATTATATCGGGAAGTCCTGTATCCAGACTGTGACCACTTCTCTCCACTGTTTCAAGCTACTACCATCCCTTGGCTATTAGAATTGCCTCCTAACTGGTCTCCTCCCCGCCCCCTCCCCCCCAGCTCCTGCCTCCCTACTGTCTGTTAGCAACAGTGCAACCAACATGGTTAGTTAAAATACCAGTCATATCCCGTCTCTCCTCTGGTTAAAGCCCTGCAACACCTCCCCATTTCAATCAGAGGGAAAGCTAGAGTCTAAACAATGACCAACAAGCCACTACATGGTTACTTCTCTGACTTCACCTTTTATTGTTCCCCACCTCCTCCACTGGCCTTGTTCTTTACTTTGAATGTTCCAGGCATGATCCCACATTAAGGTCTTTGCCTTGGCTCGTCCCTCTTTGTGGACTGCTCTTCTTTCGAATATGTGAATGGCTTATTCCCTTATTGCCTACAAATCTTTATTCAAATGCCATCTTTTTTGTGAGTCTACCCTGAACACTCATTTCAACCTTCAGTGACTTGCCCCTGGGCATTCCCAATCTCTCTTACCCTGCTCTGTTTCTTTGGTATCATTTATCATTGTCTAACAGACTATTTAATTTCCCCATTTATTATTTATCATGTCTACTGTTTGTTCTGTATCACTCCCTGCTAGAACATAAGCCTCAGAAGAGCAGAGCCTTTTGTCTGTTTTGTTCACGGACGTGTCGTGAGCCCCTAGAGTACTGCCTGGCACATAGTAGGTGCTCAATGAATAATTTTTGAAAGAATAGTGTGAAGACAAAAATCTGTGCAGAAATGGAGTAGAAGAGGGGCACCTGGGTGGCTCAGTCACCCAGAGTGTCTGACTCTTGATTTGGGCTCAGGTCATGATCCCAGGGTCATGGGATTGAGCCCTGCATCAGGTTCTGCACTCTCTCTCTCTCTCTCTTTCTCTCTCCCTCTCCCCCCTCCCTTCCTCCCTCTCTCAAAAAAAAAAAAAAAAAAAAAAAAGAAAAGAAAAGAAAAGAAAAGAAAAGAAAAGAAAAGAAAAAGAGAGTAGAAGAGAACTTACATGGTGTGATTTTAGGGACATTGTGGCATTTCTTTTGTCCCAAAGTAGCTTGCCCAACACAATACCAAGGCGTGACCACCCTTCCTTCTCTGGCTTACAAGTGCCACCTTTAGACTCAGTCATTATTAGTCCATAATAGTGCAGTCAATAGCTAAAACACACACTCATTCTGATGTGTTGGTAGGAGCTCATAGCAAAGTTGGGTTGGGATTGGCAAAGAGGTGAGGGAGACAAGAGACAGGGTGTTAAAGTCAAAGGGCATTGGACTGCAGTGTTTGGCCGGCTCAGTCCAGAGAGCACACGACTCTTAATCTCAGGGTTGTTAAGTCTCATGCCCACATCAGGTGTAGAGATTACTTAAAAATAAAATCTAATAAAAAAGGGGGGGGTACTGGACTTCGGAAGAGTTCTATAATCTCCTTTCCTCACCTGAAAAACTGAAGAGGTGGATTGTGATCACTGTGTTTCCTCCATGCAGTGAAGTACAATAAAAAGCCATCTTATTGGAAGTCAGACAGCTAGACTCAAATTCTAGCTTTCTCACTCAGAAGCCTGAGAACACCACCTAACTTCCCTGTCTGCCCTGACCAATAAGCAACATGAAGGCTCCCAGACCATGAAAGACAATGCCCGGGGTGTGTCCTCAGAAACAGAAGTTAAAGGATTTCAGAGGCATTGAAAGATAAACATGGCTGCCTCCATCATTAAGCCTTGCTCTGTAGTCTACATACGGCCAAGACAAACATAGTCTCCCCGATCTTTAAAACATCGTAGCGTTACAAAGAGGACATGTGACATGGAAAGGGATGCTCTTACCTTGTCATCCATTTATTAACTGTGACTATGATGAAAACCTAGAGGGAAACATGTCCTTACAGTAGACCCTGGGGCCCAGGACTATAACTTTAAGTCAAAAGAGACTCAGAGGCGGTACTGTAAAACCCAGCCAGGCCAATCCCCTGGGGTCCTTTTAAGGAACACAGGCATCAGAACCATGTGTCCGCGGCCCTACGGCACAAGTCAAAACAAGTCAGCTCAACAAGACTTTCATTTAGAGCTAATTCACCCTCTCCTGTAAATAAGGTCTAAGGTAGTCATGAACTGGCTAATGTAGCTTGTTCATATTCTTCCAAAATTTTTCATGGACTAGATCACTTTCAGAGTAGCTACAGTCAAATGGTACCCAACAAACGTCCCCTCTCATGCTCTTCCCCACCCTCCCTTCCTGCCTCCCTCCGTGCCTCCAAGAATGGCATGGAAACCATCACGGCATTATGTGTAGAATCAAGAAACTAAGGCGGTGTTAACAAAAAGAAGCCAGACGCCACAAACTGCATCCTGTATGATTGCCATTTATATGAAGTTCAAAAGTCAGCGAAACTAATGTAGGAGGTGAGAGGTCAAGGTCATAGCTCAGTTAGTGGTGGCTGCTATTATAAGCACCTGCTAGGGAGTTTCTAGAGTGCTGGTAATGTTCTCCCTCTTCATCTGGGCGATAGTCACATTATAATATACTTTTCCATAGGTTCATTCTACTTCATGTAAAAAACAAACTGGGAAGTGTTTTTGAGGGAAACAGCCTCCTTCATATTATCAGCGAGCCCACAGTTCAATCACACTACAGTGAATATGGTGTCTGTTCTGTTCCAAAATTAAGTATATGGCAAAAAAAAAAAAAAAAAGTCACAAAAATTAGTAAAAAATCTATCATACCATCACATATTTGAAAATCAGCATGGGGGCACCTGGGTAGGTCAGGTGGCTGAGCGTCCGACTTCGGCTCAAGTCATGATCTCATGGGTCATGACTTGGAGCCCCACATCAGGCTCGCTGCTGTCAGTACATAGCTCGCTTTGGGTCCTCTGTCCCCTTTTCTCTGCCCCTCCCCTGCTTATGCTCTCTCTCTCAAAAAAATCAATAAAACATTTAAATAAAATAATGTAAAGCAAAAAATAAAAAAAATCAGCTTGGAGGTCTATAATATTTTAGTATCAAATTATTCATGTCTCAAATAGAAAATCTCCAATGTTCACATTTATTTTTAAATTTTGTTTTTTTGTTTTAGAGACAGCATGAGCAGGGAAAAGGGGCAGAGGGAGAGAGAGACTTAAGCAGACTCCACACCCAGGGTGGAGGCTGACATGTGGCTCAATCCCACAACTCTGATCATGACCTGAGCCAAAATCAAGAGCAGGACATTCAACCGACTGAGCCACCCAGATGCCCCACAAATGTTCACATTAAGGTGGCAGCTACTGCCTACTGAAATACTGACTATATGCAATGCAGGCATTCAATCAGCGTTTGAAAGTTTTGGCAAAGCCAAAGCACGGCCTGAGAACAAAGGAGAAATTGGATTCTAATAGATGTTCTGAGATGTGTTGCTGAGAAAATCCCATACTATAATACTTGAACAAAAACTGTGGTATGGAGGGGTACCTGGATGACTCAGTAGGTTAAGTGTCCCACTCTTGACTTCGGCTCAGGTCATGATCTCATGGTTCCTGGGGTTGGAGCCCCATGACAGCATGGAGCCTCCCTGGGATTCTGCCTCCCTCTCTCTCTCTCTCTCTCTCTCTCTCTGCCCCTCCCCTGCTTTCTCTCTCTCTTTCTCTCTCTCTCTCTCTCACAAAATAAATAAAATGAAGATTTTAAAAAATTGTGATATGGAAACTCTCCTCCCTGCCCAGATTCTGAACCAGTGAGTATGGAGAAATGCCTCTGGTGGAAGAGAAGAGAGCTTCTCCAGGAGAAAGAAGGAAGGAAGGAGAAACTCACCAAACAGGTAATTTCACAGCATCTTCTATTCCCCCGGGGAAGGAATGAGCCAAGGCCAAGATGGCAGCACTGATGCTCTTCTAGTCTCGTGGAAGGAAGCATAGTGGGGTCCAAACTCCCTCAGTTACAGATACCAAGATTTGATTAGTAAGTTAAAAGGTGCCTTTCAATGAGGTGGCTGTTGCTAAAAGGACATTCCACAGATCCAGTCTTCCACAGAGGTGGGTGCCGGCCCCAGTGCTGCTTTTTCCTATCTTTCCCCGAATGTTTTAAGGGGACCATCCTGGGGGGGCACCTGGGTGTCTCAGTCGGTGAAGCGTCCAACTCTTGATTTCAGCTCAGGTCATGATCTCAGGGTTCTTGGGTTTGAGCCCCACGCCGGGCTCTGCACTAACAGTGTGGAGCCTGCTTGGGATTCTCTCTCTCCCTCTCTCTGCCCCTCCCCCGCTCCCTCTCTTGTGCTCACTCTCTCTCTCAAAATAAATAAAATTTAAAAAAAAAAAAGAAAAAGGGAACCATCCTGGAGTGCATGAGGGGTGCCCTTGTGGAATCTGGAGAGACGAACTCTGTGCTGGGCAGAGCTGGGTGACAGGTTTATGACAGCAGGAACTCGGGGGCCAGAACAAAGGAGAGGCAGTGTGATAAGGAGCCAGACTTGCCTGGGCTCAGGGACCTGCCTGCTCAAGTACCTGGAGCTCCACCAGCCCAGGCAGGGAGCGTAAACTCTGTGTGTCTCAGGCTCCTCACCAGCAAAACAGGATAAACACAACCATCTCATGGGTTTATCATCAAGTTTAAATGACCGTATGTACATAAAGCACTTAAAACACCTGGCATACAGAAAATGTTATACGATTTTGGCTGTTATTCATATCATTGCACTAAATAATAATGTAATATAAAAGGCAGGACACATTTGGAAGCCTGGAAATGTACATGCTTTGGTTGTTTTGATTTGCTTTTCTAACCAATCAAGGGAGAAAGTTAATAGGGATGCCCAGATGTATTAGTTGAACCATGTAAAACAGGTGATTTGGGGCCAATTGTGTTGTTGTTGTTGTTGTTGTTGTTGTTGTTGTTGTTTGCCTATGCAACAGCACTTTCATGTGATTTGAACTATTATCAAGAGGTGGGATATGAATGTGGGGTTTTTTCCTGTTTTTTGAACTGTCTGGGCCCCTCTTGAACCTAAGGCCAAGAAGTGCTTATGGATTTGCAGTCCCAGGGCTCAGCCATTAAGCATCCTCTACCCTCAGATGCCGCTGGCAAAGGTGTGCAGCCGGCCACAGCCACACTGGGAGACCCTTTCTTCTCGCCTGAGCTTTTAGGTGGGCAGGGAGGCGGAGAGGGCCCGAAGGCATCCATGGTTTTACCCCAACTATTTCACGGGGCTCTTCAAGTCTGTACGCTCTTCAGACTGAAAAAAAAAAAAAGTGACATGACCTCCTACTACAAGTCCCAACCCGCGGCTGAGGATGCCAGCCTGGTCTTCCTACAGTGTATGGACCCAGCCTGTTTCACAGTGCACAGTTATTTTTTCACTTGATCCATGAAGGTATAAAATAAATACGAAATCTTCCTTGCCTATCCTCAATAACTGACCCCTTTCCCTAAAATAAATACTCTTAAAGGTTTTTTTTTTTAGGTATTTAGCCTAAAGAAGTTATGTTTTTACCTGTATTTAGGGTTCTGCTTTTTTTTTTTTAAGTTTATTTATTTATTTTGAGAGCGAGACAGAGAAAGAGAGAGAGAGAGAGAGCTAGGAGGGGAGGGGCAGAGATAGAGGGAGAGACAGAATCCCAAGCAGGCTCTGTGCTGTCAGCACAAAACCCAACGCTAGGTTCGAACTCACAAACTGTGAAATCATGACCTGAGCTGAGATCAAGAAATCAGATGCTTACCCGACTGAGCCACCCAGGTGCCCCAATATTTCTTTTTTAAAAAAATCTACCCAAATAATGGGATCTTCCATGCATGCTGCTTTTTCTTTCTTTCTTTCTTTCTTTCTTTCTTTCTTTCTTTCTTTCTTTCTTTCTTTCTTTCTTTCTTTCTTTCTTTCTTTCTTTCTTTCTTTCTTTCTTTCTTTCTTTCTTTCTTTCTTTCTTTCTTTCTTTCTTTCTTCCTTCCTTCCTTCCTTCCTTCCTTCCTTCCTTCCTTCCTTCCTTCCTTCCTTCCTTCCTTCCTTCCTTTCCTCTCTGTCTCTGTCTCTCTCTCTGTGTCTCTTTCTTTCTTTCCTTAACAACCTACTTAGAAATCTATTCACTACGTACATATAGGAGACCATCCTGGAGTCCACGAGGAGCCCCCAAGGAGTCCTAAAGGTCTGTTGGGGCAATGGTCAGTCATGTTGTAACACTACTAACAGTCCTATCATAAAGTAGCTAGAAGGCTCAGAGGCTAGAGAAGTCTACCTGTGGAAAATTCTATTGCATAGATGTTGCCCCCAATTTTTAAAAACAGGTTTTTTTCCCCATGACCTTCCATGTTCCTCCCAGTTTTTTGCTATTTAAAATGTTGATACGCTATTATCTTTGGCTCAGAGATGCACTATTTTTCGGACAACCTGCTCCCCTGCAGGACACTCCAGTTATTAGGAAATGTGTCCTTGATTTGATATAATATCCAACACTTTTTGAGTTCAAAGTATTGGTCATCAATTATAACTTTAGAGTCAGAGAGACAAAGAAGCATGTGGAATAATGCACTCTCAAGTTTATAAGTCATTGCCAGTTAAGTATTGCACATGTATCCCTGGCAGGCTTGACAGATTTAACAAATAAAAATACAGGACACCCTGATGGATTTAAATCTCAGATAAGTAATGAATAACGTTTTTGGCATGAGTTTGTCCCATGCAATATCTGGGGCATAATTATACTTAATAAATATTAATTGTTTATCTTAAATGCAAATATAACTGATGCCCTGTATTTACCCGGTAAGTATGCACCCTTGGGTTTCTTCTTTCAGCTACAAAGGTCCAGTTCCTGTGACCATTTTCCATACAATTTTATTCCCAGGTCCTCTAGCATTGGGACATCTATTTGTTAAAATTTTTAAGAACTGGGATATATTTTAAAATTGGGACATCTAAATTAAAAAAAAAATTGTTTATTTTTTCAAGTTTATTTATTTATTTTGAGAGCAAGAGAGAGAAAGCATGAGCAGGGGAGGGGCAGAGAGAGGAAGAGAGAAAGAATCCCAAGCAGGCTCCATACCATCACCACAGAGACTGAGGTGGGGCTTGAACCCAAGAACCATGAGATCATGATCTGAGCCAAAACCAAGAGTCAGACACTTAACCTACCGAGCCACCCGGGTGCCCCGCAGCGTGCACTTTCCTTAATGCAAACCCTAGACTTTCATAATGTCACTCACCCTTGAAGTTTCTTCTCTCTATATATATTTTTTGTAACTTTGCCAAATTGTTGGATTATCTTTGAGGCTTTTATAGGAGCCAAAGCAAGCAGGTTTCCATAAAACAGATACTATTACCGCTGCTCAATTATTCATTCACCCGATCGTGTGAGCTGGGGCGTGGGCAATGGATCCATTTGTTTTGACACTTCGACTACCATTTTGGATGGGCCGCGCTGGTTGTTGATGACAGTAAACAGAAACGGTTCAGAGTAGGTAGATTGGGCTCCCAATTTTAAGCCACGAAGGCAGGGGATTAAGAGAGGGAAGAATGGGGAGCAAAGGGGAAGGCAGAAGTCATAAAGGAAAGTGGAAAGAAAAGGCACGGGAGAGGACTCATTACTCTTATCCCTGCTCCTGAGTCCCTAACCCAGGTCATTTCTTCCTTTCTTTTTTGTTTTCTAATGTTTTATTTTTTGAGAGATCGTGCATATGAGCTAGCACAGGGGAGAGGCAGAGAGAGAGAGAGAGAGAGAGAGACAGCAGATCTGAGGCAGGCTCTGCGCTGTCAGTGCAGAGCCCAACGTGGGGACTCAAACTCACTGTGATATCACAACCTAAGCCAATGTCCAATGCTTAACCAACTGAGCCACCCAGGTGCCCCTAACCCAGGTCATCTCTATCAGGGAATCATTTTCCTAAATAGCCCTGATAAAATAGAATTCTAGTAACTGCAACTTCTTCTCCACTCAACAATGCCTCCTGAAGATAATTCCACGTCAACACTCACAGACCCACCTCACTGTTTTCACTACTGCATACAGCGTCACTGTATAAATAGACAACAATTTATGTAGACAGCCATCAAGGTGTTTACCTTTATTGCCATTATAAACAATGCCGCGAGACATATCCTGGTTCAGTCATTCTCCTGCACATTCAATGGGTTTTCGTAAGTGTAACTTCTGAAAAGTAGAATTTCCAGGCCAAAGAAAATGAACTTTAATTTAAATAGATACTGCCAATTTGGAAAAGGTCTGGAAGGTAATGGTCTGTCTTCCGGGGAGGGGACTGGTGTGACAGCCAAAAGGAATTTTAGCCTTATCTGGAATGTTTGAATTATTTTTTCAAGAACGAGAATGAATTCACTTATTAATTATGTAATGAGAAATAATTTTTAGAAAAGAGATTTTAGACACAGAATACATCAATGGCTTAAATAACCTGGAGAATGAAAGAGATCCAATCAACCTGCCTGAACTCTAAGGGCCCAGGTGATAACAGAGGTGATAACAGCTGTCCTACTGAAAGGAGCTCAGGCTTGCTAGATGCTTCTCCCCCGCCCCACATCACACACCATATACACAACACACACCATGCCCGCATCATACATGCCCCCCACATCACATACCACATACATCACACACACACACATACACACACACACATACACACACACCCACACTACACGTATACCACAGACCAACCCCCATGCCTCCACACATACCACACATCACACATCCTACCCACACGAACATACACCACACATACACCCCACAAACATACCACACAAACACACTGTCTGAAAGGTATCCTTGCGTGAGTCAAACCTGGTACAAGTTGTGCTCGACGGAATTTGGGTTTCTGAAGGAGAAACCAGTGAGTAGCTTTCCCTGAGGAATGAAACGGGATTAAATCCCGTGAATTTAAACACAGAATTAACGTAGAGGCCAAAATATCTTTATCAAGCTGATTCTGTAGGTTTAAGGATATGGTTTCCAACTGAGAGTGGGTGCTTGTACTAACACGGAATTTAGAACCGTAGAACAGGCCAGACACCCCTACCAGTCAGGCCTCCCCTGGGTCCCTGCTCCCATCAGTGAGGGTCCCAGCAGGATTCAGAAGACACTCTCAAATTAGGATAATTCAGGGAGAGTGCGTCAAAAGTATGGCGGGCGAAAGTGCTCTGAGGTGAAGTTGGTGCCGTCGGGAAAAAGCTCTGAGACAGAGATCAGCAGGCAGGAAGTCCACTGGGAAGCATTCGCAAGCCCCACATGTGCGAGGGAGTAACAGAGGCGGAAGAAGCAGAGGGAGGGGTTGAAAGTCCGGGACGTGGCAATTGAAGTCCTCAATTGATCCAAGGACTGGGATGAGCCTTCCCAGATGTCCTGCTCAGTGCAAGGGAGATGGGCCATTACGCTGACCCCATGCTGGACGGGGGCTGCCTCTTGGGAGCGGGCTGTGACCTGAGGGGAGAGTGACCTTGGCTCTCTTTAGCGGAAGGCAGCTCCCGGAGAGGGCCTCGGCTGAGAGGCCCGGGTCACCGAGTCACGAATGTTCTCTGAAGCTGCGGGGATGGTCTCCTCTGTCCAAAAGGGGGATCTGGCAGCTCAGCCCTGGGCCACGTGGATCCACGTTCTTCAAAGGTAAGATCTGGGAACAGCTGCCCCTGGATTCTGGCTGGCCTGTTTTTCTGGGTAAATTTCCTCTTAAGGAAGGCTAGTAACATGAAACACGGCTGTTGTTGGGGCAGCTTGTCTCAAGGTCACCGATACACATCATCTCTCCACTCTGCGATTGCTTTAGATGCGTCTCGCTCTCAGCTAGCACCGTTGTGGGTCTAAGGGGTTGACCTGGTGGGCTCACCCTGACCTTCATCAATGACATGCTCTGAGCCCGTAGTCACCATGCCCTTCTCAGGCTGTGGCCACTGCCTTTATCTATTTATTGTTAAAAATGAGTTAAGGGAGGGGTGCCTGGGCGGCTCAGTGAGTTAAGCAAAGGACTCTTGACTTCAGCTTGGGTCATGATCTCATGGTTCGTGGGATCAAGCCCCTCGTGGGCTCTGTCGCTGTCTCTTAAAATAAATACACTTTTAAAAGAATGGGTAAGGGAGTTCCAAGAGACACCCCAGGATGTGACAGTAGCCCTACCTCCTCCTGATCATCCCAGTCTATTACCCCTGCTTGGATGGAGATTATTTCCCTTGCTTGGAAGACTCTGGCACAAAGGTCAGTCAGCAGATAGGGCTTAAAGCTTAATGTGACACCTGCTGAGTTTCCTGATGGAAATGTTCTCCTTCTGGAAAGGGAGGTATCTAAACCCAGAAAGCCGTGAAGTGCAGTAACACGAAGCAACACTGCCCTAAGTGGGTCACTGGGAATGATACAAGCAAAGCCACACCTCCTTGGTTTCCAGACTCACACTTGCTACCTACTGGTGACACAGCCCCATATCATGGTGGTTGATGTAGGGTGCATTCAGTGTCCTGAGGATGGGGCCCATCCTCATAGCATATCATCTCTAAGCTGAATCCTCAGTGGCTGTTAAGAAGCTGTTTCACTGAAGCCAGCAACTTCTGAGTGACACAGTAGGTGACCAGGCCAGTGGACCCCACGGTCATGCGCCCACTGCCACACCTCTATGTCTACAATTGAGTCTCTCAGTCCAATGACGTGGGATCCTGTGTCAGTGAATGGAGAGCTCTACAAGCCCTTTGACAGTCATGCTGGCAGATGCCTCCGGGCAGAAAAAGCAATCCTATGTCCGGTGTCCGTGTTAATTCAGTCAACATGACTTGCTGCTCCTTCAAGATGGCAGCAGTTGAATGTAATCACTTACCGACAAGTCTCCACAGAGAATGATGCCAAGTTAGCAGCTCATTATTGGTCTCTATCCCTAGAATGTTGGGCAGATCACCCGTGGTGAGAGGAAACCCATGCTGTTAGAAACCCATGCATAGCTTTCATCCCTTCCACCATGGCACGAAGCCCCTTTTGCCAGTATTGGAGTGTCCAAGGATTGACATCACTGGCCAAGGCATTTTCTCAACTTGGTTGTTTAGTGTCTCCTCCATGGTGAATGGATGCTCTCTGTTGAGCATTCACGTTTAATCGGAAGTTTGCACCATATCATGCTCCCTCCCATAGATGCTTCCATATCCTTCTTCCCCAGACTTCTTTGTCACGTCTCCTCCAATCTTTCTCCCTCTGGATCACCCTCATCAACCAGACAAGCCCTTGATTACTGACCATGAGCCCATATTTATTGTTCCTTTGGCTACTTGTCTCTCAGCACAGAGTGGCTAATCAGATACATCTCCCAAATCCCTGTTGAGAGGATTTCTCTTCACTCTTTCTTTCAAGCAGCCCCTGAACGGAGCTACAGGACAGCAGCTTACTGTCAGCTTACAACAAACACTAAGAGCCAACTCATCTGAAAACTCTCTTTGGCCTTTTACCTCTTTCCTCAGTTGGTCACAGGGGACCTTGTTGGGGGAGGTCATGGAGAGGACATGGCTGCTGGTTGAGCCATGAGCTGGACCCAGGCAACTGAAGGATCCTCACCCCCACCCGCTGCCCATGGAGTGTACGTTCTGCCCATTTATTCTGCCCATTTGTTTTATTGTGTAAAATAATAAAATAGGGAGCCTGGGTGGCTCAGTCGGTTGAGCGTCCAACTCTTGGCTCAGGTCATGATCTCATAGTTCACGAGCTCTGTGTGGAGCCTGCTTGGGATTCTCTCCCTCTCTCGCTCAAATCAATAAACTAAAAAGAAAAGAAAAGAAAAGAAAAGAAAAGAAAAGAAAAGAAAAGAAAAGAAAAGAAAAGAAAAGAAAAGAAAAGAACTGTAAAATAGAAGCCATTTAGTTAATTTTTTGAAAGAGAGGAGTGGAATTCATTCTATTATCTTACAAACATGGCTCTCCCTTCCACCCCATCCCAGGGACACTAACAACAAAATCACCTAATAACAATCAGCAGCCTCACTGCATCAGAGGAAGTGAGATTCTCACCTATTTTGGCTGCCAGTCCTTAGGAGGAAAAGCCTAACAGGACTGGCTGAAATTCACTCGCAGGCAGGGGAGGGCTCTCGTCTGGGAATTACGTAATCCCCCCCGCAGGGCAAACAGCCAGAAGCCAAATCTGGCAACTCACCAGGGCTTGCTGATTTCTTCCCCTGTCTGTTTGGCCCTTTGGCACACTGCTTTTGTTTTGGTTTGGGATGTTGTGAGTGATGTTTTGAGCGGTGTGAGTATTCTCAGGTCTGCCCCTTCCCTTATTGGGGGAGAAGAAGAGAGCTTCCTTTGTTTGTGAAGCTCAGTAATGATCTAGCTCTTTCTACCGCAGAAGGTGTCAGAGAGTTCAGGGGTTCAAATTTTAATCTCGCACCACTGCGGGTCCTTCTGATGAATTTGTGCTTTAATTTTTCATGCAGGTCTCAGCACCAGACATCATATAAATAAATGAATGCATAAATAAAATTCATGAGGCCGGCCCAGGGATTTGAGGCTGGGAAGCCTTGCTGAGTTCCAGGGACGAGTTTTAACATCAGAGCTTTCTCATCTTATTCTTACCTACGCAAAACTCCATAATGAAGGAACAAAGTAGGTCAGCCCCAGCTGTACTGAAGGAGGACAAGGTGAAAGAATTATCAAAGAAATGCAAAAGCCTGGCGTGGCCATCAGGAGTGCACACTTCTGTAGTGTTTTCTGGTTTTTTTTCTTTTAGTGATAATCTGGCCAGCCAAAAACATGCCAGTGGATTGACTTCTCCACTGTCATCAAAGCAGCAGTCATAAATCTGGATTCCTAACAAGGTTTGTGTGGAAAAGAGCAGTGGGTATTCATGACAACTAAAAGCACTGGGAACCTGTGTGATGTTATTCTTGTGTCTTGGGGTTTTGTTTTCCTGTGTAAAATAATAAAACAACTTCAGTTTCCTCTGACCTCCTGAAAGCTGCTTTCTACGCTTCCTGAAAGCGAAATCCAAATCCACTTTTGGCTGGATTCTACGGACTTTTCCTTGGGATTACCTGCATTCAAATAGCTCTACCAGTCTGCAAACTTTTTGTTCTGCAAAGATGTAAACAAAAACAAAAACAAAGGTTTTTGGCAATTTGCCATCCTAAAAAGGAGCTAAAGTCAAATCCCACTTTAAAGAAAAGTGGGATTCAGGGGCGCCTGGGTGGCTCAGTCAGTTGAGCATCTGACTTTGGCTCAGGTCATGATCTCATGGTTCGTGACTTTGAGTCCTGCTTAGGGCTCTGACAGCTTTGAGCCCGGAGCCTACAGATTCTGTGTCTCCCTCTCTCTCTGCCTCTCCTCTGCTCACGCTCGCTCTCTTTCTTTCTCAAAAATAAACATTAAAAAAAAATTTTTTTAAGAAAAAGAAAAAGTGGGATTTGAAAGACAAACATAATGAATGAAGACAGAAGAAATCATGGACTATGGGTTTTACTTTTCAGAGGGTTTCCTCCAAGAGAGGTCCCCCGTTAGAAAACATTTGCTGAATATTGGGGTGCCTGGGCGTCTTGGTCGGTTAAGCGTCTGACTCTTGATTTCAGCTCAGGTCATGATCTCATGGCTTGTGGGTTCAAGCCCTGCGTCGGGTTCCGCAGTGAACGGTGTGGACCCTGCTTGGGATTCTCTCTCTCCCTCCCTCTCTGCCCTTGCCCTGGGCACATGTGCACCCGCATGCACACGCGCGCGCGCACACACACACACACACACTGACTCCCTCGCTCTCAAAAATAAATACTAAAAAAGAAAGAAAACATTTATCAAACAGATATAGTCTTAGCAGAAGGACGCACAAGGTCCAAATCAGCCCTTCCTGAAGGCAGGAAGCACTGTTTTCTCTGGTTCTGAAGAGACGCAGGTAAAGCCAGGAGCCTTGCACCTGAAACGCACCTGACCAATAAGTGTAAATTCCCTCCTCACTTATCTCCTTTCCTACCTCCATTTGGAGGGCCACCTGATGAAGAAACCAGCCTCTACATTCATGCCCGGGAAACCTGAACCCCACAAACCCCTTCTGCCAAGGGCTTGGGAAATCATGTCCTCCTGTTTGGTACGTACCCAACAGGCAGGGTGACCTGAGAGTTTTATCCCCCAAAGAGAAGACACCTGCTTTCTTCCTTTTCCCTCCACCTCCCCATCCCCAACCTGCTCCCTGGAAGCATCTCTGTCATCTGACATAATACCATGTCCTTATAATACTAGCGTCCTTAATCCTTTTCTCCTCTTGATGTCAATTTAGAAAGGAAAAGATCCTCAAAGGGGAAAGGTGAGAAGTGGGGCAGGTGATGTGAGAGCAGCAGAATATCCCCTCTCACCAGGCTGCTGTCCTCAGGCCACACTCACACACACACACACACACACCGTGAGCCCCCTCCTGTGCCTCAAGCTGCAGAGGTAAGATGCACATCCTTTGAGGTCATGAGCCCGCTTCTGCCCAGCCATCCTCTCATCCCCCACGAGAAGCAGCTTCCTATGTCTAAAGGTATGGACAGTGCCCCACGCAGGGCCCTAGAGACATGGTATAATGGAACGGTCCTGGGCCAAGTCAGATGGGCAGCCTTATCCCAGCTCCCCACGGATGCGCAATCTTGAGCAAATTACTTAACCTCTTTGAGCCTTTATTTTCTCCTGAGTACATGTCATAGTAACACCTAGGTCACAGAGCAGATAAGAGGCTCAAGAAGATAATGTATAAAAAGCTTCTAGTCTGGCACGCAACATAATCCCAATAAATATCAGCCCTTTTTCTCTCTCACACACATACTCACACGTAAGGGATGGAAAAGTCAGGAGAGGAGCACACACAGATGTGTACAGAAGTCACTCAAGTTTCACAGGCCATGGCGTTGTCCGCTGTAAAGTCAGTAGGCTGGGAGCCATGATTTTGATGACCCCATGGAAAACCGAGGTGATCCATGACTGAGGGAGAGAAAAGAAATAAGCAGCAAAGGAATGGCAGACCTCAGAGCTGGATGGCAGGTTGGATCACAGTCTATAGAATCCCCAGAAGACTAAGAAGGCTGCCCTAGAGGGGATCACAAGGGTTCTTTGCGGTTCCCTTTAAGACTCCAATCCCAGAGGCAATCCCAGAATTCGACCTGAATAGAGCCAACTCAACAAACGAGTGTAGGTAACAAGTTCAACGGCACACCTAAAAATGTTGCATTGAGATTGGAAATGCTGCGTCCTCCTTGGCTCCTGTTGCACCTTCTGTTGAGCAAGAGGACAAGAGGTGGACAGATGGAAGGGAAGCATGGAGGAGAGGTTCAAGCAGATCCCCGTCCTACAGACCCCCTTCTCCAGCCTTGCACCTCAACCCAGATTCCTTGAAGAGTCCAAATTACTGGGACCTTGAAAACACATCCAAGTGTAGATTGCAAATATGCCAGGGAGTTTCACTTTTGACACACAGATTCTGGAGGTAATGCACACTTATCAAATGATAGGAGGACTCTAGCCTCCCCTTCCATCTTGGAAATGGGTCATTTCATTTCCTTTTTACCTTGAGAATTTACCCTTTATTTCATATCTGATACAGGTGAAACGAGACAACTGTCAGGTCAGAGATTTCATTATGATGTGCAGAAGGGAGTGAAAAAAAAAACCAGGCATCGTTCAGAATGGGCACCCACCCCACTCTCGGGTGCCGAGAGGCCCAGCTTAGGAAGGTGGACACAGATCTCCCTCCATCCACTTCCAAATGTTTAGGAGTTCAGGTCCAGGGTTTCTGTCACTTTCTTCCTCGGTGTATTAATATAGGACATGAAAACTCAGAATATGTCTGTAGCCACCCTCAGCATGGCCAACCCATCTGTTCTAAGTGGTGAATGATTAGAGAACATGAAAGAAGAAGACAAGCAAGATGTCTTTTAGGGTAAGTGTCTCTCCTTTAAGTTGAGCTGGAGATCGGAAGCTGGAAGTTGAGCTGGGTGGGAGTCAAAAACTGGGTGGTCCCAGAGAACTGCCAGCAACCTACCCATTCAGTGCCTCGTAGATATTCTAAACAGCAACATGTTTTACATTTTTGAAAAGGGTGTTGGCTTTGGATTCAAAATCAGTTTCAACTCAACAACATTCTTTCCCTGTCTTGTATTGTCTATGGGACATGGAAGGTTGCCTGCCCGTAAGTGAGTTGAGGGTCGCCTTTGGTGCGTTTTGTTGGAGATTCACAAATGGTGGGGAATTTTGTTTCCCTGACTCTATTATAGGTGCTTTGTGATGTGGCATGGTAGAGTCAGGGCAGCTACGTTGTACTCATTTAACCTTAAGATCGAAAGCTCGGTGCATTCCCTAATGAACACCTGACTCTCTCCAGCCAGTATCACATACAATGAGGCCAAACACTTTTTGCTGGCAGGTTCAAAAGAAAAAAAAGGAAAGTGGGATTAAGTCCAGAATGTGTTTTCTTCACTAGGAGACTTCTCAGCTCTGCTTTCTCTCATTATAAAACTGCAAGAAAGTGGCAAACACAGAGAAAATAAGGATTTCTGGTACAGTAGGTATTATGGAGGTTTTACCCTGCTAGGTAGAAGAATAGTATTTTTTTTTTTACAATTTCTTCAAATTCAGGCCCTGAGTAGGCTCACTCATATAAAACCGGACCCCACATTCCAATCTGTACCACATCCTATCAGTTGATTCCAGGGGTCACACTCAAATGGTGTGACCTTGTGGGGAGTCCAGTGGTATGAAGGCTGGGAGGTCCGGGTCTCAGGAGCCAGATGAGCCTGTTTGATTTAGTGGCGGTACCAATCTGATCCTTTAAATTGCTTCCTAGCAGAATGTAACCAGCTCTTTTGAAAGTCAGTCTGACTGTAATTTGCTACTAATTGTGGTGTAAAATGAGCTACTCTGGGTCCAGCTGATAGCAAAACATAAATTCAAGTGGCTGTTCTCAGCATGTCCTTGGATTAAGGTGAGCTTTAATATTCTCTCTACCCGGGCTTCTGGAAATCGGATCATTTCCCTGCCCACTGCACATATCACACTACTCATCAAGTTAAGGTAACCTCCCACATGATGAGAAAGATAAGAATGGCTTGGACGGTGCTGGAATTTCATCAAAGAACAGTGTCTTAGTAACTCACTGTGCAGCTTGCTTCCATTACAAATGCCTTTGGGGTGCCTAGGTGGCTCAGTCGGTTAAGCGTCCAGTTCTTGGTTTTGGCTCAGGTTGTGATCTCACAGGTCATGAGTTCAAGCCCCACATCAGGCTCTGTGTTGACAGTGTGGAGTCTGCTTGGGGTGTGCAGTCTCAGTCTCTCTCTCTCTCTCTCAAAATAAATAAAACTTAAAAAAATATATGTGTTTAAAATGTGTTTTGCTGGCTGCCCAACTTCTGACATTTTTACTGCTCCTATGACTACTTACTCCTTAGGGCTATATTCGCCAAGCATGGTCCATGGAGCATGATGGGCCCTTGCAAAAATGCAGATCCCCAAGACGTGATTGAATCCTACCGAATCAGAACTCGGGTGTGGGGTAGGAAACGGGTCCCAGACATCAACACTTAAAATAAGACCCCAAAGGGATTCGATGCACACCCAAGTTTGAAAGTCACTGCCTTAGAGAGAGACAAGGCTCATTCAACAACGGGAAATTTTTAAGCCCAAGAACTGAGTGTTGACTGTGGTGGAATCAAAACCAAGAGGAGAGTGTGGGCTGGAGGTACCAGTAGGAGTTCCCGTATCTCCCTTCAACCTCCATTACGGTCCAAATTACTGTCACCCCCCTTCCCCCATAGGGCTGGTCAAAGGGTGGTATTAAGATAACAAACCACAGGTCTGGGCTCTCCATGGTTTGGCCTTGATGCCCTCTCTCTTTCTCAGGTCCACGCCAGGCTGGCCAGGTTAGTGGCCTCTCTTCGCACATCGGCCGTGCTCATGTGGTCACGTGCCCAGGCCAGACTCCATGCCCTTGTCCATGCTGCCTCTTCCCCCCACCCCGCCATATAGAAAGCCTCACCTCTGCCCCTTGATACATCTCAATCCTACACATCTTTCCTAAGTTCTAACTCCATATGAACCTTTTCTGTCCACCTCAGAACACCATCTTCTCCGTTATTTGAAATTTTATTACCCTGAGAAGCAGTCTCAGGTTTGGGTGTTTTGGTTAGCATTTAGTATGCCATGTAGGGCCCATCTTGCCAGCTAGATTTGGAAGTTCTCTAGGCAAGGACACTACTGTGTTACTTATTTATTAATTTTGAGAGAGAGAGAGAGCGCACAGGGGAGGGGCACAGAGAGAGGGAGAGAGAGAGAACCCCAAGAAGGCTCCGCGCTGTCAATGAGGAGCCCGATGCAGGAGTCAAACCCACAAACGGTGAGATCATGACCTGGGCGCAGATCAAAAGTTGAACGCTTACGTGACTGAGCCACCCAGGTACCCTGACACTATTGTAATTTAAAAAAAAAATTTTTTTAATGTTTATTTACTTTTGAGAGAGAGAGAGAGACAGAGAGACAGAGAGAGAGAGAGAGAGGAAGGGCCAGAAAGAGAGGGAGACACAGAATCTGAAGCAGGCTCCAGGCCCCGAGCTATCAGCACAGAGCCTGATGCGGGGCTTGAACTCACAAACTGTGAGATCCTGACCTGAGCTAAAGTCAGAGGCTTAACCGACTGAGCCACCCAGGTGCCCCACTATTGTACTTCTTACCATTTCCCTTAATTTTTAGCACTGAGTGCAAAGTAAGTAAACAGTGCAAATCTATTAAATTCTCATTAAACTGTTGGTTGACGGAAAATACTTGCCTGCCCGGAGGACTATGTGATGATGTCCACCTCCCCTATCCCATCTGGCCACTGTCAGCACTCACTGAGTCAGTGGTATCGTAGAGGACACTGAGAAGTTGCATAAGAAACAGGCACAGAGAGGACAGCCCTCAACCAGTCATTATTAAGCACCAACTGTATGCCAGGCACTGGGTTAGGTGCTGAGAATACAGTGATTAGGAAAACATTCTCCTTATGGAGCTCCTGCCCTCCCAGAGGAGACAGATTATTCAGGTGATCATAAAAACCAATATAAGATTGCAACACGATACATATTAGAAGGGAAGGATCTGTGTGGGCACCGAAAGCAAGATACGAGAGGACCTTATCTTTGTGCAGGATCAGAAGGAAGGAAACAGTGTTGGACACAGAACTCTGAGCCTCCAGGCTGAGACTGTGCAAACCTCTCCCTATATCCACCTCTCCCCCCAGGGACCCCCAACAACTGGAGAACTGCTTGAGTCTGTGGCTGAATCGCAACTGCCAGGTAATTAATAGGTTTTACCCCCGATGTGGCCAAATCCCTGGAATTCTCCTTGGACTTTCTGGCAATAAAATGGGTATGACAGGACAGCTCTGCTAAGGTCACACTGGAGATGAAAGAATGACCGTAATGCATTTGAACTCCTGGAAAGGTAGAGCAGTCATGGCCCCAAATTAGGAGAGTCAGCCTCAATTTTTTTTGCTAACCAACCCCAGGAAAATGTGAAGGAATGAGGGACAAGGATGTGTGTGTGTGTGTGTGTGTGTGTGTGCGCGCACGTGCGCACATAATAAATTAAACTCAGTTACATAGCTCAGCTGTTCTCTTGTGACTTTCTGTGGATTCCAACAAAGGGACATTTTAGGGGGTTCCAAAAGAATCTTCTGAGGAAAATTTGGCTGCCTATCAAATGACAGAGGGTATTGTTTACTCCTGAATAGCTTCGTCAGCAACGGGCAAATTTAACAGGATAGTTACCCTGAAAACTCAGTACGTAGGAAAAGCAGTAACATATGGAGATAGATACATGGTTTTATTATTTTTCTGTTCTTGTAAAGCTCACATAAAATGTGTTACTTGTCCTTCCCTCCTGAGAGTGTGTGGAAAGGTAGGGAAGGGATGAAGGGAGCCACCAGAGACGTTGGCTGGCCACTTACTATAGCCCTGTTCATTCAGACGGGTTGTAGTGTGCAATCTCACACATTGAAGACATTTCTCTCCAACTTTAAAACAGGAGGCTCAAAACAGCACTGTCATAAGACCCAGAAGATCCGCACAGATAAGGCAGCTGATTGTACTTAACACATGTACACATACACACACACACACACAAACACATTTTCAGTGACTCCATCTATGGAGCACTTTTGTATTAAAATCTGATCTGCTTCTCCTAGCCGATTTTATAGTTAATGTAATATAAAAGCAAAAGAGACCTGTTTTTACAAATATATGTTTTCCTGGCCTATCTGTATGTCTTGCTCCTCTAAGAATTCAAATACTACACATTCGGAAGACAACGTAATGAGAAGAAAGCATATTTCTGTTTTTCTTTCTAGGCCTCAAGCACCACTCTGCCTTGAGTTATAGTTTAATGCATCTCCTATTTGCATACGGGCATTGTTTCCATTCCCAGATGAGGAACCCAAGGCACAGAGAGGTTTAGTAACTTGCTCTAGGTCACAGAGCCAGCTTAGTGGTTAAAGGCACGAGTCGAATCCAGGCATATGGATGCTAGCGTCCATGGTTTGCCCGCCTCTGCTATATCCTCTCTCTGACGCCATGTTAGAGAGATGGCTGGTGGTAACTGTAATTTGCTTGGAGGAGACTGGAAAAATTTAGTGTTTCCCTAGGCTTTCCATAGGCTAATTTTTAAAACTCTTGTTTAGCTAGATGGTTAATGCTAAGGTAGTCACCAGTTAACTTATAGCAAACTAAACGCCATAAATAAATCGCAAATGGCTAATTTGTACAGCCTGAGTCAAGATTCGCAATGAAAGCAAGGGGGAGAAAATGTTTGAGCGAAGTATCTTCAGAGAAAAAAAGCAGTAAGTTAAAATTGACTCCCTGAGGTAAAAAGACTCTACTCTTTGCAATTTACCCAAGTGCTCGGAGGTGACTTATAATTCCCAGCCTACGCTCAGATCTGAGTTTAAAAGTGCTTCTTTTAGCAGCTCTTGCAAGGATAAATTATGACTTCAAAGCGGAAACGTCTCCATTCACAAATGGGTCGCTGACAAGAGCTTGAGGGTGCAAAGAAAGTCTAACAAGCAGGAGAAATATGGCAACAAGAAAAATGAATTTTTACCCTAGATTCCACTTCCTCTCGGCGCTTTCACGCCGTATTATGGAGAGCCCCATTCTCCCTCTTGTCACACTGGGAGGAGCACGAGAAGGGGAGCAGGTTCAATGAAGCCCCGTGGGTCGGGTCCACGCAGAAAGAGGCTGCCCGCATAAGAGGCATCGTCTACTTCTCCGAAGGATCGTGCGGCTCTCACGGCGTGGGGGTTGACCAGGACGGGAGGGCCAAGTGTGGGGGTGGAACTCTGGGCCTGAGGTGACATGGAAATGCCCTCCAGACGTATCCCATGAAATCTCTCGGTGACCAGAGATTCCAGGTCGTTGAGGATCCGTGTAGACTTGCACCCGCTTCTTGAATCTCTGTATCAAGGTGGGGTTTCCTGTCTCAACAGGAACGGGCGGTGCTGACATTGTTCCACTGCATATACAGAGGTGGCTTTGCAAATGCCAGTGTTGACAGCATAGGGATGAAAGGAGATAGCGTTCTAGAAATGTGAAAACCTTCCGTGCACCCAGAGGTAGGAGCCTAGAATGTCGGGTAAGAGCAGAGGGGCCACCAGGAACACCCAAGAAAGCAGTGGATGCGTGTGAAGGGTGGGGGCCTATGTCGCCACACAGACAGAGATGACAGGAGGGCACCCCCGCCCCCATCAGAACTTGGAACCAAAGCCAGTTTGGAAGGAGTTGGTGATGCCACTGGGAAGCAATCCTTAGCACGAGTCAGCTCAGAACCTCCAGCCAGTGGGCAATGGAATTTACTGGAAGAAGCCCTGCTCCACTCGGGTCTCTGGCTCTTGCCTCAGTTTCCAGCCTGGCACCACACTTCTTCCCGAGGATTAGAGCATGGCTGGGACTCCGGCCACTCGGCTGAGCCCCCGATGTCTTATGTGGGTCCTACCATCTTCCTCCTTCACCCCTCCCAGAGGCATGAACACGTTCCCCTCCCTCAAGCCACAAGAAAGAAAACTTGGTGAAACAGAGCTCCGTTTCGTGACTAAGAAGTTCAGAGAGAACCTGCGAATATTCCCAAGAAACTGTGCCTTGCCTGTTGGCGCCCCTCGGCAAAAACGCTAACAGACTGCAGGCCAGGCTTTGTGCCAAGCGCTTTGGTTAACCGCCACGGCCTCACTGGAGAAGGAGGAGTTTTTGTCCCCATTTTGTAGATGAGGCCACAAGGCCCAAAGGGGTCATGACTTACCCAGATCAGATCTGGAGTCGGCCCTTGTGTGGTACATTCCACTCCTTCCAAGAACGTGGCGGATATATCACATCCCCTCGCCGTGTGGCGCATCCCCTCTCTCTTCTCTAGCAGAGGTGCCAGCTTCGAGAATGGTGTCACTGGGTGAAAATGGAATCCAGTTCAATACAGTCATTAGAAAACAGGATCCCCTCTGTGAGTCAGCAACACAAGGTGACTGGTGTGCTGGAAAGACCCTCTTATAGAAGGTGCCCGGGGCGGCTCAGTCGATTCAGTGTCTGACTTTGGCTCAGGTTATGATCTTGTGGTAGATGGGTTTGAGCCTGCTGTCAAGCTCTGTGCTGCCTGCTCGGGCTGCTTCAGATTCTGTGTCTCCCTCTCTCCCTGCCCCTCCCCCACTAGTGCATGCACTCTCTCTCTCTCTCAAAATAATAAATGAACATTAAAAAAATTTTTTTTAAAGGAGCAGTTTCTTAGGTTAAGTTTATTTATTTATTTTGACAGAGAGAGAGAGAGAGAGAGAGAGAGAGCGAACACAAGTGGGGAAGCGGCAGAGAGAGAAAGAGAGAGAGAGAGAGAGAGAGAGAGAGAGGAGGCACAGAGAGAACCCCAAGCAGGCTCCGCACCACCACTGCAGAGCCTGATTTGGGGCTCAAACTCACAAACCACAGGATCATGACCTGAGCTGAAGTTGGACACTTAACCGACTGAGCCGCCCAGGCGCCCTCTTACGGTTATTTAAGACTTCCCTCCCCACCACCCCATCTCCCTCTACTTTTGTGGTAATATAAGGAAAAAGACAAAGTCAGCATTTCAATTCTTCCTGCTGTCTTGATTCAGCCAAGAAAACATGAAAAACAGATCCAGCTCCCTGAGGAACAGAATATTGAGGAGCAGGGGTGGAAAGCGTTAGCCGGGGGCGGGGGGAGGGGGCGGGAATTGGATGCATCAAGAAAAATTAGAAATGAAAACAAAAGTGAGTTCTTTTATTACTGCTAATATATACCATATCAAGATACAGATGGAGGAAAACTTGGGTGAAAAAAAATAAGGAAACAAAAGAGAGGGGGAAATTCCTTTTTGCAGTTATGTCTCTTATCTCCAGTGGCATGATAATCCAGTTGGCAGTGGGCACTGAGGGTCCGCCCTTGGCCGTGTTGCGAGCCGGCTGTGTGACACTGGCCAAGACGCTGCCCATGCCTGGACCTCTAGGTTCTAGGTTTTGGTCCAGCCACAATCTAAACAAACACATTCAATCAATTCACCAATCCACCAGCAGTTGCTTAGCATGAGTTGTTTCTACATTTTTATGCCCGTAACATTCGGAAAAGCAAAAGGTAGGGAAGAAAATGGCAATACCAAGTCACCCGTTTTCCTGTGGGAAGAATTGTTTCATCTCAACATCCTTATGAAATAATTTAAAAGTCAGCTTTAGGGGCACCCAAGTGGCTCAGTCGCTTAAGCATCCGACTTCGGCTCAGGTCATGATCTCACGGTTTGTGAGTTCCAGCCCTGTGTTGAGCTCCATGCTGACGGTACAGAGCCTGCTTGGGATTCTCTCTGTCTCCCTCTCTCTCTGCCCCTCCTCTGCTTGCACGAGCCTGCTCTCTCTCTCTCAAAATAAATAAACTTAGAAAAAAAAGTCATCTTTGCATATTCGTACTCACATAAATGCTTTCCCTGTGATTTAAAGAAAGATGCGTACTGACATTCAGAAAAGAAAAAAAAAAAAAAAACAGCAGGTGGATAGACTGTGAAATTAACATTGCCATATTTCAGTTCTGCCATCCTTAACCTTAGTCCGGATACAAATACAGCTGACGAAGCATGTGGGCTTGTAGAAAATAACACATATTTCATTTCCAGGAAGAGCTCGTATCATTTCCTCCAGATAAAACAATGACTTGGGGACTTAACCTTTCTTCTCTTTCTGGAAGTGAGTAAATGTTGTAGGCACAATCATCAAATCTGAGTATGTGTTTTCCAGAATACTATTGACCCTTGAGTAACACGGGTTTGAACTGCACGCGTCCCCTCACAAGTGGATTTTCTTCAATAAATACGGGAGAGTACAGTACATGTATTTTCACTTCATTCTGATTTTCTGAAATAACATTATGTTTTCTTTAGCTTTCTTTACTGTAGGAATATAGTATATAATCCATATAACATACATATCTGTGTTAATCGACGATGTTATTGGCAAGGCTTCTAGTCAACAGCGGTAGTTAAGTGTTTGGGGGAATCAAAGGTTATACCTGGATTTTTGACTGTATGGGGATCAGCGCCCCTAACCCTCCTGTTCAAGAGTCAAGAGTAGGTGTTTTCAGACATTCTTAGCTAAGA
The DNA here is from genome assembly GCF_018350195.1 of Panthera tigris. Taxonomy (NCBI): domain Eukaryota; kingdom Metazoa; phylum Chordata; class Mammalia; order Carnivora; family Felidae; genus Panthera; species Panthera tigris. Next base: position 94,818,876 of record NC_056660.1, on the reverse strand, counting down.
AGATTATCACCCACGTTTTTAAATGTTAAATACACACAGTATGAAAGCGACAAGCATAACTGACATTTTGTATCAAAATTAGTCTCCCTGGGGCTGCTGGGAACTCTGAACACTCCTCTGAACTACCATTGTGATGGAAACCTGGAAAAAGGCAGACGACGTCTGACAGAAAGAGAGGTGGAGAAGGGGTCTATACTGTCTACCCTTACCTACGAGATGCTAAGTGAAGAAACACAAGGAGTCGCTTCTAACCCTTGCTATGACGTGTTCTTTATTTAATGCGCTCAGCCACTTAATTAGCATGCCAATTTAAAGCTTTGAAAAACTGTGTGCAAAGTCAGCAGGGGGTCTGAGCCCTGATGTTATTTTTCCCACAGCTGAATAAGTGATTTCCACCACCACCACCAACACCACACTCGCCCTCATTAGTATGTATGACATGAGTGGAATAACCATTGGGAGATTTATACCGTGCAATCTCCAGCTTAATTAATAAGAAAGGGAGCCGATTTCTAGAGGAAGAAGTACACGTGCACAGGTTCCTACGTACCTCTGTTTAATTAATAATATAAATCCATCGCAAGGAGAGTTTAAATGTGCCCTCCTCGTTTTGTCTACCCATTTAACTATTAACTAAACTTTGTAGTAGCTTACAGATGTGAAGGTGCCGTGATCTTTGGGTAAGCGTCTATAATGTAATTATAACCTTAACATCCCTACCCCACACCAACTCAGTCATTTAGAGAGTATTCAATGAGAGTCAACCAGGCGAGACAATGTGTTAGGGACGCAGGACACACAGGCGAACGAGGAAGAGCCCAATTTTCAAGGAACTTTCAGTTAAACAGAGGAGACAGGGATATAAATAAATGTGATCCACAGAGGGATTTTTCTGAAGGGGGGTGTGTGTATAAATTCTAAAAAGAGCCTCAGCCAATGGTGGAGGGTGAGAAGAATACAGAAGGAAGGCAGAAGAGAGTTTCACAAAGAGCTGATATCAGAAGACAAGGGCCAGGATGACAGGACTAAGTCCATTAAGTCACATCCACCAGTCTATCCCCAGCACCTAGCACACATTCTGTGCCCAAAATAATTTTCTGAATAAGTTCACGAAGTCTGGCAGGCATAGGATGGGACAGCATTTCAGGTGAGGCACAGGGACAAGGGTCAAAGGTCTCGGTTTTGAGAACCACAAGTAACTATTACAACAGAGAAAGTGGTTTGGGCAAGGAAACGATGGTGGGAGGGGACTAGAAAGGGATTAATAAAAATCCTGGTTTATAAAATTAGGTAAAATAGGGGCAGTGGTGTGGCTCAGTTGGTTAAATGTCTGACTTTGGCTCAGGTCATGATCTCATGATTCATGGGATTGAGTCCCACGTTGGGCTCTGCACTGACAGTGCAGAGCCTGCTTGGGATTCTCTCTCTCCCTTTCTGCCCCTTTCCTGCTCGTGCGTGCACGCTCTCTCTTCCAAAATAAAGAAGCATTAAAAAATAAAAAATAAAATAAAATTGGGTAAAATAAACAGCTGTCTTCAAAGAATATTTACTTCACTAAAACTTGGAAGCCTATGAGAGCGTATGTCAACCTCATACATAAATTCAGCATACTATTAGCGGATGCCTTGATAACTACCCTACATCGTTTCTTGGCTTGTCATGCACGGCAGAAAGAAAATAGAGCCAGGCATCTCAATAAAAAACATATTTCTTTTCAGTTTGGAATGATGAAAAAGTCCTGGAGATGGACAGTGGTACTCTCCATAACAGTGTGAACGTACTTAATGTCACTGAATTGTACACTTAAAATTATTACAATGGTAAACTTCATGTTCTGTATATCTTACCACACACACAAAACTATTCTTTGAGGGCCTACCAGGCCCAATAAGCACAGATTTTACCCTACAGAGTTATGGTAATGACTGAATATTAAGCTCACTGGGTTTTCATTATTTTTTTGTTGCGATACACGTTACACACACACAAATCTTAAGTATACAGTACCAGGGGCACCTGGCTGGCTCAGAGGAGTGTATGAGTCTTGATCGCAGGCTCATGGGTTTGAGCCCAATGTTGGGTGTAGAGATTACTTAAAAATGAATAAATAAACTTAAAAAAAATTTTTTTAAAAAGGGTCCTGCTCAATATGTTTTAATATATGTATATACCAGCGTCTAGATCAAGCTCCCTTACCAAGATGCCAACAATTTCCAGCACTGCCCCAGGTCCCCTCCTGTGTCTCTCCCAGTAACCTCTCATTAAAGCTACTGCAACGCTGATTTCTATTTGAAGAATCTCTTCCTCCTTCTTCTTTTTAAAAAATGTTTATTTCTGAGAGAGCACAAGCAGAAGAGAGGCAGAGAGAGAGAGGGAGAAGAAGATGCAAAGCGGACTCCGTGCTGACAGCAGCGAGCCTGATGCAGGGCTCAAATTCACGAACCACAAGATCACAACCTGAGCCAAAGCTTGACGCTCAACCGACTGAGCCACCCAGGCGCCTCTCTTTCTTCTCTTGAAAATGTACGTTCAGCCTCACTGTTTCCTGATTTCAAATTAAATCTACTGAACGGTAGAAGCGTTTGGCAGCTGTTGAAAGGACAGTGTAGGTTCTATTACGGTGTCATGAAGCACCACAAACTCTGTGACTTAAGACAACATAAATGCATTATCTCTCCATGCCCAGGGGCTGAGTCCAGGCACTGGTTAGCTAGGAACTCTGCTCAGGACCTCAACAGGCTGAAATCAGGGCGTAGAAGGGGGTTGCTATTTCCTTGGAGGTGCAGAGCCCTCTCTACCCCTCACTGGCGGGGAGTAGAATTCATTTCTTCGCAGCTGAGTTACTGAGGTCCCTGTTCTCTTGCAAGCTGTCAGGCAGGGACTGCTCTCAGCTCCCAGAAGCCACCCTCTGGTCCTTGCCACATGGTCCCCTCCACTCCCACCATGGCAGCAGACTGTTCTTTCAAAAAGAAGCCATCTTGTAAGGGCCCACCTGATGAGCTCATGTCCACCCACAATAATCTCCCTTCTGATTAGCTCAAAATCCACTGATAGGACCTTAATTATATCACCAAAATGTCTTTTGCCACAAACATAACACAATGATAAGGGAGTGACAATCCATGACAGTCACACTCAGAGGAAGAGAATGTACAAAACATGCACCTTGAGGGGCAAGGGTCCTGGGGCCATCTTAGAATTTGGCCTCCTCTGGTTGTTCTTCACTTATGTCACCTAATCACAAAAACAACAGTTTTATTTCTTTTGAAGACATTATAGAGAATTGAGAAGATCCAGATCAAAGAAAAGTAAAATACAAATTAATATTCCAATCATGATTATAACCACATAGAATCACTGTTAGTATTTTAGCGAATCTATTTCTGTTTTTTCCCTAAGCATTATAAATATGCATATGTGGGTATTTATAGAATAGAGATTGAACTGTCTAATGTTAGGTAGCTATTTAAACTGAGTTTCAGTCCAGTTCACCACTGTTTTCTTGAAGGACTATTTTCATCTTTTGATTTTGAGCATATGTGACAGACTAGCCCTGTGTTTATCTATGTATTAAGCTCGTGCATATGTGTAAAGACATACAATTCTAAGTTTTGCTAGACCAGCATGTGCAATAAGTGAATGCCAGCAAAATATCCATGAAGTACTGCTTTCTAGGTAGCAAGCTAGAGACAACGGGACAAGAAGAATGCTCCTCAGCTGAGGGACTGCCCAACTGAGCTTTTACTGGATAGCAGGAGGCACAATTCATGAACAGAGCAGTGGGGTATGTCATAACTCATTTCTTTTTAATAATTTTTCTCTTTGTATTTTTTTAAAAAAATTTAGTGTTTATTTATTTTTGAGAGAGAGTGACAGAGCATGAGTAGGGGAGGAGCAGAGAGAAAGGGAGAAAGAATCTGAAGCAGGCTCCAGGCTCTGAGCAGTCAGCACAGAGCCCGACGCAGGGCTTGAACCCATGAACCATGAGGTCATGACCTGAGCTGAAGTCAGACACTTAACTGACTGAGCCACCCAGGTGCCCTGAAGCATAAAATTTTTTTTTAAATTTTTTTCATGTTTTTATTTATTTTTTACAGAGAGAGAGAGAGAGAGAGAGAGAGAGACAGAGCATGAGTAGGGGAGGAGCAGAGAGAGAGGGAGACAGAATCTGAAGCAGGCTCCAAGCTCTGAGCCATCAGTACAGAGCCTGATGCGGGGCTTAAACTCATAAACCAGAAGATCATGACCTGAGCCAAAGTCAGACACTTAACCAACTGAGCCACCCAGGTGCCCTAATTTTTCTCTTTTTACATCTGTAGCGGTCATTCGAGCTTCCACAAATGTTCCATTTTCCCTTTTCTGAGCATATCATAGGACAGCGTTTCCCTGTCCCCACGTAGCATGGCCTGTGTGACTTACCTTGGTCATGAAATGGGAACAAAAGTGATGTGTGTCATTCCACAGCAAAAACATGAAGAACGAGCTTGTGATTGGTGATGGGGACTTCGTTACTCCAGCTCTGCGAGACTGCGTGAGCTGTTTGGAGACAGCATCTTGGCCAGCAGGGTCGCTGGGTGGCCGTAATGGGCAGAGGGACTCCTTGTACTGAAAGAAACAAAATGTTGCCTTATGCCCCTGAGAGTTGTTTCTTACTGCAGCATGGTTTAGCCTCAGTTGAATAAGGCAAAAATGAAAGTTTAACAATAACTCGTCTCTTTTTATAAATTAGGGCAGATTCAAGTTTGTACCTGTAAAAACATGTCTTGCACTCACTTGCATCCTGATGAGTTTTTGCGGAGGGGGAGGGAGCGGGTCATGGAGATGCGGATGCACCGAGAAGCACACATGGGAGCCCGTCCTCAGAGTGCACATCTTCTTTCATGTGTGACTTAGCGGGAAAAACGTTGAGAACAGCAGACTGTCACACTGGAGCTGTGAGGCCGGAGGGCTGAAGCATCTGTCTCCCTCGACGCTTGTGTCTCACTCACTGCTAGTTCATCAGGTTTGTTACGAACTGTAAGTGAATGTATCCAAATGCATATCCAGACTAGGAAAGTCTCAAGGCCGCTACAATTCTCTTTTGAAAAGTAGGACACCATAAATAATTACTGGTAAAACATATGAAAAGGCCTTAGTTGGTATGCACTTAACCCTTTATAGTAATGTCTAATAGGAATTAGCAGAGGGCAGAGTTCGACCACTGTAGCCAATTACAACATTATGAGGCCAAGACACGTATGAATCGTGGTGTTTGCTATTGACATGGAACAAAACAGACACGCGAACAAAAACAAAAACGGTTTTCTTGAGTGTGATGAGCTGAAGTGATATTTTTAGCAGAGAGCAGAAGAATGCTTTTAGACGAGCTAAAATCTAGCTTCTGGTCAGGTGGCATAGTTACTATATTTGATATCGAAATCACCCCTCCCTCCTCACCACCCCCCCCAGCGTCTATTTCCCCTTCTTCAGGTAACTCTCCTGATTTCGTTTCATTTCCAGGTAGCTACACCTTCCGTGAGCACCTTGTGCTTGCAGGGAGGTGACTGTCCCCTGTGCCCACTGAGGGTATGCTATGGAGCTCAGGCTTCAGCTAATCTCTGAGTTCTCCTCCCATGGCTACATTGATCGGCTCAAGTGGATCGTCCACCAAGTGGATAGACAACTGTGGGCCAGTAAGACTGGAGGCGATTTTTTTCCTGTAACTCCCAAGGAAGATCCATCTTTGCTCTTTTCAGAGAGCTTATGAGAATGGCCACCTCTCTGATCTCTCCAAGGGATACCTGTGAAAGCCAGCAGCCTGAGAATTTGTTAGCAGCCAGATTACCCCTGTGAGGTAAGACCGGCCTAAGGGTGAATCTGCTGTTGTGGTGAGCAAAGAGGAAAAATGAAAAGAAACCTTGATTACATTGTTGAACTACTGACCTGAAGTAATCCAGAGGTCTGTCCTACCTGTAAACTACCAGCTAGACACAGTAATCTACATGCTTCTAATGTTGAAGACTGTCTTTGTTGGGTTTTTTATTCTTTTACATTTTTTTTAATGCTTATTTATTTTTTGAAGGAGAGAGAGAGACAGACAGAGTACAAGCAGGGCAGGGGCAGAGAGAGAGGGAGACACAGGATCCGAAGCAGGCTCCGGGCTCTGAGCTGGCAGCACAGAGCCCAGACATGGGGCTAGAACTCACGAACTGTGAGATCAGGACCTGAGCCAAAGTCGGACACTTAACTGACTGAGCCACCCAGGAGCCTCTGTTGGGTTTTTGATTCTTTACATCAGACACACTTAAACAGATACAACTACAGACTGACTGCAAACCCAGTTGCCTAAAGACCCACATGGAACACAAAAATCAGAAAGTAGTTGCCCTCTCAAAGTAATAGCTTTAAGGAGACCGAGTCTAAGCTTCCTAAAATGATATATCATACTATACCCTCGCAGTTCCAATTATGTTGAACAGAGTGTAAAGAATTTCAGGCAGGGTCTTTTCAGTGTTTTGGGGAGATTAAGGATGTGTGATCAGGAAGGGAATGACAGAGAACAAAGAGAGAACATAGACCCGAAAACCAAAAAAGCTAATGTTATACTGGGCTTACTGTGTGCCCAGAAGTATCATGGGTAGTGGGTGTATTAATTCGCCTTCTCCCCGTAACAATCTTACAGTACAATTATATTTGTTTCAGAGAAGGAAACAGAGGCACCTGAGGTTAAGCACCGTGCCCCTGGTGCAACACAAGCTAAGGATCTGGCTCCAGTGCTGGAAGCATTTGCCATTTTGGTCACTTTTTAAGGAGACACGGAGAGGGGCCCCTAGCTAGGTGGCTCAGTTGGTGGAGCGTCCGACTTCGGCTCAGATTAGGTCACGATCTTATGGTTCAGGAGTTCAAACCCCACATCGGGCTCACTGCTATCAGGGCAGAGCCTGCTTCGGATCCTCTGTCCCCTCTCTCTGCCCCTCCCCAACTTGCGCTCTCCCAATTTTTTTTTTTTTTAAAGGAAATAGGTAGAGGGGCGCCTGGGTGGCTCAGTCGGTTAAGCGTCCGACTTCAGCCAGGTCATGATCTCGCGGTACGTGAGTTCGAGCCCCGCGTCGGGCTCTGGGCTGATGGCTCAGAGCCTGAGCCTGCTTCCGATTCTGTGTCTCCCTCTCTCTCTGCCCCTCCCCCGTTCATGCTCTGTCTCTCTCTGTCTCAAAAATAAATAAACGTTGAAAAAAAAAATTAAAAAAAAATAAAATAAAAATAAAGGAAATAGGTAGAAATCCCTCACTATCGATACTGGGCATTCTCTGAGTGCACTCTGCACTGAAACCCAGTGGACGTACGTAGGATTCATCTGGATGAAGCAAGATGTTCACACAGGGATGTACCTGGCAGAGCCTACGTGGACAGTGTTTGCAAATGAATCACGCCAAGGAATGAGGTAAACACAGGGAGTTCTCCAGCCAGTTACCTGCACAGACTTCACTGACACCTACTTACCTGCTGATGTCATTGAGAGCCAAAGCTGCTTCTTTGTAAACAGACTCTACCTTTCTTCCTCACTCCTACACACAAGGATGTTATATGAGGATGAAAAACCACCTATCTGGAAGAGGACATCTTTTGTGCTTAAATCGTAATGATGTTAGTCAAATCTAATTCAGCTGTGAAAGTCACTAAAAGAATATTATTAAAAGTTTTTTTTAAGTATTTTTAAGTTCTTTTTTTTAAGATGATAGCTTTACTTTTTAAATTTTTTTTAAAATGTTTATTTTATTTTTGAGTGAGAGAGAAAGAGCACGTGAGGGCGGGGGAGGGAGAGAGGAAGACAGAGGATCCAAAGCAGGCTCTGCACTGACAGCAGAGAGCCTGATGTGGGGCTTGAGCTCAGGAACTACGAGATCATGACCTGAGCCGAAATCAAGAGTTGGATTCTTTACGGACTGAGCCACCCAGGTGCCAATTTTTTTTAAGTTCTTACTTAAATTCCAGTTCATTAACACTCAGTGTGATACTAGTTTCAGGTGTACAATTTAGTGATTCAACACTGCCATTCAATACTCAGGACTCATCGCAGCAAGAGCACTACTGAATTTCCATCATCCATTTCGTCCGTACCCCCCGCCCCAGCTTCCCCCTCATAACCATCAGTTTGTTCTCTACAGTTAAGAGTCAGGTTTCTTGGTTTGCCTATGTCTTTTTTCCTCCTATGATCGTTTGCTTTGCTTCTTAATGCTAGAAACACACTGCTTTCACTGTAAATGTAAATTATAAGCTCAAGGAGTTAAATGAGGCAGTTTTTATTAAGCTCCTTTTTCATTATCGCCAATGTTGTGGAAAGCATAATAGAAAACAACAAAAAAAGGCCTGGAGGTTAATATTTTTTTTAAATATTCACTTAATTTTCTTCTCCTCTGTATTTTTCTTCCTTTCTTTTTTTCTTCTTTTCCCAGTAAAGCTCTCCCACCCCACCCCACTCCAGCATAAGACCAGATCTCCACTCATTCAGGAAGGGCCCACAATAGACTGGAAAAAACGGGCTTTTGTGTCTTTGTTTTATAAAAGCCTAAAACCATGGGGAAAGAGATGGGCTATTCACATCCCAAAGACAGAGGAATGGAGAAGTTCCCCTAAACTCTCCCAGGTCCCTGGGCTTGGGGAAATGTGGAAGAGGCGGGGGTCTGGGACCCGTCCCAAGAGCACAGAGCTGTGCCCTGCATTAAGCAGCCTGCTAGGAAGTCTGCCAGCCCCAAGAGGGACGGCTACATTGTGCACATTGACAGAAATATAAGCAGCCTTCACGAAGATTCCTGGGCTCCCAGCAGGACGTGGGAACAGCAGAGGACCATTAAAACCAAGCACAGAGATGAGAAGCTCTCAGGGCTACCCTGTCTTGGAGCATTAACAGAGGATCCAGTGTCTTCCTGGTTGTGTTTTGCTTGTCGGCTTGTTCTTCTACAAGCCCAACAGCACGGGCAGATAGTCGGATCATAGTCGGATCTCAAGATGAGGTCTACAAAGTGAAAAGATGTGGTACTTCTTGTAGACCAGGGTTTGGGGTATGGGGCTCACGGATGAAGAGAGACAATGCGGTGAATTCTACCATAGGGTGTAGGATCTCGTGTATATACGGGCTACCGAGACTAAACGAACCTGAGAACAACAAACACAGAAAGCCCAATGGTGAAGGAGATAGGACGGTGATCCAAGTGAAACCCTGGAGAAGGCAGAATCTCACTTGGGATCTCAACAGAATACGTAAAAACAGGAAGACCAGGGGACGAGGCAGGGCTCTCCAGGCAATGTGATGGCACGCATGAGCACGCAGAGTTGAAGGTGAGCACATTCAAGGGTGCTAATGAGGAGACGTGTCTGGCAGACTGAACCGAGGGAACAGTGAGCAACCAGAAAAATAAAGAGAGGCCACCCTGTGGATGGTCTGGAGTGTCTGGCTCAGAAGTCTGTATCAGATACCATAGGCAACAAGATACCCACTGGGAGTCTGGACCCTGACTGTGAAATAGTTTTTGAAAATTATATTCATGGGGGTTCTGGGTGGCTCAGGCGGTTAAGCATCTGACTCTGGATTCCAGCTCAAGTCAAGATCCCACGGTTTGTGGGATTTAGTCCTGTGTCAGGCTCTGCACTGACAGTTTGGAGCCTGCTTTGGATTCTCTTTCTCCCTCTCTCTCTGCCCCTCCCACACTCCTCTCTCTCAGGGTGAATATATATACTTAAAAAAAAGAAAGTTATATTCTAAGGTTAATATGATGTTGGCATAACGGATCGTGAAGAGCCAGGGAGTGATACTGGAACAAGGCAGCACTATGGGGCACCATTTGTGCAACCCAGGAGAAAAAGGAGAATGGGCCTGCGTTCAGGGGGGGGATGGACAAAAGAAATGGGGGCATGAAAGAGCGAAAGGAAACATTCTGACGAGTGGAACTCATTTTGGCAATCGACACCGGGCGTAAGACAGTTCATCGTGTCTAAGCAGCGTCACTGGCAAAAGCGCTGTGATATATTTCAGTCTGCTATTGTAAGCTGCTGTTCGCCCTTGTCCCTTAGGAGATTCGTCGTCTTGGTTTGGGCTGGGAAAGAATTACAAAAGTGAAGAGAAAACAAGTGTTTCCATCCTCAGAATGTTTTCATGCTTGTAATGTTCCGGCGGTACCGCTGTTCAATGTCTTCTGACGCTTGGCCACGCTGTTGCATGAGGCAACTGCAAAGACAAACGTGTCCAACTCCAGGAACAAAGCCACCTAAGACTACTTGAATTTGTTAGTCCTGCGGAAGTAGGGGAGACTTCATAAAGAAACAAAGAGCTGGGCCAAAGAACACAAACACAAACAAAAGCAAAAAAAGTGAGAAAACACACGGAACATAAAATACATTCAAAAGGCAGGCAAAGAACTGCTTCAACAGTATAGCAGAGTTTTTAGGGACCGGGTCCTGCGTTCAAATTCCGATTCCACCACTTGGTGACCGTGTAGCCTTGAACAAGTTACTTCAAAGGCTAGCCCTTAAGACCCCCTTCAAATTAGAAGCACGTGTCCCTCTGGGCAGATGGAATCCAGAGGAGGCTGGAGAACTCATTGCTGACCCCCATGCTCCCTTGTGACCGAGCACCCACGTGCAGTAGGCAATCCACGCAATGGTACACAGTGGCTCTATTGCTCTGAATCTCTGTGGTTTCATTTCCTCTTCATATAGTGAAGGAAATGAGTGTATCTACCTCATGGGGCTCTTTTGAGGATTAAATTGCTATAGAACACGTAAAGTGTTTAGTATAGCACTTGGCACATTGTAAACATACTGCAAATGTTTACTATTATGATTGCATTTTTATTCATCTAGAGCTCTCATATTAGGGCAGAGGTTAGCAAACTAGGGCCCGCAGGCCAAATCCAGCCCACCACCTGTTTTTGCGCAGCCTGAGAGGTAACGAGTGTTTTTTTTGGTGTTGTTGTTGTTGTTGTTTTTTTATAGTTTTAGATGGGTCGGAAAGAAATACGAAGAAAAATACCTCATGACACATGAAAATTACATGAAATGCAAATTTTGTTGTCCATACGTAAAGTTTTATTGGATCACAGCTACTCTCAGTGACGTATGGATCATCTATGGCTGCTTTCACAGCACAGCGACCGAGTTGAAAGGCAGCATCAGAGATGGCGTGGCCCATAAAGCCCAGACTATTTTCTATCTGGTTTTGCGGAAAGGGTTCCGCTGATCCGTTTTCTCACTAGCTTCGGGATGTGTTCTTCAGTCTTTCCCAGGGATTAGAATGAAATCAAAATGATTTTCCAAATTCTTGAGCACCAGTGAACATCAAGCTGTTGAAAGAGAGGCATTCTGATTCTTTCCAAGTATTTTGCAATATCTTTCAAAACACTGTCACCTCCTTTCATGGGTGATGACAATGTGCTTAACATTAATTCTCCTTCTGATATACAAAGATAGTGGCGGCAGAGTGCTGTGTCAGAGCCAGAGCAAACACATGCCTGTAGAGGCTGCCCTAAGTGTTACTATATGTTAAACAGGTTCAAGATGGAAACATATTTCGTATGGACAGGTGCCAACCCATCTTTGGCTGTCACATGATGTCAACATATACACAAGCAAAGCAGAAAATTCAGTCCATCACTGAGATGTTTTATCTGTTTGATGCCAAAAATCCAGATATTTGGAAACATCTGGATAACTGATTACATTTTTCATGTTTCATCTGGATTTGGCAGTCAGCCTATTTCAACTAAAGAGCCAAATATTAGCTGTGTTCTCAATGCTAACGTAATACGCAGAACCCACTTTCCCCATAGCTTTTCCAACGTAAGTTTCCTGGTTCCACTTTTTCTTCTTAATACTTCTAGGTTCTCCTCTGTTTATCTCTTTTCTTTATCTTCTTTATCTCTTGTACTTTTTTCTTCTTGCACGCCCTCTCTCTCTCTCTCTTTTTTTTTTTTTTTGCCTTGACTATTCTCTTTAGCACAATCTCTACCATAAAACTTTTAACGAGTGTGATCTTCTTTCCGACCCAAGAAGAAAAGTGAGTGGCTTCTTAACAACTGAAGTTTCCAATTAAAACCCAACGTCTAAGCCTCTGATGGTGTCAAATGACCTTCAAACGCTGGGATACTGCTTTGTGTTCAATCGAGCAGACCATGTCTGTGGCAGAATTCAAGGGAAAGGTCACAGGAGCAGCTTTTCATTTACCTAGTCACACTTTTTCTATTGTTTTCAATTGATTTTGAACAATCTGTTCAATGTTATAAATGTATATAAAACCCCTGTGATATAATACAGGCTCCTCTGAGCCACTTATTCACAATTATGGCAATTACACCCTTTCCTTGACTCTGGCTATTTGGGGAGGCATGGTTATGGTCTACACCGGTCCACAGTCTTCTTTTTGTAATACTATGGACATTGCCAAGACAAATGCAACCCTCTCTCCCTGCTCCCCTAAATTCCTGACTGATGCTCTGCCTTTATGAAGTCTTGCTTTGAACACAGCAGTTAACCCATGACGTTCCTGTCTGGGTGTCTTTTGCACGTTCTCGGTGAGGGGTTTTTCTTCCCCCAACAACACTGTAGAAGTCATTTAGCCCCAGATCATACAAACAGGAACACCAGCTGAAACTGCAAAGTGGAGAATGTTATTGTCCTTGGTCCTAACCTGATGACTTCATACTTAAGGAGAAAGAGCTTCCACAAGAAAAGAGAAGGGATGCCTGGGTGGCTCAGGCAGGTGAGCACCTTACTCTTGAGATTTCGGCTCAGGTCGCGATCTCATAGTCGTGGGATCGAGCCCTGCATCGGGCTCCACGCTGAGCATTGAGCCTGCTTAAGATTCTCACTCTTTCTCTGCCCCTCTCCCCCACTCTCACATGCTCCCCCTCTCCCTCCCTCCTTCCCTATCTCTCTCTCAATCTCTCTCACAAATTTAGAACAGAAAAAAGGAGAAAACATCTTGGTGTTAAGATACCTATTGCATGATTCCTGGAGGTAGTGAACTATGTTATGTTCGGACAAACGTTTGGTTTTCTCTTTGCTCAAAGATCACTCAAGCACGCACACACACACACACACACACACACACACTTTTTCCTGAAATCCTTTATAATTAAAAGGAGAAAAATTATGCTTCCAATACTAGAGTGTACCATGTCATTTTAACGCCAGCTCAAATCATAGAAATACTAAATACAAAATTGCTAGAAGAATATAAGTAATAATGATGAAGTTTCAACCAATACAGTTGTGTGACAAGAACATCATGCCAGACCAAGACATTTTCAAGGTAAAATTATAGTACTTTACAAAGTATACCATTACAGAAATATTTCTGTATCGCTAAAGTGCTTTCCTGTGTTGAGAGATAAACCAGGATGACAGTGATTGTTTAATTCAATTAAGAACAATCTTCTCTAACAAACTATTTTAGGGAATACACACTTTTTTGGGTCTCTGCCAGAAAGCCGATATTCCCAACCCTTCGGCAGCTTTTGTCCTTTACCTGTGCTGGAAAAAAAAATAATAAAGGAGAAGAGCCAACCAAGATCACCCCACTCTTCTACTAACCTATCTACTAACGAGGCATCACTTTTTTAAAAAAAAATTTTTTTAACGTTTATTTATTTTTGAGACAGAGAAAGACAGAGCATGAATGGGGGAGGAGCAGAGAGAGAGGGAGACACAGAATTGGAAACAGGCTCCAGGCTCTGAGCCATCAGCCCAGAGCCTGACGCTGGGCTCGAACTCACAGACCATGAGATCGTGACCTGAGCTGAAGTCGGATGCTTAACCGACTGAGCCACCCAGGCAGAGGCGTCACTTTTTATTCTCCTTCCCACCCGACACCTTTACCACCCAACCACACTGCTGAACACAGGACTTGGTCCCTCAGAGGTGGGAGGAGACATGAAGAACATCTCACTCTGTCTAGAACCTACTGCTCTCTTCATTGACTGACTCACCAAAGAGCCCAGGAAGCAGTCCTGTTTGCTCCTGAAACCTCTGCTAAGAATGGAATGTTTCTAAGTTCACTGACTTCTAGAAACTTATGAGATCCTCCCTGCCTCAAAACCCTCCAGTAGGCCTGCTACCCAAATCAGAATGAAATCCCAAATTGTTTTCTAGGGGGACCTATGAAAACCCACATATCCAGCGACCGCTTTCCTCAGGACCTCAGACCCTGCCTTCTCCTGCCCCTCATCTACTCTGTCCCAGCCACACTGGCCTTTCTTCTGTTCTTGTGTATGTGCCCAACTTGTCTTGTCAAAGAGCTCCTATACTCGCTCTTTCTGCCTTCTACCAGCATCTCCCATGGCTTACTTGGGTCTCTGCTAAAGGTCAGACCCCCAAAGAGACTTTTCCCAACTACTTTGTGACAGAATAATAATAGATGTTCACAGTCGCAATTTCTGAACCCTGTGAATATATTACCTTACATGGCAAAAGAGACTTTACAGGTGTGAATAAGTTAAGAATCTCAAGACAGAAGATTTTCCTGGGTTATCCAGGTGGGTCCAATGTAATCCAAAGGGTCCTTATAAGAAGGTAAGTGTTGGGCTTGCAAATTGGCCTCCATACACGGAGGGCAAGGAGAAACTGGAGAAAGAGGCAGACCACTCCAGATTGGTAGGCCATTTTAATAAGCACAGGGACTAACATACAAGGCTTGTCTTAAGCACCCATGAGATAAGTAGCAGCCATCAAAGTCTTAAAATTTTGTAGAGAGGTCTTAACTGGGTTCAGTCATGTATACCAGGCAAATGGTTCCAACAATACCTTTCTCTCTCAAGGTTGTGTCCTTCAAACAGCTCATACTGTGGGAACACTGGACAGAATATACATTCCAAGGACAGGTGTTGTGGTAAAGAGCCTCCCATTGCCCTCGTCCAGCTCCTGAGTCAACCAGCAGCCACATCCTCTCCATGACCTCCCCAATAGTAAGAGTCAGAGACAGATCTGAAGATGTTAGGCTGTTGGCCTAGGAATGAGCCAAGGAATGAAATGAATTCTAGAAGCTGGAAAAAGCCAGGAAACAGACTGCTCTCCCCTAAAACTTCCAGAAGGAAGGCTGCCCTGCAGAGGTCTTGACTTTAGGCCAGCAAGACTCATTTTGGACTTTCGGTAAGACTCAGTTTGGGTTTTTGGCTTGCAGAAGAGTAAGATAAATGGTGTTGTTTTAAGAGTAGTCATTTCTTGCAGCAGCAATAGCGAATATATGCACACCCCTCTAAAATAACCCTGCCTCCCTACTCCCCACTGGCTTGCTTTCAGTGCATTACTCTGCTTTATTTTTCTTTATAGGACTGGCTACTACTGAAAACCATATTGCTGTCTCACCTGTTTGTTTGCTTGTCTGTCTCCTGCAACAGAATGCAAACCTCATGAAAGTAGAAACTTTGCTTCATTAACCTTGGCTTACACATCTACAAGATCACCTGAAGAGAGTAGGCACTTAGTGGATGTTTGTTGAATGAATGAATGAATGAATGAGTAAATTAATACTTATTAAAACCAGACCCCACTGAAACATAATTTGGATGCTAGTGGTGTGTGTGTGTGTGTGTGTGCGCGCGCATGCGCAGGTGTGTGTACAACGAAGTGGAGTAGGAAGACTCATAGTGTCAAGCTGAGAGCTAGTACTGCTATTGATCGTGATAGTGGTATTATTGTGGAATTCAACCCATTTCTGTGATAGAGCAACGGCCCTGATTGATATTAATTGAAACACATCCATTATTTCAAGAAGGCTTTTGATTAAACCCCCATATGAAAATGCCCTCCATATATAACGTCAGGAATGTTCTGGACTATGTCTCCCTACCAAGTAGGTAACATCCTCGAATGAAAGGTCCTGCTCACAGGGCCATTATCAACAGTTTAGTGTCCAAGCATGAATTACACACTTTGAAGAATCTCCCCCAAATTACGTGGCTCAAGTAGTCAATGTAGTTGTGATCAAAGCAGTAACAAAAAATCAACCCCCAAACTACAGTCAAAACAGTAAGGTACTGGCATACAAACAGACACACAGATCAATGGGATAGAACTGAGAGCCCAGAAATAAACCCATGGGAATATGGTTATTTCATCTACAATGAAGAAGGCAAAACCGTGCAATGGGGAAAAGACAGTGTTTTCAATAAATGGTGTTGGGAAAAGGGACAGTTGCATGCAAAAGAAATAAGGTGGACCACTAAATAAGCTCAAAAAGGATTAAAGACCTAAACGTAAGACTGCACACCATACGACTCCTAGAAGAAAACATAGGCAATAGTTTCTTAGCCATCAACCTCAGCAACATTTTTCTAGATGTGTCTCCTGAGACAAAGAAAACAAAAGCAAAAATGAACTGAGATGACTTCAAACGAAAAAGCTTCTGCACAGTACAGTAAACCAGGAATAAAACAAAAAGGCAACCTACTGAAAAGAAGAAGGTATTTGCAGATATATCTGATAAGGGGCTAGTGTCCAAACTGTGCAAAGAACTTCTATAGATCAACACACAGAAAAACAAATGATCTGATTAAAAATGGGCAGAGAACCTGAAAAGGCATTTTCCCCAAGAAAATATATAGGAACCCCAGTGGAGCACTGGTGAGCACGCGGTACTTACAGAGCACTGGGTATTATACGTAAGTGATGAATCACTACACTCTACTCCTGAAACCAATGCTACACTACATGTTAACTAACTTGAATGTAAATTTTAAAAAAAAGAAGAAAGAAAGAAAGAAAACATACAGATGGCCAACAGACTCAGGAAAAGATGCTCAATGTCACTCATCATCAGAGAAATGCAAATCAAAACCACAAGGAGGTATCACCTCATACCAGTCAGAACGGGTAGCATCCAAATGAAAAGAAATAACAAGTGTTGGCAAGGATGTGGAGAACAGAGAATTCTTGTGCACTGTTGGTGGGAATCCAAACTGGTGAGGCCATTGTGGAAAAAGTATGGAGGTTCCTCAAAAAGACTAAAAATAGTTTTACACAATCCAGTAATCCCACTTCCGGGTATTTATGTGAAGAAATGAAAACACTAATTTGAAAATATACATGCACCTCTATGCTTATTGCAGCATTATTTACAACAGCCAAGACACAGAAGAAACCCAAGTGCCAACTGACAGATGAATTAATAAAGAGGATGGGATATGCACGCGCATGCCCACACACACACACACGCACGCGCGCCCGCACGGGAATATTACTCTGCCTTAAAAAAAGAATGGAATCTTGATATTTACAACAACATGGATGGACCTGGAGGGTATTAGTCTACATGAAATAAGTCGGAGAAAAACAAACACTCTATGAGTGCACTTATATATGAATCTAAAAAACAAAGCAAACAACATCAACACAAGAGAAACAGAGTCATAAACATAGTCAACAAATTGGTGGTTGAGGCTCCTGGGTGGCTCAGTTGGTTAAGCGTCCAGCTCTTGGTTTTGGCTCAGGTCATGATCTCCTGGTTTGTGAGTTCAAGCCCTGTGTTGGGCTCCAAGCTGACAGTGCGGAGCCTGCTTGGGATTCTCTCTCCCTCTCTCTCTCTGCTCCTCTAGCTCGCATGCTCGGTCTCTCTCTCTCTCTCTCAAAATAAATGAATAAACTTAAAAAAAAAAAGCCAGTGGTGGTTGTCACAGGGAGGAGGGGTGGGGGAAAGGTAAAATAGGTAAAGAAAATTAAGAGGTACAAATTTCCAGATATAAAATAAATTTTTTAATGTATTTTTTAAATGTTTTTATTTATTTTTGAAGGAGAGAGAGACAGAGCATGAGCCGGGGAGGAGCAGAGAGAGAGGGAGACATAGAATTTGAAGCAGGCTCCAGGCTCCGAGCTGACAGCATAGAGCCCGATGCGGAGATCGAACTCACGAACCGTGAGATCATGACCTGAGCCGAAGTCCGACGCTCAACTGACTAAGCCACCCAGGCGCCACAAATAAATTTTTAAAAAAGAAAAATTAACCCAAGAAATGGTATCTCATTTTGTTTCAATTTGCATAACTTTAATCATTGGGGAATTTGACATTTTTTTCACCTACCTTTCAGGGTTTTTTTGAACTTTTTTTTTAAGACTGTTTCCTTTTTTCCCTAAGTTTACTAATTTATTTTGAGAGAAAGAGAATGCGTGACTGTGGGTGGGGGAGAGGCAGAGAGAGAGGGAGAGAGAGGATCCCAAGCAGGCTCTGTGCTGTCAGTGCAGAGCCCAAAGTGAGGCTTCATCCCATGAACTGTGAGATCATGACCTGAGCTGAAATCAAGAGTCTGACATGTAACCAACTGAGCCACCCAGGCGCCCCTGAACTTATTTCGATAACTGTCGGCTTATGATCTGCACAGATTTTTCTTTTTGTTCTTTTTCTTATTCATTTATAGACACTTTTAAAAGCTACATTCTTGATACCAATTCATTCTTTGTTACATATGCTATAAACTCTTTCTCCTCATCTGTTTTAACTTTAAAATGTTTCATTTCACTTTATTTTCATCTACACATTTTTCTTTAGCCTTGCTTTTTGAAACAAGCCTGATAAACCATATATCCATTCATGTTAGATGACTGGAAAACACATATACATATTTTCTGGCCTTGCTGTCAGAAAATTTTGTGAAAGGCTCAAATTATCTTTAGCATAACCAAACGTAGTAAGCAGAAGTACCTTTCTTAGAAGAGTCATACTGGATCATGGATAGAGACACCACAACATTTAGTAACATGATTTTCCTTAATGGCCAATCACTGTATTTCCAAATATAGTTAAAATGTGCCTATTCATTTGCAGAAATTTTCAGGAACTCTTAACATTCTTTCCACATGGGCATGTTCAGGTTGAGTGGTTTCATGATATCTTATTGAAAAAAAAAAACCAACAAACTTCGATACGTTATTTTTTGTTATGATATGGCTAATTTTACTTTTGTGAACCAAAAATGAACAAGTTCCCATACCACATTAATTTTTTATTTACCGTCAGTGATGCCTTTTAAATGACACATGCTGGGAACTAGTTTCTTTCATTTAGTATTT
The DNA here is from genome assembly GCF_018350195.1 of Panthera tigris. NCBI lineage: Eukaryota > Metazoa > Chordata > Mammalia > Carnivora > Felidae > Panthera > Panthera tigris. Next base: position 94,799,847 of record NC_056660.1, on the reverse strand, counting down.
AAGTAGTGTATAGACTTAAAAATACAGACTTTATTATCATGTAAGCAAAATGCAATAAAATGTTACAGATTACACAATCCTTTACATTTCCCCAGAAATGTTGAAACAATGCTTTTTAAAGACCATCTAAAAGAGATCAGAAATTTCTAGAGACTCTCCCTCAAAGAAGAGGACGCAAGTTTGAATGATGTGTTAGAAACAAGACCTTTCACCTATAGAATGGGTGGAACTAGGAAACGTTACAAGTTCTCAATGAGTCTGCAGAAGGAGAAAGCAAAGCCACAGAAAATTTTCATTTCCAGCCAGTATTTCAGACCTCTTTTGCTACTAATTCTCTTGTAAGAACTAGAAAGATGCAAACACGCATCGATGGGTGGACGGAAGGAATGACTTTGGCTGCTGTAACATATCAACTTCTCTGGAAAGCTCTTCTAAAGAGCAGAACAGCCAACACAAAGGAGTGAACTGGCCAAAGAACTAAGTGTGCACAATCCACAAACAGGACCATTAGCTTCTAGGGTCAATGAAAGTAGTCTTGAGTCTGAACTTCTATCTGGAATTAAAGAACTAGTAAATAAGGTGGGTGTGGGGAGGGCAGGGTTGAACACTGTGTTCTGATTCACCCAAGATTTGTATTTTTTTTAAGTTTGTTTATTAATTATAACAGAGAGGGAGAGAGAATGTGAACTGGGAAGGGGCAGAAAGAGAGGGAGAAAGAGAATCCCAAGCAGGCTCCAAGATCAGCACAGATCCTGACATAAGGCACAATCCCACAAACTGGGAGATCACGACCTGAGCGGAAATCAAGAGTCGGACACTTAACCGACTGAGCCACCCAGGTGGCCCACCTAAGATCTGTATTTAAAACATCAAAAATGTGTTGTTTATGGGAAGGTACACTGAGGATAGAAGGGAGGAAAGAGGTGGATTTCTTTTATCTACCTATCTATTTATTTATAATTCACATTCAAGTTGGTTAGCATATACCACAATAACGATTTCAGAGGTAGATTCCAATGATTCATCCCCTACATATAACACCCAGTGCTCATGCCCCTTACCCATTTAGCCCATCCCCTTACCCACAGCCCCTCCAGCAACCCTCAGTTTGTTCTCTGTATTTAAGAGTCTCTTATGTTTTGTCCCCCTCCCTGTTTTTATATTTTTGCTTCCCTTCCCTTATGTTCATCGGTTCTGTGTCTTAAAGTCCTCATATGAGTGAAGTCATATGGTATTTGTCTTTCTCTGACTAATTTCACTTAGCATAATGTCCTCCAGTTCCATCCACATAGTTGCAAATGGCAAGATTTCATTCTTTTTGATTGCCAAGTAATACTCCATTGTATATGTATACCACATCTTCTTTATCCATTCACCCATCAATGGACATTTGGGCTCTTTCCATACTTTGGCTATTGTTGATAGCACTGCTCTAAACATGGGAGTGCATGTGCCCCTTCAAAACAGCACACCTGTATCCCTTGGATAAATACCTAGTAGTGCAATTGCTGGGTCGTAGGGTAGTTCTGTTTTTAATTTTTTGAGGACTCTCCATACTGTTTTCCAGAGTGGCTGCACCAGCTTGCCTTCCCACCAACAATGCAAAAGAGATCCTCTTTCTCCGCATCCTCACCAACATCTGTTGTTGCCTGAGTTAATGTTAAGCCATTCTGACTGATGTGAGGTGGTATCTCATTGTGGTTTTAATTTGTATTTTCTTGACGATGATTGGTTTTGAGGATTTTTTCATGTGTCTGTTGGCCATCTGGATGTCTTCTCTGGAGACATGTCTACTCGTGTCTTTTGCCCATTTCTTCACTGGATTATTCGTTTTTGGTGTGTTGAGTTTGATAAGTTCCTTATAGATTTTGGATACTAACCCTTTGTCTGATATGTCACTTGCAAATGTCTTCTCCCATTATGTTGGTTGCCTTTTAGTTCTGCTGATAGTTTCCTTCACTGCACAGAAGATTTTTATCTTGATGAAGATCCCAATAGTTCATTTTTGCTTTTGTTTTCCTTGCCTCCGGAGATGTGTTAAGAAGTTGCTGCGGCTAAGATCAAAGAGGTTTTTGCCTTTCTCCTCAAGGATTTAGATGGCTTCCTATCTTAGGTTTAGGTCTTTCATCCATTTTGAGTTTATGTTTTGTGTATAATGTAAGAAAGCGGTTGAGGTTCACTTTTCTGCATGTCGCTGTCCAGTTTTCCCCACACCATTTGCTGAAGAGACTGTCTTTATTCCATTGGATATTCTTTCCTGCTTTGTCAAAGATTAATTGGCCATGCGTTTGTGGGTCCATTTCTGGGTTCTCTATTCTGTTCCATTGATCTGAGTGTCTGTTCTTGTGCCAGTACCATACTGTCTTGATGATTACAGCTTTGTAGTATAGCTTGAAGTCCGGGATTGTGATGCCTCCAGCTTTGGTTTTCTTTTTCAGGATTGCTTGGCTACTCAGGGTAGCCAAGCAATCCATACAAACTTTGGTAGAGATTGCATTGAATACATAGATTGCTTTGGGTAGTGTTGACATTTTAACAATATTTGTTCTTCCCATCCAGGAGTATAGAATATTTTTCCCTCCTTTGTGTGTCTTCTTCAATTTCTTTCATAAGCTTTCTATAGTTTTCAGCGTATAGATTTTTCACCTCTTTGGTTAGGTCCATTCCTAGATATTTTATGGTTTTTGGTGCAATTGCAAATGGGATCGATTCCTTGATTTCTCTTTCTGTTGCTTCATTATTGGTGTATAGAAATGCAACTGATTTCTATGCATAAGAGATGCATTTCTTAAAACGAGAGACCAGATCAAGAGCTGGGCAGACTGCTCAGTGATCCCAACTGAGCAAGAATCTGTAATGACATGATGACCTTTCCTCTGCCATCTTCTAGAGGTTTCTCCTCTAAATATCTTTTTTTTTTTTTTTTTTTTTTTAGGATCCTCTTTCTCAAAATACCTAGCCACTGCAGGGGCATAAGCCACTGTGAAAAATACATAAGCTGTTTCATTCTACTTGGAGGCACTCTAAATATAGATAGGGATTGTGGAAGGAGTCTGCCACAAGCCTGCAATTGTGGGTCCATGCTATTGATGTTGGATAAACCTCTTGGGCAGTCTATTCCGTGCCAAGCCTTGAGCTGAATTAGCCACTTCAGCACGTTCAGAGCGGCATTCCGAAGAGGACAGTGTACTAGCTCTGCAGTTACACGGCCACGGATTTAAGTCCTGGCTCCACCCCTTGCCTAGCAGTGGCCTCGGAAGGTGGTTAGTCTCTCAGAGACTCAACTTTCTTCTCTCTGAATCCAGGGCGCATACCTGCCTTTCAGCTTTGTGCTGCAGAGTAAGGATGCTGAGTGCCAAGTGTCTGTGTGGCAGAAACAGCGCTCCTGGATTTCACTTCCAGTCAGTGGACGGGGAGCCAAGGGATCCACGCCCCAGGGGAGTGGAGAAGGTTCAGTGCCTCTTACATCCTTAAAGGCTGTGCATACAGATGGTCTAACTATAAGATCAAAGAGGGCTGCCAGAGATCACACGGAGCTTTGTGCACACAAGAGGCAGACCTTTTGCTGTGTTACGCTACTGAGATTTTAGAGTTTTTCTATTCCAGCAACACCTGGGAACTGGCTGGAAATGAAAGTTCTTAGGCCCCACCACTGACGTGGCAACACAGAAAATCTGTGGTTTTGTTTTGTTTTGTTTAAGTTTTATTTATTTTTGAGACAGAGAGAGACAGAGCATGAATGGGGGAGGGTCAGAGAGAGGGAGACACAGAATCTGAAACAGGCTCCAGGCTCTGAGCTCTCAGCACAGAGCCCGACACGGGGCTCGAACTCACGGACCGCGAGATCGTGACCTGAGCCGAAGTCGGCCGCTCAACCAACTGAGCCACCCAGGCGCCCCAGAAAATCTGTGTTTTAAGCAGCCCAGGAATCTGAGTTTTTAGGAGCCCCCCAAGGGTGATTACAGTGTACTGGCAAGTTTGAGAACCACTGGTACAGACCAGCCTGACTAACCCAACCCAGTGCCAGGTGAGCACTCAACAAATAAGGAGTTAGGATTAGTTGCAACCAACTAGTTACCGCAACTACGTAAAAACACGCTGGTTATGTTTGTCGCTACAAAATATGTTGGTCATATTTTATAAATGGAATCTGATGCCCTGTTTAATATCTGCTCCTTCTTCTATCTGGACGGTGGGCAGACAGTGGGATTAAGATGATCGAGAAACCTACCATGTGGTAATCCCGATGCTAAAGGCAAATTTATGATTGCAATGAAACTGATATGTGAGACTCGCTGGTGAAGTATGGAAATCAAATCCCCCAAATTTGCAAATATTTCGTAATCAGTTACATAACAAAGCCGCAGTCACCCAAGACTGGACCTCGTAAGAAAAGCTGCAGTTGTAAAATATCTTTAGAATTATATTTGTCTAATTTATGCCACAAAGTGTGAGTGTGTGTCTGTGTGTGATAGCGAGGTTGGTCTTCTTTGATAAAATTCTTAAATTTAATTATAATGAGATTTACTACAATTTTGCCTGCTTGCCTCTTCTTTCTACATTAATGTCTGCTTAGATTTTAAATTCTGTTCTCCCCGACCAGTGCTGTAGGGGCCTTGATTCTCTAACAGACAAGTGCAGGCTCTCCGAGCTCAGGCTGAGCCACTAATATATCATATGATGACCTTGGAAAATTGTTAATTGGCCTGAAACCTTATTATGACATCGTATAGAGCCTAAGGTTTTGATCGTAACATAATAGTGCCCTACTTATCATGGCTAGCCTCATTAATTTGATGTGATGATCCGTTTTTTCTCTTTCAAGTGCTGCATAATGTATATTTATTTGTCCTAATTAAAGTCAATGAAAACAAATTTTGTCTGAAGAATTAGGTGGCATGCATGGAGCTTTCCTGGAAATCAGCAAAATCAGATCTGGAAGCCACTTTTCTGAGGATACCGCACCTGGACCATTCTGAACTAGTATGCACAAGAGGAGAAAAAACACAGAATGTTCCCCTCATGGACTTTTTCCCTTTAAGACTGAGAGAACAATTTTGCACTGGTATTTGGAACATTCTAGGCTAGGGAGACTCAGAATTTTTCTATTTTGTCTGTGCTAAAGAATTTCGTCTTTTATGAAGTACCAGACCGTAACTGCCTGGCAGTATTTGCCATCGTTATTCCCCAAAGCTTGGAGGGAATTCCCAACTGACAAATGCATTTTTTTACATTTTTATTTATTTATTTTGAGAGACAGAGGGAGAGCACAAGTGGGGGTGGGACAGAGAGAGAGAATCCCAAGCAGCCCGATTCGGGGCTCAAACTCAGGAACTGTGAGATCAGAGTCGATGCTCATCCGACTGAGCCACCCAGGCACGCCAACAAATGGAGCTGCATAATCTCCATCCCTTCTGTCTTGCTGTTCCTTATTCACGGTTACTCACTGTGGAATTTCATATCACCTGCATTCATTGCACATTTAAGAAACATTTGTCCTCACTCACTTTATTTTTCTGTTTCATCCTATTTCCCATGCCCGTCCCTCCCTTCTAGAAGCAGCCGTTCTAATATGTTAATGTATTCCTTTTTGTTTATATTCTTGGAAAACTGTTCTACATGCATATATTTTAAATTTTTTAAAAATAGTTTGTGTTATATACATCCAATTTCCTTTCATACTGCTTTCACGCAGCAGTATGTTTTGAGATACAGCCATAGGGCCATGGATACGGCCAGTCCACTATTTTTAATTCTTGTATATTAACGATGGGCCCTTTTTCTAGCTATGAGGTGTAAAGGGTCAAATGAGAAACTTCATGGCTCCTGTTTCTTTTTTTTTTTTTTTTTTAACGTTTATTTATTTTTGAGACAGAGAAAGACAGAGCATGAATGGGGGGAGGGGTCAAAGAGAGGGAGACACAGAATCTGAAACAGGCTCCGGGCTCTGAGCTGTCAGCACAGGGGCCCGACGCGGGGCTCGAACTCACGGACCGTGAGATCGTGACCGGAGCCGAAGTCGGCGCTCAACCGACTGAGCCACCCAGGCACCGCATCATGGCTCCTGTTTCTACAGAGCTTACATCTCATTGGGAAAATACACATTAAACAAGTAACCATGCACAGCAAGTGTTTGTCATTCATGTTTTCCATAAATATTTATTGAACGCCTTCCATGTACTACATATGTTAAGGACTGGGGATAAAGTAGAGAATGAGACAGAAGAGATCCCTGCCCTCCTGAGGCTTATACTCCAGAGGATTGGCCAAGTCCTGAAGATCATGGTAAGGATTTAAGGTCTATGGCAAGTGATTACATGGTTTTCTGCAACAGAATGCTATCACATGATATGATATCTTTATTCTAGATGCTATTGGAATAGTGGAGGAGAGGGGAACAAGACAGGGTTCAGGGGAACCAGTTAGAAATCTGTTGCAATGAAACGGTTGAGAATGGATAGTGCCTTCAGTGGAGCTGGTGGCAGTGGAACAGAAGAGAAAGAAGAGGGTGATGTCTCATATGCTGGAGAAAGAATGGGCAAGATGTGCTGCTAGACTAACTGTGAGGGGTGAGGAGGAAACAGGAATCATCCCTGGGATTCTGGTCTGAAAGCTTAAAGGGAGATGATGGAGGGTGGGTTGAGTTTGGGGAGAAAAGTCAAATCCTCTTTGGGTAATGATGCTTAGGCAGCCTCTACACGGTAGCCAGCAGGCAGGTGAGTCTATGAATATGATGCTCAGAGTACAGCTGTCAACTAAAGATGCATTCAGGAATCATCATGGAGGGATGGTCTTTAAAATCATGCATGGGCGGGGGCGGGGGGGGGCGCCTGAGTGGCTCAGTCAGTTAGGTGTCCCACTCTTGGTTTCGGCTCAGCTCGTGATCTTGGGGTTAGTGGGTTCAAGCCCCATATCAGGCTCCACGCCGGCAGCGTGGAGCCTGCCTGTGATTCCCTCTCACCCCGTTTCTCTCTGCCCCTCCCCTGCTCATTCACTCTCTCAAAATAAATAAACTTAAATTAAAAAGAAAAATCCATGCATAGGAATGTAGACAATGGCAAAAAAAAAAAAAAAAAAAAAGTGGGGATGGAGGAGGCATGACAGAGCCCAAATGAATCCCAACATTCGGAAACTGGATGGAAGAGAAAAAGCCAGCAGGAAAGCGTAGTAACTGCTCAGAGGTTTACTGTGAGGGAAGACACCTACAGAGAAGGGTATAAACAGTAAGCGGAAGTTAAGAAGCAGAGATGCCGTGTGCAGACAAATCTTTAGTGGATGCTGGGGGCAATGAAGAGGGAGCAAAGGCAGGGCGGAATCTGGAAGAAAATTCTGGATGAAGACGGCGTGATTGGAACATGGTGCCCAGAGAGGGTGGAGAGTGGAGTGCTCCTGAGACGCCGGGGCAGGGGCAGGCTCCTGGTGAGAGAAGAGGGCTCCCCTTCGACAGCACCCGTTCCACGCCTTTCTCTGAAAGCTACTTCACTGACAAAATAAGGTAAGAGCAGGAGCCAGTGTGACAGCTCTGTTCCACTGGATTCCATCCACAACGAGCAGAAGCTAAGAGGCCTAACTTCTTAAAAAGTAATTTGTTCAAAGGTCATTGTCAAAGAAACTAGGCCTCAAAACAAGAAGATATCTATAGAATTTGGCACAGAATCTGATTTTCTATTGTCACAGGGCAAATCTGGGTTGGAAGAAGGCTGTCTGGTGGAAGAAAATTACTCTCTCTGTCTGAGAAGAGCCCATAACAGGCTTTGACAGAAACCCAGAGAGACCGTGCAGCCTTTTTCTGCGTTTATCAAAAAGCTGAAATCTCCCTCCTTTTTTCCAGCTTCAGGAGGCCTACAGAGCAGAAGACAGATACTCCAGGATACATTAAATTCAGGAATGTCAAAATAAGGAGGGGGAAATGACCGACCAAATGGGTCGAGATCAGAAGACAGACTGCTGCCTTCCAGCATCTACCTGGGTACAGGCCAGGTCACTCTCCCTCCAAGATCTTACCTATGAGTCTGAGTGGACCAATTTAATGAATCTCTACTCAGGTAAACACAAATTACATAGTATTTAATAACAGCTAAACGATAGGACCAAATCTATCTAAATATATTTACTTCTTTAAATCTTGGACTAAAGAGCACAGATGTTAATTGCCCTGGTCATAGTATTCATAGTGTTTTTTTCTTTTTTCTTTTATAGAGAGAGAACACATGCGTGAGCAGGGAAGAGAGGCAGAGGGGGAGAGAGAGAGAGAGAAAGAGAGAGAGAATCTTAAGCAGACTCCATGCTCAGCATGAATGAAGCCCAACAGGGGGCTCGATCCCACGACCCTGAGATCAAGACCTGAGCCAAAATCAAGAGTCAGATGCTCAACTGACTGAGCCACTCAGGCACCTGTGTTTTGGCACTTTCTGAGTTGACTGCTTATACACAGTAATTAATTTATCCAACCACATTCTCTGTTTTGTTTTTCAGATCTTCATGCCACGGAGAAGTGTAAAGAGTTGGGTCACAAAGCCAGGTCCAAGAGGCCGATATCGACGTGTAAATGTAAACAGGGTAGCCCAGAGGGGAAAAGACATCTCTACAGGGTTAGACTCTCAAACCCAAGCTTGTAAAATGCCATCACAGGTGGTAAAGAGGGGCAGTACATTACATTGCAAAGAATGCTAACTTGGGAACTAACCTTTTGCCACTGGCCTGCCCCTAACATACAGCACCACCCTGGGCAATTTACGAACCCCCCACATCATTCCACCTGCAAATTACCCATAAGCACTCAGGAATTTTTAAGGTCTATCCTACTCTTAAAGTCTCTTGATCTGATGTATTAATAGGGATTAGTTTTGTTCCGAGTGACAGAAGCAGACCTCAAAATGACTGAAATAAAAGGGGGGATGAGAGGCGCCTGGGTGGCTCAGTCAGTTGAGTGTCTGACTTTGGCTCAGGTCATGATCTCATGGTTCAGGGAGTTCGAGCCCTGCATCAGGCTCTCTGCTGTCAGTGCAGGGCCCGCTTCAGATCCTCTGTCCTCCTCTCTCTCTGCCCCTCCCCTGCTGGTTTTCTCTCACTCTCAATCTCTCTCTCTCTAAAAAAATAAATTAACTTAAAAACAGGGTGAGGGGGACGAAATTGATTGGTTCGTACAACTGTAAAGCTATTGGCAGCCCACAAAGCCCCTTCTGAGAAATGGGAAAAGGGACTCCTGAGTAACCATGTGGCTTGGCAAGTAATGGAAGCCTTTGTGTGAAACACAACACAACAGAACAAGTCCCTTCCTCTAGGTAGATGCAGCCCTGCTCCCCAGTGGACCAAATGGATTTCAACCCCACTTGCCCCTTTGGCTGGGAACCCTCCACAGTTCACAAACTGTTCAACTGTATATAGCGGCCCTGAATCCGAGGGTAACCGGCATCAAGTCCAGCTGGGTCTACAGACTCAAACGCTATCACCAGGACTTATGATCACTCTTTCCTCCTGGCTCTGCTGGTCTTTTGTGGACTCCCTTCTTCTGTGTGTGCATGTGCATGTGCGTGTGTGTAGCTATCAATCAGCTGACTGAGTAGTCTTAGAAGAACTGAGGAACCACCCCGCTAAGGTTTTTACATTAGCAAAAACCCTGAAATGATACTCACCAATACCCATGAAGCTGCAGTAAAACTGGTATAGTTGTATTTGTGCATATCTAGGGCTCCATCAATTGGCACAAGTCTTTGGAAAGCTATTGGGCAATTTTGACCAACAGAAATACAAACTGCTGTGTCATGTGGGCCCTTATGAATACCCCTGAGAACTTACCCTAGAGAACTAACTTAAACCTAGCACTTCACATGCATGAGAATGTTTATTCAACATTGTCTACTATAACAAGTTGGAAACGGACAGACATCAACCACAGAGGAACAGGTAGGTGAATCACAACACGGCAACAAAATGAACTGAGTGGCCATTGTAATGACAACTGTGGGGGCACCTGGCTGGCTCAGCTGGAGCAGCGTGACTCTTGATCTCAGTGTCGTGAGTTTAATCGCCATGTCCAGTGGAAAGATTACTTAAATAAATACAACCTTAAAATAAAGAAACAAACAAACAAACAAACAACCTCAAAGAGTCTATATAACCAGGGTGCTAAGTGAAACAAGGTATGGACAAAGTTACGTACATATGACGATAAGCATACAGAGATGAAGCCTAGGAAGGGGCACCTAAAAATGGAAGTCATGTTTGTGTTTACAATGGAGGAGTAATAAGAAAGCTGTTTCCTCTTTTCAGTTTCTTGGCAATCTCGGTACAACTTTGTTTTAGAAGAACTAAAATCTAGTGAGCAAATTCTACGATTTAAGAATCACTATCTTGGGGCACCCGGGTGGCTCAGTCGGTTAAGCGTCCGACTCTTGGTTTCTGCTCAGGTCACGATCTCGCCGTTCATGAGTTCGAGCCCCGTGTCGGGCTTCGCACTTGCTTGTGATTCTCTCTCTCCCTCTTTCTCTGGCCCTTCCTTCTGCCCCTCCCTCACTTATTCTGTCTCTCTCTCAAATAGATAGATAGATAGATAGATAGATAGATAGATAGATAGATAGATAGATATGACTATCTCAGTTTCCTTATGATGGTTTTTTTACGATTAAGTCAAAGGTTGTATATGAAATGTTTAGGGAATGCCTGCCTCAACCTGAGGCAGAAATAAACGTTAGTCATCACTGTTAGGGTAATATGCTTAAAACATCGAGTGTGCTCTGTACACAGTAAAAGAAGACAGAAAGTGATTTTTTCACTTGAGTTTTCTCCGTTAATGTGAAGACAAAGCGATTTTCCTTTACCACACATGCCCTTACCAATTCACACTGTCTTGCTTCGGTGATCTAACCTCAAGGGCATTCCATGCTATCTCCTCAGAGCCTCTTGGAAACTTTTGTTGGGAGGCTCAGAACGTAAGTGTCCACCTGGATTGATACTGCTCAGGGGAAGATAAAGGCAGCAGGGAGAAGGCCAGTTACAGGGGAAGAGGGAAGACAAGACTCGCATTAAAAAGTTAATGTTTCAGGGCACCCGGGTGGCTCAGTCAGTTAGGCATCTGATGCTTGATTTGAGCTCAGGTCATGATCTCACAGTTCAGGAGATGGAGTCCCATGTCAGGTTCCACAATGACAACATGGAGACTACTTGGGATTCTCTCTCTCCCTCCCTCTCTCTCCCACTCGTGCTTTCTCTCATACTCCTAAAATAAATAATTAAACTTAAAAAAATATGAAGACAGATAGTGTGAGCGGGGTAAGGGCACAGAGAGAGGGAGACAGAGGATCTGAAGCAGGCTTCGTTCTGTCAGTGCAAAGCCCAAAGTGGGGCCCAAACACACAAACCATGAGGTCATGACCTGAGCTGAAGTTGGATGCTTAACTGACTAAGCCACCCAAGTACCCCCAAAGGTCAACGCTGTAATCACACAGGTCATTGGTAAATACATTCTCACTGTAGAATGAATTTAGAATAGCCAACTCGTCAGCTAAGCCTAAAGCTCAGGCTGCCATCACAAAATACCCCAGACCTGGGTGCTTCAACAACAGACATTTATTTTCTCACAGTTCTGAAGACCAGAAGTGCATGACCAAGTTTCCACAGAGTTAGTTTCTGGTGAGGACTCTCTTCCTGACCTGCAGATGTCCTGCCTTCTCACTGTGTCCTCACATGGTAGTGAGAGAGAGAGAGAGTGCGAGAGCAAGAGAGAGAGAGAGAGAGAGAGAGAGAGGAGAGTGCGAGCTCTCTGGTATCACCTCCTATAAGGGTGTTAATCTCATCAGTGGGACCCCACCCTCATGACTTCATCTAATTACTTCCTTACTCCAGTCCTGGAGGGTCAGGGCTCCAACATAAGAACTTTGAGGGACACACACATTCAGTCCATAACAAGAGTCCCTTCCTTTCGCCATCTAGATGCTTTTCCCCCAGTTAGAACTCTATGATCAATTCTCAGGTACAGAAATATATCCAGACTTTTCCCTTTTAAAGAAAAAAAAAGAAAACTATCGATTTTATGAGGTTTATTCTGTGCAGTTTTTAAAATCTTCCTGAGCGTAGACCTCTTCAAATTCTTTTTTTTATAAAATATGTCTTGGTCAATGGTCAATGTTCAGAGTGTCTGTTGTTTTTTAGCTGCTGCATAATATTCTAAAATAAAATGTCCAGATCCTACTAGTTACTTTGTTATTTTTTTAAAGTAATCTTTACACCCGATGTGGGGCTTGAACTCACCACCCCGAGATCAAGATCAAGAGTCACATGCTCTACTGACTGAACCAGCCAGGCACCACCCCCATTAGCTACTTTAAATAACTATTACCATATTGATAAATATTTAAGTCATTTCTGATCTTTTTTTCCAATTACAGACAATTCTGCAATAAAAATCTTACACCATCTCTGCGCACAAAGGTGAATGTTTCTCTTGGGTTGGTGCTGAGAAGCTGAATTGCTCGATCGCAATATATGCACATTATCAATTTTAACAGACACTGGCAAATTGTCCTCTAAGGTGGCTATCCTATTTATATTCTCACTAGTAATTTATGAGACTGCTTGAACCTCCTTGCCAACATTTGAAATTATCCAACTTGAATATTCTTTGCCAATCTCATGAGTACCCAAAATGTTATCTTACAATTTAAATTTGTATTTCCCTGTTGGATGGGAGGCTGAGCATTTTCTGGAATATTTATTGGCCAACTCCCAAGCAGTCCCTCATAAGTATCACCTCCTTATGTGTTTTCACCATTTTTTTTCCCCTATCAAATTGTTTACCATTGTCTTATTCAATCTGTATGACTCCTCCATATATATACTAATCCTTTATTGTCTGTTAGTTAGGTTGCAAATATTTTCCCCCCAATCTGCCCACTGCCTTTTTTATTTATGGTACATTTTTCTTTACAAAAGTTTTTATTTGGGAAATAGACAAAAGTTCTGATTTTTTCCTTGGATGACTTTGCTTATAGTGTTATAAGAAGAACTTTTCTGTGCCAAGATCATAACCATATAAGTACTCTTACAAACTCATTTAATGTTCTTGTATTTTTTCTTCTACTTTTAGATCTTTAGTCCATCTGGAACTTATTTTAAAAAATGATGTGAGGGGGGCACCTGGTTGGCTCAGTCGGTTAAGCGTCAGACTCCTGGTTTCAGGTCGGGTCATGACCTCACAGTTTCATGAGTTGGAGCCCCGCGTAGGACTCTGTGCTGACAGTGTGGAGCCTGCTTGGGGTTCTCTCTCTCCCTCTCTCTCTCTCTCTGCTCCTCCCCCATTCACACTGTCTCTATCTCTCTCCAAAATAAACTTTAAAATTTTTTTTTAAAAAAATGATGTGAGGTAGGAGCTAACTTAACTACTTTCTAAATGGATAGTCAGTTGTCCCAATCAAGGGACCGAGCTCTTTGTAAGGATTGTAAGCTCTACACTTTTCTATCTCATTGTTTCTGGATCCAGCTCAAGAGGAAATGAGGTAATCTATACAGCTATACCCAACACTCTCTGAAAGAACAGAACCTGACTCGGGAGATTACTTCAACATGAATGCTTCTTCTCAAAAGCAAATCATCTTTTCTATAAATTAAATGATCAACCCCCACTTTATCTCTTCCATAATTAAGATTTTCCTCCAATTTGGTTTTTGGTTGAATGAGCACACATTTACATTTGAACAATTTTCTGAAATTGTGATAGAGGAAGATTCGCCATAATGCTACACACATTTTGAACCAGACGCTATTTTGTTAAGTTAGCAGCAGCCTTAAACACCACATGCTTCGAGCAAGTTCTGGACCTCCATGTGTTTCTCGAAAGGGTTGGAACAAGGAACCAAATGCATGTAACACGCACGGTTCCTCTGCCTGGTGTCTCAGTGCAGCCGGTGGTGGGGTTCCAGAGACCTGGGTTTGAATTTGCCTCAATCACATTAGAACCACAAGACTTTGCCATATTTTCTTAATATCTGTTTGCTTCATCTGTTGAATGGGGGTAACACAAATACTTACTTATTAGAATCACTATAAAGACAAAATGGGTTAATACACACAAAGCTCTTTTTTTTTTTTAATGTTTATTTATTTTTGAGAGAGAGAGAGAGACAGAGTGTGAGTGGGAGAGGGGTGGAGAGAGAGGGAGACAGAGAATCCGAAGCAGGCTCCAGGCTCCGAGCTGTCAGCACAGAGCCCGACGTGGGGCTCAAACTCACAAACCATGAGATCATGACCTGACCTGAAGTCAGATGCTCAACAGAGCCACCCAGGCGCCTGCCCTCTCCCCCCAACAAAGCTCTTAGAAAAATATCCGCCATGACCAGTGTTCTGTGTTAGTGGAAAGCTTTCAGCCCTGCAGGCTGCTGCTTTCATAATGTCCCACTTTTGTCCTTTTGAAAACTTCTCATGATTTTAGATTCACTTCTCTTTTTCATTCTTACTGCTTTTTTTTCTTGTGTATTTGCAAAAATAGAGTCTTTGTCCCAAATTCGCTGTCAAAGAAACCTGGGAGATGTCTCTATGGCCAGTCTGATGAGGAGAGCATCCAGATCCCTGTATCTCAGCTTGGGTTCAAGAAAACCTGAGCCTCAATCATGGACCCTCTCATAGTTACCATGAGAAATTCAGCTCTAGGGGCACCTGGGTGGCTCAGTCAGTTGAGCATCCAGCTTTGGCTCCGGTCATGATCTCATAGTTTGTGAGTTCGAGGCTCGTGTTGGGTTCTGTGCTGACAGCTCAGAGCCTGGGGCCTGCTTTGGATTCTGTATCTCCCACTCTCTCTGCGCCTCCCAACTTGTGCTCCCTTGCCCGCTCACTCTCTCTCTCCCAAAAATAAACATTAAAAAATAAATAAAAAGTCAGCTCTAGGCTGCACCACTCCTAACAGCCAAGAAGCTTTGAGAATGCACTTGCCACCCATATTGAGTGAGGTCTTTTTTGTGAGCTCTGTGCTGGGTTTCAGGTCATGTGATCTCAGCTAAAGAGCTAAGGCTCAGAATCAGTGGGTGGGTTTCCAGGGTCCCACCCGTGCTTTTGGCACACAGGCTGCCTCCCCTACTACAGCTCCCCACACTGTAATTCACCAGAGGCCCCTACTTTAAAGAACCCAGGCCTCAGCCCTTATGTGGAGTCTCCCCTGTGAGCCCTACCCTGGGAGATGATCTGTTTGGGGAGTAGTCTGCATGTTTTGGCTCTACCCCAATGAAGGATGAAGTCCTTGTCACCCTGCAAGGGCCATTAAGGGCCCAGGGACCTTTTGTATGCCATATTAGGGGAGAACCACAGGTGGCAGGATTAGTCAGTGAAGATATTGAGGATATGGGGGTCACTGTTCATGTGGAAGGAGAAGTCTCAAAGAGACAAGGACAACGAAGGGAGGTCTGGAATGGAGGAGAGAGCTGGCGACCCAGCTGGGGGAGAAGCTGTACACAGTTGTATGTTCACTAAAACATGGAAGGATCGCTGGAAGGAAGGGCCAATGTGTGGATGACAACCAAGTGACAGGGGTGGCGAGCGTGGTGGGTGTCGTGCCCCAAATCTAGAAAGCCGTCCCTGTGATGTCAAGAAAAGCGAGATGTTCCACTGTATTAAAAGAAAAAGCGTAGGGGCACCTGAGCGGCTCAGTCGGTTGAGCGTCCGACTTTGGCTCAGGTCGTGACCTCACGGTTCGTGGGTTTGAGCCCCGTGTCGGGCCCTGGGCTGATCCTCTGCAGCCTCAGATCCTCTGTAGCCCCATCTCTCTCTGCCACTCCCCTGCTTGCACTCTCACAAAAATACATATTTAAGAAAGAAATCAAAGATGAAAAGTGTTAAAACAGGCTCCTAAGCACTGTTCGAATATTTAATTTGTAAAATAGAAAGACAGTGGCTTATATGTTACATATATTCTACATATTTTATATATATACATGTTATACGTTATTTTTCGTATACGGTATCGGTGCGTATATGAAAGTTCTATGAAGAAAAGTCTAAAAGAGATTATTTGAGAATGCTTCTGAATGGGAGACGGCCCTGCGGGCCCCTCCCCTGTGTAAGACTACACAGAGGACCGTAGGCTGGGGGATTCGCAGGATTCAGCTAAGCCTGGAAGGGAGGCTGTTAGGGGCTGAGCGTTTGTACTTTCCTGAATTTCACATGTTGAAGCCCTAACTCCCAGAGGGGGCTGTATTCGGAGTAAGGAAGTAATTAAGGTCAAACAAGGTTATCAAAGTGGGGCCCTTATCCAATGGGATTAGCGTCCTTAAAGGGTGACCCAAGAGAGCTAACTCTCAGGGGCACTCGGGTGGCTCAGTCGGTTAAGTGTCTGAATCTTGGTTTCGGTTCAGGTCACGATCTCACCAAGGGAGCGATCAAGCCCCGAGCCAGAGTCCCATGTCAGGTTCCTCACTGACCTGGAGCCTGACTGGGATTCTCTCTCTCCCGCTCTCTCTGTGCCCGCCCCCCCCCACATGTGCATACATATGTCCCACCCCCCAAAATTAATAAACTTTTTTTTTTTGAAAGAGGGAGCTCACTCCTTCTATGCTCGCAGGTACGGAGGACAGGCCCTATGAGGGCACAGGTAGAGAAGGCATGCCAGGAAGAGTACTCACCAGAAACCGAATGAGCCAGAACCTTGGTCTTGGATTTCTAGACTCCAGAACTGTGAGAAAACAAACATGTGCTGTGTAAGAACGACAACCAGACAGCCAGGCAACCCAAGCCAACACACAGCCTCCTAACTTGGAGGTTAGGATGTAAACCAGCTCGCCTTTCCCTCTTGGTCTCTGGATGTGATGATGTGAGTCACTACCAAGCAGCAAGAAAAACCCTCCTGGTCCATAGCAGACATGTGCTCCCTTGGAACCTCCTAGCTCGGCCTACCTGTTCCTACTCTTCCCACGAAACAGCAGGCACTGCTCCAAAGCGAACTGCATTAAAAACAAAAAACCACACCTACCACAGGCCGCCTATTGTAACACTGGGCAGAGAACCGGTTAAAGAGAACTCTATTTGGGGGCATTTCTGGCCAGAGAGCTACTCTCTTTGCCCTAAATGTTACCTGACCCGGGGACCCTGGCGTGACTGACGTTAAACGTGGGAAGGAGTGGTCCTGTACTCATCCGCTCAACACATGTTCACCGCATTTCTAGGATGGGCCAGGCACTGTTCTAAGAGCGGGGGATATGGTGGTACATGAAAGGCACTTTCTGCCCTGAGGAAGCTTAGGAAGCTGGGTGGCAGGAGACAGACACTAAACAAGCAAATATAGGGGCTCCTGGGTGGCTCAGTCCGTTAAGTGTCTGATTTCCACTCAGGTCATGATCTCACAGTTGGTGAGTTTGAGCCCCACATCGGGCTCTGTGCTGACAGCTCAGAGCCTGGAGCCTCTGCTTCGGATTCGGTGTCTCCCGCTCTCTCTGCCCCTCCCCTGCTCTTGCTCTGTCTCTGTCTCTCAAAATTATATAAACTAAAAAAAAAAAAGTTTTTAAGTAATAAAAAATAAACAATTAATTATATACAGGATCCTAGGAGAGTAGGAGCTAGGAGAAAAAACAAAGCCAGGATAGGGGATGAGGAGGGAGTATTACAGCCTGAGGAGCTATAATTTTACATATGGTGGTCAAGGAGCCTTGGCATTTGAGCAAAGATGGGCGGAGCCCTATTGGTAACTAAGGAAGGAGAAACAACAGCCCAAGGGTGGTTGTGCTGGAAGCTTCTAGGCCAAGGCTGGCTAGAGTGAAGTGTGTGAAGGGGAGCAGGAGGGAAGGCCACATGCCACCGGCTTTGGCTTTTGCTCTGAAAGAGATGGGAAAGAAACCTCCAGACAGTTTTGCGCAGAGGAGTGACAGGATTCCACCGTAAACGTTGAAGGATCATTCTGGCCACCGTTTGCGGACTAGAGGGTCAGGTAGGGTACCGAACACGGCAAGTCCAGAAGCAGGGAGACCAGTCACGACGTTCCTGGACGACTCCAGGAGAAAAGGACTGTGGCTTAGTCCCGTGTGGTGGTGCAGGAGCTGAGAAGAGGTCAGATTCTGGATATATTTTGAAGGCAGAGCCAACAGGATGTGCTGACAAATCAGATGTGACCAACGAGAGAAGAGTCAAGCGTGACTCCCAGCGGTTGGGCCTGAGCAGCTGGAAGGATGACGTTGCTTTGTGATCAAGAGACACAGCACTGTGGGGCGCCCAGATGGCTCAGTCGGTTGAGCGGCTGACTCTTGGTTACCGCCCAGGTCGTGATCTCGCAGTTTCATGACTTCGAGCCCCGCATCGGGCTCCATGCGACACGCAATACTGATAAGTCAAATACCATCTTACTGATAAGTCAAGTACCATCATCTCTGAGTCACCACCACCCAACAACTCACTGATAGGAACCTGAGAGAGCCAGGCTGATTGTGGCTTCACACTGAGTGAATTAACACTGCCGTACAGCATTCTTATTAAAGTTTCTCTGTTGTGTTTTGTAAGAAAATCACTAAACATTTTCTCTAACCACCCTGCCCCCTCCCCCCTGCCCCCCCCACCCCCACCAAAAAAAGCAACCAGAAGAAGTAATGTATCGATTAAAGCAAAAAAGGGAAAATTCCCTAAGGCAAGGGAACCCAGAGAAACAATGTCAACATTGGACCGTCATAATTCAAAAATCTATGCTTGTGATCTTGTTTGGAGGGTAGGGAAGAGAAGGGCACAGTAATGGTGAGTTAGAGGCAAGGATTAGGGACTTTCAGAAGTTTGCTTAAACAAGAAAAGGCTTTAAAAGGCTATCTGAAGAAAGGAAATGTCTCCATTGCTTTGAAGCATGGAAAAGAAAGGAATTATGAGGAAATGAATGTGTGTTTTCATAAGAGTCTTAATAACAGCTCATGACACAGGACCTCTTAAGAAAACAGGCATGTGGGTTTTCAGTTCAAATGTAAAAACGCAGCATTCTAGTTTGTATTAATCAGTAGCCGGTTATGAATAAACTATTTAAGAGGGTTCACGTTACAAGGAGAGTGACACCAATTGTTCCACTTAAATTTTGGTCAAGTACAAACTGAGCATTAAAAAATAGCGAATGATCTAAAACTTTCAGGAAGTACTGAAGAACACGTTATTTCTTTCAAAATGTAATATTTAAGCTCATTTCAACCTGCGAGTTGCCTCCGCAAACATTCTTAAATCCAGCTCGTTAAGCATCGTCAATGTTTTATGGGACTATTAACTAGAGACCTGCCGAGGTACAAAATTCACCGTCAGGGTGAGACACTAGGAAATGATTTTTATGTTTCATAATTAACCTGTACAGGGGAGTTTTCAGAGGATAGCTTTATATGTAATGACATTATTTTTTTATACTTCATTAAAAAATCTACTTCAGATCCAAACATATCATGTTTTAAGTATACTTTCATTGTCCGCAATTATCCAGCCTCAATGTAGATGTTTAAAACAGCTGTCTTCTGTTTTAAAGTCAGAGCAAACAAAACACCCTCAGTTGTCTCCATTTCTCTGGTTATAAAATTACTCTTAAATACACATTCATCCTGAACAGCCTGGAAAAAGGCTTTCGGTTGATATCAGTACAGTGTTTTCTCACATAATCTAAAACCTAGATTTGGAACAAATTTGGAAGCCTAATTTTATATTTAAACATGGGCCAGAACAATTCCCTCTTCCAGCCGCCTTCTACTACCTGGAAGCAAAGGCCTTGAAAACAGTTCTCCGCCCCCAAAAAAGTTATATTTTGCTTTTCATCATTCTTCTGGCCAAATAGCAAATTCCAAAGTGGTGCTGAATCATCTGGTTTATCTGGTTACGAGAGGTATACATTACGTTTCGGTAACTGCGTTTTTAAACACACTTTTATCCAAGTAGATATTTTTCAGTCTAAATGTTAGCAAGAAGGACAATCGAGAGCAGTTACGTTGGAACAGCAAGATGAAAACAAGGCCAGAGACAGCCCTGGCTCTGTATTACATAACCAAAGACTTCAATTAAATGTAAAGGGCTTTGGCGGGGTGGGAGGAGGGAATGGAGTGCTGGTTTACTTAACATTTATTGTTCATTCATTACCTTATTTCTAATCTACCAGTCTCCTCATTTCCCAAGCAATAATTTGATATCAGAAGTGAATGGGGCCCCGGCATCACTGTGGTATAGTGGAGTGATTGTTACCCCCAGAGAGGGCACCACCCGTGAAGCTATTCATGGAGGGGCAGACAGTAAATCACTGTTAGCACGCTCTGGCTTGCTGGGAGAACAGGCCTTGGAGATGCTGCACAGTGTTCCCGGTGGATTCCAACTGCATTTTCTCTCCTTCTACGGGTCTTTCAGAGTTACCGCTTCTACTTGCGTTGCCGTGTATTTTCATTTTCAAGCACCTTGTTTGGTCATTGTGGTTATTTACGTATCACTTCCGTCCATAAATCCTTTATTCCTCATTCGAGAAAGAAATCAGACGCTACACATGAGAAGTTCTATGTTGGGGCAAAGCCTAGTTTTTTTGTTCATCGTTAGAAGTGGAGACTCAAAGGGCACCTGGGTGGCTGGGGTCGGTTAAGCCTCTGACTTCGGCTAGGGTCAGGATCTCACAGTTCCTGATTTGAACCCCGTGTCGGGCTCTTGTGCTGACAGCTCGGAGTCTGGAGCCTGCTTCGGATTCTGTGTGTGTGTGTGTGTGTGTGTGTGTCTCAAAAATAACCATATAAATAAATAAGTAAATAAGTAAATTAATAAACAAATAAAGTGGAAGCTCAAAACAACTAGAAAGTTGTGTGTTTTTATTTCCATTTTTAAATGATTCTATCCCACCAAAAAAAAAATCTATTTTTTTCCCTACTGAATCCTTCAAATGCACCTCTCTTTTGTGGGCAAGCCCTTATTCTCTTCCAGACCCTGGAGGTGCAAGAGAAACAAAAGAGGTGGAGTCCCAGGATTCAAAGGAGCTTCTGCTCTAACACAAAAAGACAAGCATCCAAACACGCAATTGCACCGACAGTTATCCCCAGCTGTGATACGTGGGCTAAGATGGCACGGTACTTTGAACACATAATGGAGGGGTAGGATGTATTCTAGAACATCAGAGAAGTCTTCCTTGATGCAAGGGTGTCTGGGTGGACATGTGAAGGATGAGTATAGGCTAACCAGGTAAAGAAGTGAAAGAGGGAGATGGTGGTATTCCAGGCAGAAGCACGTGGGCAGGTCTGTGGTTACAAAGGAGCACCGGGCAACATTTCGGAGGAAAAACATGGAAGGCAGCATGGCAGAGAGAAGAGACCAGAGGGGTGGGCAATAACCAAATCATGCACAGCCTTGAAGGCCCTATGGAGGTTTGGGGATAGCAAACAGTATTTTAAGCAGGGGACTGATGGGATCAGATATTCATCTTTCAAAGGTCACTTCAGCTACAGTTTGGAGGATGAATTCCAGGACAAGAGTACATACGACTTTATTTATGTTAATTGGGGGAGGGGGGAACCACCAAAAAGATTGCTGTAGATTGGTTCTGGGTACATAAGGTATATGTAAAAGCTAGAAAATGAACTATGGGGTTGCAGAAATATTGCCTATGAAGAAGTAGAGGGAGATAGATACAGTGTGGACTAATACAGAAGTGAAGCTTTATACACCATGGTTTTTTTTTTTTTAATGTTTATTTATTTATTTGAGAGAGAAGAGAGACAGCACTTGTGCACAAGGAGGGGAGGGGCATATTGTTTATTTACCTATTTTGAGAGGAGGAGGGAGAATCCAAAGCAGACTTCATGCTATCAGTGCAGAGCCCAATGCGGGGCTCAAACTCACAAACTGTGAGATCATGACCTCAGTGGGAATCAAGAGTCAGATGCTCAGCCAACGGAGCCACCCAGGCGCCCCCTAGGGAGGCTTGTTTCTAAGACTAAGACAGGAAAGTTCGGTGACCTGCTGATGGAGAGATCCAGGCGAGGCGGAGAGACAGCAAAGAATTCCTAAGTGTAAGGGATCGAACAGGTGGAGGGACTGGTCTCAGACTGGAAGAGAGGCACCAGCTCCCCCATAGGAGGAGATGTAGATGAAATAAAGAGTACAGAGGCAGAAAGTTCCCATGTGATAGACTGTTTTCAGGGAAGTAGGAGGCACCAAGGTGAAAACATCTGGTTACACGGAGAAAGTTAGAGTCTAATGAGGAAAAGGGAAGATGATGGCGAGGCAGTGCCCAACCAACTGAGGTTGATAACTGAAATTTCGCTCTATGGGGCTTCAGCTGCCTAGGGTGAGGGCAAAGACGGCTGATATTTACATGATTCAGGATTGGTTCTTAGTCAGATGGGGGTGAACAAAAGACAGTTTGGTTTTCAAGGAAGCTGAAAGTGCTTGCTAAGAGAGACCGTTATTACAAAGCTCTGTTGGCTGGAGAGAGAAATGAAAGAAGGACAGACAGATGGCTGGCTGGATGCTGGCTGGAGGGATGGACAGATGGAGGGAGGGATGTCTGGCTGGCTGTGCGGACAGAGGAATGGATGGATAGATGGATGGACAGATGGGCAGAGAGATGGACAGAAGGAGGGATGGATGGATGATGGATGGATGGATGGATGGATGGATGGATAAATGGATGGATGAATGGATGGATGGACAGGGGAATGGACGGACAGAGGGATGTATGGCTAGATGGCTAGATGGATGGATGGACAGACAGACAGACTGCGAGTGGCAGGACCAACAGCTTGTAGGTCTTCCAGAAATCAGAGCTGTGCAGAGAGCATGCAAGTGATGAGAGAAAGCTATGTCTGGAGTGAGAGCTCTGAATTAGCGATTTAATGGAGCCTTTTTTGATAACAAACCTGAGACTGAGGGAAAAGAAGAATGTACATGCAGAATGCAAGAAGCCGAGGAAACAGAGGGTTAGCGACTAGGTGGACCCTAACACTTCCAGGAATGGTGACAAGTGGAGGAACAGATAGGGAAACATGTAGCCTGGCGCTAAGTCTTTGAAAACTGGCATACAATGAGGTCTGCGGACAACAGACATCATCAGCGTATTTGTAGAACACAGCCTCCAAAGCTCTAGGAGTTTTAGCGAGAAGGAGAAATGATCCAAGAAGCCACTGACTTCACTTCCCAACACCAGGATAAATGGGCAAGAGGAAAAATAAACAGCCCCACCAGAAAAGGCCAGGGAAGAGCAGGACTCTAGGACACAGATGAGATTCATTGCGATGGTGGTTCTCATCCACAGTTACACACTGAGAATCATGTAGGAGCTTGGAAGAAAATAACCATGCACAGGTCCTACCCTCCCCCCACCTGATAATTCAGAATCTCTGGAGCCTGGGTATTTGTGTCATTTAAAAGCTCACCAGTAATTCTAACGTACAAATGGATTTTCAAACTGTTGATTTAAAGCAGGGGGTTGAAGGGAACTTTGGAGAAGGGATTGCAGAGAGAGGGGTTTCTTGATTATGATTGATATTGGCCTGAACGTACATACAGCACTCCCCATGGGTCCCTCAGGAATGGATACCCACAAGAAGGTGAACACTAAGCACCAACAGATCCCTCTTCTCTCAAGAGAACTCTGCCTTTCGTCTTCAAGCAGAGTTTCTGGCGAAATAACTAGACGTGGTCTTTCAAAGGATCCCTGTGTGAGCCTACCTTTGTAAACGCCCTCCACACTCTTTTCAGGTGATGTGTGTGGGGGGTGGGTGCAGGTGTTATCATCACAGTCGCATTTACTGAAGAGTTGTTAGGGGTAGTCCCCAGCACTGACACAAAACAAGCCTCCCCTTTCCCTGGTGCTTCCATCTGACTGACGCGGACGATGATAAGGATGACAGCGACGCTAAAGCGAACCTTTACAGCACGGTGCCTACCAGGCCCTAGACTTGTGGCTTTCACTCACCATCTCATTTAATCATACAATCTCTCGGAAGTGAGTCCAGGGGACACAGGGGAGTCCACTGGGGCTTCTGAGAGCTGAGCGACCTGCCCAAGGTCACCAGCTGTTAAGTAATGTCAAGCAGAGCCCACCTCCATGTCTTCCAGCTCCAGGAGTGTCTCTCCCCTGGCAGGGGTCCCCTTGCCCCTCACTGATGGGGGCCTCACTGGATGGTGAAACCTCGGGATCTAGCAATTGCCAGGATGATCCTGGGTGGCATTTCTTAGCCCAGTGAAAGTTAACTCCAACTCTTTTCTTCTTGTGTTCCGTAATTTAAAATTAGGTAAATTTAATCTGTCCCTTCTTGGCTCAGATTTACTGCAAATTAAACATGCAAGTATTAATAATGGAAATAATTTCCCTTTAAAAACACATCCTGAAACTCGATGTGGGGCATTTCCAATATATCCATAAAGCAAACAAGACAGCTTAATTGTTTCTCCCAGGAAAGAAGCTAAACCCGGAATTAATTCGGTTCAGCCTGTGAAACAATTCGTTTGCTCTGCCTAATTCTGCCAATTAAAGAACTTTTTTCCCCGACACAATTAGCATGTAAAGCAGCGGCAGGGAGCAAAGAAGGGGCCTCAACGATCCCGGCGGGGTGGAGGTGTTGGAGGAGAACCCCCTGGGACCTCTTGGTCTCGACCTAGGGGCTGAGGGTGAGGGTCGGGGGAGGGGGAAGGGCGCACGGACCAGCTCCAAGACCCGTTTGGCAGTGGCCCTGCCATCACTAGCCGAAATCAGGGCGTTAAACAGCGCCGCCGAGGATCGAGCCGGCCCGGCCCGCCAGGGCACTTCCCCCAGTCCGGACCGGATCCCAGAGAGACCCGCGCGGCGGGAGGGCGCAGCCCAGCCCGCCAGCCCCCACGCCCCTGTGCCCTCTCCGGGAGCCGGCTCCGGTGCTGCGGGGGTTGCGCGCGCACCTAGGACCGCGCCCCCCGCCACCAGGGATCTGTGGCTTTTGCTTAAGGTGGGGATAGCGGCCCCTGCTGGCAGCTCTGGCGAACAGCAGAGACTGACTCCCTCACCGTTCTCGCCACCTTTTCCAGGTGGTTTGTAGACAAGAAAAATATGGTACATACAGGGTGTTGTCGCATGTGCGTTTATTCTTCGTGAGTCCTCAAGAGCAGATGTCTGCGTAACTTGCGTTCCCAGCAGAAACAGTAGAAAAAAGAACGTGGGCGCTCGTCCCCATTAGGGAACAGGTACAGTTTCTAATACATTTATTGGAGGGAGGTCACTCGGCCTAAGGGCAACTGGGACCCTGATCCTCCTCCCAGCGCTTTTCACGGCCGAACCCATGACTGGGAAATTTTGCTTCGAGAACTGCTTGGTGGCCCAGTGCTACTTTCTTTAAAGGCGGTGGCTCCAGTCCGCACCATCTGCGAAGCCCACTGGGGAACCGCGGCCACCTTGCGCAGTGGTTAGCGGGGTGTGCGGGCGCGGCGGGGAGCGAGCAGCGGCCCGGGGGAGGGGGACACAGTGTGGCCTGACTAGTTGGCATAAACCTGTAACTGCGAAGCTTTTTGGCGACCGCAAGTTCACGCGGTGGAGGAGGGCTGCGCCTGCCATTCTTGGTGTGATCGTAACAATAGCGCCGTGTAAAGAAGTTGCGATTTACTTCTCGCACGAAGCTGTTGGATTCTCACTGGGATTGTCTGCGTCGTCTTTCTGAAGTTTACTTACATTTCCAAGGACAGTCCACACACTTTCTAAGTTTCAAAACGGACTGTGGCTGTCGTTGGTGACACCATTCTTTGTACTACAGTTTACGTGCTTACTTAACATGCTTTATTAACATGTTGTATGCGCGTTAACTAATAGCAGTGTTCGTATCTTCGATGTGTGTTTTTAACCGCATCGGCTTTCATCCAATTCATCTGGGCGCGTCACTTCTGGAATCTACCTCTTGATACAGTAATCAGAATTAGAAAGGCTCATCGTTCACTTACCCTCATCCTTTAAAACTTTTCCATTTAAGAAAATCGATGAACAGATCCTTTCTTGTAACTCGCTCCTGCACTACGTCTATTTTTATTTATTTTTCTGATTTGGCAGGGCTCAGCAATGCTGTCCGGGATTTTTTTTTTTTTTTTTTTTTTTCTCCTTCCTCTTCTTCTTTGCTAGAGCAGATGCGGGGGTGGGGGAAGCAGGGGCGGGCTCCAGCCCGAGTCAATCCCACGGGGACCTCCACCCACAGCGCGGCGGGGCCGGGAACCGTGGTGGAAGGAAGCCTCGCTGACCAGTCGGTGCAAGGCTCCACCTGCAGCCACGCCGCGTAGGTTCTCCCCCTCTCGGCCACGCTCACTCACATTCACACACAAACACCACAGCCCTCCTTTGGGTCGGAGAAGACGCCAGCCAAAGGAGGCGGGGTTGCGGGAGGAGAGTCCGCTCTGCGCAATCCAGTCCGGGACTTGGCTCCGCCCGGGAGCCGCGGCCTCTCCAGTGACAGAGGAGTAGTGAGCGGCACCGGGTGAGGCTGCAGCCAACTCCGCTCCCCGCGCACTCGGCTGCCCAGGCGCTCGGGACGCAGTAGCGGCGCTTCTCCGCGGGGCCGACCGCCCGCGATGCCCGCTTAGGAGCGGCGGTAGCGGCCAGCGTCGCCACACCCGCGGCACAGCCCTCGCGGTCGCCGAGCGGGGCTACAGCGTGCCCCCTGCCCCAGCCCCCACCCCGCCCCCCACCCTGAAATGACTTGTTAATCCGCGCAGACACCACCGAAGGGACTCACCGGAGTGGAATCCAAGTGGAATTTGGACCTGGAGAAGACTTTCTTGAACATTCACTCCTTCCTTGTTGGTTTTTCTTTCTTTCTTTTTTCCTCTCCCCTTCTGCGCCTGTCATTGGAGATGAACACAGCGCGTTTGCATCCCAGAAAGTAGTCGCCGCGACTGTTACCCCCAAAGAGACAAGCACACATGTAGGAATGACAAAGGCTTGCAAAGGAGAGAGCGCAGCTTGCGGCCCGGAGAGATCTCCTCGATAATGGATTACTAAATGGGATACTCGCTGTACCAGCGCGCTCCGAGCCCCGGCCGCCTGCCCGTCGATGCACCGAAAAGGTACGGCTGGGGCGCCCCGGCGCGCCCCACCTCTCCGGGCGGCTCGCCTCCGGCCAGCGGGTCCCGGGGCCGCGGCCGGCCGGCACGCGCTGTCGGCTTTGTGGTAGCTGCGTTTTATTTTGTCTGGTGTCTGTCTCCCGTGCGTTGCCGGGCCCTTGGGGAGCAGTCGTGAGCCCGGCCCGCTCCTCTCCGCCCTGTGCCGGGGAGACCGCCCGGCTCCGTGTTGCGAGCTTCCCCACCCGCGCCGCGCACACGCCCGGCGCCGCCCGGGACCGCGACCGCGCGGTACTGCCTGGCTGGGGGATGTGTGTACAGGACCCGGGGCTCGTCCTCACTTTCTGGCCAACGGGCAGCAGAGAGGCCCCGAGAGGGTGGGATTTTCAGAAGCTCCCAGTCCTGGTGCAAAGGCTGGAGAAGGGGTTCTGCCCTCGAGGGCTGGCGAACGCTGGGCAGCAGAGCGCTGTTTTCGCCCAGCACCAGGTTTGGGTTCTGGGGTGGGAGAAGGGGTTCCACAGAGACGGTGGGAAAGCGAAGAGAATCTTTTGTTGTCCGCTCGGGGTCTGGGCTGGGCTCTGTGGAGTGCGGGGAAACT
This sequence comes from Panthera tigris, assembly GCF_018350195.1. Classification (NCBI taxonomy): domain Eukaryota; kingdom Metazoa; phylum Chordata; class Mammalia; order Carnivora; family Felidae; genus Panthera; species Panthera tigris. The sequence goes on along the minus strand of NC_056660.1, from coordinate 94,772,291 downwards.
TGTAATGGCCCTGGTACCCGTGCGCCCTGCCACTTGGTGACATCCCGGCTTTCGTGGCCGCTGGCACCAGAGGTTCCGGGCTTTGTTTGCTCGAGTGAGAGTGCCCAGGAACGGTCTCCTCTCGGTGTGGCGCGGCGCCCCCCTCCCTGGGTTCTGTCCCCCGCTGTAGCTCCCTTCTGGCCGGGCGAGGACAGCATCTGTCGCGGCTGCGTCCCCCTCCAGCACCGAGCCCGCCACGCCGGGGCTTGGCGGCCGCTGCGCTCTCCTCCAAAATCCACGAGGTCTCTCTAGGGAAAGGAGTTGTCCCTGAGGGGGAAGGGTGGGAAGACTTGGCAATAGATGACCCAGAGCTTGCTACCCAGACCAGGGCTCTGCCCAGGCCACCGGTTCTGGAGGTCCGAACTACTCGCTGCGTCCTAGAGAGCTCCCTCTCGGACAGTGGGGCGCTCAGGAGCTAGCCCGACAGTGCCCACCCACCCTGTAAGACCCTGCTGGGGTGGAAAGTGTCTCTTCTCCAGATTCTCTTTTTTCTCAGCTCCCCACTGTGGCACACGGTGCAAAGCAGGATCCTGAGGTCCGCTCCCTCCTCCCACGACCCGAGTGGTAAAGGGGGAGCCAGGGAGCAGTCCCGAACTTGTGCGTTTCGCGAAAGGAAACAGGATTCGGCTGTCTTTCCCGCTCCCTCGACTCCCCTCCGCCCGGCGCCGCCTCCTTTTCCACCGCGGGGTCACCCGACCAGGCGCTTCTGGAAAGTTTCTCTGAAAGCCAGGGGTGGCGGGCACGACAGGATTGGGGCTCAGCTTGTGCAGTCTGCGGGAAACCGAACCCGGAGGGAAGTGGGTGGACCGCCCAGGATGCGGGGAGTTAGGTGCTGGCCCACAGGCAGTGGCGCCCACCGTGCGCAGTTTGGTTAGGGTCTCCGCGCTGCACTAGCTGGACCAGTCGAGGAAGGGTGGGGGGCGGGAAGTTAAGGGGGAGGGTTTAGGATGCTGGTGCGGCCACTGGACAGCGGCTGACGCACGGGTGGCCTGTGGGCAGGAGCCCGGACTTGCTGGCTTGTAAGTACCAGTTCCAAGTGCAGCATCCCCAGCCCCCCCCCACCGCCCCCCACCCCGTGCCACGCGCAGTTTTCCAGCCGGCGGCGGGTTTCCAGGGAGGAGCGGAGACGGGAGCCAGGTGTTCATGGAGCGGGGGAGGAACTGCTGTCTTCACAGCCAAGGCAAGCACTTGCAGCCGCGGCCTCCGGCCTGTATCGGCAGTGGGCAGCCCCAACGTCCCTTCCGAGTCGGTCCTTGGGAGAAAGGTGGCTGGCTGCTTTGAGAATGCGGTGGCCAGTTACTGCCACGGGGGGATCGCTTTCTGCTTCCGCTGGATGGAAATCAAGTTGCTACTTGCTGAATGGGATCCATGAAAGGTTTAAAACACAGGCGTGCGCGGACACACACACACACACACACACACACACAGACACGCAGATGCTTGCACTTGTACGCACAACTTTCTTTGCCTCAAATCTGAAAAGATGTTTCACCGTGTTGCCGCGGCGTTCTGCCAGCAGGTCTCAGGAAAGCTATGTAATGCCCCCCAGCGCTGGTTGTTAAGTCTTTCCGGGGTAGGAAGGTCAGTGCCTCTGCCTCCTCTAATCCTGGTAATTGTCGGTCTTCCTTCGGACATATTTCTGGGGCGTCAAGTCCTCTCTGATGGCAGGGGAAAGACTGTTGGTTCCTGACACATGAATCCTTTATTTAGGCCTTTTCCCCAAAAGTAAAGATGCCTGTCCCCGATTCTGAATGAAAATATCGTATTTTTACACCTCCTCCAAGTGGCTACCAGAGGTCAAGATGGCAAGCATTTTATATGTTTTATTTTTTTAATACCCTGTTTAGTCTGCATGGAGTTTTATGATTTGCAGTAAGCTTTGATTAAACTACTCCAGGCACCAAAGTTAATTATTAACCTAACCTTAAAAGCAGTGGCAGACCAGTGTCTCCACCTATTAACCTAAAACTATCTGTTAAAAAATAATTGCACTATTTCAATTTGGTTTACCCATGCTTGTTTACCTGATGACTTTTATTTGAAACTTGAGTAACCCCCACCCCATATTATTATTTTGGTTCTAGGATATTCTTAAAATTTTTTGTTAATGCTTATTTATTGTTAAGAGACAGAGCATGAGCAGAGGAGGGGAAGTGAGAGGGAGACACAGAATCTGAAGCAGGCTCCAGGCTCTGAGCTGTCAGCACAGAGCTTGATGCGGGACTCGAACTTACGAACCGCGAGATCATGACCTGAGCCGAAGTTGGATGTTCAACTGACTGAGCCACCCAGGCGCCCCGGTTCTAGGATATTCTTGAATGAGGCACTTTGCCAAACAATCCGAAAGCAGAAAAGAATCAGTCTTAAAACCTCATTTCTGGGTTGTCTTTTACCAATTTGATATAAAGATGCATTGTAGCTCCTGTTTCTTACTTACAGTCTTCCCAAAGCGTGTTATGTTTTGCAACTATCCCGCTGTGGAGATGGGCCACACTCTTCAATAATGCATGTAATCCACATATGTAAATTTTCAGCAGACACCCAAAATCATGGTCTCAGGAGCCATCTGCAGAATATATTGATTGCATACAACATCTACATTTAAATAGGCTAAAAATTCCTAAGAACTGGCATATAGACACTCAAATGTTGAATAGGTAAATCAATGAAAGAAATAGCCACACATGATTCACATTTCTCCACTTAGAGTGGACCTGGTACCCCCTCCCCGCCCCCCCCCCCCGTCCCCGTGGCTTCAAATAAGTGATTATTATCAAGTGGCAATAAGTGCAACTCTTTATTTACCCACACAGTGACACACATACACAAACACACAGCCCTCAAGTTCTTTCCAAGTCTAGTGAATGCTTTTCCCATCATTAAAAAAATATAGCATTTGCATTTTGAGTAGGCGGATAACATTGCTTAGTATGTTGAATCAGAAGGATGGCAAGAATTAGGAAGACTGTTATCTTCCCTGAATAAAAATAAGACACCCAAATTAAGAACTTGTATTAAATTCAAAATAAATACTCATGCTTTAAAAGCAAACGGGTAATTGCACTCCCATATGAAATGGAAGGAAAAATACTGTTTTGAACGAGGAGGTAAGTCGGATACTTTACTATGTGTACAGAGTGGTTCAGCTCTTTTCCGAGGAGGACAAAAGAGTGATCATGGGAAAAGAAGTTTTTTAGAACTAGATTGCCAAAAGCGAATATATTCTCCCCATCCTATTTGTTTGCAGAAAGGAATCACGGAACAAGCCAAACTAATTGCAAAGGCTTTAATTAAGCATCTGCCGTTTGCAGCAGTATGTAAAGCCAGAGAGAGGCTGCACGGATCTCTGTATGGTTTCCCCCCTCCCCCACCCCAGGTTTAGACCATTTATTGTCCTCCTCCTACAGCGGGTGTGCCTGGAAGTTCACGTGTCCGGAGGAAGGCGGAGCCTGGAAACATCCTGCTGTGCCCTCCCGCATCAGTGTCCCCCTACTCTCTTGAGGTACCCCAGAGCCAAGTCACCTCTGAGATATTTCTACTCTACAGGGAAGGCTTTTCTCATCCACTGAGCTATGCTCTGCTGGCAACCTCGAGGTTGCCTCTTGGGGATGTGGTAAGGTAGGGGAGGGCGGGAGGCATTTAATCCCTCTGAAATGGGCAAGTAAGATGTCACACCACACAAACGTCAAGGGGAGGAGGCAGTACAGGCTCCTCAGAATGGGACTATGACAGTGGAGTATATACCCAAGGGCACCCTGCTTTGTGAAGCAGGTGAGTTCTTGCAAAACCTTTCGATTAGAGTCATTCTAATTGCAGTAATGGAGAGTGCCCCATAAAAGGATCAGTAGTCGGATGTTTCCCAAGTCACCTCTTCAGCCGGGACCTCTCTCTCTTGGGTCTCTCAAGTAGTAAATGCCAAAAGTTAGGTAGCTCTTCTTGGATCCAATAGGTATCTCCCACCTAACATGTTTAGAACACCCGATTCTGGATCTTTCCCCCCCAAATATGCTTTTCTTATTATCATCTTCTCCATCTTGGTAACTGTTAGAGCTGCTTGCATGTAACCACTTAACAGTTATATCCTCCACTCTTCTCTTCTCGTCATCACAGCCGCTCCGCCTGCAAGGCTGCTGACCCCTCCTTCAGAATGCCTGAGGACGTCCTCCAGATCTCCCACCTCTGTGGCCCTCAGAGTAGCCAAGCCAGTGTTCTCTCCTGCTGCTTTTTACTGTGCCAGCCTCCCAACCAGTCTCCCTGCTCTGCTCCTGCCCCCCTATAGTCGTTTCTCAACACAGCAGCCAAAGTGACTTTTTAAAAACTTGAAGCCAGAGGGCGCCTGGGTGGCTCAGTCAGTTAGGAGGTGACTCTTGGTTTCTGCTCAGGTCACATGATCTTGGGGTTTCATGGGTTCCAGCCCTGCATCGAGCTCTGCGCTGTCGGTGTGGAGCCTGCTTGGGATGCTCTTATCTCCTGTCTCCGACCCTCCCCCACTCGTGCTGTCTTTGTCTCTCTCAAAATAAATAAACTTAAAAAAAAAAATCGAAGCCAGATGAGATCACTTTTGCTCAAATGCTTTCCCATCTCATTCCAGCAGAAGCCAAAGTGTGTCCTATGGCCTTTGTGGCCCTACATGTCTGTGCTCTGATCCCCACCTCTCTGACTCCCCACCCCCTTTGGGGCTATGTGAATATGCCAGGCATGCTCTCTTTATGGTCCTTTTTTTTTTTTTTTTAAATTTAAATTTTAGTTAACATACAGGGCAATATTGGTTTCAGGAGTAGAATTCAGTGATTCATCACTAACATACAACACCCGGTGCTCATCCCAACAAGTGCCTTCCTTGATGCCCCTTCCCCACCCACCTCCTTCCAGCAGCCCTCAGTCTGTTCTCTATCGTTTAAGAGCCTCTTGTGTTTTGTTTCCCTTTCTGCTCTTTCCTGCCTTCCCAATGTTCATCTGTTCTGTTTCTTAAATTCCACATGTGAATAAATCATATTTATCTTTCTCTGACTTATTTCACTTAGCATAATATACTCTAGTTCCATCCATGTCCTTGCAAATGGCAAGATTTCATTCTTTTTGGTGGTTGAGTAATATTCCATTGTATGTATATGTGTATATTCCATTGTATGTATATACACACACATACATACACAACATCTTCTTTATCCATTCATCAGTCAGTGGACATTTAGTCTCTCCCCATGGTTTGGCTATTGTTGATAATGCTGCTGTAAACATTGGGGGGCACATGCCCCTTTGAATTTGTATTTTTGTAGCCTTTAGGTAAGTCCCTAGTAGTGCCATTGCTGGATCATCTTCAGGGTCCTTTGCATGGTCTTCACACTTGCTCTTCCATGGCTTTGGATGATTCTTTCCCCAGACAGCCATGTGATTTTCTCCTCATATCCTTAGGTCTCTGTGCAAATGTCACTTTCACAGTGAAGCCTTTTCTGATCGCCTTATTTACTTCACCCTTTCCCCCAAGACTCCCTACCTCCCTGGACTGCCTCACTTGTTTCCCTTCTCACTTTTTACAGCCTGAGAGACTATATGTTTTTTCTGTCTCCCACTCGAATGTAAGGCCATGAGGAAAGACTTTTCATGTGTTGTTCACTGCTGTATCTCCCAACACCTAAAACCCATGCCTGGCACATCATAGGCTATTCATGAGATGAGCTGAATCAACTCATTGATGAATCAGTACAAGGTGCATCTTTTTGCAAACACTAGTCTTTACCTCTTTTGTCTGCTCTTGTTTTCCTTTCTTACGTTTTCATCCAGTGGAATACTTCCTGCATATGTGAGTGAGTAAGTGAGTGTATAACACGGTCTTCCATGCACACAGGTGATATGTCTCATGCACCATTAGTGGAGCATTCACTGTGGGTTGTTTTCCGAGTCTTGGTGACGGACTGGAGCCTGCTCATTCCCACACTCTCACCCAGTCCCCTCTGTGGCCAAGAGCACACATCTGTGGGACACCTGGGTGAAGCTGGAGGGAATCTGAGTTAGGTAAAAAAGCAACTTGCCAAGAAACAGAGCTAGGAAGACAGCCAGCACTTGTGGGGATTGAGCTTTTGACTTTGGCCTCATTCGGTCGGCATTCTAACCACTGGCCACAGAACTGTCTTGCTTTTCTGGAGTTTGCTAGTAGTACTTTTGAAAATTCACCTTTCTAACAGGAGGAAATGGTCTGCTAACGAACCCACATTTTTGCCCTGTACTTCTACTAGTACAGTGATAACTGTTGTTAAAGGTCTTGCACTTGGAGTCGCGTGTCCTGGGTTCAAGACTCTTCCTACCTTGGACAAGCCATTTAACCTCCCTGGAGCTACAGTACTTTATTTAATTTTTATTTCTTAATTTTTTAAAAATATGTATTCATTTTTGAGACACACAGAGAGACAGAGCGTGAGTGGGTGAGAGGCAGAGAGAGAGGGAGACACAGAATCGGAAGCAGGCTCCAGGCTCTGGAGCTGTCAGCACAGAGCCCGATGTGGGGCTCGAACTCGTGAACTGTGAGATCGTGACCTGAGCCAAAGTCAGATGCTTAACCGACTGAGCCACCCAGGCGCCCCGAGAGCTGCAGTATTTTAAATAAAAATTGCAAATAGTAAACCTGTGCTTCCTACCTTCTACTACTGCTAGGAAGATAACATGAAGTCACAAATGTGAACGTTTTTGGTAAAATATGAAATGTGCTCTGGAAACTTGAGAAGTCTGATGCTAATTCCCTTCTCCCCAGCCCAGACCTTCCCGCCTCCAGCCTAGCAGAGACCTTGCTTCATCGTCTTCTAAACCATAAAAGATTATATGCTGTTGATGTCACATTTTAGCATAAACCACATTATGAAATTAAATAAGATCCTCAAGTTCACTGAAAATTCACAGTCTACATAGAGCATGTATAGCAGCCCTATTAATGAGAATGCCAACCGCCTAGAGTAATGAAAGCTTTCAGTGTGACCATTAAATCGGGCAAGGTCGGGGGGTGGCACTCTGCCAGGCATTATAAAAAGTAAGAGCATTGTTTTTGCTGAGGTAAGTCCTAAAATAGTTCATGTCAATGTAAGCATTAATGTAGAACAGGCATGTCAGGGTGAACCAAGGGTAGTAGGAGAGGAGTTTTAATCCTTGCTGTAACAGGGGAGAACTCATTACGATTTTGTGACATACAATTTATAAATGTGGAGGGACTGTCAGGGGAAGGTAGTGGGCAGGTAAAGGGGCACTGCAGAGGCCATGCTTCTTAGGCACACATGACACACCGGGATCCGCATCCCATTTTTGGCCATTTACAAAGAGCGTGACTTTGAACCAGTTACGTCTCTGCCTCAGTTTCTGTCTGTAAGATGCTGGTATGATGCTAAGAAGAGGAAATATAACATCTGCAAAATTCACAGCACAATGCCTGGCACACGATACATGCTCTTTAAATACTAGATGTTATGATTTTCTCGGTGACGGTAGTCATGGAGAGTGCCCTGGTGGGACAGTACAAAGGAAATGGCCACAAAAGTGCAGCAGACAGAGATGATGCAAAGGAAACAGCCTTTGAACTAGAAATGAACATTCACACTGTGAGTTGGCCACAGGGACAAGGGTTTTAAGCTGGGAAGCGTGTGAAAGGGTCATTTGTACCAGAAGAGGAGTCGTGATCCTTTTCCTAACTTTCAATGTTGAAATATCACACCAAAAACGTGGAAGAAAAGACATTACACAAATAAAACCCTAGCAGGCAGCACAAGACTTTACATCACACAAGAGCCCAAAGGATGGCTAGTTTGTTTTCTTTTTTTAAATATGATAGCCTTCACTTCCCAACATTGAAAAATAAAATACACAACCTGCATACAACTAAAGAATCCAAGAGCAGCCCATAATGTCGGTTCAGGGATGAGCTGAATTGACCCCAAGGGCCATACCTGTCATAGGAGAGAGGCTTGTCTCCCCGCTGAGTGCTCCAGGAGGCGGTGGCTGGGACTTCTCCCAGATTGCCTTCCTGGTGGCCATACACTTCCCGCGTCACTCTTCTCTTGCCACGTATGAACTACACTTGGGAGAGCAGGAGTCTCCGTGCAGAAGCAAACTACTACCGTCCCCACCAAATGGAGCAGTTGGCCGACCCCAAGAGAGACAGCATTTACTGTACTGACTGGTATACTGCCATATTACCTGACATTTGATTCAGACAATAGTTCTCAGCAGCACCTCTAAAAGGCACAGGGACAGGGGCAAGAAACTGGTACTATCACAATTCCCTGATGGTCTCCCTCTCCACCCAGGAGAAGCAAGACTCCCTCCATGGCTTACAATTAGTTATTTTCATCGAGGAGAAAAAAAAAATTGTCTCTTAAACTTTGTACGTGGAAAGAGGATGTCAAGAGAATGAAATAAATCCACAATTAACACACCCCAAAGGCCGAAGGGCCAGGCCCTTTCCAGCAGCAAGTGTGATGGCTGTTGCTTTGAAAGAACTGTTAGACAGGTATTTCCACACACAGCCCTTAGACCTTAGAGGCTTTCATTTAATGTGACTCAGCACTTTCTGGTGGTTTCCAACTAACCTGTAATTGCCATCTGTAGAATATTTAATTTAAAGAATCCATGCCAATTAAAACAATTTAGAAGGATCTCTACAAACTGATGCTTCTTCACCCCTCTCTTATCCCTTCTGCCCCCGCCAACGTATTTCAGACCAAGCCTCTGCCATGATTTGATGTGAAGCATTTCTAGAACACAACGGGCTGTGTCACTGAACACAGTGACAGCATGCCGCTGGAAAGTAAACATTTTAGGAAGTGGGAAGAAATGAAGAATATAGTAATTACATCCTGACGTTAGATGAGCCTTTTATAGACAAGCTTTTCTGTGAAGGCTCCATCCTTTTTTCCTTTCTCCTATTCCTGAATCTTCTTTTAAGGAACGTATTTTCCATCTTCTCATTAATATTACAGCGACTCCAGCCCTTGCCTCCCCCTCCCCCAGACTCCTACTGTCCTCCAACGAGGAAACTGAGAGAATGCTGATTGAGCTGTTGAATGGCAACGTTCCTTTCCTGAAAACGGAATGCTGTATGAAAAACTGCTTCCCACAAAAAAAAAAAAAAAGAAAAAAAAAAACCCACCCAAACAATCCAACAACTGTCTTTCCTCCTTTTTACCCCGAGAACCACAGGACTTCATTCACATATTTTGGTGTTTGAATGCATTTGTGCTTAGGCCTCAAATACCCAGGTGGAAAACCAATCTATTAAGCCTTTCATTATTCCAAAAATGTGAGCATCTGAGTCACTGAGAACATCCCCATCCCTGCATGGGGAGTGAGAAATAGAAACCAAATTGTTTGCGGCATTCGAAACCAGAGTGCGTGCGGCCGAATGGCAGTTAGGTGGATTTTTTTTTTATAGGAAGGATCCTTGTAAGTGGTCTGCGAGATGGATTCCGTGCTAATTCTTCTCGCATCATGAATGATGGCCCTAGCTAGACACTGTCGCTGGGATCTTCATCTATTAATCATGGAGGCTGCTTTCTTATTCGGTTGCCATAGTTTCAGTGCCTCAGATAGTGTTGGGGTGTCTTGGGAAAGGTTCAAGATATACTGGGGCGTGCAAGCCTCGCAGTTATCTTGGCACTTTGTGGTGCTCTGAAAGCATCGAAAACCGCCTCTCGTATAATTCAGTGTTGGATTAAAAGAGGCGACTTCTGAGAAGGTCTCTCTGGACCTTGTTATGTGCACATCCAGCTGATATCTACTCCAGGATCTGCCTCTTGTTCAGTCTTCCTGGTGGGGGGGAGGGGGGAATGACCGTCCAGGGGCCGATGTCACTTTCATCTTTCGACAAGAAAGCCGAAGGGTGCGAGCTCTTCGTTAAGGCTATTCACAAGTGCGGAGGTAAATGAGGGCGTGCGTGGCTTTGCTCAAAACGTCAGGTTCATGATTCGGTTTGGGCTCTGCAGCTTGCTGACTACACGGAAGGACCTCAGGAGCGCCGCACGCTTTGGCGTGGCGATGGAAACGGTCCCTGCTTTAAGTTCAGGTTTAACCTCTATGATTCTCTTAGGCTTGATGCACCTTCCTGAGGAGCTAGAGATCATTTCGCTGTATTTTGCGACCCTGGCCCACAGGGCTAACAGCCCTGTCAGCTCTGGAGTCCATGAGTTTTGTTTTGTTTTTTTTTTCCTTTCTGGAATTCTCATCTTTGGCAGGTTTTGTTGTTAGGTTTGTGACTTCAGGGTTGATTAGGAAAAGCTGCCTGGTGGTGTATGTATTGGGTGACCGAGTCCAGAAAAGACAGGGAGGAGGAAGTTGCTGCAAGAATGAGATACACACACACCCAGTGATTTATGTGTTTTGTGGGTGATGGAGAACACAGCTTTCCTTTGTTAGGTGCATTTGGCCGTGTGGAACAGATACTGGTACGCGTCGTAATGCTGGAGTTCCCATCTCTCAAGTGGACTTTCAAGGACTCCTACCAGTCCAAGCCAAGCCATTTCATTCCTTTGTAGATTAAAACATAAAACAATCTCACACTTGAGGCACACAGCACTGAAGTCAGGACGTGCGGGGCCTCCAACAAAAAACCCAGGCAGATTCACGGGAAGAAAACCTTGAATTCATTTACCAATGGCCCTAATCTAGAAAACTGGTCACTTCCCCCCCCCTCCCTTACTAGAAAATGACTAGTTTTTATTTCAGGGTGGGAGCTTCAAAGCAGCCGTTTAAAATTTTCCCAGTCCCAGCCTGCCAAAATTTTTGAGTAAGATCAACAAGCGTTTTTAATGCACGTGTCTATTATATTGACCCCTCCCCTCCCCAACCACACTAAATGATTGATTTTAGAGGCCAATAATTTCAAGTAAATTAAAAGGATAACATGGCCTTAATTGCTACTGGCTTCACCAGGCTTCTGGGCACCAGAATTCCTCGTGGAGAAACGCTTTTAAGTGTCACAGATTTTGATCATGTGGTCTGGCTTACCCATAGGCCGCAATTATCAGCACCCCCCTTTCTCCCCCTCCCCTTCCCACTATCTCTGGGAAGCAAAGAAAACATACATTTGTAAATTCAGTATTATGGACCTCTGATTATTTGGCAGGATAGAAAATAGGTCTTCTTCATTTTACGGTAGTCTCACAAGTAAGTTTTGTTGTTTTTTTTTTTAATTTTTCTTAAAGGCATAGTGATGGGGAGGACAGTGGTACTAATATTTCCGATCAGAAGCTTTTTTTTTTTCCTTGGAAGAAGAGTTTGTGTGAATTCAAGTTGCTGTCCTCTTGACAATAATGAGACTGTGATTACTCTTTGGTGTCCAGGCGGACATCGTATCGCACACGCAGCCTAAAGAAAAGCAAGCAGTACTTTTGTGTGAATGTCTGTCAGATACAATATGGACTTTAATTAACCTTAATTAATGATTTCTGATTACAGATTTTCTTTTGTGCCTCCAAGACGTCAGTGCCTTGGAGGCTGTATTTTTGGTGGAACATTTTCAGACGGCAGTGACTTGAACACGCTTCCATTATGTTGCCATGCAAAACACACTAGGTTCCTCTATGAAAAATGTGATTCTGTATCATTTGCAAAATGGTCATGTAAAGAAAGAAGAATCACTTGAGGGGCAACTGACATTTATAAGTGGTACAGAGTACTTTCAATCTTCGGGGGACGCATTTTTAACTTTAAAGGAATTTAGTTAACAAAATTGATGGTATTTACTGGCTCCTAAGGGGATGAGAGGCCATTCCTTTTCAAGATGGAATGGGACTTTGAGGGTTTTTTTTTTTCAATTTTTTTTAATGTTTATTTATTTTAGAGAGAGAGAGAGACAGAACATGTGTGAGGGAGGGGCAGAGAGAGAGGGAGACACAGAATCCAAAGCAAGCTCCAGACTCCGAGCTGATGGCATAGAGCCTGACGCAGGGCTTGAACTCACAAATTGTGAGATCATGACCTGAGTCTAAGTCATGAGTTCTTTCAAATGAAAGATAGTCTATGCTGGGGGCAGTGGACCAAGTGGTATTTCCTTTGCCCAAAAGTACCTGTTAAGTGTGTGCTAAACACAATGACTAGGGAATAGGGTAAGCATGGGAGAGAAAGAGGTCTTACTTTTCGTTAAAAGTACTTTTTCCTGTGTCATGAGTTTTACTACAGATATCAAGAAGCTGAATTATAATGTTAATGTGCCACTTATGTTCGACTTTTAACTAGAGGGTCTAATAAAAGTTAGATATAATATATTAATTATATTATAAGTATCGTATTAATTAAATTTCTGTGTGAATAATCATTTTGTAGCTTACATAAAACTCCAATAGCACATAACACATCTAGTTTAGCATAATTTGTGCTTATGAATTATAAATGCTTAACTTTTACAATTAAGCTTACCGATCTGTAAGCATCATAAGGAGAAATTACCTAAATTAAATGGATTTGTCACATTTGCTGTGCTGTGTTCTAGCGTAGTGATTATCTAGAATAATTTTTGAGATGGTTGTCCCATTGTGTGCAATACGCATTTACTTTTAGTGCAAGTAAAGTCAACGCAAGATCCCAGGCTTGTTCAGCGGAGGGGAGCTGCTGATGATATAGAGAGTAGAAACGAGAGTAGCTTTCCAGGGTCGCCAAGAGAAAAGGTCGCAAGCATCTACTGGGTACTTTTCTCTTTAAAGGGATGTACAGAGTACAGGGAAAGGCTTTCTATTCAAAAGTCAACTTTTCTCTACAAGGTGTTTCCTCTCATTTGTGACGAGGGGAAGTTCAGTGTGTTGAATATGCTGGTTAATTAATTCTCGTGGGATATCGTGGAGGGCGGAGCTTTCGTTCCCGTATTTTGTCGTGTCCAGAACATCAGACCTGTTAATATTGCCCAAACACATCCGCTCCCCAGAATGAAAAGGACAACATAATTGCCTCTGCTGTTAGAAAACAGCCACAGCCAGTTCCCCAGCAGATCCTACAACATGCCAGGTGTGCAAGAGAAGGCTTTGAAATGTTGTGAATAGCTTGACATTATCACAGTGTTATTGAAATGCAAATTCTGCTGAGCAGAACTTGAAAGGGTTTTGTAAGTAGGACTAGGACAATGTCTTTTCTTGCTTGTTGTCAACCATACCTACTAGTCTTAACTCCAAAGGCTCTTTCTATTAAAAGTCATCATAGCATATTTGCATATTTCATTGTTTCTCACTGCCTGTGTTTCAAGTGAAGACACATCTTCCCAGAGTGGCAGCTTCTGGGCAGAGGATGCACTGGCTTCCAGCAGCGAGGTGCCAAGACAGGACTGTTCTGCCTAGGAAGGAGTCTTGCTGAGTCCCACATCACATTCAGATATCAGGCGTGTTGATAACCACCAACATGAACGGTATTTAACAGTGTTATTATTAATGATAAAGACCTTATTTATATCATAAGGATATTTTGCAGAGCGCGTTTATAAACATTGCCTCATTTAACATCATTACAACCCAGGTTAGGCAGGGCAGGTATTATGCCCAATTTAAAGATGAGATAACTGAGGTTCAGAGAGGCCAAATAATTGGCCTAAGAGTACCTCCAGTGAGGGAAGGGCTTGCGACAGGGTCCCTAATCTTCTGAACCTGAGTTTTGTGCTCCTTCACCCCACTGCCCTGTTTGCTCAATACTTAAAAATTTTTGAAAAACGACGACAGCCTCCCAATCATAGATGTTCCTACTGTGCAGATTGAACACGGACAGAACAAGTTGAGAGGCAGCTTTTCAAGAGGGCACCTGCGTGGCTCAGTCAGCTAAGCATCCAACTCTAGATTTTGGCTCAATGCATAATCTCAAAGTCATGGGATCGAGCCCCATGTCGGGCTTCGGGCTGATAGCACGGAGCCTGCTTGGGATTCTCTTTCTCTCTCCCTCTCTGCTCCTCCCCCATTGACATAAATAAAATTAACAAAATTTTTTTAAAAAGGAGCTTTCCAAGGACTCCACCTGAGGTTATCAGTGCAAATGGACCTACGTCCCCGCTTCTCAGTGGAATGCCATTTCAGGACATTGTCTCCAGAGAATCGCAGGGTCTTGAGTTGTCATCTGAAAGGAGATGAACTGCAAAATGGAGGATGTTTTTAATGGGGATTCTAGTCCTGTTTGATAGAAGGGATCCAAATAAACAGCACTATTAAGGTACACCTTGTCCCTGGGGCACGGTAGAATGGAGGGACAGAAGGGTGAACCACACATTCCGGCAGGAGTATCCTCCAGGGGCTGATAACTTGTACCCATTGACACAGGAGCATGTTTTTAGCAAGGAGTAAACTGACCGTATGGCACAATGTCAGTGGATCTTCCCTCTGACAAAGGTCATTTGACAGCCTGGTCCAGTCTATCAGGCCTAGTGAAAGCAGCAAATCAATTTAATCCAACAGATCATATATTTAGCACTTACGCCAGGCAGATTCTAGATATGCCGCAGAGGTACAATGATGACCTAGTGCAGAATATACCCATCGACTGTGTACCCAACATGGGCCAGACCCTGGGCCCACGTTCTAGCAAGCAAAGTAGATATGTGAAAACTCGCTCTGGTGTAAGGTCTGATTACTCTCCATCCCTAAAGCAGAGTGCATTTGCTAAGCTGGGGTACTTAGCTAAGGATACTAAGAAGGACAGGAAGGGAGAGTTCTACCCAGCCGGGAGGTCAGGCAGGACTTTGTGAAGGAGGAAGCATCTGGGTTGCCTGAAGGAGTGAGGTTTCAGTAGGTGAGAGGGCAGGGGAAGAAAAGCCAGGGGGCTAAGGGAAAAGCGCAAGCAAAGGCTCAAAGCAGGGAAATAGAGAACTTGGCCCCAGGGCGGCAAGGGGTCCTCCTGCTGACTTGGGGATGTGGTGTGGAAGGCTGAGGACAGAAGGGGATTGAGAGCACTCTGTTGGGGACTCTGCCATGCTCCAGAGGGACCCGGAGCTGCAGACAACTGAAGCTTCCCAGCAAGAAGATGACATCATCAGAGGTGGCCTTTAGAGGTAGAAATCTGTCAGCACTGTGTGTGGGACAAAGGAAACGGATTCTGAGCAGGTTGGTAAGATACAGGCGTCAGGACATAGGGACCAGTTGGACGCGTTGGGTGAGGAAGGAGAAGGAGGGAAAATGGCTCCAAGATGTCATAACTGGGGAACTGAGAGGAGGGTGGGGGGCAGTGGCCAAGAAGGAACTCCAGTTTACAAACAAAAGAGTTCATATTTCACAGCCATCTTACCCCAGATTTAAAGGACACGTAACAGGCCAAACACCAAAGCCTTGGCCCTAGAGCCCTACTGTGCTCACACCCAGCTTTGTAGAGCGAGCACTAAAGATTTTGAAATTAAGAGTGTTTCAGCTGTCAGGGAGCCTGGGTGGCTCAGTTGGTTAAGCATCCGACTCTCGATTTCAGCGCAGGTCAAGATCTCGCGGCTCATGAGTTCGAGCCCCACGTCAGGCTCTGCGCTGACAGTGTGGAACCTGCTTGGGATTCTCTCTCTCCCCCTCTCACTCATGCTCATGCTCTCACTCTCAAAATAAATAAATGAACTTAAAAAAAAAAAGTGTCTCAACTGTCACATTTGGTCTGGGAGCTGGGACCACTTTCTCAACATTTGGGAGGTTAATGACGTAACAAGAGGCGGATAACCTGAGAACGACTGAGGGACCGTCCAGCGCATCGATAAAAACAGGTTACAAAAGGAGTGGCCAAGTGCTGACGGCTCCCCACCCCACTCCATGTTGGGCCTATTTATATGTGTTTAATCTCTTGAATTGCCTTATGCGACCAAAAATGTTATAGATGATGTAATTCACAAAACACAAATAACACCTAACTTGTGTTGTTTATTTAATAAGACAGGGTTAGCAGACACGAGGCCTTATTTGCCGCCTTGTGCTAAAACTGAACACTGTGTATGTAGTGGAAGGAAAAAAAAATGTGTTTAATAAGATCTTACTTTGGAACAAAGAAATCTTCATTACATCAGTGACTGAGGTATCTCGGGTTTCATTTTATGGGATCAACCTTTAGATAAGGGCCGATATAAGTACAGCTGTCCAGCAGAACCCTCCGATGTCGTTAAGAGTTGAAAATAACCAATATTAACACTGTGAAAAAAAAGGATCCTAAAAAGATGGGCATTCTCTAGTTACCCTCCATATGACATCTTTCTTTCAGGGGTTTCTAAACAAAACCTGTACCAGGAAAGCCTTACTCCATATTTTAAAAAGAGAGTAAATAATGGAAGTAACACAGAACAGGATGAATTTCCACAGGGAGGCCTAACAAACCAAGTTTCTAGAAGGGAGACAAGTTCCCTAAGTTTGCCTTCAAGTCTTATTTTAAAGGCCAATTCAAATTCAACATTAAGGAGTAATTTCATACCTATATATTACGTGGGGACACCATACCTCAGTGGGGTGTCAGAACGCTGAGAGACTGAACTCCAGATTACTTTAGGACTGTGAGAATACTTTGCTGTCCTGTTGTTTCCAACTTGCAGGCTGCCCTCTAGTGTTAGTTCATCTCAACACAACCACTTTGGTGTAGCTCCCGTGAAGGTGAAAAACGAGGCAGGGATTCTAAGCAGCTAGTCAGCAGTTAACCCAGCCTGGCTAGACACGGTCTCTAAATAGAGGGTTAAGAAGCTGAGGATGCCCGGGGCGCCTGGGTGGCTCAGTCGGTTAAGGTTAAGCATCTAACTTCAGCTCAGGTCGTCATCTCAAGGCTCATGTGGGTTCAGGCCCCACATCAGGCTCTGTGCTGACAGCTCGGAGCCTGCAGCCAGCAGCCTGCTTCTGTTTCTGTGTCTCCCTCCCTCTGCCCCTCCCCTGCTCATTCGTGCTCTCTCTCTCTCTCTCTCTCTCTCTCTCTCTCTCTCTCAAAAATAAACATTAAAAAAAAAGAGAGAGATGGGGCGCCTGGGTGGCTCAGTCGGTTAAGCGGCCGACTTCGGCTCAGGTCATGATCTCACGGTTCGTGAGTTCGGGCCCCGCGTCGGGCTCTGTGCTGACAGCTCAGAGCCTGGAGCCTGCTTCTGATTCTGTGTCTCCCTCTCTCTCTGCCCCTCCCCTGCTCATGCGTGTGCTCTCTCTCTCTCTCTCTCTCAAAAAATAAACATTAAAAAAAAAAAAGTATGAGCTCTGGAGTTTCCTATTCTACTAAGATCTTGGGAAAGTTACTTAACCTCTCTGTGCCTCATTTTCCTCCTCTGTAAAAATGGAATACAAACAGTGCCTACCTCTGAAGGCAATTCTCATGACTCAGTGTGACTGTGTGTACCACAATGATGTCTGGTATACAATAAGCACTCAATAAAAATTAGCTATTATAATTTGACAACAAGTCCTCTTACTAGAACCAGCTAAATTCAGTGTTTTATGTCACCAGCAGGGTATGGTTCTTGGCATAGAAGTTAAAACTGAAAAGACAAGATGATGACAAGATGATAGCATCCAGAAGAGCCTTGCTGCCTGCTTCTGTCTCTGCCTGTCTGCTCTTTTGTATGCCACAGCATTATTCACAATAGCTGAGTGAATCGCCATTCATTATTTTATTTAGGAAATATTTAGTGCATACCTACTATGTGCATCAAGCTGTATTATATATTAGATCATACTGGATACTTCCAAAATATTAAATAAAGTGTTGGGTGGGGCAACTAGGATTCGTTCCATTTTAAATTTGCCTTTGTTGGGGTCTAGTGCCCAGTTAGGAGCCTGGGCTGGTCAGGGTTATGCCACATGTCCCAAGCTACAACTTTCTCATGTTCTGGAAACAGAGGATATAGAAATTCCGAGGAAATAATACAGAGGGGTTTTATCGCTTAGTTTTCTGTATGCGGAATTTCGATCGCATTTAACATTATATGTAAAATCACAAAATTCAGAAATTTTCACTAACAAAGAGGGCCCAAAGATCTGTTAATTTAATACCTGACTCAGAACCAATGTATAAATATGAAGAGGTTATTTTCTGCAACACAACTTTAAGTTATTATGTGGCATTGAGCACTTATGCTAGCAAACTGAAAACGTCACATTGATTCATGGGCCTTAAACTCTTGTTTTCCACCAAACCTAACTAACGTGTGAACCCCAAAACAGCAGAGCGGATGGGTTGCAGAGTAAATCCCTAGTCCGACCCAGCCTTCGCGCCTACCTCCCTGAGGTGTAATGAGAAGGCAGAAAAGAAGGTGGGTGATCACAGAGGAAAAACAAAGGCCAAACTGATCATCAGTTCTCCAGCAAACACAACTTCATTCTGGCTCTACCCATCCCAAGTATTTACTGCTCTGGGCAAAACCTAATTCACAAAAATCAGTAAGTTGCTGGTCAGGAGTTAGGGAATGTGCTATCAAGTCGGAGCTTGGACACCGGGTACATCCGGAGTTGGATAATAGGAACTGGGGCCCCTCCTCCCTGGTGGCATGGAGTTTTGTGTTTGTTTGGTACCCATCCAAACGCAGGACCATCTGACAGCTGTTTGGTGTTTCTTGTGAAATGGACTTGGGCCATGGCCAGATGCTAGTGGACAGATGTTCACAACACAAAACGTTCACCGAAATAGGCGCTAATTGGCACCCTCCTAATGATCTGAACAAATACGGCAGGAATGGGCTGGGTCTGCCAGTGACCATCTCAGCGTCCAAGCCTGCCTCCCTTGCTTAGCGGGGAGGCCTGGTGGGAAACCGCTTTCTCCACACTCCAGGATTTCGGGTTCCCGGACTCCTGGACAGAAAACCTCCAAAAGGAGTATCTGTTGTTTATGTCGTGTGTAGGTATGCTTGTAGGCATGTGCTTATTAACAAGTGAAACTTCTCAAAAAGGTGACCAGATCAGGGACCTTTGGAGTTCGCCCACCAGCCACCGAGGCAAGTCTTAAAGCACAGAATCTTCTCCACAAATTTGGTTTCTCTGCGGTAATTTTTGAACAAATACTGTCAAAATAATCACATGTTACCTTCACGTGAACCCTCAAATAGAATATGTGTCCTTCATTTCATACCTTTGACTGTGACGGTTAGTAATAGCTACAATGTAACTGCGTCCCAACATTTTGGTTAAAATGGAGTTTTAAGAAACCCAAATTAGTTTCAAGGGAATAGTTCAGGGGCAAACTGGTTTGACAATGCCCTATTCATAATTAGGTGGACTTGCTCCCACATGTACAGGCTTATAATTTACTGTCTTTGATTTCAACAGTTAAACTGTCTTTTAGTGCCTGAAGCACTTTTTCCGTGGGGGTTTCTCTCCTCTCTGTTTTGCAAGTCGGGAGCAAACTTTTAACTCCTGACTCATTGCTAATACGATCTGTTACCCAGCTAGAGACTGACAAATAATTTTGTTCTAAGGCAGGATATAGTTTTCAGCTTAGGCGGCTAAGAACGTTTCACTGATGATCCTGTTCACTATTTGTTTTCCGTGGAATCCAATCACACGTGGGTAAGGACACAAAGCAGGGACCTTCCCACACTCTGCAGCCCCTACGCATACCCATTAAAGCCTCCTTGTCCCCACACCTTCCCGGACAGAGAGATCTAATCAAGACTCATCCTCCGCCCAGAGCTTTCTAAAACACACTCTGTACTACACTAAGCCAGATAAAGAGCCTGGACACATTTTATTAGTCACTTCTGTAGTTCTGTATCCCCCCACATGATCAACTTGCTGGAAGCATGGTAGGTGTAAGAGGGTTTCTCATTGTGGTCTTTGCCCTGGCTCAAAGTCTCCTGGGTTTTGTCCCCCTAACATCTTACTCTCAGGATTTCTCTGGACCAATAATAACACCCCCCTCCTTTCCATTCTCTAGCGTGGCTCCTGCTCCCTTGAATGAAAGGCAGCTCCCACTAAAGGAGCTAGAATATGCCCGGCAAGCAGTGCTGGGTACTATTGAGTCCATTGTTTGCTCTCGGCACTGTGGAGCCAAATCGCATTTTATAGCACAGTGTGTTCTAGGAATCCCACTTCACCAGGACAACAGACCTTCTCTAATGCTTTCCTCTTTTCCCCATTTGCCGCTGTCACAGGCAGCGCCACACAGTCCTGCAGCAGGCAATTATAATCCACTTCTCTCCAAGGCTCTGCTCTCGCCCACTTCCAAGGGACCACAAGGCATCAGCTGCCATATTAAACAGACACTAACGACACCACGCGTGACCAGCCAAAGCAGTCAACGTGATGGTGTGTTGAAGATCGAATACCTTTGAGGGGCTGGACTCAGGAGTTCAGAAGTGGCCTCCCTTGCGGGAGGTTTGTAAGAAATCCAGCTAAAACTATACTTGGTGCTTTGGCAAGTGTTTAAAGGTAAATGAGGTGACTTGTGTTTCAAGTGAATGTATTAGTAAGAGCTTCCCGATACAGTCACCAAAAAATAGGTCTGATACAGAGTTACGTAACGTATAATGTGCTATTCGAATGCACGAGATACACTTATTTTTCCTCTATAGGTTTCAAGGCGGTTTGCAAACTAGTAAGGCTGCCCCTGTTTTCCAAGTGGAGAACTGTCCTTCGGTGACTCACAAGGATTCTTGGCAATGAATGAGTGCTGGCTCCAACACAGCCAACTCCTCCTGGACCCTTGTCTGTGCAGGGAGCTGCTTTTCTCCTGGAGACGGGATCTCCATCGTGGCTTATTTATCCCTACACCCGATCCACATAAATCTTACTTCAGCTTTCTAGTGTATTTTGGCAATGGCTGCATGAACAGGTTTCCATTTCGGTCACCTCTGGCCAACATGTGGCACTACTTATGAAATCGTTTTCTAGTGCATTGGTACAACCGTCCCATTATTAACACCTTCCTGTAATTAAGGGTAAGTGATTTTCCCCCCACTGGGGTAAAAAGGGTTTGGGGAGAGAAACTGACCTGCCCTTGCAAGTTGAGAAGCTGATGTGGGTGGACCCGTCTCCTGCTAGATAGGATACAGACTAATGCCCCATCTAAGACACAGGCCCTCTCGCCTTCCACCTTTTGGGGCTCTTACCTGGCTTGTTCCATGGCCTGGTGCAGCTATGCTGAGCGATGGAAAACAGGCCCAAGCTCGGAGGATTTCATTTCATACCAAACCGTTAACTGTCATGGGGAGGGGCTAAGTCACTGGTGCCGGACTTCCCCATGGATCTTTTATACGCACCACCCCATTTTGTCCTTACAAGACACGGTGGCACCTGTCTTTGCCCTGGTTTGGGAAAAGTGGAGGAATATTCTCCTCTTGAATAAAAAGAGAGTCGATGTAAAGTTGCGTGTTCTTATCCTTCTGCCCACCTCTTGCACTTTGTAACTTTCAGCTTGGCAAACTGAAACATGTTGAAAAGGACAGTTGGCTACCAAATTTTTTTTTTTTTTTTTTTTAAAGAAATGTGAACGTCAGAGGAAGCCTCGGGCTCTGAATAGAGTTATTTTACACATTCTGGGAAATTTTAAAGAATAGGAACAAAGACCGTGGCTCCCCTTGCAGTGGTCTTTCCAGGTGAATCAGTAATTCTGTGACTGGTGTCAGTGACCAGGGGCTGGGCGGGGGGGGGGGGGGGGGGGGGGGTCTGCACTTTTTGTTGTCACCATTCTTCAGGTTAATGGAAATGACCTAGTCCAGATCTGTAGACACGATCCTGTGACAGACTCTGGGGAGAGTCCTTGTGGCGAACATCAGGCAGGTATTTGTTTTAAAGCCCTACCCTAGCTGTCAGAAAGCTGATGGTTCCTGATACTTTAACTTGTCAGTCCAGACATCCTAATTCCTGAGTGGGATTATTGATGATGCTGTTGTAGGGGGCCTGTGTTTAATTGCAAACAGGAAGCTGATAGAGCAAGCTTGTTGTGATTACATCCTCTGAGATACCTATTATGTCTGAATTCAATAATCAGGTCAAAACTTAGGGGTAGGAGGGAAGGAGACTGTGCAAGAGACGAGAGAAGAGAGGCAGCGAGTCCATGGTCACTTGCAGAGAAAGGCAGAGGCCTGGGTTCAAGTCCAAAGTTCACCACGCACTAGGTGCATGACCTCAGGCAAACCACTTAACCTCCCTGTGCCTCAGTTTCCCCCTCTGTAAAACGGCGTAGTAGTAGTATCTGCCTCCGGGTTGCTGTGAGGATAAACGAGTCAATATGTATAAATTGCTTTAAGGGCCTGTTATATAGTAAGTGCTAGATAAGTATTTCCTATTTTTACTCTTTTTCCCCAAAATCTGTTCATGTAAGCATGCTGATGAGGCATAAGCTGCAAAAAGAATGTGTGTGTGTGCATGCATGTGTGTGTGCGTGTACTCACTTGAAAATATCAAGCAGAACTGATTCTACACTTGAATTGGCTTCTATTGCCTGCCTGTTTTGACATCTTCTCTACACCCAAAGCTTTGTCACCCTCCTCTTCCCCATTCCTCCTTGAGGGTCTTGTGCGTACATTTTCATTGGCCATGGCCTGTCTCTCACCTAAATGTGGCTTTACAAACTCCATAAAGCCCCTCGCTTTTCAGATCGCCCAAAACAGAGACTATAGCCTAATTATGTTTGCATTCAGAGTTACTTGTTGAATGTGCCAGTGGATGCCAATATTTAAAAACAAGGCTAACCCAACTCCTCTCTTGACAATATTGGATTCCCGTCCTTAAGGGTGAGAATTGTAGGCACGAAGCTGTTTGGGAAACTGGGTTGCCCGAGGACTACCTGATCAGAATCTCCAGGGTTGAGGCCTGGGAACCCATAAGTGTCAAATATCCCTCAGGTGACTGTAATGACCAGTTAGTCTTGGGGGCCTCTGATTTCATCAGTCATTCTGAGAAGGACTTTCCTCATGTGTGAGGTGATCAGACAATCAAGCTTCTGTGCCCAGGTTTTGGTGCAGACCAAAGGGTGTCATACGTTTTTATACAGTGCAAAAAAAAAGCCCAGGTCAACCAAAGACGCTGTTCACGCTGTCAGATGCACAGCACCTGGATGCCGTGGAAGGTCTCGGGGCCCCAGAGGTGTCTGCTGGGCACATGCGGACAGGTCACTGGAGAAAACCTTGCCTTCCGTATCATCTTTGCTTCTGCAGTGATTCAGGAAAGCCAGTTAAAGGCAAGGCTTCAAGCCCATGGAGCCTGACACGGGGCTCTCTGTATCATTAGATACTATTAACATTAGCACCTTTAGAGTATTATTTCACAGACCTGGTTTCAAGTTCACGGACTAAAAGGTGGTGTGGTGGTGTCGGATAACCTGGGACAGGATCCTTCCCTTGGTAATCTCTCCTTTCTTAAAATAATCCAGACCTGCTGACCGTGTGAAACTTGTAACTAACCTTTAGTAGCAGATACATTTATTTCGCTAAGATAAAACCGAAGGGGCTCAGCAGTCATCACAGGAATAAATACCATGGAAATTAATGACCTGATGCTGGCGAGGATGGGGAGAAACGGGAACCGTCTTGCACTGTTGGTGGGAATGCAAACTGGTGCAGCCACTCTGGAAAACAGTGTGGAGGTTCCTCAAAAAATTAAAAGTAGACCTACCCTAAGACCCAGCAACAGCACTGCTAGGAATTTACCCAAGGGATACAGGAGTGCTGATGCAAAGGGGCACTTGTACCCCAATGTTTATAGCAGCACTCTCAACAATAGCCAAATTATGGAAAGAGCCTCAATGTCCATCAACTGATGAATGGATAAAGAAATTGTGGTTTATATACACAATGGAGTACTACGTGGCAATGAGAAAGAATGAAATATGGCCCTTTGTAGCAACGTGGATGGAACTGGAGAGTGTGATGCTAAGTGAAATAAGCCATACAGAGAAAGACAGATACCATATGGTTTCACTCTTATGTGGATCCTGAGAAACTTAACAGAAACCCATGGGGGAGGGGAAGGAAAAAAAAAGAGGTTAGAGTGGAAGAGAGCCAAAGCATAAGAAACACTTAAAAACTGAGAACAAACTGAGGGTTGATGGGGGGTGGGAGGGAGGGGAGGGTGGGTGATAGGTATTGAGGAGGGCACCTGTTGGGATGAGCCCTGGGTGTTGTATGGAAGCCAATTTGACAATAAACTTCATATACTGTAAAAAAAAAAAAAAAGAAAGAAATTAATGACCTGAAATAACTGAGGGACGGTTATAACATGTGTTTTTAAATGACAATGGCTGAGGGGCGCCTGGGTGGCTCAGTCAGTTGGGCGTCCGACTTCGGCACAGGTCACGATCTCACGGTCCGTGAGTTCGAGCCCCTCGTCGGGCTCTGGGCTGATGGCTCAGAGCCTGGAGCCTGCTTCCGATTCTGTGTCTCCCTCTCTCTCTGCCCCTCCCCTGTTCATGCTCTGTCTCTCTCTGTCTCAAAAATAAATAAAAACGTTAAAAAAAAAAATTAAATGACAATGGCTGAAAATGCCTCTGGACTGATAAACTCTTCAACCGCCAACCTCTTTCCACTCAAATCCTGAAGGAATGCCATTGCTTATTTTTCTGTTTGTACAAGGTTAGGATCCATCACTGATTTAAATACGATTGTAAGATGCCCGTGAGCAGGGACACGAGTCACAGCCAACCGAATTGAGTCCCTGCTGTCACCACCCCGAAGGTAGGTAGGTAGGCTTTGGCGGCGAGGCGTCTGTGAAAGTGCATGAACGTTGGTTGAGCATTCTGATTCTTGTTTGGATACCATTCCGTGTGCTGAAAATTTATAGCTGATACGCGGTACGAGTGACACGGGGGAAAACTCTTGTGAATTTTGCATACGTGATGGATTGCATTTCTGCCGTTATTAGAAAAGCACTAACGTGCCACACTCTGTTAACACTATCTGGATATTCATACCTCATTAGAAGAGGAGAGCATCATTTCTCACTTATTATTGTAAATAAAATCATTTTTGTCACGTGTCTCCAGTTCCAACTCTGTTTCCATTTTGTTTCTCTGGTCAATGTTGGCAGAGGTGAAGAGAAAATTAGCCTCTGCGACCTGCCCCACCCCCCCAACCCAGTCAGAGGCTGGGCAACAGGGGGGCACTGTGGGTCCCAGCAGAAGCCACCCCCACAGTGGCTCCCCATCCTTCCCTGCCTTCTAAATGTCATGAGGGTTTCACGGAAGTTTAGACTTCTCCAGAAGATAAACATAATCATCCAGATCCTTCTGCTTCTTATCTCCTTGAGGCTTTAGCCTCAATTGTGTTCTAGTATCTGAGATCTCCATACGCTATGGGTCACACACAGAATTCGCCCATTGAGACTAATTCCTCAGTCTTCAAAGGGTACAAGGTTATAAAGCAACCTCTTAGTAGATCCCTGGCTATCTTAAGGGAATTTAGTATGCAATTCTCCTCCCCTAATTTTCAGAGACCCCTAAGAGGACAGACCATGTCCATTTTGTTGCTAGCTTATAAAGAGTTTTAGTTTCAGTTAGTTGATCCACTGAGAGCCTGAAAAGTGCTTATTTGGGCTTCCCATCAGCCAGCACCAAGAGTGTTTAAATTAGTGGTTTAAAATATCGTACGTACAACATCAGGCTTTAGTTACTGTACACTTCTTTCTAGAAGTCAAAACTGCACACAGAGAAGACTCGGCCTGTCCAATTACTCCTTTAGTTTCCAAGGCAGCATTCATGTAAGAACAGAGTTTAAACTGTTTCTGGATAATGACAAAACCGTTGTGGTTATCCACTGTGGCTTATGGAACAGAACGGTGCAGAGTAGTACTGTTTTAAGTACTACTGTACTTTAAGTACTGTACTTAAGTACTTTAAGTACTTTAAGTACTACGGTACAGCCAAGGAGAAAAGAGTTGTGTTCTTCTATCTTCTGTTGACTTGGTATAATCTGTGGGCAGGCCCGTTCGTTCCGTGGCCTCAGTTTCCCAGGGAAAAGGGGATTTTAGGAAAACAGATCTTAAAACCCTCCAGCTGAAGAAGCAGTTATCAAGAAACAAAATGTATTATTTAAGCACAACAGCAGTGCCTCCATGGTCCATACCATTATATTTATGGACTACACACTGAAAAGAGCTTTGAGTGTAATACAAACACGGGGAGGCCTGTTTTGCAATTCTTGACGATCGAAAACCCGGAGATGTGTCAGCAGCCGTGGTGACCCTCCAGAGCCCATTCGCAAAGTTGTCTGTATACAATGACACGCACCGCGTCTGTCCTCCACAGCAGGAGCTTGAAACTTTCCTCCGTACCCCACCCCAACGTGAGTCTTCCGCTCCAGTGTGACAAGCAATGTGATATTCACTGAAACGTGCCATGAGCCTCGAGAACCACTGTTGAGCCGACATGGACGTGACAGCTAAATGGACAGTATCGAGAGTGTGCCAGCCTTCCCTGGAAGCAAGAGTTAAGGTCCATAAATCAAACCTCGAGTACAGCAGAGAAGAAAGCTGTCAACGAGGGGGAAGGCGTTCTAACTGGCCCTAGCTGTGCTACGCGAAGCCTGGCTGTGTGGATACCGACAAGAGCTCTGGAACTAACTCAAGACCCATCAGCCCAGAACTAGACAGTCAAGTTCCAGAGCTGCCAGACATCCCTGTGTGCAGGTGCAAATGTAAGTGATAGGGGAGATGGTCCTACACAATCACCAGGACAGCCACGCCACCAGAGTGCCCCAGCACTGGGGCATGCACAGTGATAAGGTGGAACGCTTTTGCAGATGGCATTCATTTGCAGCCCCTAAACACATTTTAGCCCCTCTCAAAGAGTAGCTTACATATTGCAAGGTTCTTGGTATAATATCCCTTAATTAACGGTGCTAATCATGTTCCTTCCTTATTTGCAGAATGCTTTGCATTCATGGGTGTTGACTCAAGGGATTATTCAGCTTCTTTTATGAAGTATCAGATGTATAGCAGTTTACATCATTGGATCCTCTCCTCTGGTTTAGATCCAAAGACGTTATTAGCCAGTCTTAATGCTTGCTTCTTAGTAATACTGTTATGAAATAAAAGCTTCTGTTGCAGAAGCTTCCTTAATAGATAAAAACAAAGGCCTTTTCTTAATCAGTACATTAATATTAATCAAATAGTTAAGTAAGGAGAAGAAAATGGCAACCGCTTTGAAACCTAGGCCTTTTCACCTTGAGAATTTATACCAACCGCTAATTTCTGATAACATGCCCCCCCCACACACACACACACATCTGTCGACAGGTTAGGAGTTAATTCTTCAGAGTTACTTTCATATGTTTGAATACTGAAAAACAAACAAATAGGAATGTAGCGTGAATACACTGAGTGGGTTTAGCACATGCCTTGGCTAGGAATCCAATTAGGATGACCTGGGAGAACAGGATCAAAGCAAATATTTCCATAGAACTGAACACGAGGCTTTTCAGCAGCATCGCTATGCCGTGGCTCTCCACAGAACACCTGGTACACAGGCCCGCTATTACCTACCATTTCTGTAACACCACTGGAATAAAAAAGGACAGGTTTTCTTCTAAGCTAATAGATTTCTTTTAAATCCTTTAAAAATCTTCCTAGAGTAGCAGCACAAAGGTGAAGCCAAAGCAGGGAGCAAACAGGATGACTTAATGGAAATCAGGCAACAAGTCTGGGGGGAGAAAAAATAGGTTCGGAACCGAAAATAAATTGAATATGTAACACCTTTCCATCCTGTTCCCTTTTCTTTTTGTTTCTCGTGGCAATCTATATTTATGGAAAAGTCAGTTGATTGCTTATCAGGCTGAAGCTTGTGTTTGCTCAGACTAGTGATAATGAACAGTAAAAAGAGGTGGGAATTGGCTGCATTGTGAGGAGGTGGAATCAGGGAAAACTGGGTGGGTGGGCTCAGGACCGGTGTCTAGAGCCCAACGCTGGGTTTGCAAAGCGCTGTATTTCTCCCTCTGCCGCGGTGTCAACTGGAGGGGGGGGGGGGGTGGTGTGAGGATAAGGATCTGGTCTCCAGGCCATCTGGAAAGGCGTCCGGCTCCGGGAGAGAGCGCCCAGTGATTCCGTCGTCACAGCGCTCCGGTCCAGACGACAAGGGGTCTGAGGCCTTGCTCTGCTGGCAGTGGGGCCCGTCAGCCAGTGGCAGCACCAACTCAGAGCTTCTTAGAAAGGCTGCATGTTACCAGGGTGGCCGGCGTAACATTCACGTTTGAGAGGCGCTGGCCAAAAGGACATAGAGACGTCAGCTACGAGGACACGTCGAGCGTGGATTACAAAACATGAGGCTGTCTTGGAAAATGGAGCAGGTTCTCGAGACAGCTGGCTGACTGCACTGTAGGGATGTGAGCGTATCTGTCGGCAGTTTGTCTTTCATAAGGCATGCCATCAGAGTGTGTCAGGGAAGTAGTTACTTGCACCTTGACGGGCTTGTACTTCTAGAGTCACAGGAGCCCAGTGTTGGCCTAGTGGCCCCAAGGCCACGTAGGCAAATGGAGCTGAGGTAAGACAGCTGGGAGATAAGGAGAATGACACCAATCTGAACGGCCTTTCAGATTATGGCTATGCTCAGGTTTCAGACCTCTGACTCCAGGAAACCAAGACCCCGCCCTGGGTTTCCAGCACATGCTTATTACTGAAATGACTTCTCATTTTACGAAAGCTTCCTGCTTCTAAAAAACTTCATAGACCTTTGAACCAGGGCGCCTGGGTGGCTCTGTCGGTTAAGCGGCTGACTCCTGATGTCGGCTCAGGTCACGATCTCATGGTTCGTGAGATAGAGCCCCGAGCTGGGCTCTGCACTGACAGTATGAAGCCTGCTTGGGATCCTTTCTCTGTCCCTGTCCCTCTGCCCCTCCCCTGCTCGCACACCCACTCTCTCTGTCTCTCCAAATAAAGAAACCTTTACAAACACAATCTTAATCATAACAGCCTCACGAGATAGCTCAGTACTGTGTTTCTCTGATTCTAAAAGGCAAATGAGGGTTTCTGCCATCACCCCTGTGGTTTCCATGG
The DNA here is from genome assembly GCF_018350195.1 of Panthera tigris. NCBI lineage: Eukaryota > Metazoa > Chordata > Mammalia > Carnivora > Felidae > Panthera > Panthera tigris. The sequence continues at coordinate 94,743,405 of NC_056660.1, read as the reverse complement.
ACAGCAGAGCTAGACAGGGCCAGGAAGATGGGAGGATAAAAAGACAGCCCTCCACGGAGCATTCCACTGCCACATCTGAATGGCATCTCCAGGCATACAGGGAGAGACTAGACTGGCCCTTGTCTTTACTTTCCTACCCTGGCTGCCATTTTCTAGGTCAATCAAGTCCATGTGTGGAAAAAGCTTCTCACATAGTTTCCTATTATAACAGCAAAGGGTTAGGCTGCAGATAAACCCTCTGCCACTTCACCTTTTGTGCCAAAGTCTAAAAGCAGTAAATCCCAAGCTGGAGAAACATTGACTAGAAATGGTGATATCACAGTAATTACAAATCTGTTTTTGTCCTTGTAAACGTTTTGATGATATGATCTCAGTCCTGTTTGGCAGGGAGAACCCATCCTGAGAGTCAGTGAGAGGCCTCTTCTGAGAAATACACAAGGAAACTGCACACTGCATCCATGCCCTAGATTGTGCCCGGGCCTGGGAAAGATGATAGGGAAGGAGATTCCTCAATGATTCCAGAGACCAACCTTGATAAGGAAAGGCCACCCAGTTGGAAGGAGTGCCTTCGACGGGAATAAACCAGAAGTGTAAATGTATTACTGAAAGAAAGCCTTGAGTCTATTCCAGCTTTTCCAGTACCCAAGTTATTTCTTGGAAATGTTAGGGACCAAAGGGAATTCTTTTTTCCTATCTCGACAAGGTACATTTCATCTGCATGAGAAATGCAGCAGAGAACATGGGCTGCCATATAATCAAAGATCCTCCAGATGTATTTCAAGAGTTGCCCAAAAGATTAAAGAACTTAAGAGAGAAGTAGAGGAGAAGAGAGAATTTGCAAAATCCAACACAAAAGTGAAAGGGCTGCTGTGGCCATGAATTTGACCATGCTGGAGACTTGATTAGGAGCAGTGAGGCTTGACTACATTATCTCCAGGCATTTGCTTGCCTTATCCTACTGTCCTATTTACTTTTCTGCTTCTTCCAGCACAGACTAGTGTCAGCGTGTGGGGGTGATATTTCTGCTACCTAATCTGCGTTCAACAGCCCTGGAAGGTCAGGAAAGTAGTCCAATCATAGACCTTTGGGGGAAGATCTAATAGTTATCACACGTTGATCCATCTTGACTGTGTGTTGATCGGTCTTGACCACTCTGAATGTAAAACAGAAATTCTGGCCCTTACTTAGAAATGTAACAAGCCTAGATGCTAAGGGTAAGCGTATACAGCCTATTTTGGTTCAAGAGTAATGGGAATTATTCCAGAAAGAAAAAAAAAGTTATTTTCAGCAGAAACTAAACCAAGAGAAAAAAACCAAGAGGCTGACACCCTTGTGCAGTTTTGAAGATAACCCCAGAAAAGGTGAGAGTAGAGGAGGGAGTTCCAGGTGGTGGGGAACCTGCCATAAGCTGGGTCCTTTCGCTCATGTGCCACATGGGAAGGAAGGGGGTATGACTGAATCCAGGGGTCCTGAGAGTTTTCCAGAAACGTTTGTACAATTTAGTTAGCTATAAAATAGGAAGGTAACACTTCTCTGACTTAAAGAAATTCAGTGATAAGCCTAACAGGAAAAGCGAGCATCATCCCATGGTAGTTAAAAGGTGAAACTCGCATCATCTTGAAAGAGAAAAGCAGGGCACCTGGGTGGTTCAGTCGGTTGAACATCCAACTTTGGCTCAGGTCGTGATCTCGTGGTCCATGAGTTTGAGCCCCACATCAGGCTCAGCTGCTGTCAGCACAGAGCCTGCTTCAGATCCTCTGAACCCCTCTCTCTGACCTTCCCCATTTTCACTCTCTCAAAAATAAATAAGCATTTAAAAAGAGAGAGAAAATCTAGTATTTGTTTGGGTGTAGAGGGGGATAAAAACTTCAGCTTTATGATATGCTTGCTCCTTGGGCTTTGTCAGTATTCAAACAGACATACACGCACAGAATTTCAATGTTAAGAATGAAAAATGATGCCATCTCCCAAATAACAACAAAAAAATGTCAGGGCAAGGGTTCAAGCAGCATTGACGAAGCAGCCTCTGGAGTTACCAGTCTAGGGAGTGGAAGACAGAGAGTGTATGAAGTAGTCCTGAATGGAAGGCCCTCACCACCGTGGATTTCTCACCACTCAGCCAGAGACAGGTCCTGTGTCCCCAAACACGATGCAGAAACCAGCTCTGTTCAGAGCATAAAGTGATGAAGACCTCCGTAAGTTTTGCTCTGATCTACCAGGATCTGCAAACGGTCAAACTCCACCTCCAAAGAAGTCCAAATTCTTCTGGCATCCTCGTGTGTGATATTTGCCCTTTTTAAATTTTATCTACTTGTTTGCTTCCTTAGTTTCTTTGAACAGATGTATGGACACGTTTTGGTGGCAAATTCCCTAGAGTCGAAGGTAAACAAGAGGGAGAAAACAAGTGTTTTCTGACCTCTGTTAATGAAAGACAAAGGGACAGTCAGGTCCTTAAAAAAGGCTACCAAAAATGATACGTGTATATCAAGACGCTGGGAGGCAGGGCTCCTGGGAAGAAATAAAAACTCCATAGGGAATGAAGAAAAGGCAAATGCTGAATGTCCTATAGCAGATACTCGACTTGCCAAAGAGGTGGCCAGATTACTGACTTCTATAAACACCAGAATATGGGTCAGTTACAGTAGCGTGGTTCCTAGAACTTTACATGATCTGGTGAGCAAATATGGTCTGTAAAGGATGGAAGAAACCATGATCTCAAACGCCCCACCCGAGCAAATGGGCAACCATCAATGCATTTACCAACACAAGACATGAGCTGCTTCTTCTGCACACGAGACTACCTACCTGGATAACTAAGGCATCTTGAAGAACTTAAAACTTTTCTTCTGCCCTAGATACCCATTCATGTGGAAGATGTTACCAAGTTCACTCTAACTGTTAATTAGCGTTTGAACTTGTAATGACAATAACTCCGAGCTTGGTACTGACAAAACGAACTTGTGTGGGTGGCCTCTTAGCACAGGAACACACACCGTAATTAACCCTTTATGGAGTCCTGTTAGTCTGGGGTTGCTGCCTTTTGAGAATGACCTCGGATGCTAGTTATCATTTAAAAAATACAATAATAATAGTTTTGAGGACTCTGCTTCTCTCCTCCCCAACACACCATAGACGTACTAGGACTTCTGAAAACAGACACAACATGTTTAGATGAAACACCTGTGGCATTCATTTGAATTCCGATTTTGAATATTTAAAATGCAATGGACATGGCGATCGTCACTAATTAGCATGTTGTGTAGCCAGGCCTGCTTGTGATTCAACTGTTTCTGTGTTTGCCCTCCGCCCCCTACCACCCATCGCTGCTGATCCACATGAATGTTATCAAGTCTTTGCCGCCTGAGGAAGACATGACCCACATCTGACTCCTTTATTTTGCCCCAGTTAGTATCAAGTGGGGCAGGACAGTCTCGACTGTGAGTCATTCACGTCGCCGTCTTACTGTTCCCATGACTGTGAACTTCACCGTCGTGGAGATGGATTGAGGGCTTTGACATCAGTTCAATGTTGCTAATGGAAAATATTATTTACACAAGACTTTTTCCTGTCTGCATTCAGCCATGCAGAAATACGCTGTCACCTAAGTGCCAAAAGATGCTGATCTGAAGTAGAAGTTGTTGGCTGGCTCTGGTGCCAGTCAGGTGAGAATAAACGGCCAAGGAAGACACAAGTAGAAAATGATGGTTTGGGCCAAGCTTTTCTCTCTCCCTCTGTCTCTCCCTCATTCTTGAAATTAGGTATGTAACGCACGCATACACACATCGGTCTCCATGAAATATGCCTGATTACAAGCAAAGAGGGAATCGTGGGGCAAAACTCTGTGCAGCTTCAAAGCCTCACCCCCTCATCTTGCCACGTCATGGTTCTGACAGTGAGAGATGGAGATGAAGAGTTCATTTCTTCTCGGTTTCAGAGTATTGACAAGGGACCAGCCCCTCCCAGCAGAAATGACTTGAAAAAAGCTAGGAATCAGGGGATCTGTGTGAATGCCTGAACCAGGAGTTTATCTAGTGATAGACAATGTATCCAGTGGTCTCCATTGGTGGAGACAACACACAGGTGCGGGCCAGAAAATGGCCTCCCTGCTGCAAAGTTTTTAATGACAGAGTGCAGTTGGCCTGCATTTATCATAGTAGTATTTTACTCACTTTACCACATGGAAAGTGGCATTTGAAACGAATGCGAATGAAAAGCATGATAATGGATGCTTTTTCCAATTACTATAGATTAATTCATTCTAATTGTGTATTAATTACTTACATATTTAATATATATTAATAGAATTATAATTTCCAATTAATTGTACTGCTATATATATATCTTAGTGTTAGCATAACCACATGGCTTGAAAACAATGAGTTTTTGAATGGTAGCTTATTATGTGAAGAAAATATCAGACTGAGCATGTAAAGAAGATGGGTATTTTACCTAACCAAGATGTTACAGTAGAAGAAAAGGAGTTCTACTTAACAAAATACAAAGTTTAGACGCACCTGGGTGGCTCAGTCAGTTAAGTGTTCAATTTTTAGTTTCTGTTCAGGCCATGATCTCATGGTTTGTGGGTTCAAGCCCTGTGTCAGCCTGTGTGATAACCACATGGAACCTGTTTAGGATTCTCTCTCTCTCTGTCTCTCTCTCTCTCTCTCTCTGTCTCTCTCTCTCTGCCCTTCCCCACTTCTGTGTGCGTGCTCTCTCGCTCTTTCTCTCTCAAAATAAATCAATTAAAAAAAAAACAGTTTAGCACAAAGAAACAAGATGAACCTGTAATGGGAAGTAAGACTTAACACAATTAACAAGGAGATCAGAAAATTCTCAAGAACGCTTACTCAACACACTAAAGATTAGCTAAAGCAATATAATGCATTCTGTGTCTAGTGTTAATTTATGACACACTGGAAAGAACAACTGATGTGACTGATGACCTAAATAATTAGCTTTTATATAAAAATCAAAAGGTTAAAGGCCAGAAGTGAAATAGAAACTAAAATATAAAGTCTGTGGACTTCAAAGACCTCTAAATAATTCAAGGTGGGCATCTGCCACTGACAGAAATGGTGTCACCAACTCTAGTAATGAAAATCAAGTTACTGAAGGAAACCCATCAGTTACTGAAGGAAATCATTAGTCATTTTATGTTTATGTGTGATTTGAGGAGAATTAATCAGGCACACATTTTTTAAAAAGTCACACATGTCGGCATTAGAGAAATTTTTAAATTTTTTTTTTCAACGTTTATTTATTTTTGAGACAGAGAGAGAGCATGAACAGGGGAGGGGCAGAGACAGAGAAAGACACAGAATCTGAAACAGGCTGCAGGCTCTGAGTGGTCAGCACAGAGCCCGACGCGGGGCTCGAACTCACGGGCCAGCCCGATGCGGGGGTCGAACTCACGGGCCGTGAGATCATGACCTGAGCCGAAGTCCCAAAGTCGGACGCTTAACCGACCAAGCCACCTAGGTGCCCCGAGAAATTTTTAAATGTGCTGCAATGAGGGGCACCTGGGTGGCTCAGTTGGTTAAGCGTCTGGTTCTCAATGTTGGTGCAGGTCGTGTTCTCACTTTTTGTGGGATTGAGTCCCGCGTTGGGCTCCGTGCTGAGCACGGAGCCTGCATGGGATCCTCTTTCTCCCTCCCCTCCCTTACTCGTTCTCACTCTCTCTCTCAAAATAAATAAATAAACTTAAAAAGTTTTAAAAAGTAAAATGCAATGCAATGAAAGGTATAGGTTAACACGTTGGAAGACTGGGAGTCATTTCTTTGGAGTGAAACCTAAGACTATGGATGGTGGTCCAGCATGCTGGCCAGCCGTAGGGGCAAGACGATTCTTCTGAGTAATGACCGTCGATGATTTGTTTTGTTCTCAGACCACAAAACAGGAAAAATGCTTTCCATAGCATGTCAGATAATGTGCATACTCCACAGTCTATAGACTTTGAACAGCCTTAGAATTAGGAATATGTGACCTAGGGCCACCTGGGTGGCTCAGTCGGTTAAGTGTCTGACTTCAGCTCAGGTCACGATCTTGCAGTTCACGAATTCGAGCCCCTCGTCGGACTCTGTGCTGACAGCTCAGAGCCTGGAGCCTGCTTCTGTCTGTCTGTCTGTCGGTCTGTCTGTCTCTCTCTCAAAAATAAATAAAACATTAAAAAAGGGGGGGTTATGGGGCACCTGGGTGGCTCAGTCAGTTAAGTGGCCGACTTCGGCTTGGGTCATGATCTTGTGGTCCCTGAGTTCGAGCCCCGCATCGGGCTCTGTGCTGACAGCTCAGAGCCTGGAGCCTGTTTCAGATTCTCTGTCTCCCTCTCTCTGACCCTCCCCTGTTCATGCTCTGTCTCTCCCTGTCTCAAAAATAAATAAAACGTTATGGGCGCGTGGGTGGCTCAGTCGGTTAAGCGGCCGACTTCGGCTCAGGTCATGATCTCGCGGTCCGTGAGTTCGAGCCCCACGTCGGGCTCTGTGCTGACAGCTCAGAGCCTGGAGCCTGTTTCAGATTCTGTGTCTCCCTCTCTCTGACCCTCCCCCATTCATGCTCTGTCTCTCTCTGTCTCAAAAAAATAAATAAACGTTAAAAAAAATAAATAAAACGTTAAAAAAAAATTTTAAAAAGGGGGGGTATGTGACCCATATTCCAGAAAGAACAGCCAAACCAAACAAAAACTCCAAAAGCAACCCAATGCCACCCCAGCTTTAGAAAGCACAACTACCACATCGTGTTTGCCCAGATCATCACAACTAAAATCTCACTGTAAAAAAGTTGTCCGGTGCTGAAGAAAGAAATGCTATTTGTTCTGACTCCTAGAGATGGGGGCATTGGGCTGTAGCACGTGAGGATAAGGTGCAGATAGTTAAAACCACACCTTATATGTAATGAAGAAAAATTCGCTTGATTGTAGAACCCACCATTGAAAACATTATTTCCTATGAATGACTTCCATGGAAAAACACTGCCAACACCAAAATTTTTTTAAAGTTTATTTTTGAGAGAGAGAGACAGTGTGTGTGTATGTGTGTGTGTGTGTGTGTGTGTGTGTGTGTGTGCGCACGTGCACGAGCAGAGGAGGGGCAGAAAGAGGGAGAGAGAATCCCAAGCAGGCTCTGCACTGTCAGCACAGAGCCCCATGTGGGGCTTAAACTCATGAGCCGCAAGATCATGACCCGAGCCAAGATCCAGAGCTGGACACTCCAGTGACTGGGCCAACCAACTGCCCCTCCAAGATGAACGTAAAGCACCCATGAAGTATATCCAAACAGGTACAGAATATGTCAACTGAAATAGCAGGCAAAAATACCACAAACCGTTGTTGAAAGCAAAACCACATCTAGCAACCCTCAAGTGAAATTCTGCTCCTCTGGACAGAACGATCCTGAGAACTCATGCAAAATAATGGGCTAGGAGAGCATTGGAAGCCATGAGATATGGAAGATATGAAAGAATTCATGATCCCAGCACTCCAGGTGGCTCCACGAGCGTGAGGGTGACAATCGCTGGGGGGGAGGGGGGCGGTAAGGTTTGCATCTTGGCCATCCCCATCACTCACTTCAGGACACCCACCAGTCACCAGGAAAAAAAATGGTAATGCCCAACAATACATTATTTTGAGGAAGGGAAGATGTTTTTAAAGAATCAAAAAGTGCCTGTTACTAACTCTGGAATAAACGAACTCATATCACTGAGCCCAAGCAGATGGACTGGAGAAATGTAAGATTCATTGGTGACGACTGAAGATAGCTATTCCCACAAAGCCTGTGGCCTGTGTTTTTAAGAGCAGATAAAGCAATGACACGTTTGGCTCGTGTGATCTGTCTTGCATTTATTACCCATATGCGTGTTCTTATATGTTTGTGGTTGCCTTTTTTGTTTAATGTTTTTATTTATTTTTGAGAGAAAGAGAGCACAAGTGGGGGAGGGGAAGAGGGAGAGGGAGACACAGAATCGGAGGCAGGCTCCAGGCTCCAAGCTGTCAGCACAGAGCCCGACACGGGGGCTTGAACTCACAGACCGTGAGATCACGACCTGAGCTGAAGTTGGACGCTTAACCGACTGAGCCACCCAGGCGACCCTGTTTGTGGTCGTCTTGCACGTCCTCCCTGTTCCTTCTTTTTTCCTAAACGTGTTAAAATTGCCGAGAAGGCGAAAACCCTACTGTTAATAATAATAGCAATGATCATAGTAACCCACATTTACCTAGGCGCTTCCTACTGGTTCATTTAATCTCCACAGCAACCCCACAGGCATGTGTTACTATCATTTCCACTTTTTTAGGTAGGTACAGGAACCTTTCCCTCGGTCATACAACTGGAAAACAACAAGTCTAGGGATTCAAGCCCAGACTGAATGACAACAAAAACTCATGATCTGGTCTGTGCTGACCCCTAAACACTGTCCCACACGCAGGGTACCACATGCAAGCCCCAGGGCGTCCTCCCCTTTGGGGGGGTTCAGAGCCTGGTTATTCGTGAAGCATCTATGTGTTTTTTGCACAAGCCACTTGGCCTCTCTGGAAGAACGGATTCTCTGCAGACCGAGGGACTGGGTTCGATGAGCTCCTGCTCGAACTGTCCTGTGATTTTATCTTCCATTCCCACCCTCCTCTCAAGAAACGTATTTATTATGAAAGCATGCCGTGGTTTCCTATTGATAGGTTCCTATGAGTATGTGCATGAGTGTGTGTGTGTGTGTGTGTGTGTGTGTGTGTGTGTGTGTGTGACAGAGAGAGACAGAGAGAGAGAGGGAGATTGTTGCCAAAAGCTTTTCATCAAAAACACAGGAATCAAAACACTTAACTTCTAACTGATATCCGAACTGCTTCTGGCCAGGTAGGTGTTCCAAATATTGGGCTGTTCTTATTATGGACTCGATTTTAAGGCACACCTATTCTTTTCTTTTCCACACATGCTAATACATTGTCCATCTTGCCTCTCCTAATAGCCCATGAGTCTTGAACTTGCAGCCAGAAAAGTACTGCCTTTGTAAGGCACAAAAGAACACCAGTGGTTTGTTTTTTTTTTTTAAATCACACGAGGCCTGAATAAAAAGCTCTCTGGCCATTCAGAGGCTGCTTGCATTGTGCAGCTGTTCCTTGACTGCTGAGAACATCTGGCCGCTGACAATGCAGTACCTGAAGGAAACCGTGCACATGGTGCTATTTGGGAGTTGCAGGACCTGGGATTTTTGCCAGGGTCCGCTGAAAGGTTGGGGGCCCTTTTTTCTTGGTCAAACCCTGATAAGCATATTGCAGCTTGTCATTACTGTTGTTTTGCTGTTTGCCTGCCAGTATTTGTTTCACAATTTTATTATGATGATGTCTTCCCAACGTGCTGGCACTTAGGGACTTTTTCTTTTCCTGTTTCGGTCCCACCTCTGTGAAATGTACAGTGAGACTTTGATTGGTCATAGTCTACTCCCAGTTAGCAATACATCACTGTGTGGACTCAGTTCCCATGACTTTGGTTCCCTGGGACAATGTCTCTTTCTTCACCAAGCTGATGGTAAATATCTGGTCAGCCTCATCTATTTAAAGCCAGCCAAGCAGGAATCCTAGTGCTGGGGAGAGGATTCTTTTGTTTGTTTGTAAGTAAACAATGGGCTCAACTCTTCCTGACTAAAATTAAATTCCAATCACTCTTAAAATAATACCAAAGAACTAATCTAATTGCAACAGGGAGGCGGAGGGCGATGAGGGCGAATTTCCTAGGGCTGCCTGCTGCTTCACCACCGTGCCTTCCGTGTTTTCTGACGATTCTAGCGAACCTGCCTATGCAAAGGAAATTATTATCTCCCTTGCAGACAGAGCTGGGTGAGCTAAAAGCCAGGTGGGCAACTTTATCTGACATCATTTCCTTCTGAGTAACCAGGATTGAGTTGACAGAGCTACTTCAGCGGTGGCATTTAATTTTTTTCATGTTAAAAAAAATTTTTTTTAAGTTCATTTTTGAGAGACAGACACAGAGAGTGAGCAATGAAGGGGCAGAGAGCGGGGGAGGGAGAGCATCCCAAGCAGGTTCCACACCCAGTGGGGAGCCCGATGCGGGGCTCAAACTCACAAACTGAGATCACATCCTGAGCCGAAATCAAGAGTCAGACACTTAACCGACCAAGTCAACCAGGCGCCCCAAGTTTTTTTCATGTTTTTTTTTAAAAAGCCTTAAAAAACAAAAGCCTGAGCAAAATGACTAGTGTCTCTTTCTGGTTTAGAATGTTCTGGAGGATGCCTGTTCTAATCCGTCTCAGTGGAGGAAAATCTGGATTGACGAAAACTCGAGGGAAGTGGGTGTAGCCTGTGTTACAGAATCATTTACAGGAGGAGCCTCTGAGGCAGGAGCTCCCCTTCTGTAGTTATAAACATGACCTACACAAAAGCTGTAGATCTATACAACACAGAAGTGTGGAAAGGTGCTGTGTATTCTTTTTTTTTTTTTATGCTTATTCATTTTTGAGAGAGAGACAGAGCACGAGTGGGGAAGGGGGCAGAGAGAAAGGGAGACACAGAACCTGAAGCAGGCTCCAGGCTCTGAGCTGTCAGCACAGAGCCCAATGTGGGGCTTGAACCCACGAACCATGAGATCATGACCTGAGCTGAAGTCGGAGGCTTAACCAACTGAGGCACCAGGCGCCTCAGGTGCCACGTATTTTTATTTCTCCCTCGGCTCCGCATCAGCTCTGCTGGGATGAGCGGGACATCAGTACATGCTAATGCATGCATGGGCTGCCACCCATTTTCTCCCTCAGCTTGAGGGCAGCCCTCTTTCTTGGCAGTGCACATTCCTATCTGAAACACCATCAACTCAATGAATCCCGTTTGCAAAGTCAGGATAACTGCCATACGACCTTGATCAGTTTCAAATTGTTCAACATCCAAAGAGCACCTGCCTATCAAGAACCCCCTGCTGCTTCCTCGTATGTTCTCACAACAAACTCCTCCTGACTCCGTGCCTTTTGCTCATCACTGCAATTTCTATTCATCTCCACCCAAATCCTTCCTGTCCCCTTGCCCTAAGCACGGGAAGGCCAACTCTGACTGTGTGCAGACTTGCATCCCTGTTTCCCGGCCAGGTCAATGACCTTATTCCTTTGTCTGACTGTAGCCTCGGTTGGGCAAGGTTACCCCCCACGAGCTTACTTCTTTGTACGGACCCCCGTCACTCGGTGCACCACACTGCCCTTCTTCCTTCCCTTGGGCCACCCTGGCCACTGTTTCTCAACAGAATGTCTGTGCTTTTCTTTAGAGCCTCATTTCCTTAGCCAAAGACGGGTATTTGTATTACGCTAAATGCTTCTCTCTTCCAGGATGGGGGGCCTGATTTATGTACGAGTAAGGATCAGTAAGGCATTTCAAATGTTAGAAAGCTTAACATGTGAATTTCTTCAGTCGTTCCTTACTGAAGTTAGGTTTCTGCTTGGGTTTATGTAGTCCTTCTCGAAAAGGCTTCTACAGTTAAAGTATAAAGTCTTGATGTGTTCATTCATATTCATTCAATAACTATGTGCTCCATGTGGGGCTCAGCACTGGGTATCCTGCTCCTTGCAGGAGCTAAGCCTGCAGGAGCATGGTAGTTCCAAGTGCACTGGGAAGCAGCGGGGTGACAGGTCTGATTTATGCTCTGTACATGTGAATTCAGCACAACAGTGGGGGCAGCAGGGATGGACAGAAGGAAAGGAACTCCGGCTGTATCCACGAATAATCAACAAGGCTTACTGAGATAAGCCAGTGGATTCTGTCTTGCTGGTTTCTGGCCGTGTCAGTGGGTTGGGAGAGAAAGGGCAAAGAGCCGATCAGCCTCCTTGGGGAGAGTGGGGAGATGACCCCAAGTGCCAGGGAAGGAAGGGGCAGCCTTGGATGCAAGTGGAGAATGGAGGGCGTGAAGCCTGGAGGTGCCAGGAAGGAAAGGGAGGGCTGATGGCCTCCTGGCCTTGGTTGTATCCACCTGGTAGAAGTGAGGTCTCTGCCCTGAGATGGGAGAGAGGTTTGGCAGAGAGTAGTAAGGGTCTGGCCTCCCAGCTGCCTCACCGATCCAGAGACGGGCTGCTTTTGAGCAGGAGAAAGGGACGAGGAGCTGAAGAGTTGTTTGTAGCTTTGCTAAGTATGCTCTGTAGCCCTTCCAGATAGCTACGTGCAGCCTCACTCCAGAGGAAAGTGCACTGATATGCTTTGGAAAGATCTTCAATAACAAGGGCTTTCTAAGTAACTTCCAGTTTAGCCAGGAAATCACTCACCCAGAATCGCTCCCTCCCCCAAGTATTCCAGTTACTCAAAAGTTTTACTGAAACATGTCAGCATTGAGAAATGCAGAAGGCAGCTAAGCAGGTTGAAGAGCTGTCAGAAATCCCGCATCTGCGCACAGAGCACCAAAGGCAGGGTCTCTTTAGAGGCTAGTCATTTCAAACCCACCATGTCCAATGCACAGGTGCACCACAGGTTACAAAAAGGAAAGACAAAGAAGAAAACCTTCAGCATGGAGTAGAACAGTCGTATTTTATGGCACATGTGTTCATTTAGTTGGCATGGGGGCATTTTGAATTGTTACCTTAGAAATTAACCAATAGTGGGGCGCCTGGGTGGCTCAGTGGGTTAAGCATCTGACTTTGGCTCAGGTCATGACCTCGCAGTTCATGGGTTCGAGCCCCCCCGTTGGGCTCTGTGCTGACAGCTCAGACCCTGGAGCCTGCTTTGGATTCTGTGTCTCCCTCCCTCTCTCTCTCTGCCCCTCCCCTGCTTGAGTTCTCTCCCTCAAGAATAAATAACTATTAAAAAAAGAAGACATTAACCAATAGCTTTGCAGTTTGAGTGAACAGTTAAAAGGACTCAAAAGACCAAAATGTTAACTAATAGGTACATTTAATAGGTGCATAGGATTCATTTTAAAATAGTGTGGTCAAAATGTGGACGGTATGCAGCACAGAGCCTGCTTTGGGTCCTCTGTCCCTCTCTCTCTGCCCCTTCCCCCCTCCTTCGTTCTCTCTCTCTCTCTCTCTCTCTCTCTCTCTCTCAGAAATGAATAAACATTTTTTTTCAAAAAAAAGCATGTGGACAGTCACACTCAGGGCCAAGCTGAGGTGTGTTTGTGAGCTGCTGGCAAAGGGCAAGGAGAAACCTGATCCTGCACTTTGTAAATTACAAACTGTTTATACCTGTCATCTCTGTCTGGGTCTGTGCTAATGACACTTGAACAATTGGCTTATGTGTGACAGAGCACTGAGAGCCAGCAGTTTCAAAGCAACCACATCCAAAGGCATTGTTATTGAGGTCCACAGGAGATTGAGGGAAAGTAACGAGGATTGTGATGTAGGTGAGGACTTTTACCACTGGGTTTGGGGTGATTTTAGAAGGGTTGGCCCTGGAAATATCTCCAGTTAGATTGGGCCTGGGTATGCAGTTATACCCCCCACCAGGACCCGAATGCCTCAGGGACACTAATCTTCCCACAATTTCTCAAATTGGAAGGACTAGTTGGAAAAGGCAGGGTTCATTATATCATATTACAGTCACTGAGTCCTTTCCATCTGGCTCAGAAAACTGCAGTAGGAATCATGTGTTTTTAAAACTTTGTTTCTTTTCTCCCCCCCTCCAGACCTTCCCCATCCTCACTGCCCAATGTCTAGTACAATGCCCTGCACGCAGACTAATAAGCACCTATGAAAGGTTTAGCGCATTTAAGACCTGGGAAATACTCTAATTAGAGGGCAGGGTGCACCATCGCTCAGGATGTAGGCTTTGGGGTCAGCTCACCCAGGGTTCTAGTCCATCCACCCCACTTACCAGTATGTGGCCTGGGGAAGTCTCCTCACCTGGGACATGGGGGTAATAACAGCAGGCATCTCAAAGTGTCTTGAGGACTAAGTGAGCCATTACAGGAGTTAGATCAGTGCCTGACGCGTGGTAAACACATCAAGTATTATTATTTTTGCAAAAATAAATTCCTCTTGAGCAGAGAGAGCCCTTCTGAAAATACGCCACCTAAAATAATGGTAAGCAGGTATCTTTGGTCACTGGGAAAAGTTCTACAACTTCTGCATATTCCCTAGCCTATTTTTAAAGGTAAAAATTTTATTTTTTATTTTCTTTTAATATTTTGAGAGAGAAAGAGAGAGACCAAGCAGGGGAGAGGCAGAGAGAGAGAGAGGGAGAGAGAGAATCCCAAGCAGGCTCCACACCCAACACAGAGCCCAACGTGCAGCCCGAACTCACAACCATGAGATCATGACCTGAGCTGAAATCAAGCGTCAGACACTTAACCGACTGAGCCACCAGTCCGCCCAAAACACCCCTTTAAGATTTTATTCTTAAGCAATTTCTATACCCAACAGGGGGCTCAAACTTACTACCCTGAGATCAAGTCACATGCTCTACCAACTGAGCCAGCCAGGCACCCCCAAAAGGTAAAAATTTTAGATTAATATGAGTTTTCACTCCTTGTAAATCCAAAGGGGACACAATTATATACAAGAGTGTATACAATTTTGTTTAAAACAAAGCAGAAAAGTAGGAGTCTTTTTGAATAATAAATTAAACTTTAAAAATGTTTTTTCCTCTAAAAAAAAGTACCAGATTCTGTTTCCTCTTGGAAACAACTTCGCATCTGGGATGCCAAATTTCAGTCTTAATACAGTATGGAACAGTTGAGTTATAATTTTTTAACTTCCCAGAACACACAGAATTCTGATGGGAACATGGGAAAGGACATTTATCTTTTCAGCTGCATGAAAATGAAACCCGTAATATTTTAGTGAACTGAAAGAAAAATACATATTAAAAATTAAGACCATGTGTGACAAGGAGTGTCTCTATAGCTACAACATTAGATTTTGTACAGTTACCCTGCTCTACAATATGATGTCCTATACCAGTGATTGGAAGTAACAGTGCCTTTTAGATGAGAATGAAAGTAATTAGTAGTTATTTTCATTCAAAGATACTTAAGACTGACAACCATTTATTTCAAGTGGACGGATGTGCAGCCATATTGAATATAAGCCACCTTCTGATTAGGAGAATAAAACACAGCCTTCAAGGAAAACAGGGAGATGCTGATGAATATTGTTTACTTCATCCTTAGAGGGAGATTAGTTTGGAACGGCTCTCTTATAGCTGTGTCTCAGGATATTAAAATAACTGGTTGAAATATAAAGCATTCAATTAATCACTATTCATACTAAACAGATTCTCCATTGACACTGGCCAGATTCTTTCGTGTGTGTGTGTGTGTGTGTGTGTGTGTGTGTGTGTGTGTGTGTTTGCTGTTTTATTTTAATGCCCGAGGTTAATAACACCCTTAAGAGACTGTCTACGGGTCCACCCAGTACCAACAGAGCCTAGGCTTATCATTATGCCAGCTTCACAACCAGAATCCATTAGTTAATTTAACAGAGTCTGAGAAAAACTCATTTGTCTCCTTCAGTGTTCTGCACAAAGTGACACAGGGTCAGGCATTATCTGGTGGCGGGGGACAGTGAAATTAAAGTCCCTGGGCACCAGCCATTCACAGCAGTAGAATGGATGATTATCAGGCTGGATATAATTATAGAGCCACAGCAGTCCCCAACAATACACTGGCTATCTACCGAGCACAAAGGTTTAAATCCTTAATTTGTTGTGGGCCAGAATTATCTGTGAAGTGTCCATGCGTTTTTGTGTATCATCAATCACAACTCAGATAGGCAACCACTGCTGTTTGCGTTTTGGAAGTTTGGCAGCTGGTAAGGTTCTGCCTAGTTTTCTGACAGAAAGATAGGAAGCAGGGCTGCAGAAAGGCTTTTAGTGGCAGAAGGATGACACTTCTGCCGAGGTCCTATCACAGGCTCATTAGCTGAGTGGAAATCCGAACCTCGTCAGTTTCAAAGGTATACTTAGACATATACAGAGTCATCTGTTTCATTAAGTTAATTTACCTGAGCCGGCTTGCCTCATAATCAAACTGCTTCTGCAATGTCAGCACCACACCTTAAAGGCCCATGAGGACAGAGTGGGGTGAGAGGCACTGCTCATCAGGACACTGGGGCTTACATGGCATACTTTAACTGGGCGCTTCCAGAAATCCACATTCTATTCACAAGCGAGAAACATGGCAGGAAGTTCACGAAGGCTTGTTATTCACTTTTGGTTCCAAAGGATGAAGTTGGAAAATGAGAAGAGAGACCGTGCGCTATGCTAATCACTTAAGAATAGTATCCAATTGTTAAGAGAGGAAATGAAAAAAGGAAAAGGAAGCCGGAGAGAGGGCTACCCATTTGGTGATTAGGTGTTTAACCTCTCGTGAGCCTGGAGAGTGCAAACTGCTGTACAGCTAGATTCACTCAAATGATAGGACCTCCAGGAAACTGTACCTGCAACTTATATCCTGCAGAAGTTGCTAATTAAAGAAAAATCTGTATTTCTCACCCCCCCTCCCTTTGTTTTGTTCTCAAAGTGGTGTCTTTGTTCCTTTTTTAATATGCCTTTGTGGTATTTAAACTTGAGTGTTATCAGTGGAGAGCTGTTTGCATGTTAAAATTTAATCTTATCTAAGGTTTTGTGGTCTCAGGGTTGACTTTTAACTGAAAGTTGTTACTGGCTTTCATGCCATGCTGTTAACCCTGACTGTTTAAGACGAACAATTAGATTTCATTAGAACCAACTGGTTTGATAAAGAGACCTGAGGACATGTTATCTCCCTTCTTCTAGCACAGAGCTAGAACTTCAGTTCTCTGGAGGAAGATGGAAAAGAATTCCTTCTCCAACCTCATGTATACCTTCACCTGTTCATGGCCTACTAGGTATAAAAGATCACCTTCTCAAAGCACTTAGGTGAGAAATACTTCCCTACACATAGGGGAAAAGTCCACATATTTTCTTGCATTGAATCATCAGAAATAGTTTATTTTATTTAGCAAGCCCCAAATCCATTTGTTTAACTTGGCAATAACTGTCTTTTTTTGGCCATGTTTAATTTTCTTTATCCAACATTTTGGAAGATCCAACTCCACCCATTGTTAGAGCAGGAATGTTCAATTGCTTAGTTCTGAAGACAAAATATTTAATGTCAAGTGTGACTGTGAAGGATCAACCCCCGTCTGAATGGATATTTTGCTAGTAGGAGCTTTAAGTAACAATTGAAACTTCATTGTCAGGAGTAGATAAAATAAATACCATCTTTTCACACCCAGGGGATTCTGGGCCAGCTATATCTTTCTGAGTTCTGATTTCATTGTCCACACAATTGAATAAAATATCTACTCTAATGCAATATTAAGATCACAGATTTAATAATACAGAACTTGGGGAATGCAAAATTTACTTTTGTCGAGATAACAATTTCTTCCGTGTGCTGGGCATTATGTGCACTTAAAGCTATGCTTTCAGTAACGTAACTAGGTCAGGGATTTCATAGAACGTGGAGGCGCTCTGGTTACCGTACCAATACCATCCTCTTAACATTTCGTGTATATTTCAACAGCCTGTATGTGCAAGTAAAAGGCAAACGCTATGTCAGTCTGATGTGTGTTACCAGGGTATGTATACGTAACAGAGCTTCTGAGACCAGCTAGCACTAAGGCCTTTAAACAAGAAACTCTGGTGCAATTTGCAGTAACTGCTTCAAGGCTCCAGTCTATGACCAAATGAGCTACATGAGTAAATCTAAGCCTTTCTGGAAAAATTAAAACTTAAAATGTCTAGCGTTTTTCTAACAGTGCATATGTATTTGTACTCTATTTTGTAATTTGTTACTGATGTATCTGTGTCCCCATACACTGTAAATTCTCTGAGGACAGAGATTATATATTTGATTATTCATTCACTGATTCACTACCTAATGGTAGGCAGATTACTAAACAAATAATGTCAGTTTGATTGCTCTGATAGAGCACTTTCATGTGGAAGAAAGGAGAGAGAGATTAGTGATTAACAGGGGCTGGGAGGGGTGGGGAATCAGGGAAGACTTCACAAAGGAGGTGGTATTTGTTGAAGAAGGTCTTACAGGAAGGGTAGGAACTTCCAAGGTAGGAAAGAGAATGGGAAGGAGAAGTGGGATGGGGCGGGAGGTAGGGGGACAATGGGGAAGGCACTGGGGAAAAAAACCCAGCCTAGGGAAGGGCAGTGTAGGATGCAAAACAATGAAAGAGGAGAAAAGAAGGCAAAAGACAATCCAGTAGGAGCCATTCTCGTAAACTCCTCCAAATCAACTGAATTGTGAGAAATGCTCAACCTTATTGGCAGGGGCAGTTCATGGAAACCCTGGTGTATATTCTTAACCCTGGGCACAGCCAGGAAAGCCAGGGCAAGCTCCTCACCTCGGACTGCTAGGATGAAGATGCCCGAGGGCTCTCAATACTGCTTCCTTTCAAGTTCTTGTACATTAGCCCTCCCTCCTCTCCCTATTGGCCACGGTGCCTGAGACAGTGTCTTGCTCACAAAAACAGACAATAAATGCTCAATCTGTGGTCTTTTGTAAACGCGCCTCTCCCTTTGAGGTGCCTGTAATTGTAGTTGGGGAGACAGATACGAGCCAGGTCGTAATGACGAACACCAGTAACGACAGACTGCTCCTTTTTGACACTGATGTGGCCCCAAAAACTGCACTGTAAAAAGTGCACCCCTCCTGGGGTGCCTGAGGTACTCACTCCGTTAAGCGTCCCATGCCTGGTTTCCGCTCAGGTATTGATCTCGTGGTTTGTGAGTTCGAGCCCCGCATTGGGCTCTGTGCTGGTCTCACAGAACCTGCTGGGGATTCTCTCTCTTTCTCTCCCCCTCTCCCCCTACCCCTCCCCAGCTCGTGCTCTCTCTCTCTCGCTCTCTCTCAAGATAAATAAATAAACTTAAAAAAAAAAAGTGCACCCCTCCCTTCCTGAAACGAGTAATTTAAACTTCCGTAAAGTTTTGGTGAGGCACCAAACTGCAGGTACCGTCATCTGAGAATGGCAGCCATCCATGAGTGCAACAAAATGTGGGCATCAGCAACATAAGACGCAGAAGGCCGTGGCTGGGAAGTTTGGGGGTAAAGGGGAAAAAGCAAACAACGGTGAAGTGTTTTGGGGAAACAAGTGTTGTGAACGTGTACAAAATCCAAAATGCTGAAATGTGGGGACACTTAAGAGTTTCCAAATGCCAGCCTCAGGCTCAAGGGGGACTGAGAAGAAAACAGAAGCATACGTTTATTACATGCCTCTTTACTTTTAATCCTAAAAATAACTGTATGAAGAGAAAGCACCGTTAGCCCCCTTTTATAGTGGAGGAACCCGTGGCTGACAGAGATTAAATCAACTAACCCAAGGCCATGTGGCCACTAATAGACGGAATAGGACGGAAATCCACTATAATATAAGCTCCATCGTTCACTGAGCAAGCCTCGGGGCCTAGAACATGGCTGGCACACAGCAAGTGCTCAGGAATTATTTTCTGAAACCACCAAACTCCAAAGCCAGTGTTTACAAAGTGGTCAGGGTCGAGTTGGTCTCAGAGAAGACGGACTTTTGTACCTGCTCCTGGGATAAAGAAATAGCTAGAAAGGCAAGTGGGCAGACATTTAGTTGGAATGAAGGAACAACAGCAGTAGAAAACACACAAGACAA
This sequence comes from Panthera tigris, assembly GCF_018350195.1. Taxonomy (NCBI): domain Eukaryota; kingdom Metazoa; phylum Chordata; class Mammalia; order Carnivora; family Felidae; genus Panthera; species Panthera tigris. Next base: position 94,723,842 of record NC_056660.1, on the reverse strand, counting down.
GGGAGATGAAGAGTTAGGTGTTTTGCCTAAGTCTCTACCCAAAATATTGGTTCTTGTACTAGTAGAAAACTGTTTTCCTTGTCACTGAAACAACAGCTAAGACAAAGCATAGAACATGTGACCCCTAAAGAATATCTTCTAAGAATTAACAGTGTGTGTGTGTGTGTGTGTGTGTGTGTGTGTGTGTGTCTGTGTACATAATCATACATTCTACAGAGGTTAGAAACCTGTAAAAATAAATGGCGATATTGAAAGAGGTTTTTAACCTTAACTGTAGCATTTGCTAGTGGAAACTGTGATTACTGTTGTATTTTTGGTGGTGACTGTTCATGATTTTTTTAAAGGTCTGACACCTGCCCTCTTGATATTTATGTGTTTCTTGCAAGGGAACCCAAGATTCACAACTGTGAGCTTGTAATGAGGAAAAGAAGACAATACAGATATCATGAAAAGGAGTATGAATTGAATATCACCAGAGAGACAAATCACATATTCTATGCTGCTTTAATTGGAAAGCAGTTCTTTCGTGGGGTTACTTTCTCCTCAGCTAAGATAATTAAGTCTGGGCTGACACTGGTGACCAGCTACCGATGATATATCGTCAGTTACTAACAATGCAGGAATCAGTAATCAAAATTTATATTTCCCAGGTTACCAGGGCACAGTTGAAGAAGAAAAGCCGTTTTGATAAGGCTGCGAGATAGGGTTCCTAACAGTACTCACATGGCCTCTACTCCACAGCATCTGGGGGGGTGGGGGGGAGGGGGCTAATGAGGTCTGTTTTATTTCAACTCTGTCATAAAACAGAACCTACCTATTGTCCGTGTTTACATTAAAAATACATCATAAGCCCCATGCTAGAAGTCTCTTCCTTGCTCCCTGTCATTTTTAATGGATCAAATTATATTTTCTTAGTGGTTTGGCATGAGGGCAGGTGGGCACAAAATAGACTTAGGTATTTTAAGAGCCATGCCATGCAGCTGGCGCAAGTTTTTTGAATCATGATCAGTTATCCCTGAGCAGAGCTGAAGGCACTGAAATTGAAGGATTAGGATTGTAATTTTGATCCCATTTGTTTGTATCAGCGGCGCCCAACTTGTCTGCTTACTACAATCACCTGGGGACCTACGAAAATTTCCAAAGCCCAGGCCATACCCCCAGACGAATGCAGTCACAATCTCTGGGTGTGGGACACAGGCACCTTTGATTTGCAAAGCTCTCCAGGAGATTTCAAAGTACAGGCGAGTGTGGAAAACACCGGTTTATACTCACAGTATGGTATGTGTTTGCACTTAGTTGTGCACAGAGAGGCATACGCGGGTGGGGTGAGGAAAAGGGAACACATATGATCCAAAGGGCAGTTCAAGCTGGAGCTGAAATTGGATTCTGAAACCACCGTCTCCCTCCCCAGTGAGAGAAGCAATTTCACAGTGGTTGAAAAGGACCCTGGGGAGAATGGAGAAATAAGCCTTTGGCCTCCCTCTGCTCAGCACCTAGCTCAGTGTGGAGTACAGAAGTGGAAAGGAGGGGCGCCTGGGTGGCTCAGTCAGTTAAGCGTCCGTCTTCGGCTCAGGTCATGATCTCACGGTTCGTGGGTTTGAGCCCCGTGTCGGGCTCTGTGCTGACAGCTCAGAGCCTAGAGCCTGCTTCAGATTCTATGTCTCCCTCTCTCTCTGCCTCTCCTCCACTCATGCTCTGTCTCTCTCTCTCTCTCTCTCTTTCTCTCTTTCTCTCTCTTTCTCTCTCAAAAATAAATAAATGTTTAAAACAAAACAAAACAAAACAAAACAAAACAGTGGAAAGGAAAGAGGGAGGAGGAGTGCCTTATAGCTTACCTCCCAGAAAGGGATGTTGGGGTAGAATGAAGGATGCTTTTCCCTGATCATATTCCAATACAGTGCCCTCTTTGCTCTGTTGCTGAAGTCTTATTTTCTCTCTACTCTAGTCAATGTCCCCTCCTCTCTGGCAACAGTCATTCTGATGTAGTCTAAGGTGACCACTCCCAGAAGAGAACACCCATTCTGCTTCTAAAAAGCCCGACATCATTTAGGGATGCTCCAGAAGCCTCCTTTGGCCTTCCTGTGACATGGGAGGTGAACGCCAAGAAAGGGCATGGACACCAAAGGACATGGGGGGTGGGGTGGGTAGGAGCCTGCCCGGAAATGAACATGCAAATAGAGGGAAAATCAGGTTCCCATACTCAGCACTGGAGTCTTGTTTGTAGAAAATATGAAGGGTAGTTGCTTTGAGCTCTTTCGATTCTTTGAATTTGACCTCACTGTGCCCTGCCTTTCTAAGTTGGTTACATTTTTATTTGAAAGCTAATAAATTAGGCAGACATTCATATGGCGTGCAGGCAGGCGGGTTCACGGTGTTGGGTAAACTACGAGCCACCGTATGTATCCATCTGTGTCACAGATAAAATTCACAAAGTTATCTCTACAGACACCACAATGCCCGTAAACGCCCCTCACTCTCATCCTGTATTCCAGAATATTATCACTGGTTGAGCAGACTACGAAGGCAGAGAGGTCCTAGGGAAAATTCTGGGAAATGGCACGTAGCAGGAGGCCTGAGTCCTGGGTCTGCCTCGGGAGACACAGATTTTTAAGAAATAACTAGTTTTGGGGTTCCCCCCACAAATGAAATGCATGCACAAGGAACGAATTTTTTAAAAACTACAAGAGTACAACACAAAAAGTGAGTCCCTTTCCCACAGGTGACCTCCAGTCCCCCTCTTTCATAGACAAACCTGTGCTATTAGCTGCTTGTATGGCAGAAATGAAATATTCACAACACTTAAAAAATCAGTCTTGGGGTGGATTTAAATTTGCATTTTAAAAAATGCCCCTTTCACAATCACCATAGAATGCAAGGTGGTATATTTAAAAATACCCAAAGCCTCTTGAGTCAAAATCGACAAATATTTAGGGGCACCTGGGTGGCTTAGTCATTTGGGTGTCCAACTTTGATCTTGGCTCAGGTCATGATGTCACAGTTCGTGAGTTCAAGCCCCGCGTCACGCTCCGGGCTGACAGTGCACAGCCTGCTTGGAATTCTATCTCCCTCTCTCTCTCTCTCTCTCTCTGCCCCTACCCGACTTGTGTTTTCGTGCTCCCTCTCTCTCTCTAAGTAAATAAATAAACTTAAAGAAAATTTTTTTTATTCGACAAATATTTAGCAAGGACTTCCAACGTGCAAGATGTTGCCTAAGCATGGCATTTGTACTGAGGATTCTACACATTCACATTTCAGGTTTTCTGGTGTACAATCAACTCATCTAGTTTTATGTCTTTGCTTTAAATCCTTTTTTCTTTTCCAGAAACAAAGATCATCTCTTTCTTGTGCCCCACCCCCCACCTCCACTACCCCCTCCCGTAACTTCTGAACTTTTCACACATTCCCTACTTTGAGATCTGTTTTGAGCCCAGATATCCGGGTGGGTGGTAGGTTCTGGCCAAAGTACTATCTCTCATACCTTCTCCAGCTGGACTGGCTCAAGGATCTGCTAGTCCCCAAAGAAATAAAACTTCTCTGAGTTGCAGAAGAAAAAGAGCTGCAATGCACTATGCTGAAAAGACACATGTGCTGAAGGATGATAGTCAGGCCACGACCCAGCCGACATCCTGCCTGCATCTTGTTTGTGAAGGGAGAAACACCTCACTCTGTAGCCCGCTGAGGCCCACTGTGGGCTGGCTGCACAGATGAGTGCCCCATAGCCCCCTCCAGCCCCGGCCAGTAACATCTGTATGTGTTCTCTCCAGCTGGCTGGCCCAGCTGTTCTGGTGTCAGGAGAAAGTTATGAGTCACCGGGAAGGGATTTGAGGCAAGAGTGCAGTTATATCATCTCTTGGGGTCTGTATGTCATTGGCAATAGAGCCTTAATAACAAGCCAGTGGATGACATTCACCCCCAGGAAGGCCACACACCAGAACTTAACTTCGTATCCCACACTTCAAGACCTCCTCTGAGCCTTGCAGAGATGAGATGAGGTGGGGCAGTATGGATGCTGGACGTTCCCACCCTAGAAGGCCTTGGGTGGGTGCCCATCACGTTCATTAGGTTACCGCCATCTCTGGCCTTGCAACTGACCTATCTCTACACAAGCTGGTCAAACTGGGATTCTGAATGAATGAGGCCCTGCCAAAGCCTGAGGACTTTCTCTTTGGTTGTTTGATTCCAGGCAGGCTATTTCATCCACAGAGCTATATGGGCAGCCTCCAGCAAAAGCTTGAGTCAACAGCAGGATTTTCCTGGACCATCTGTGGTTTCCTGCTCTAAGCAGTGCTTCCTCAGTACGTGGGAGGAAGAACTTGTCAGAGGATCCAAGAATCAGAGGCAATCAGGGTTTCCATCGGGACCTTACATGTTGTCTGGTCTAGCCCCACATCCGATGTCTGACTGCCCCAGACAATATTCCTTCTACTTCCACACTCATCCGGCCTCCCACCCCCCTGGGGAGGCCAGTCCATGTTTGTGTTACTGGGACTACTAGAAACATTATTTGGAGCAGCAATGACCTCCTAATGGTTTCTGCCCATTGATCTTAGCTCTACCCTCATAACTGTCTTCCAGGTTTCTCTAGGTATCTAAAAACACCCATCCTCACTCCTTGAGTCTCCACCTTTTAGTTTGTTTATTTTTGAGAGAGAGAGCATGAGCAGGGGAGGGGCACAGAGCGAGACAGAATCTGAAGCAGGCTCTACACTGACAGTGCAGAGCCCAAACGCGTGGCTCGAACCCACAAACTGCAAGATCGTGACCTGACCAAAGTTGGACACTTAACTGACTAAGCCACCCAGGTGCCCCTTTTGGTTTGTCAGAAGTTGTTCTGATGCTCTTTCTTGGGGTAACATGTACTCATTATTTGAGGAGTATGTGTCAGAAGTTCACTGTGTAGTAAGCTTTGTTTCTGCACATGGAGATACAGTGACTAACAAGACAAGCTTGTCCATACCGAGGTGACATTCTATTTGGTGTTGGGGGGTGGGATAGATGAAATCAAATAAGAATATAAATGTGGAAATACCAACTAGGGATAAATCTGCTACAGAAATTTGGAAGAATGTGATTTAAAAAAAAAGGCATTGGGTTGCTTTCCGAGGTCAGGAAAGGTCTGTTAGGGAAGGGACATTTTCACTGACTTCTGAACGACAAAGGTGAAACCGCTGTCTGAAGACTGTGAGAATGTTCCAGGTGGTGCAGGGGGCGAGCCGCAGGTCCGGGTCCAGAAGGCAGGAATGGAAAACCAGGAAAACCAGGTCGGTTGGATGGAGGAGAGTGTGGAATGGTGGAATGGAACCAGATGGGGTTGGGGGAGATAGGGGGTGCTTCCTGCACCCAGGAGAGGCGGTTTCAATTGCACCGTGAAAGCAGTAAGAAGCCACTAGAGAATTTATGCAGCGGAAGGCGGGACCTGACTGCGCTTTTGAAAGACCATCATAGGGAGTGAGTAGAGAGGTGGATAGATATGGCATGTGTTTGGTGATAAAATCAATATCTGGATGTTACCTCTCCATCCCTTTGAACTTGAAGTATTTTACGTTTACGCTGCTCTCTACTTTTGCTGACCCGATGCTGCCTCCCAAGGCAGTCTGGGGGCGCTCTGTAAGGGCAGAACCAACCACTGAGTCCCTGATCTCAGGATCCCCCACATCCCAGCTCCGTGCCTTGCCTGCACAGGAGACTCCACCATTTGTTGAGGGAATAAATGGATGAATCCATGAGTGAAGGGGGACCGCTGCTCATTTAACCAAACGCTGAAAGTCAAGTCCTCTCTCCCTGCCAGCACGCCTGTATGCTGTCATCTCAGGTGTCCCGTTCCCACTGACAACTCCCGACACGTTAAGGAACGAATCTGTGACACACAAAAACAATGCCCCCTTGGAATAAAACCACTTGCAAAAAATGGGGAAAATTACCAAGAACGAGTCTCGGCCTCCAAGGCCACCTCACAAAGTGTGAGGGAAGAGGTATGTCCTCATGCCAGATGGTGACATGGGGCCCGAGCCTAGGTAATCCTGCCCTGGGGGGCATACAGCACCTTGTTCCCACCTCACTGAAAATTCTGGAGGAGCCTCTGCCTTTCTTCCACGCCTTAGTGCTGCTGGAAAGGGCTGATTAAATAGATATGCGAGGAACACATCTGCCTACTCTTGCATAACACTTCAGAATGACTTTTCTTTTTTTACTCTTTGGAGAACTGAAGACTATGTTAACTGAACAGGAAGAATATCACCATTTGAGTAGAAAATGATTCTGCCTTAGTCTTTTACTTATTCACAGTGAACCTGGGGACTCTCCCTTTCAAAAAGAAGTTCATGCATTAGTCCCTCTCCAGGTGTTCTACAGCTCTGGGTGGGTGTGTGTGTGTGTGTGTGTGTGTGTGCGTGCGCGCGTGTTCCATCTCACTACTCAGACCTTAGCATCCTTACCAGAGAGAAAGCCTGTATGACCCACATGGACCTCTATGCTTATCAGTAACCAGATGATGGGTAGCTTTTCAGAGCCATTTATGCATTTCCCATGCCACCGTTTCCTCCCCAAGAAAGCCGTGCATGTGTGTGCGTGCAGGGATCTCTGTGCTGTCTTGGGGTGACCAGCCGCCTGGGCATGTCTGCTGGGCTGGGTTTCCTCACTTCTCTTTTGTCTGACCCTCAGCACTTTCCTTTGGCTTCTGCCTGTCACACTCAAGCTTCCTGGATAATTTCACTTTCTCCTGATTCTGGTCTCTTTCACAGACAGTAATTATACTGATTGCCTGCCATGCTATTAATTATGGGATTTGCAGTTTATTTGTTTATTCATTCACTTATTCACTCATTCTTAGATCGGGGGGTCAATTGGTGATAACCATGGACTGTTTTCCCTCCAGACAATCTGGATTGCCATCATTAACTTTGTGTCCCGGTTATCCACCATTAGCCATCCGCCTCCATTTTGGCTCAGAAGTAGAAGTGATCAGCATTGTGCCTGATGCCCAGTGCCCACGTTGTGAGAATCAAACGAGGTGGGCCATTGGCGGGGGGGGGGGAGGGGGGGGGGTGGCTACAATTTGTGGGGAGATTCTCAGGGAAGAAGGGAAGAAGTATGCCTTCCCCCTCTGCAAACCCCACCTGTTGCCCAAGATAACAGCTGTCCTCCCAAAATATTCTTGAAATTCAAATGCTTCACTTTATTAATGAGCCCTTCAGTGGACTGGTGTTATCTATGAAAGGACAGTTGCAGGTATTTAAAACTTAAAGGCAAGTACCTCAAGCAGCAACTGCCAGCCCACAGTTCCCTCTGATTACAGGGACTGGAAAAAGCCATTGGCCGGGGTCATTCCACAGGGGAGAGAAAGATTACAGACCGCACACACTATGAAGGCTCCTTTGGAGAAACCACCCCCAACTGCACAGAAATGGCAGTGAAGTCTACCCCTTTAACACACCCAGAGAGAGAGAAGGGGGTCGTTGGCTGGCAGGTGGGAAGGAAAATGAAGCTCACCCAGACGGGGCGAGGGGTGCTGCTGCCCCAGGTGAGGCTACCACCCGCCCCAGTGGTAGATGCCACTGCTCACCCACCAGTCCTTGCGACCCTCTCTACCAAGATCACCCCGCTGCACTCATTCTATGGAAGCCTGTTCTTGTCAGCCCCATGTATGGACAGGAACCCGTCACTATGAGCACAGAACGGAGGAAATCAAGACGAGGTGGCTCAGTCAGCAATTCCTAACCTCTGAATTATTGTTTCAAGTATAATAGGATACACATTTTTTTAAAAAAAAGAGGAAATGAGGCTACATTTTTTTCATTGTGAGCCCCTCACAGCACACCTGGGACATTAGAGAACTCCTGGGTTTAGCAAAGCCGGTGCTGGGAATCATGCTGTAAAGCACCTCCTTTGCCCTTATTTTTCATCTTTTTATTTATTTTTATTTTTTTAAATGTTTATTTTATTTATTTTTGAGAAAGAGAGAAAAACAGAGTGTCAGCAGGATAGGGGCAGAGGGAGACAGAGAATCCGAAGCAAGCTCCAGGCTCCAAGCTGTCAGCCCAGAGCCCAACGTGGGGCTCGAACCCATGGACCACAAGACCATGACCTGAGCTGAAGTCGGATGCTTAACTGACTGAGCCACCCAGGCACCCCTTTCATCCTGTTTTTAATCTCTTCAGGGACAAAGGAATATAGTTTTGCAGTCTCTCTCTCAAAACCTTTGCAATAGATGTGTTTGAGAATTTTTAATTTTTCATATTTTAGAAAAGTGACATGGGACATATACCCCAGTGGGGGCAACATCCAGTAACCAAGCCATTAACACTGTTTGCAGTGGAGCATTATTTACAATAGCCAAGATATGGAGGCAGCCCAAGTGTCCACCCAGAGGTGAATGGATAAAGATGTGTGTATACACACACACGCGCACGCACGCGCACACAATGGAGTATCACTCAGCCATAAAAAAAAAAGAATGGAATCTTTCCAACTGCAACACGGATGGATGCAGAGAGTATGATGCTAAGCGAAGTAAGTCAGACAGAGAAAGACGAATATCATATTATTTCACTCCTATGTGGGATTTAAACAAAACAAACAAGAAAACGCTCTTAAATGCAGAGAACAAACTGGTGGTTGCCAGAGGGGGTGGGAATGGGGGAGGTGAAATAGACAAAGGGGATTAAGAGGTATATACTTCTAGTTACAAAATAACTAAGTCACAGAGCTGAAAAGCAGAGCACATGGAATACAGCCAATAAGATTGCCAGTAATGTTGTTTGATGGAAGGTGGTGACTACACTTATCACGGTGAGCACTGAGAAATGTCTAGAACTGTTGAATCATGTCACATACCTGAGACTAATACAACACTGTATGTTAACTACATTTCAATTTTAAAATCCTTTCTGCAAAAAAAACAAAAATGTTTTTTGCATTGACATGTGTAAGTATTCATACTAACAAGAATAAATAAAGACTATAAATGGTGTCATGCCAATTTGGGTCAAATTTGGTCACCAAACAAATGGGGAAGAACTTGTAAGTTTTCAGGTGGGTCTGTTCTCTTGGTTTGGTTTCGTTTGTAATCACAAATAAGGGAGTGTATACCTATAATTCAAAACTGACTTGCTTCATCTAGATCTAAGAAACAGAAAATCAAATCTTGTTTTTCTGTAAACTTAAGAAAAAGTGAGGCATTTTTCAAGACAACTACTGCTATGAAAATAGTTCATCCAGATGCCAACCACCTTCATCTCAATGAACAGGACTTTTTAAATCTGTTTCTGTGCAGTGAACTTTAAGTCACCTATGTAAGGAATCGAGTCATTAAGTGGCAGAGAAATTTAAACAAACCCATAATTTCCTGGAACTTAGTCTTTCTGGCCTTAAGGAAGCATATTTTCAGGATGTTTGAAAATAGTTATTAATTTTGAGGGTAGGATTTCACATTATAAATAAACGATGACAGGGAGTGTGATCACCAGATTTGGCTTGATTTGAAAAGCAGCCAGAAAGTGGTGCTCTCTCTACCCCAATTCAAACGGATACCTGTTCTAAGTAAATCAAGCCAGCCTAATAAAGAATATGAACAAAGGCAATAAAGGCATCATTCGTTTCAGAAATTCAGCAATGTCTACCAAATGCAATAATAAATTTAAATGTATTTAACTTTAAATTTGCAGTTTTCATCCGGTTCCCTAGGACATAAAGAGAACTTGTTTTTCTTTTTAATAAATGAAATGAATTTCCTAAAGACTATAAGAAAACTGAGGAAAGTCCAGGGATAATGCTTCCATCTCATGTCTGTCCTGGATGTGTCTAGACGTAGACACACAGATAACCCACTGTGTACGTAGATATTTCACTGATGATAAGAACCAGCCAGGAATAGCGTGCTTTATTATGGAGCAGATCCTGAAATGATATTATGTTTCTCTATATACAATGAGAAGCTTGTAGTCAACTACAAAGTCTAGTTTTGGCTTTCACAAAGTCTAGTTTTGGCTTTCACGTTACTGGAAGAGCATCGGACCTCAGTGAAAGAGACAAGGAATAGGAAGAATGAAAGCTAGCATGCTAGCGGCAAACACCAGAGAACCTGATGCAACAAGGTTAGTTCAAGAAAATGGTTTCCGCTGCCTGATCTGGAGACTGTTCTACCAAAACAACAAAAAAAAAGTAATAAAAATTTGTAGGGCTCAAAGTGTCAATCATCTGTGACTGGTGATGTTGTTATTTGGGGCTGTTGTTCAGAGCTCAAAGGAGGAGGCTTGCAGGTGGATTCCATTTCTCTCTGAGCCATGTTTGAAGCCGGCTTCCACTCCAGAAGGGGAAAGAACACTATCCCAGCAGCCAGCTATGCCTGGGGCAAATCCCAGGCCCAGGGAAGAGCAGCAAGGTGAGGGTTGTGGCTGGGAGAGCCTGCTTTCCATTAACTACACTGAGAGCAAACAGAGGAGAAATTATTGGGGAGACGCGTCCTGTCAAAGGCCAGAAATTGCTCTATTTTAGTTTAAATCAGCTCAGGATTTTGACAAAGGTTCGTGGAAAACTTCAGACACTCATGTCTCTAGTTCGCTCTCTGCAACGTCACTCTGCAGATATCTTTCTAAGGGTGACAGGAAAGTGCCTCCAATTTAGGCCCGTTATTTTTGCCCTGTTTCATTTTTAATGAAATTACCGATGTACAGAAAACTAGGGAGAGTAATATGAAAAGAACTCACATAATCCGCACCTCGAATGAACTAATACCAATATTCTGAGCTTCTACTGAGAGCTCTCCCCCCCCCCCCCCCGCCACCCTCCCGCTTCCTGGGTCCTATTCTTAGAAGGGAAAAGGAATCTGGTCCAATCTTCATTCTCAGCTAAAATTCTTTAAACTGAACTTTGGGTGAAGTGCAAAATATCCATCCATTACTTTAGACAAATATTTGGAATTCCTTAAGCAAAGAGTGAAATGGTGTCTGAAAATCCAATCAGCACGGAGTTGCTCATTTCAATACACCCTTCTCCAGACCGGGTCCTCCTTGAGATCTCTCAGTTCCCTCTGGCACCTCCTCCGGCACCTCTGGTCCACAGTGAACCACCGTGCCACATGCCAAGTCTTTCTCCAACCAGAGGCTCTGGGTGACCACCCCAGCCCCATACCTCTCTCTGCAACACCTTCCCCCTGTGGACAGTATTCTTCTCCCACGGGACTTGTCTGTCTTTCTAAAACCTTATTGATACTTGTTTATGCCTGGGTGGCTCAGGGCAATGGGGAGGAGCTATCGGGTCCATCTACTAAAGAGGACGTTCCTAGGGGGTGAGGAGACCTTTTTCTCCATCTCCGTCTCATCAGCATCTAGCACAGAGCCTGGCTCCTGAGAGCAAGCAGGGAATCGGGCAATGCAAGTAATGAACATCAGGCAGGAAGCCCAGGAGAAATGAATGAGTCTTGGCTTCCTTTCTGAAAGCACTGTAATGTAGGGACAGAGCTCAAGGAAGAAGTCAGGAGTCCTCGACTGCTGTTCAGCTTTGCCACTTCTGAGCTGTGCCACACTTGGCGAGTGACCTCACTTCTCAGGGCCTCAGTTTCCTTAATGGTAAAACAAAGGGGGGATTTGTTTCTGCCTCCAGGCAGATACTGGAGTTCAGCAATACTGTAAAGGCTGCAAACATGGAGTTGGACAGAAGCTGGTGTGTGACATAGATGAGCATGGCTGGGACTGTTGCAGCTTTCTGAGGTCAAGACACTTGGCTACGGTATTCTCGGGCCTGCTAAGGTCATGACTATGCCCACGGAGCCCTGGTGAGGCAGAAGAGTATATTGGAAACATCTGAGCAAAGTGCACTGAATGCCTTGGCTCGGCAGGGGGACGGCTGGGGAAGGCGGGTGTCGGGGAGGAGGGGGCCATGTTGGTAAAGACAAAGAAAACGGTTGTAACACAGAACCTCCTGAAAGCTAAGACATCCCTTCTCCCCTTAAAAGATTCAATCGGTTTACAACCAAACTTTATTTTTTCCAATAAATTTTTTTTTCCTAAGGAGACTTCCGAATTCACAGCTGTTTTTCTGCTCCTTTGTGACGGTGGCTTTAGACCTAAGATGGAACATCTGTTATACACAGTGTTTATTATTATGCTCCACTGAATGCCAACATCACTCTCCAAGATGTGCTGAAGTTAGGTCTGTGACATTTCCCTTGAAGTGGGTGCTTTTATGTCTCTGCTGATGGCTGAGAAGAGGAGAAAGAGAGAGAGCGGAGTCTTTATTAAGAAGCCAGGGCTAGGGGTGCCTGGGTGGCTGTCGGTTAAGTGTCCGACTCTTGATTTCTGCTCAAGTCATGATCTTGCGGCACGTGGGTTCTAGCCCCACGTCGGGCTCTGGGCTGACAGTAAAGAGCCTGCTTGGCATTTTCTCTCTCCCTTTCTGTCTCTGCCCTCCCCTGCTCATGCTCTCTCTCTCTCAAACTAAATAAATGAACTAAAAAAAAAAAAAAAAAGATGAAGAAGCCAGGGCTATCTTTCTCATTTGCATGAACCTTATGTCTTAATGCAAATATCACCCAACAGGTGGCCAGACGTGGTCCCTAAAGACTGGGTTGAACGGTTTCAACCAGGATCACCGGGGCCACATTGCTCCTAATTCCATCTGGGAAGTGTTCTTTGGTGGCCCCGGCCATGCATCCTGTGGACAGCAGCAGCCTCTTAATGCCGGAGCCCTTGAAACAGGGCTGTCCAGGCCAGTGAGGCACACCTGCTGTTTCAACACTTGTAATTCTTGAGATGGTGCGAGAATAATCAGCAGTTGGGTGTCTGGGAGACGAGTCTCCAGCATTCAGCAAGCTGGATTTTCTGCACCAGCACCTGCTCTCCCGCCTCTCTCTGGGCAGAGGCTCCTTCCCCTGACTTGAGGGGTGTCCAGATCTATTTATCTTATCAGCTCCTGAAGCAGGCGGCCTTGTTCTTACCCTTCATAACAGACACTGTTCTCTATGATGTATCGGCTTTACAACATCACTGCTGAGGAGGTTGTAAGCTGGCAAGTGGTTCCACTTAACACAATGTTGTCACGAGACAATCAATTTCTCCTAAAACTGTGGCTTGGAAGCATTTGCGTCTTTCTGTCACGTTAAGCCTGCAATCACAGCGCTGTAAAGTGGAATGAGCCTTTGCATGCCGACATGTTTGGAAGCAACTCGTGTACTCCTTTTATAGTTTTATTACTGAAGCCATTAGGGACGTTCAGCCACTCTGTCCACGTGAGCAGAGATGCATCGACCTATATTCAACTATTACCTTAAGTGCAGTTTCTATTTATGTCGGCAGCTCTCTCTTTCCAGCCTTCCTTCTGTTCTCCTTTCTCGTTGATGTACTGGAAGGACATCAACGTTGGCGTCACACAGACCTGGGTTTGCGTCTGCACTTCCCGTTCTTACTGCTGGTGTCGTAAATAGTGACGGTGTGCCACCTGGCCGTGTCGCCTAACCTTCCGGAGCCTCAGTTTCCTTGTGTGCATGAGACCATACGGTCTGTCTCCCTGGGTGGCTGCGATGTTTAACTAAAATAACATGCATGGTTACCTTGCATGCAGACAGTGCTCGATAGATCTCCACTCCCACCCCATCCCTTTCCTATTGTCCACATTGTTACTTTCCTTTGCACTCCAGTGAGTGCTGGGATGCACGTTTAACAAATCACACAGAGTGAATTAACGCCATTCTGAGGCAGGCTCTCCACCTCTCCCGGATGCCCGCCTCCAGAGATAGGAAGCTCAGGGACCAGGAAGGAGGAAGAGGGGAGCGAGAGCAGAAGGAAAAGGGAAGGGGAAAGGCGAGAGGGATTCCTCTCCCACCAAAGAAGGAGAACACCCCAGTTGCTAATCTGGGGCCCACCTGAGAATTCAAGGAGTTCCAAGAAAAGCTATTAAAAGGTAATCTTTTAGTCTCTCAACAGAAGAATAAACATTTATTTATGGAGGGCTACCGCTTTTTATGTGCATTATCTCACAACCCAACTTAAGACACTGTTTTTACCCACTCCAAAGATGAGGAGACTGAGGCCCGGTGATCTTTGGCATCTTATCTTGTCAAAGGTCCCAGCTGGTAAGTGGGATTCAAAAGCCCATGTTTTGACCCTCTGCTCTTTCTACCCTCCTACATTATGAGCAATAGCCTGTTTTCACATATTTCAATTCAGATTTTTAAAGACAATCACATTATAAAGACAAAGGTGATGACGTCAGGAAGCTGGAGCACGATAGTCAAGATATAGAAGCAACCCAAGTGTCCATCAAGAGATGAAAAGCCAAGGAAGTGGGGTGTATGTGTGTACACACATGCAGTGGAATATTACTCAGCCACAAAAAATTACGAAATCTTGCCATTTGCAACACGGATGGATGTAGAGGGTATTCTGCTAAGTGAAGGAAGTCAGACTGAGAAAGACAAACACCATGTTTCACTCATATGTGGAATCTAAAAAACACAAACAAATGAACAAGCAAAATAGAAGCAGACTCATAGATACAGGAAACAAATGGTGGGTACCAAAGGAGAGACGGGTAAGGGGGCGGGTGAAACAGACAAAGGGGATTAAGAGGTTCAAACTTCCAGTTATAAAGCAAGCACGTCATGGGATGTAATGCAGGGCACAGGGAATATACTCAATAATATTGCAATAATGTTGTATGGTGCAGATGGTAACTACTCTGAACATGGGGATCATGTTGCAATGTATAAAAATATCAAATCAGGGGCACTGGGTGGCTCAGTCAGTTAAGCATCTGACTCTTGATCTCATCTCAGGTCTTGATCTCACCGCTGTGAGTTCAAACCCCGCACTGGGCTCCACGCTGAGCATGAAGCCTACTTAAAATTATATATATATATACATATATATATATATATATATATATATACACACACACATATATATATATCATATAACATATAATATATATGATATATTTGATATATATGATATATATTACATATATCATAGCTATTTGATATATATCATATATATATATATCAAATAACTATGATGTAGATCTAAACTAAAACTAATATGTCAGTTTACACTTCAATTTTAAAAATATTTTTTTAAGCTAGAGCAATAAAAATAGAAGTGTTACCCTTAGTGTAAAACCCAACTATCTGAATGGGATTAAGTGGTAATAGGTATGGTCCCTGCGGCCAGGTTAGAACTACTTATGGGACTTGAACCTTGCTTGTCCTGATGTTGAAAGCGGGCAGCATCACATGCTGGGATTCCTCTGCTCCAGCTCAAGGAACTTTTCACAACAGGAGCATCCTGGCTCAAGGTCACTCCATACTGTCGGCCCTAATCACCGCCACATACCCACTCCCTTCTTCATTGGGGCAGAGTCACCTGCACTCTCAGAGCCTGGCAGAGTCCCAGAGGCCATTACATTTGATATCCCTTCCTTTCACAGGTGAGGAAACAGAGCCAGCAAGGCTATGTGACTTGCCCAGGGTCACCCTGTTAGTGTGCCCTTCCTTCTATTAATGACAGCGAGAATTATTGATTACCTTTAAAACTTCTTATGATGTCAGTAGAAAATGTGCTCTTGAAAAGAAGGACTGAAACATGGGAGTAAATGATTTGCCTCATGGGGGGGGAACCCTGCCACTACCACCATTTCCTCTTTATTTCTAGGACACACTTAAGAGCTCTTATCCAGAACATGTTGCATTTGCAAGTCTCCAGGTAAATTATCTTTCTCACCATTACCGCGTATTATTAAAACATTCACTGGATGCCAACATTCTAGAAGACTGTGATACAAGCTGTATCCGTACAGCCAAGTCCAGGTGCAGGGGCAGGCACACTGTGCTGCAGGTGCACGGGTTAGCAGCGTGTGGAGCAGCCCCCTTGAGTCTCTAAAACGAGCAGCATACATCCACCCATTCATTTGCGTGTACCGACGCTGGGTCCCACTGGGTTCATTGGCTAAGACTGACATACCACTGCTTGCGGATACGGTAAAAACAAGCAGAATAATTCGTGCAGCAGAGGTGATGTGCCTTTCCTGGGCATGGAGGCTGCCCTCAGAGCCGAGGCTTCAAGGGTCAGACAGGTGAAGCGAGGTTAGCGGGTGAAGAGCCTTCCTAAGACAACGGAACGTGGTGGGAATGCTTCCAACGGGAGAGGGCTAGCCGCTGTACTTTGGGCAGCCGCTGCTTGGCTCCAGAGCATTGGCCATGTGGAATGTTGGCCAGCTAAGCCAGATCTCAGATTTATCTTTAAGAAGCCAGAAATCCAGAGTTGTACATTAAATCTGCTATTTTTCTTTTCTAAATGTTGGCAACTTAGTTGTTTTTTTTTTTTTTTTTTTCCTGCTCTGTGAGCCAAGTTTTGGCCAAGTCCTAGATACCAGCAGTGTGTGAGCCCAAGTAGAATTTTCCAGGGCAGGAACTGGGGGAACAGTTGGGCAGAGGATTGGAACTAGTATCAGGGGTTAAGCATAAGTGGTACTCTGGCTGCATAGGCCTGTCATGGCTCCCCAATCCTCTCGGTGCTTATGAAATCAACCTGATGAATCAGAAGTAAGATGTGGCAATTCTCGTTCTCTGACTTCATAATCATTCCCAATTCTAGTGACATCCTGTTTCATGCTTTGCTGCCACGGTGACCTGCTGTATGACAAGGGTACGGGGGAGGGAGGTAGATGGAAGCACCAATTCCTGAAAATATTTGATCATTTGAAAAACCAAGTATCAACACAAATGCAGTCACGAGATTTTCAGACAGGTTTCCTTTGAGCCCCTTTTGTTTGGCCCTCGATCTGGAATACTGAAGGCTGCTTTCCTGGCCAATCAAGCATTCTGCACAGACTGTTCAGCCACACGGGTCACACATCATGGATCCATTACTCAATTTGGTCTTAAAAACCGTAGGGGAAAAATTACAGTAAAAGAGAATTGGTATCTGAGCTGACACCATGTAGTAAGTCAACACAATTCCTGCCCATGTGACTCAGAGTAAAGTCAGCTCATCAATTTTAGATGTATCTAAATAGATCTAATAAATTCACCGAGCAGATGCCTATTAAAATTAAGAGTGCTCTTAAGGTTTTCCACAAATACTGTGGGTTGGAGAAGACTAGGATTATAACTTCATAGTAATGGTACATTTTACAAAGGCCATTTCTCTTCAGGCTAAGAATGGTGGAAAGTTGAGACAATTAGATGGAAAATTCAGACAGAATAAGCTTACTTTCAAAGTAGATGTTTCTGCTTGGAATCGTCACATTGAAAGCCTTCCCATTATCTAATTGTCTGGATATTTGCTGAAACCTAAATCATATTTGGACTCTGTAAGCAGCGTCCAAGAGAGGGAAATCGGCAAATGTCTGCAGACACCTATAAATATGCTCTCTGTGGGTAGCGCTTTTCAAAGTTTCAAAACCTACTTAAACAACCTCTTTAATTGCAGTATCCCAGCGAGGTTAAGAGTTTTAAGCTCAGCGCCGAGCTCCTGTTTGGTTTTTGGTTCTGTACTGCCGTGGTCTTAGTAGGGAGACACAGCTCACGTTCCGCAGAACGGGAAATGACAACGTGATTGACTTGGGATCGCCCCACAAAGTAATCGTTTCAACAAGAAAATATATTGCCTACATATCTGCAAGGGTTAGAGCCCAAGGTTGGGTAGGAAGGGGATAATACATCAAAACCGCAGCTGAAGACAACTGTGGAGTGTTCGTGCGGACTGCCCGCGGTACTGCCCGAACACTTTCTCCCGTATGATGTACATGTTAACAACCTGATGATATGATGAGAGAAAGACACATAAAATGGCTATTTTTCCTGGCGCACAGCCCTACCGTAAACCGGGGGACATGTAAATAACCCATCTCAGCCATGGTCCTGGCTATGTGTGAAGGATTCAGAGAAGTCATGGAAGTGCATAATGGGTTTCTTCTGCAAGCACTGCTCTGCCTGCCGGCTCCTGGGGCTGTGCATATTGCGTCTACCCCACGCCCTCTTAGGATGGGAAACATGAAAATTGGGAGGTACATTAAAATAGCAGGACTCGGTCTTGTTAGCTTGTAGGACATTTGTACAAAGAGGAATGCCAATTGTGGAAGGCTAGGGACTCATCTGTCATGTCAAGACAAATTAGTCTGCAAACGTATACATATATTCCCAAAGATTTCTAAAGCAATGAGAATCAGCGTTCTGAGGCTCCCATTATTCTTCCATTATGTGCAGCAAACTCTCCGAGGTAATATGCTTCTGTATTCTACGATAATACTGCTCTTGAGCCCTGGGTACATGTTGCCACTTCCTTTTCCCTGTGTACTTTCTCATCTAAAACTGCAACAGTTGACTGGTATCTGGTTTATGTCTTACTTACTCTTGTTATTGATTTCTCTTCTTTAGTGTTAAACTGAACAGATGCCATGAGAAACAAATAAGGGGACCTCAGAGCTTCTTCCCTTTGGGTTCAGTTTCTCCAGAATAGGAAGAACTGGCAAGTGAATGAATGAACAGACGATTGCTTTTAACCTGTCTATAAATACATGTTTACGTCTCTTGGTAATGGATTGCCCTTGTGAGCAAGTCCTCATTTAAGGTTTAATTTTAATCCACACATCAGAGATGGGAGATACAGAATTGCTCGGGCTTTGCTCGCAAGCTCTCTGCCTCTTCTTCAAGATAAAGCAAATTAATTAATGTGTACTTTTCAACTGAAGAAATGATTAAGACCCAGCTGTGTCTGTGAAATTGTAAGTTGCGATGCAACACTCTGGGACTTGTTAATGCTTTTTTTGGCATGAAGAAGAGAGACATAGGTATCTAATATTAAGTGGTGTTCTAAAAAGCGTTAAGTTAGCAGTTTGTTTGCCAAATTAACTTTCAAAGACATCTAAGTTACTAAGTTTGACTTTTCTGCACACAAATCTTAAATGATTGATGGACTACTGTAAAATAGCTTTGTTCAAAAAGATCATCTTTGGCAGGCTACTTCAAAGGCTTTACCACTTTGGAAAGATGAAAAGATATCCCCATTTTACATTATTTTCCCAGTAGATCAACACTCACTTGAAATATGCCTGAGAATTATGTGATATTTACTGTATTATGAGTCTTCTTTCACTGTATCCAGCAGCCCTACGTGGGATTGCTTTTATTTCTAAGATTTAGGAGAATTTTCTACACATAAAGAGCATCTTTAAGAAAATACACCTGCACAGAACAGTATATCTGGCATTTTTATTCACTACTGTTTCATTGCAAGGCAGTATTTGAGACTAAAATATACAGAGAGATGATTTTAATCAACAATACCATTACAGGATGTGGTTTCAGATTCTCCCTACAGTATCCTTCAGAGTCTAAAGGATCCATTTCTTTCTTTTTAGACATAGATTGTGTGATTTTATGTCTAAGGTCACTCTAGAATTATTGTGGAATTGTATAAACCAAGGGTGAACATCTCAACTAAGGGGTCAAGCAGATAACAGAAGTTAGCAAACAGGGCCCTATTATAGGGTATGTGCGTGTGTGTTGGGGTGTGTGTGTGTGTGTGTGTGTGTGTGTGTGTGTGTGTGTGTTGGGGTGTGATGCCTGAAGGGAACTGTGATTTAGGTCAGTATGTCAGATATTCTGATTTTTACTAGAAACCTCCTAATTTTGGGGGGGTGCCTGGGTGGCTCAGTTAGTCAAGCATCCAACTCTTGGTTTTGGCTCAGGTCATGATCTCATGGTTCATGAGTATGAGCCTCACGTCCCACTCTGTGCTGCTGGGTGTGAAACCTGGTTGATATTCTCTCTCTCCCTCTCTTGCTGCCCCTCCCCCGCTCATGCTGGCGTGCATGCTCTCGAGCTCTCGCCCTCAAAATAAATAAATAAAATTTAAAAAAGAAAAAAGAAAGAAAGAAACCTCCTAGTTTTTCCAATACTGACAACTACTTTAAATTTTTTAAAAATCCTGAGCTGGCCAAACAAAACATGTCTGGGGGATGGCCTGCTGCCGTATACCTGCTCAGAAGAAAAGTATTTACGTTAAAAAAAAAAAATGCGTGCTCAGTTGTCCATTTTTTGGAATGCAGTAATTGTGGAACGGCCACCTATAATGGCCTTAAAATGGCTCAGGACAAAGGAACTCGGGCTCTGGGCCACGTGTTTGGAAGGGGCTTTGCCAAAGGGCTCGGATGCATGGGGAAGGAGGGTGCATAGTGGTTAGTGGTTACAGCTTTCTTATGTAAAACACAATAATCCGTGAACTCACAATGGAAAAGATATGAAGGTGAGGCCCCTGGTCTCTTAAATTTATCTTCAAGGCCATTTCATTTCATGGAGGTGAATAAAGCTGACTTGAAAAAAAAAAATTCTTTCTTTGCTCTTTGGCAGGGTGAAGTAGAGAAATAAAGTCTCCCCGCTGAACTACTATGAGGTCAGAAGCCTTGCTGCTATATTTCACACTGCTACACTTTGCTGGGGCTGGTTTCCCAGAAGATTCTGAACCAATCAGTATTTCGCATGGCAACTGTAAGTATCCACAGTTTCACTGTCCTTTTCTTCCTTGGTGGGCACTGTAGGCTGCATCAGCCAGCAAAACATCAACATTTTCTAAAATCTAATACAACAGGAGACTGTTAGTCACTTTAACTTGCAGGTGACAGAGGCGTCTCGTCAAATTGGTGAGATGGCTGTTCTGTAACTCTGTTAAATACTGGTGTGGAGACACGTGTGAACATGTGTGTGTGGATGTGAAATGCTTCTCAGTACCTCTGATGAAGTCTCAAGTCACTGCAAGGAGGCCATTCATGATCATGCCCGAAAACCTGCCATGGGAGAATGTCACTACCTTCTGTGTATTGCCAGTGGTGATGTTTTCGTATGTAGTTAGTGCGTGGGCATTTTACAAGATAAGAACAGGAAATAAGACAGTTCTGGAGGACTTAGGGACACAAATTAACTTTTCTTTTACACTTAGAACAGCTATCATTGCTAGCCTTAAGAGTGATTCTGAATTCACAGAGGATCTATTTAAACTATGTATAACTTTCCTTTTAGTCTCTGCCTCAGTGTCAAGGGGAGAAAACCACACAATTAAGAATTCAGTTGACTACTGGAGGGAAGTCCTACCTGAGTGTGGGATGGAACAGGCAATTAACTACTTCTTTCCCTTCTCTCCAAAAGACAAAATGTTTTATCACAGTAAACGTGAAAGAGAGTCTTTTACCCAAATATCTATTTTCCCAGTAATCATCCCAAAACAAACACTCAACAAACCATAAGGAAGGTGTTTAGCATTTATATGGGATACTAAGGAGATCCATCAATGCCTGGCTTTCTGCTGGACAGTCTAGGTTGAAAAGAGAAATAATTTTACACGAAGGTGAAGTGGCAAGACCTGACAGAGAAAATAAAGAGCAAACAAAAGTCAGGGCGAGATTAAGGACCAAACTGTGTCATTCGAAATCGTTGTTCTTAAAGTGGCAGTCCACCTGACTCAAGGCCCCTAACCTTAATACACATTTCTTAATCTCTAATCATAATTAAGATAGGTATTCTATCTTTGGTGCCCCTGTGAAGAAGTCCCCCAGCACAAATGTGCTGCTGAAAATCCAATGTCCGTGGACACTCACATTCTTGACAGAAGGGAGATGTGAATTTGTTTTAGCGAGCTCCTTGACGAATGGGTAAATGAAATTTCAGAGCAGTAGAGGGGGAAGCACAAGATACTCCCATACCAAGCTTGATATACCAAGGTATATTTTACTCTCTGATACCCACTGTGAGTACTGCTCAGATACTACAGGGGTTTAATGTGTATGCGTGTGTCGGGGTGGGGGGGTGTTTGTGGTGTCTGGATGGCTCATTTAGTTGAGCATCTGACTCTTGATTTCCGCTCAGGCCATGATCTCATGGTTCATGGCATTAAGCCCTTCATCGGGCTCCACACTGACAGCATAGAGCCTACTTGGGATTCTCTCTCTCTCTCTCTCTCTCTCTCTCTCTCTCTTTTTCTCTCTCTCTCTCTCTCTTTCTCTCTCCCTCCCTCCCCCCTCTCCCTCTCTCCCTCTCTCTCTCCCTCCCACTCTCTCTGCCTCTCCCCTTCTCGCACACATGTGCACACTCTGTCTCTCAAAACATGTTTTTTACAGTGTAGGGATCTGAGCATAAATCTGAATGGTTTTCAAATTATTATTTACACCCCACCCACCCACCCCCCAAAAAACATTTCTAAACGTGACT
Organism: Panthera tigris; assembly: GCF_018350195.1. Taxonomy (NCBI): domain Eukaryota; kingdom Metazoa; phylum Chordata; class Mammalia; order Carnivora; family Felidae; genus Panthera; species Panthera tigris. The sequence continues at coordinate 94,701,650 of NC_056660.1, read as the reverse complement.
CATCTTTCTTTCCTCCTGAGTTTCTTTGGAGGACTGCCAGTGCTCTGGAGATTATAGGTTTAAAGGTAGAGAGATTTTTGAGATGTAGGTATTTCTAAAGGTCAGATATTATTGCAAATTGCCCACTCTCAGCTAAAGAGAACTGTAGGAAAGCAGAAATATATTCATTGACTCTCCAAGTCAGGGAAAATTCCAGATCACCCGACTGGCTACACTCCGTTTGACCCTGTCCTGTTGAAGCCCCCCGCTTCTGTGAGATTAAGCCAATTGCTTAACTCAAGAGTGAACTTCCCACAGTTCCTAGAATGCCAACCAACCTAGCAGGGCTGCCTTCAATAGTAGATTATTCCAACTGGACGCCTGTGGAGACTGTATTTTTCTTCTGGCTCCTGGATGAGGGCTCTCGCCTCCAGACCACATTGCCTTTGTGGTGATTGATGGGAAAGCTGCTTTGAAATAGTTTTGTCCGGAGACAAGATCTTTGGCAGGCTGCCCCTCGGGCTTAGCACTCTAAAGAAGATGAAAAGAAAACGGGAAGAAAAGAGCACCTTCATGTAAAGGGTTCACTTGCAAGTTTAACCCCAGAAAGAGGGACAAGTCAGAAATTGTGACACTCAGAAACAGAAGTCCAGGCTTATTATCATCTGGAAATGAAACTGTAACTTGATCGTCCCTTACAGAGGACCGTCTATCACAGGCTTTCCTAAAATAACAGACTCATTGGAAATGGAAAGTGGTGGCATGGACTGACTCAAATATGGTTTTGTTTTGTGGCCGGGCCCCCCTCCTCTCCCTGCCCTGTCAATTCTTGGCTTGATTTCCTTTCCCTCTCTTGCCCCATCTCTTCTTTTCACAGATACAAAACAGTATCCGGTGTTTGTGGGCCACAAGCCAGGACGGAACACCACACAGAGGCACAGGCTGGACATCCAGATGATTATGATCATGAATAGAACCCTCTACATTGCTGCTAGGTGAGTTGCCTTTTCCTCATGTCTGTCCTCAGCATCCGACGAAGGTCCTAAGATCGAATGTGCCTGTGATGCCTCGTCTTAAAAGATCATGACATTCCCAAATAATGTGTTATTTAATTTGAAGGCTACTTTACTCTGTCAAGCCATCATTCTTGCAAGATTTTCTGTGTCTGTTTAACTGTAGGTGGATTTAGAGCGAAATAATTGCATATTTTGGAGGTTAGACTCAAAGAATCCACTCTCTTGAACATATACACAAATATCTACTCCAGCGACCAGTATGATACTTGTTAAATTAACTTGAATTTGTAAACATTTATTATAAAGATATGGGTGTGGATGTGTATTAAGCCTGTTAGTATTTTTGTAGTGAATATATGGTGTATCTCATTACTGCCATAGAATGGCAGTAGAAAGTTTTTGATTTGGATCTAGTAAGAAAATACTCATCCATTGGGTATTGTCATCTAAATAGACCATGTCTTAAGGCTGAATGGCAGGGTAAGAATACAGCCTCGACAGTGCTCACGTGGATTTAGGCTTTTTTCCTCATTATGTTCTTAACTTACCTGGACCACAACTGTTCTGGCCATAAGTGTCCTCTGTCAAATGAGACGCTGGATTAGATTATCCTAAGAAATCCCCTGGGATTGGGGAACCTGGGTGGCGCAGGTTAAGCTCTGTCGGTTAAGCGTCCGACTTCAGCTCAGGTCACGATCTCAAGGTTCGTGGGTTCAAGCCCTGCGTCAGGCTCTGTGCTAACAGCTCAGAGCCTACAGCCTGCTTTGGAGTCTGTGTCTCCCTCTCTCTCTGCCCCTTTCCCACTTGTGCTCTGTATCTCTCTCTCTCTCAAAAATAAATAAATATTAAGAAAAATTTTTTTTAAAAACAAGAGAAGTTCCTTTGGATTCTAACAATGTATGATCCTCAGTTTTGGAGGTATGTAGCTCATTCAAAATAATTCTAAATGAAGAGCAACAAAGAACGCTATCTTGTGGGGTTCCACTGTGATCTTAACTTGGGTCTAGACTGATTAATCACTTCACAGTGGGAAGAAAACATAGACAGTGTGTTTGTGATACTTGTATGCCCGTGAACATAGATAAGGAACAGGTAAATAACAACAGTGCTTGATTCTTCCAAAGCACTTAGGTGTTCTAAAATGACAAGCTAGGCAACATAAACCAAAAACCACTGGCCACATTAAAATATTCTTCGAGTATCCCACAAAACATCCTAGGGAGCAATGCCAAAACACTTTTTAACAATTTTACTTCACAAATACTTATATGGTATATACTACTTGTACATTCTATATAAATCATGCTATGTAAATTCTTTATAAATGTTAATTCATTCAATCCTGGAGGAAAAAAAAAAACACCTTAGGTGAAGGAGCTATTATTATCCTCATGTCTTACAGGAAGAAAGCAAGGTACAGAAAGGTGAAATGCCTGGGCCACGGTGGCAAAGGCAGGATTTGAAATGGGCTGGCCTTGCTCTACACTCTGGGAATTTACTTCCTGTACTAGGCACCTACTGAGTAGGAAAGTTGAGCCTATTTATCTGGCAGTTAACCTTCTAACCGCTGTTGCCCAAGAACACAGCCAGTGTGGGTATTCACTGGAAAGCATTCTAATAAGGGCCTCAGCAGGTACCTCTCTGGTAGAATATCAGGTCCTTCTGAGGCACCTGGGTGGCTCAGTCTGTTGAGCATCCGACTCCTGATTTTGGCCCAGGTCATGATATAATCCCAGGGTTATGGGATCGAGCCCCATGTTGGGTGGGGGGCACTTTAGATTCTTTCTGTCTCTCCCTCTGCCCCTCTCCCCCAATCATGCTCTTTCTCCCTAAAATAAAAGTAAAATAAACATTTTAAATGTTTTAAAAAAAAAGAGTATCAGGTCCTTCTTAAATACCATTTTTAGTTTCCTAAATGTAGCAGGACTGGAAGATTACATTTGTACCCAATTATCTATGGGCAGGTCAAAACAAATGATTATGCTTTGGATCTGTGAGATTCTTGAGTCAAGAATCTTCTGTGAATGACTCACTTTGTAACTGAGTCTCTAGTGGACTGTCCCTACACCTGATGATTTAATGCGGGTATGGACTGCAGGTCCGGGGTGGCCCCTGAGTTATGAGCCAAGTGCTACACAAACTTAAAAAGTGACCGTTATTCCAGCTTGTTAAAACCAAGACAGTGTTATCCTAACCCCCACCCCCCAGAAAGAAGAGACCAGAAACGTAAGGGGAAAAAGGAGAGAAACACATTCATGCTTTTTTTAAGACTATAAAACAGACTTGGGACACCTGGCTGGCTCAGTCGGTTAAATGTCCGACTTCGGCTTAGGTCACGATCTCAGGGTGTGTGGGTTTGAGCCCCACCTCGGGCTCACTGACAGTGTGGAGTCTGCTTGGGATTCTCTCTCCTACTCCCGGCCCCTCTCTCACTCAGCGTTCCCTCTCAAAATAAATAAATAAACTTTAAAATAAATTAAATTTTTAAAAAAGACTATGAAACAGACTTGCCTTTTGTGAAAGGTCAAATTTGTAAAACGCCCTCACACTGACATTTTGACTTCCACTCTACACACACAGCCCCTTCCCTTCGATCCACACCCTTAGGAAAACTCCTCAAGGAGCTCCCTGGCCACCATGTTTAAGGTCTCTCCTCGCCCTTCAACTTCCCAGCATTGCCCAGAGGGATCCAGGTTCCTAGGCAGCAAGGGACCCGACTTAAAGTCATATCCTTCCCCCAGGCTCAAACCAGGGCAACTTTCAGTTCAGTTTTGCTCACTGTGGGGGAGGAAGAGGGAAGTCCTTGGATTAAGTCAGTTTGTGTTCAAATAACTTAATTCAGTCAGAGTGGCTTGTGAACCCTGAGATGAACACACGGGTAGCTGGGAATAGCCCTCCATTCTGGTCTTAGATTTAGCATAAAAGCGCTGTTTCTGTTCGCTGGGCAGTGGGATCTCTTGGATATTGAAAAAGATTGCCACTGCCCAAAAGGTTTCATTCAGGGAATTCTATTTCTAAAAGGCTTCCCTGCTCTTCCAGACAATCTGAGTCAGCAATCAGAAGCCAAGGCCTATCCAGAACCCAGAGATTGAGTGAGCCTTGATGGCAGGAACCCCTTTCAATTCGGCTTTATTACTATCCATTTTGAAGATCCTTTTTTTGTTTGTTTGTTTAATCTCTGAAACTGCTAATTAACATAAACAGGCCATGCCAGAAGGGGGCAATCCGAGAGCTTTCTGAGGAATTGCCAATGCATATTAATCAGTTGTTAATTTACAATTCATATATTCAGCTCCTCCTTAAAAGTTTTGAGGGGAGGCAGGGTAAGGAAAACACTAGAGTCACTGCAAACCTGATACTGAAGTAATAAGCAATTCCATCCCAAAAATGAGCCTGACCCACAGCACCACCAATAAAGTCAAACAAGTAATAAAAGAATGCAATAAAACTGCCTTGAAATTAAAGGGCAGGGTGATTCTGGCACCCTACTGAGGTTCCAAGAACTTCCCAATTCAGCAATTTACCAAAAAAAAAAAAAAAAAAAACAACAGGCTCACCATTCTCCCCGACCACACACGCGCGCGCGCGCGCGCACACACACACACACACACACACACACACACACACACACAGGCTCACACGCTCACAGTTGCAAGGAAATTTTATAAGCCAACAGCCTTGCCCCCAACTTTTATTTTCACATGAGAGAGCCAGTTTTGATTTCTGTTTCTCTCTGTTGTACTTTTCCTAAAAGCAGTAGCAGACAGATTTCCAAGGAACCGTGGGGGGAAAAAATTAAAGTGAATCCTGACAGCAGATCGTTCCTTTCTTTTTTTCTTTCCTTTTTTCCTCCCCCCTCCCTCCACTTTCTCTTAAGTAATGAGGGGGCTTGAAAGTCTCCATGTGGGAGCCTTGAGGTCCTGGCTTAAAGCTGTGGGTAATTTTCCAGCCCCAGGACTTCCTGCATTTTAGAAAAAGTCAATGTTATTTCAAGGGAAAACGAGCTGTTTTGCTTTCCCTCACAAGCCCCCCATCTTTCCAGTTGAGCATAGTTCTTTTCTTTTCTTTCTTCTGAATTCCAGACAAAAACGCCCTTGTACTCCGCTCACACAGAAGGGGATGTTTAAATATAGCCCCACACCTGAGCTGCTGATTCTGTTTCTTCCCTTCCAGGGGGGAGATGGGCAGCAAATCGTAAAGACAACCAAATTCTCAGCAAAACAGGAAGGTGAACAGAAGCAAGAAATGTAAACTTTAGCTCAAGTACATTTTAGACCTTAATTGACCATCGTTGTGTGAAGAAAATAGTGCTTTCTGGAAATAATTTCACCTTTGCCATCTCCCAACTTGTCAATCAAATTGTCAAAGCTAAGGCTGAAAACACGTTTTGTAAAGGGGGAAACAGCCAGAGATTTGCTTTTTGTTAGTCTCCTCACCCCCCCCCCCCCCGCTCCTCCCCACCGGTGATGAACAAGTGTGGTATGCAAGTGATCAGTTTGTGGATTTGAAGACGCTGTAAAGGCACATGAACCCATCTGTGTTCTGGCTTTGGGGGTCAATTTAACTTTCAGAGTCCTCTCTCCTGAACTACACACATACAGATATTGTAGTTCTGGCATGAGGGACACTACAGCAAGGTTTTTTTAAAAGGTGCCCCCTCCAGAAAGATCCCATGATTTGTCAGAAATAGCAGAGTGGGTCCATCGGCACCTCTCAGAGGCTGAGCGGTTCCCTTTTTCTTGCGTGTGAATGTCTTGTTTTTTAATAACAGGGATATGGATTTATCTGCCTTGAATGAGATACATACTCATTCAGGAGAGCATTAACTATCTCGACTCTTGTGTTTGACACTATTAATTTTTCATTGTTTACAGGGACCATATTTATACTGTTGATATGGACACCTCACACACAGAAGAAATTTATTGTAGCAAAGTAAGTAGTTTTAAAACCATCTTTCTAGCATGAAGGGCTTTAGGATAGTTCTTGAAGGGAATACGTATTTTAACTGCATTGATTGAGATGACATGGCCAATAATTTGGAACATTTTGTGGAATCCTAATTTGAGGCTAATACATGTTCAGAAACAGTTACATACTTCATAGTTTATTCATTAAATATGTGTGCATATATAACTTGGGAATTTTAGGTCATTTCTAAATTCCTTTACTGCCATGTTTGTCCAGGAAAATATCAGTTTTCCTATGTAAAATTTTTGCCTCACAAATGTTTCCATGTTACATTTCCATGTCTTACAGTATTAGGATTTGACTGTTGTGGCTCAGGAATTTGATTATCCATTTCAGACAGACATAAAATACAACCTAAGCTTCCCCTATATAACTCCACATGGAGGTGTTTTAGTTATTAAAATCTGCCATAGAAGTAGACGATTCCTTCGGTCCATGAATTTACATGGAGTGTAACCTGAATTCAATCTTTGTCCACCTAAAGTGAATGTCCCCTTTATGTTTAAGTAAATGACTTCCATATTTTAAGGAAAAAGCGTGCTTTATGAAAACTGATTTGTCAACTGAAAGGAAAGGGCCAGGACATGTATTTTATCAAAACGAGCGTAATTTAGCGAGTTGATTGGGATATTCTACGTGAAATTTCCACACTGCTGTTTGTTCCTCTTTCCTTTCTCCTTCATCTTTATCTCAAAAGAGAAGAAGATCATTCCGTAGCTTAATGAATAGATAGGAGTTCAAAATTAGATGAACAGTTCTCATCTCTGATCTTTTGTTGTTATGGTGAATTAATCATGGAGAAAGGGTGCGGAAAGCTTTCAATAAATATATGTTCAGCCTCCGTCTCCCCAAGGGAACGCTTACTTCTGAAATCAAATGCAACCAACCACCCCTGGACTCTAATTGATTTCTTTCTTGGTCCCTGCAGAAACTGACATGGAAATCTAGACAGGCTGATGTAGACACATGCAGAATGAAGGGGAAACATAAGGTAGGCAATTTTCATTTCTCCTGCAGCTGCCACTTTGGGTTAAGTTTCTGACGGTTATCTCCAGCCGTAGACCGTGATGCGGAATGGATCGTGAGAGTCCCTTTTCCCTCGGTAATTGCTTTTTCCATCAACTTATTGAAGGCTTTAATTTGCAGAAATAGTTTGCTTTTAACGTGATGAAATATTACGACAGCTGCTAGGACTGCATCATGAACTACGTCGGGGCGCCAGGGATTACGGCCACAAAGCTGGCTGCCCCCACTCTTCTGAGTGCACTCTCCACTAGCCCACCACGCACACCCAGAGCCCCCAGGGAGGCTGGAGAAGCGTGCAGGAAAAAGCTGCCGCAGACATGCGGGGGGCTGTGTCTTAGTCCTAGACCAACATAAAAACACACTTCAGCCGGGAGCCCTGCAACATCAAGGGACCCCGGGACATCTGGTGTTAAAATTAATATAATGGAAGGCTGGCACTTCCAGGCTTGTCGTCCTTTTGTGGCATAAACACACGCTCGCTCCTCTCTACGCCTGCCGCGTTTTCACTGTTAAAAAAGCAACTGCGGTCAGCATCACCTTTTGGGTAGACAATCAGGAGGAGCTCGGGTGTGTAACAGAGGAGCCCCACAGCCACCTTTGCTCTAACCTTACGGTCGTCAGATCACGGTACACAGGAAAGAATGGGTTTTCTGTACTGAACTGACTGGACACAAACGAGTCTGAATTATTTTTCAGGACGAGTGTCACAACTTCATTAAAGTTCTTCTAAAGAAAAGCGATGATACTCTGTTTGTCTGTGGAACTAATGCCTTCAACCCTTCCTGCAGAAACTATAAGGTAACTGCTGTTCTGTCTGTTGGAACCACACGGGGCCGGAGGTATTTCATAATTTACTGTGATTGTACCTGCAGCGACCTAAGACGGGTAATTCAACACCGTCGGGTGCCTCTCGCTTGTTGGGACTTCGTGTGTCCCTCCCCTCGAGTGATCCTGAGCAGGCTTCTAAGCTTCCTGTTTATGCAGGATTCAACGACACACCTTGCAGGGGCCTGCCCAGCAAAGTTCGTTTCTGTAAGACCCTACTCCCCATTGTTCAGAACACCAGCAGACTTTCCCATAGGCACCGTGTGGGCTTCCCCTCTCTCCCCCTCCCTGCCTCCCTCCCACCCCACCATCTCCTCTCTGAGCACAAAAACACACTTCTGTTGGGAATGATTCCTACTTTAAAACGCATCTCAAAAGCACGCCATGGAAACTGTAGACTTTCTTTTAGATAAGATTTCGAAGAACACGGAAATTTAGTTCCACTAAGCACTCCACTTACTTGACTGTGGCCTTACCTACTCTGGCCTTTATGCAAGGGGAAAAAAAAATGAACTCTTGAAGCATTCATACATCTAGTCGGTTCTGAGCAGCGACAGGGGCAGTGCTGAAGAAGCAGGAGCCGCCAGCTGAAGACGTGCCAATGATCCGAGGTCCTGGCTCGGCATCTGTTAGCTCTCCTTGCCCCTTCTTTCTGCCACAGTCTTCCTTTCAGCGAACATGTACGGAGTTGCTCACATGGCCAGGCACTGACTGGGGTTATAAGGACAAACAGGAGGCCTCCGTCCTTAAGGAAGCCAGACGGGGAGATGAGAATTCCCAACTCCATGGGCTTGTTGCTGTGACATAACACAGGGCACTATGGAGGCACAAGAGAAAGGTACTAACCTTACCCTAAGGTGAGAAATCAAAGCTTCTAGAAGGAGGTAGATGACCCTTCTCTTCAAATGCTCCCCCTGCTGTTCTCACATGTGGAACATGAGCACCTCCAGCCCAGAAGACAGCCTAGAGTTCTGTGAGGGCAGGGACCATGTCTGTGACAGTCTGGAATCTGACCAATACCTCCAAACAGGTGCTCTGTTAATTCTGGTGGGGTAAAGAGTGAATGGAATGCCTAATTTTTGTTTTAAAGAGGAAGTAGAAGTTAGCCAAATGAAGGGAGGAGGGCATTCCGGGTAGAGGGAACAGCATGAACAAAGGCACTGAGTGAGAAACAGTGTGTTGAGCTTGAGAAACTTCATTTGATTTTGAAGTGCCGGGCTGTGAGGTGACAATAACAAACAACAGGCTGGAGAGGGAGGTGGCCCCAGGGATGAAGGGAAGAGAAGAGATTCAGGAAATACTTAAGTGACCAAAGCCAGGAGGATGTAAAAACTGATGAGAAGCACAGGACAAGGAGAGAGAGGAGTAAAGAAGGACTGCCAGGCTGTCTCTTGGGTGAGCGAATGGATGGAGCTGCCACGGGTTCAGACAGGGAACAGAAGCAGAAAAGCGGCGGGCTGGCAGAGGCAGGTAGCGAGAAGGCGCCCGAGGCTTCAGTTTGGAGCATCAGGAGGGCCCCCGGCTCTGCGGTTGGCAATGCCTGCCGATGGGACGTGAACAGAGCTAATAAGAAAATGCATGGGTGAGCCTTGATTTAGGGAGAGACATGGGGAGAAACACACATTGGGTTTCACCAGGCATAAAGTGAACCCTGAGGGGCATAAAGAATGAGAAATGATAGGGGCGCCTGGGTGGCTCAGTCGGTTGGGCATCCCGCTTTGGCTCAGTTCGGGGGCTTGAGCCCTGTGTTGGGCTCTTGCCCTGGCAGTGTGGAGCCTGCTTGGGATTCTCTCCCTCTCCCTCTCTCTCTACCCCTCCCGTGCTTTCATTTCTCTCTCTCAAAAGAGAATGAGAAACGGGCGGATATCAAAACCAGAGGGCCCACCACCCTTTGTCTCGACAGTTTTAAAACACCCTCAGCCTCAGCACGAACATCAGAGGCAGGGTCTGTGTGACCCTCAGGCTCATCGTCCATCTTACATTTGGAAGGGGCACCAGCAAGGCCAGGATTAGGGTGACGCAGGGGAGGCATGCGCCTCAGGCACAGAAAGTAAGAGAATTCTGTATCAAGGTGGGTGATCACTTAATGCAGCATTTTACAAAATCTAAATTGATGTAAAACACACTCCCCTAAAATAGCAAACTTTTTAATAATGAGCTGGATCCATTCGGTCTGTAACAAAGGCAGTCCATCCAAACTCTAGCTCAGGCCGGTGACAGTGTGCAGCTGATGTTGTGACTTTAATTCTCCCACTTAATATTCTGTCTCCGTATGTCATTGTTTAGGACTCATTAAGATTAATGCTTTTCACAATTCCCAACCAATTCCCTAGCTGGAAAGCTATCTTTCATGACAAATTACAGGTTTTCTCGGCACTGTGATACACAGACCGGGAGTGGTCTAGCTCATTCTTCCCACACATGTTCCATTCCCCGGAATGCCTCACCTGTGGCGATACGTCCACCTCTCGCTTGTTCCAGTCACCTCTGCTGAGGCATGTTCTGGAGCCTGGGCCTCCCAAGAAAGCACACACGGATGTTCTTCCCGCACAGTCCCATCTGTCTCCCTGCCTAGCACTGTGAATGGTAGCAAGCACCCCTGACATCGGTCAGAGCAGTGTTTTTTTCAGACCCAGGGCACAGTGGATGATATGAGACATGATGTGTTTGGCTGCAGGGAGAACAGACATTCTTTCCCTTAAGCGCTGTTTATGAACAGATCAACAGTAAAGGTTCAAAGCAAAACCAATGACCAATCTTCCCCCACCCCCAAAAAGCCCCAAGTCTCAGCACAGAAGCATCAACTTGAAGCAGGAGGGTGACAAATTTTTGGTCTCCACCTCTTTTGGTCTCCACCATGCCCTAATTCATACAGTTTTTTCAACGGAAGTAAGCTGGATGTTTCAGAGAGATTACAGCCCCCAAACAAGATTACTTGGGAAAGAATTCTGAAGGCCACCCACCACAAATCTAAAAGTTCACTCCATACCTTTTGCCCTCCTGTTCTCCAAACCTCTTGAACTTCTGCAGAAGTAATTATCTGTACCCTATGGTGATTTAATTTCCCAGGGGCTGCTGTTAAGTCTGAGATTTGGAGACTACTACAAGGATTAGTTCTAACTTCATGGAAAGAGGATTTCACCGTGGCATCGTTTTGTCTCTGGACCCTTCCAGACTCACAAACCGAAACATTAATACTTCCCTGCTCCTTGCCTTTGGCTATAGCTGAGGCTACTTTTTTTTTTCTTTTTTTTCGGAAGTAGGTTCATTTAAAAACCTAAATCCTCCCTTGTATATTGCCTCCCCATTGCCAGGATTACAGTGTGCACTGCCTGGGATAAAAGCATTTCCGCTGCATCACTGTGTACTAAGCATTACCTTTGAGTACTTGCCAGACCCACAGACCACAAAGTCTGTCACAGTTCAGCAGGATGCTCTTCTTGGGATAAAATATATTAAAAAAAAAAAAAAAAAAAAAGACTTTCAGGGGTGCCTGGGTAGCTCAGTTGGTTGAGTGTCCGACTTCAGCTCAGGTCATGATCTCATGGTCTGTGAGTTCGGGCCTCACGTTGGGCTCTGTGCTGGCAGCTCGGAGCCTGGAGCCTGCTTCAAATTCTTTGTCTTCTTCTCTCTCTATCCCTCCCCTGCTCATGCTCTCTTTCTCTCTCTCTCAAAAATAATAAATAAACATTAAAAATTAAAAAAAAAAAAGACTTTCATAAAAATGTGCTAAAGGGAGAGGAGTACACTTACAGATGTCTCAGCTAAACAAATAGGGTGCAGGAGATATACAGAGAGAGGAGACAGGTGCTATCTCAAAGTGGTTACAGGAGACAAGGCCTGACATATCTCTGAAACAGTTTCTGGGGGGTTCAGGGCAAAAAGCATAAACGACGGGACAACACTAACAGCTGTTCAGGAAGCACCTCCCTGCCCTCCTGGGCAACACCTCCAAACACCGTGATTTAAGGCAACCTGATTTAGTGCTAACGGCCTTTCGGTGGGTCCCCCCTCGGCATCACTGCCGTCTTAGATTCTCCCAGTTTCGTATCTGTTGTCAAACATGGCAAACCGCCAGATGTAAACAAGATCCCCTCAAACTATAAAGAGAAGATTGAACCACGGAAGGTTATAAAAACATCAACGAGGTGGGGGAGATCACTTCACAGACCCTGTGGCATGGAGATTTAAATGCCGTGAGAGCCCGCGGTGTGAGGAAAAAGAACTCAAGGCAGAAGGCGGGAACCACCCAAGTACTGGTCAGGGTGGAGCCGCCCTCTGACGAGTGTCAGTGGCCAGGCAAGAGAAGCGAATTTCCTGCTCGCATCACAGCTGAGTGCAGGCCAGTGACAGAGGGTCTGTTCCACTAGGCTATTCAGAAGGCTAAGCTTCCTCCTGCCCCTACCTCTGCCAGCTCCTAGGATCCTGGAAGGCTGTACCAGATCCTCTGTATCTAGTGGGGCAGAATGTGGAAAGCAAGCAAGAGTGGAGGACCCCAGAAGGTTTTGAGAGGCAAGACCCAGAGGTGGCACACAGCCTTCCACTCACGTCCTCTTGGCCAGAGCTCATCCCATGATCACACCTGACTGCAAGGGTGGGGGGCAATGTAGTTCAGTGCGATGTGGGGGAAAGGGAAGTAGAAATTGATGAGTAATTGAACCACCAGCAAGGCTTTACCACACTCACAAATGCCTATGAAGCTACACAGGTAACTTGCAGGAGTAAGACAAGCAGGGTGTACGTGTATTTTATGGGTAAAGAGGCCTTGACGCTGGAGACCATATGCTTGTTTGGGGAAAATGGCAGAGTGGCCATTACTTAGCTTGTAGCTGGTTGCTGCCACTTGCATAAAAAGGTCTTGAATTGACTTTTCGACTTGGTAAAAAAAAAAACATAAGAAGTCAGGTTTCATCTGCAGTCTCATTTTAAAATAGAGCTCCTGCCTGCTTATCTTTCTTCTTTCCTTTGATTTCCTTTCCTTCCTTCCTTTCTTTCCCCCCCCTCCATCCCTTCCCTCCTTCCTTCCTAACATACTAAGATGGCCAAACAAACCTCACTGACAGACCAGTTACAACCCCCAGCACGTAGAACAAGGCCGAGGGTGGGCACACGGATGCATGTCAAATGGCCGCCCCACTCCTCACTGCGCTTCACTTGTGTGACCCCCGCACCTTCTAGGCCTCTCCTTCTGATCTACATGATTGGAGGCTGGGATATGTTTCTGAAGTTGGTGCAAAAGGCCACCTGAGCTCTGCTTGCATTGGTGTTTTTGCTCCTTTGCTGATGCCACACTGTCCTGCAAGCTAAACAGAGGGGGATTCCAGCATCTTCTGCTGGGATTTAACCAAAGGGGCAGGATTCCTCAGGCAAAACAAAACCAAAGACAAATCATTCTCTATAGAGTTCATGACTCAACAGATCATTCAGAGGCAGCGAGGGAGGAAGGGAGGAAGTTTTCCCAGTGATTGCCTTAAACATTCCTTTTCCAAGGAAAAGACACTTGTTTCCAGGCCATTCCAAAAGGATACGGAAACCTATTTACTACAATGGTTAAGAGTCAAGCAAACATGACTCTCAGACTCTCCAAGCTAGAGAACCTTCATCAAGTGAGGTAATCTCTCTAAACCTCAGTTTCCTCATCTGAAACCAATAGACTTATCTCAGAAGGCATTTCAGGATTATCTGCACTTAGGCATATGAATTAAAGCACACATGATGTGCTTTATGCCATGACTACTGTCGGTTGTTGTTGTTCCTAATTAAGTCCTATTATTTCATTTAGATGGATACTCTGGAACCTTTCGGGGATGAATTCAGTGGAATGGCCAGATGCCCTTATGATGCCAAACATGCCAATGTTGCCCTGTTTGCAGGTAAACCACCTGGTTCCTTCTCATTGCATTTGCTCTCACGGGCCTGTCACCGCGAATCTGCTCTGGAGGATTCGCAGAGTCACAGTTGTGTTTCGATTCTCTGGTGAATACTGTAATTAAGAACGCCTTCTTCCATTTGAAATTCATGTGGAAACTGTACTTTTGCTTCGTGAAAGGAGTGTCTGCCACTCTTACCTGTGCTTTCATGCCTTCAGAGAAGGATAACTTTGCTTCAGCTTTGCATAGAGTGTGCAACATTGGCCGCTAGGGCATGTTCGGGTTCAAATAATAAAAGATCCCACCTCAGACCAGCAGTGTGGATTGATCTTTCAAGGTAGGATTGACTTTGGGGGTGGGATGATTCAACAGCCTGGTGACATCATCCAGGACACAGGGCCTTTTCACTTCTGTGCTCTCGAAATCTCAATTCTTTCTCTGAGAGAGACCAGCCGCCCTCACAGTCGGGGACTGCTGTCCCCAGTTATGGCTACAACACATATGGCTATGTGTTCCTGTCCACATACAGAAAGGGAAAGGAAGGAGACAAGGTAGAGCCTCAGGTAGATCTCCAAGCAGTGAGGCTACATGCCCCCAAGTTTCCAGCAAACATCGCAAATGTCATTGACCGGATTAGGGTACGTGCTCATTGGTGATGGAAAGATAATAGGGCAGCGGAAGATGCTGATTAGCTTAGGGTGATACACATTCCTCGTCCTCTCCCCTTCCTTCCCCTGCAAAGGATCTAAAGCAGCAGCAAATAAGCCATCATCTCCAGATTGGGATTCTCGAGTGTGTGTGTGTTTTAATTAGGAATTTATTTAGGAATTCATTGCCAGCTGTGTGGAGGTGGGTGTAGCTCCGAGAAGTGTTGGTATAATAGTGATTGTTATAGCACGTAATAAAGCGGTTAGCTATAATTTCCATCACCACAGCTAAAAACTGGCACATCCGTGCCCTGAGGAACTTCAGGGCTCTGATGATGAAACAAGATTAGCTCTTCGAACCTCTTCCTCAGTGTCCTGCATTTGGGGGCATGAATCTACAGTCACGGACTGGAGAAACAGCCTGTGTCAGGAAGGAAGGGTTCCTTGGGTTCGCCCCCAAAGTTCGGGCACAGTGTTAGCGGGAGGGGGCGCAGTACAAAACACAAAGCCTTGTGAACCTGTCAGTCGACAGGCCAGGAGCAAGACCCGTGCGGAGAGTGCTTCAGTGGATTCTCAAGTAACTTCAGCTACAGCACCTTTCTGACCCTTGAGCCTGCTGGCACCATGGAGGACATGGGCCACAGTGGGAAATTTAACTGTCACCGAAGAGAGGACTTGTAGCCTGAGGTAGAAAGGGGACGGGGTCAGAGTATCGGCTAAGGCCACCAACCTTCCAGCAGTTACGCAGAGTGTGCCCCAGAAGATGACACTGTGAGAGCCCCTCTTCCTCCCCCTATAGGTACACTTGGACAGGTTTTCAATGGACTGTTTGAAATCCCATAAAAGCTCAGCCCTTATTAATAGAAGATCCTTGTTGGCAGCTGAATGGTTGTCATGCTAACACGAGGGGCAGAACACTGCTCTGTTTTAGAAATAAAAGTCCTGGTGAGATACCCAGTGATGAATGTAGAACAAAACGCATAACCAAAGAGGCACATAGGTGGCTCAGTGGGGTGAGTGTCCGACTCTTGATTTCAGCCCATCATGATCGGGGTCATGGGATCGAGCCCCCACTGGAACCCACACTGACCGTGGAGCCTGCTTAAGATTCATTCTCTCTCTCCCCGCTCTCCCTCTGCCCCTCTCCCCCCACTCACACGTGCTCTAAAATTAAAAAAAAAAAAAGAGAGAGAGAGAAAAGTTGTAATGGAAAGTGGATGGGAGGAAAATCCACACACACTGCCCTCCCACTGCCCACCAGCACCCGGCATATGTGCATGACCCGGAGCCATGATTGTTTAAGACAAGCTGTGATTTCTGTAGATCTGTTTATCAACAGAGAGGTTTGCCATCTGTGGTTCAAATCTAACCAGTCAATCTTCACTGATAAATGGTTGTCAATAATGAAGATGTCAAGATAGCTCCAAGTTGAACCTGAGCAAATTTCAGTTTAGATCAAAAGCAGACATCAAGACCTCTGCTTAGATATGTCTGGATAAACTTTTCTAAAAAAAAAAAAAAAAAATTACACTTAATGGAACTACAGTGTATATAAGCCACTCTGACATACAACTCAACATAGGTAACCACTAAAAATGAACCAAGGAAATGGGGTGCCTGGGTGGGTCAGTTGGTTAAGTATCTGACTTCAGCTCAGGTCATGCTCTCACAGTTCGTGGGTTTGAGCCCCGTGCAGGGCTCTGTGCTGACAGTGCAAAGTCTGGAGCCTACTTCAGATTCGGTGTCTCCCTCTCTCTCTGACCCTCCCCCACTCACAGTCTCTCTCTCTCTCTCTCTCTCTCTCTCTCTCTCTCTCAAAAATAAATAAATGTTTAAAAATTTTCAAAAAATGAACCAAGGAACTAATTTCTATTTTTGAACATAATTACTGTTTGTTTCACATACTGCATAGATTTTACTATTCTAGAAGGACCCATTTGATTACTTGTGTGCAGAATGTTTACTAATCCAGGAAAAGAGCCCAAAGTGGTAGGGATTAATCTTCAACTTTCTTCATCCTCTTTCGCCTTAAATATACCCTAAAGCACATACCCCCAAAAAGCATGAATTCTCAAAGGCCAGATTCAACTTGGTATCAGGACCCTTCCCCTTTTCTCCTTGCTTTGGTCTCTTGAGTGTGAGAACATTTTCAGTTCATGACTCTGAAATACTGAAGCAAATATCTCTTATTTCAGCTAGACTGGCAGGGCTCAGTGGCTCTCATGAATGAAGTGACTCTCATGATCTAAGGAGCCATTCAGTCAGCATTTTTTTTTTTTGCTTATGAACCCCCTGACTCCCCTCACCTGCCCAGGCGAAGGACTCTATCACTTCTGCACAAACTTAAAATTTCTGATGATACAATCAGCTTCTGTCTTTCCCTGGGCTCCCATCTAATCCAGTTTGCCATGGTGTGGTGGCAGTAGCAGTGTCCAGGGGGCCTTGGCCTTGAGATTTCGGTCAAGGTCCATCTAATCAGGTGAAGCAAACAACATTTTTCATTTACCCCGTTCCCTGAGCTGCTGCTGCTGCTGCTGCTGCTTAGAAATTGCCATGCAATTTAAAAATGAAAAATGTTTCATCTCTCAAGATCCTAATTTACAATGGTTAGGAATGTGGGCCAAGTATTTTCCCAGCGACTCTTGGATGTTCCCCAGTTGTCCTATCTCATTTGCCTGATGTAGGAAAGCAATCTGGGGGATGTCTCTATTATTCCCCCACGCCCAGTGTAGTGCCCCAACCCCGTTCACCTCTTTTCTTTCTCTCCTAAGATGGAAAACTATACTCAGCCACAGTGACTGACTTCCTTGCCATTGATGCGGTCATTTACCGGAGTCTGGGAGACAGCCCAACCCTACGGACCGTCAAGCATGATTCCAAATGGCTGAAAGGTGAACCAACAATTAAGAGAGGGGTGGGGACTCATATCTTGAGGGAGATTTAGAGTCTGGACAGACCAGACTGGAGTTTCATTTTGGTAATAGCTTCTGACAGACAGGAAGGTGGAAATGGCATCTTTTGCCCCAAATGATTTATTTACTTCCCCCTTCTCATTTCCCATGAGTTTCTGGAGTATTAACACAACTACCAATGCAACTACAATAGAACACACCACATTCATCTTTCCTGCCTCAAGCGCTCGTTTCAGAGTCTAACATGAAAAGAACTGAACACTCCATTCATGGAAGGGAACAGGGATCAGAGGTGGTGGGGAGCAGGGAAAACGCTATTCCCAACCCGGCATGAGTCAGGGTTCACGAGGAGATGCGTACAAAAAATCCTTTCTGTAATAGGAGCATTCGTTGTGGAAAATAAAATTACAGACATATGAAAATTCATTTATTCTTCATTGTTAATTGCAACCACTTCTGAAAGATAGAATTTTGTAGGCTCGAATGCCTTCTGAAATCACCAGCGCTTGCTGGTGTGGTCATGAGAAATGGTTCGTGTTAACCCAATGTCTAATGGCCCTACACTTTTAATTAATATCATGTCTTTGGTCGCAGCTGATTGAAGTTCTTTTAACTCTGTGTGACATGTCCCCAATTAAAGTGCCATGTGTCCACAGAACCGTACTTTGTCCAAGCAGTGGATTATGGAGACTACATCTACTTCTTCTTCAGGGAAATAGCAGTGGAGTACAACACCATGGGAAAGGTAAGAGGCGTGGATGACTCCCCTGGCCCCGTGTTGTTCTGGATGACCTTGATATAAGAACCATAAATCTAATCGCAAGGTCATCGCTTTGAGAAGACTCGGCCAAAGTTTGGTGGATGTGAAACGCTGTTCTGCCTCAGAGCCCTGTAAGCTTTTCCAGACCAGTCCCAGATTGCAGGGAACCTCTTAAATATTTCTACTGAAAATGTAATCCACAGATGTCTATCTGGGTGATTTCACACTGAGTTTCACGTATCTTGAGATGTGGTTTCCTTCCAGGTAAACTCATTGTTGTTTTTGTTTTTGTTTTCTTTTTAACTCAGTTGTTCCACAGAGAGTAGATAACCAGTATCTTTAAGCAAAAGGAGAGCCCTGATCGTCTTTTACTGCAAAAAGCAACAGAACACTTACGGGATGTCCACTTCAGTTATTTTTACCAGAGAGTAGGTCAAGGTCACTAAGTTGGAGGGCACAGACTCAGTGCCAGGGTGGCCTGCAGGGTTAAAGGAATTCAGAGTATGAGATTCAGGGCCCAGAGACAGCCAGTGAGGATGGCAGAGATGCTGCATACAGAGTGTGCTTTTGTTTGAGGAAATAAAAAGCTAAGCAGTCTGTATGGAAATGAGTTTATCTGGCTGGGAGCTGATCCCCTGAAGGATTTATGGTTCTGTATTAAATGCCACAGCCTTATCTTTCAAAACATGCTGTTCCAATGAGTTCCCCCCCCCTTTTTTTTGCTACTAATTTTAGAAACATGGGATTAAATTAAGCACCGTGTTGTTGTTGCTTCTGTTTTCTAAGAAAGGCAAATTCTACTAACATCTTGAGAAGTGAGTGCATTTCATCTTTCCTGTGTGTTTTTCCTCTGCAGGTAGTTTTTCCAAGAGTGGCTCAGGTTTGTAAGAACGACATGGGAGGGTCCCAAAGAGTCCTGGAAAAACAGTGGACGTCTTTCCTTAAGGCTCGCCTGAACTGCTCAGTTCCCGGAGACTCTCATTTTTATTTTAACATACTCCAGGCAGTCACAGATGTGATTCGTATTAATGGCCGTGATGTTGTCCTGGCAACCTTTTCCACACCTTACAACAGGTAACCATGCCCTCGCTCTGCTGACCTAATCCGTCCTTCCCAGCTTCCCTTGCCCCTAGGGGTTCTCTCCTAATGCACAAGATTCACAACTGATGCAAAAATTGATGCTTAAGTGCTCCGTTTTCATCAAATTAATAGTCAGTTAGAAGCAATATTAGCTTAGGATTTTAGGGGAAGTAATTAAATAAATTATAACAATATCTTCTATTTATATGCCTGGCGTACAAACACTTCTTATGTGTTATTTCAAAATCTCTCCAGTAATAATGGAAACTGAATACCGTTGCCCTCTTTTTACGCTTGAAGAAACTAAACTCAATTATATTACCTGGTCCAAGTCAGGAGTCGAAAGAGGCAGCTTTAGAACTCAAGAATGTTTCTCCTCCCGCTTCCCTCTTCGAGTTCATCTAACGTTCTGTTTGACTTTTACTATTTCTATGACTGGATCGGTAACTTTTAAAGCCAAAACACTGAAAATTTACTTAAATGCTACAGAGTGAAATTTAGGGTTCAGACAAGTCCATCTCTCATCCCCCCACAAGGGACCCTGGTTATTATCCTGTCGGAGGAACCTGGACCCCAACCACCAGGGACTCCGGGGGGCTTGAGTGAGGACTTGGAAGTCATCAAACACGGTGCCTAGAAATATTGAACATCAGCTTATTCATTCCTATATTTGTGTTTATTTACGCTGAGACTTTGAGTAATCAAATGATGCACTAAAAAGTGTTCCTGGGGCAGCAGAAATGTGTGGAGATTAAAAAACAGGAGGAAGAAAGGCATGAGATTCTCTGGTACTGAGCTCTCCTGAACTTTAGAGTCCTGGCACTGCTGCGTAAAAATGATTGTGACTGGTGGGCATGGACATAAAATCTGAGAATACATGGTTTCATTCTGGATTATACTTTTTGTTACACTTGTTATTCTGGATGAGACTTTTAAGAACCTGATACGAGTCTAGATGACAGATAAATGCATGATGAGACTGGAGGGTGGCATACAGGAAGAAATGTGTAAGAACTAGGGAGAGTCCAAAACAGAGCATGCCGGAAGATGCTCTGATGTTCCTCAGTTAAAAAGAGGGCAAGAGTCAAGAACTCTCCACTGAATACGTACAAATATGAATCCATGCTGCAAAAAAAGTATTCAGTTCGATTTAAGTAAGTCTTAACCATCCACGACGGTTTTAGACTTGAGAAACAGAAAAGATACAAAAATTTAGGCTGTAACTATTCATACTTCGGAATCCCCGTAGCTAGGATTGTTTAAAAAGAATACTGTCTTAGTACTCAGGAATACAGGGGCTGGTAGAATTTGAGCGTGTTTCTAGTTTGTTTGGCCAGGGGGCCGAGGTGGGTGTCAAGGGTGCACTGGGTAATTACAATACAGTAGTAGATTCTCATGTATTAGAGAAACTCTGTGTAAGGGATTTTCTTAAAAGGCCCCTAGGAGTGGCTCAGTAGGTTGAGCAACGAACTTGGGCTCAGGTCATGGTCTCACACTCCATGAGTTTGAGCCCCGCGTTGGGCTCTGTGCTGACAGCTCAGAGCCTGGAGCCTACTTTGGATTCTGTGTCTCCCTCTCTCTCTGCCCCTCCCTGTCATGCGCTGTCTCTCTCTGCCTCTCAAAAATAAAGAAAACTAATAAAAAAAAATTTTTAAAGGCCCCTAGGAAACACCCAATTAATACATGCCTATGCAGCCTCAGAAACAGTATTCAGAAAAATCAGAAACTGACAAAAATATACATACCCGTTTTCATCTGCAAATTAGAGTTGTAGTGGTTCTGGTTTTAGTGGTTCTGGTTTCATCCATTTCCACCCCGTCTTCCACACATGCAAACTTGGTCATGAAGGCCTCTTCCAAGTCTTTGAGGTGCTCCTCCTTACCAATGGGAAAAAGCCCACGTTCCCCAGCAGAGCACACAGCGCCCCCCCCCCAGCCCCCCAGTGGTCAAGCCCGTCTTCTCCTTCAGCTCCACAGCCTCACAGGCTGAAGCTAAGAGGTAGTTCCTGGATGTGCCAAGCCGATACCTGCCCTGCTCCCAGCCAGGTCTGCCAGTCCATCCAGTGTATATCAGCTGAGAGCCTATGTTATTTATTGGGCATTTACTGTTGGAATCTGTCAATATATTTGCTGAAGGAACAGAAGGCAGGAAGAAAGGAATGAAGGAAAGATGAACAGAAAGAGGGAGGGAGAAAAGGCAGGAACGGAAAAGAAAGGATTTCACAAGCAATTCTAACCATGGGCAGATTATCAAACCCTAGGGTATCCTTAGTTATTATGAGGTGCCTCATAAAATACTTCAATATTTATCCTGTTTGTCATAATATTTATTTATTTATTTATTTATTTATTTATTTATTTATTTAGAGAGTGACAGAGTGAGTGGGGGAGGGCCAGAGAGAGAGGGAAAGAGAGAATCCCAACCAGGCTCCACAATGTCAGTGCAGAGCCCCATCCCACGCGGGGCTTGATATCACAAAATGCGAGATCATGACCTGAGCCGAAACCATGAGTCGGACGCTTAACCGAGTGAGCCACCCAGGCACCCCTATATGTCATAATATTTAAAGTAAATATGTGAACTTTTTAGGAAAGGGAGATGTGAAGAGAGTCTTACCAAATTAAATACATAAGGCTAGGGCTGTGACATCAAAAACAATGGGGATCACAGTCTTATCTATTCAATTCTGTGCACGATGTATACATATTCCACATACTTTAAAATCCATCCTGCTACTTTGTCTTACATAAGCTTTCTAATCCTCTCCCTAATTCTTGCTTTATTAGTAATACTTCAGTAATTGTGTTATGAAATTAAAGATGGCATAAAATTCTCCTAATCGTGTAAGAAGTGATTTCCAAAACCTTCAACATTTGCAAAATCAAGACTAAATCGTTCTCTCTGCCCTGGATGATGTTCCCACAATACAAAGCACCCGTGTCTTGCCCAGGATGTTCCTGCCTATGCAGTGCCCCACTACCTGAAGCCCTGATTAAAACTCTTGGCCAGCTGGTGCCTGAAATTTTTTTGATCAAAATCAAGGAACAGCCATACTTCAAAACAAACATGGGTTCAGGGCGCCTGGATGGCTGAGTCTGTCAAGCACCCAACTCTTGTTTTCAGCTCAGGTCATGATCTCGTGGTTCCTGAGATGGAGCCCCACATTGGGCTCTGTGCTGAGAGTGTGGAGCCTGCTTGGGATTCTCTCTCTCCCTCTCTCTCTCTCTCTCTCTCTCTGCCCATGCCCTACTTACACGTTCATGCTCTCCCTCTCGCTCTCTGTCGCAATACATAAGCTTTAAAAAAAAGGGGTGGGGGTTCAAAGAGTTTTACCAAGATTAATGAATAATTCATGCCTTCTCTCCATTGATTAAAAAAAAATCCCAATTCTTTTCAGGAGTAGCAAGGAAGGAGGCAATTATAGGTAGAGATTACTGCCATTATTATTATTTAGCACTTAATAGAGCACTTTATTTGCAAAATGTTCATGCTTTAGAGACTTAAATTGCTTACTCTCATGCAAATAAATAGGAAGTAAAAATTGAAACCAACAGTGACTAACATAAAATAAGCATGTTTTCCCCACACATACGTTCTCACTGTCCTTGGCTGGAGAAACCAAATTCATAGAAGCAATATGTGGACAATGCACCAATATTAAAGATGAAAAATGTTTTCCAAAGATTTTCTCTTTGGGTTAGTGACTTGAAAATTCCGGGAATTCATGAACCTTCTAAACTACCAGTTCCAAGCAAATGCAGTTCCCAAGGCCATACAAACATGTAGGGGTCTTTTTTCTCTCTGAGTTTGCTGCAACCAGTCCTTTCTTTAAGGCCACGGATGCAAATGTGATTCAGAGAAACATTGTTTTATATACTGGGATCCTTTACATTCACAGTGATCAGGGTGTGAACTTTAAATTCCAACCGCCAGTAACAGGGAAGTTGCTCTGTAGTATGTTTTCCAAGCTGCACGCGTTAACTGTTGTAAGAGGAACACTGTATGAAATGTTCTGTTACAGCATCCCTGGGTCTGCAGTTTGTGCCTATGACATGCTTGACATCGCCAATGTGTTCACTGGGAGGTTCAAAGAACAGAAGTCTCCAGATTCCACTTGGACACCAGTTCCTGATGAAAGAGTGCCCAAACCCAGGTACGTGTAAATATTTATACGACTGTTTTGAACTGCAAGAAATGGGCAGCTTGGTCCCAGACAATGAACATCTTAAGAACTGCCCACCAGCGCCTTCCATGCTGGCCACGGCAATACAACTACCAGAGCAACAGAAAGATCTATCAGGCCATTTGCCTTCATCCCCTTAACCCATTCAAAACAATGACACTCTAGTCTTTTGCTTAACCTCTACCTCTGTGGCTTATCCAAGGTCATCCTAGGCTGATGAGAAGCATCTGGCCCAGCCAGCCCCACTGGCGTGTGGCTGAGGAAACTGAGGCTCAGAGAGTTAGAGAGTGTATTGTGCAAGTTCACAGACCTGCGTGGATCATTTGCACTACTCCACCCTTCTTCCCTTCCCTTCCACACAGACCCATGTCTCTGCACTCTAATAAAATGCAGACTATAAATGGTGATCCCTGGAGTTTGTGACCAGGCTGGATGGGA
The DNA here is from genome assembly GCF_018350195.1 of Panthera tigris. Classification (NCBI taxonomy): domain Eukaryota; kingdom Metazoa; phylum Chordata; class Mammalia; order Carnivora; family Felidae; genus Panthera; species Panthera tigris. The sequence continues at coordinate 94,677,943 of NC_056660.1, read as the reverse complement.
GCTCAGTCCAGGACTCCAGGGCAACGGCGGGTAGAGACCAGTGAGTGCCCTGTGTTATCAGGTTTTCCCTGGTCTACCAGGTTCTAATCTGTTTTGGATCCAGACACAGCGCATATCCCTCCACCGAAACATGCCCCCAAATCGCTTTTGTGGGGAACATGTTGTCCCGAGACCACACGGAGACCTCCTGGTCCTATGTAACCTCCATCAAATCTTCACACTAAATCAGCTAATTCATTCTCTCCCACCCAGACAGGATGAAACTCCACCCCCCCAACCCCATGCCTGCCCTCATCATGTGGCACACGCTTCAAACTTTCATTACAACATTTGGCATCTAAGTTCCATAGAAACATCCTGTGCATCTGGCTTCCTCCATGGAATTGGTGTGCCTCTGCAAAGAAGTCCAATATCTAAACCTTTTGGTTTCCAACTCTCTCCTCCAACCTCCAATCACCACCCCCACCATACACACACACACACACACACACAAAGTAGCCCACTTCATCCAATCGAGCGGACTCAGATAACATGAACCACTAAACCCAGGGGAGAAACCTCTGAGGTTCATGCATCTTCATCACCTGAATTATCCGGGGTGTGTATATACTGTTACCCACGGAGAGCAGACTAGGTGCAGAAAGCACACTCTGGCAACCTCAGAAAGATTCGCTAAGTCCCTGCCTGGCATTGTGTAGCTACTTTCTAGATAAGCAGGAAGGGGAGATAAGTTTGAGGAATGACGGTTCAGGGAGTCCTTAAATAACAGGGTCTCCTCGGTGCGTAGAGACGGCGACAGCCAGCCATCACCAGGATACATAAACTCTGATTTTCTACCGGTGGCAATGTGTTTCTCCCCGCCCTTCCACGTGCTTTCTCCCTCCTCTTGCCGACATCAGGATGGTCTCGTGGAGCTGGCTTGGTCGGTGCCACAAAAGAGCGTGCACATGAGGCCAGATCACGCCAGTGTTGTCAGGGTCTAGTTTTACTCTCTGGAACCCATAGGCAGAGCAGGGCTGTGGACAAGGGCTGTGGTTGGTGTTTCCCTGACCTGACTTTACTAAGTTGTCCCCTGACTCCCGAGACCACAGAGTTTCTTGTAGCAATGAATTTCCACTGTCATTGCTCAAAGATAAAGAAATGACCTTTCAGGAGACAATCTTCAGTGTAACTGGCTTTTCATATACCTGCCCAACTCAAACAAAAAATGAAAACAGTAAAAACAAAACCCACCCATTCTCTGACCCCCAGGTAATGAGAGAGGGTGAGGTGGAGCCTTGCTGGTATATACTGCTGCCTGGCGGCTTTATGAATGCCTTTGTTTTTGACATTTGTGGAAGCGTCAGCTAATTCTCTCTTTGTGTGAAACAAATGCCTCAAGAACTTCCAGCAGGGTTTTAGGACAGGTAGAGCAGTCTCTGGCACAGGTGCAAAGCACATACTTCCTCACTTGTTTTAAGCTCCCATCACTGTTTATGAGGTTTGTTTGTGCTTCTCGGGGGAAGCCAAGCTGCCCCCAGCTGATGCTGAACTGCCCTGGCTGGAGCTTCTCTATGGAATGAGGAGGCGGCAGGGAGAAAATCCAAGCATATTTTTTTGGTGGCATTCTGCATTGTTCAACTTCCTCTTCTCAGCCTACGGTACATTCTCCTGCGTGCCAGATGCTTAGGGAAGCAGTTCGTTCAAAGAATTTGCCATAAGGCACGAAATAAGCTCCCTCCCTTTGTCTCTTTTTAGGCCAGGTTGCTGCGCTGGCTCATCGTCCTTAGAAAAATATGCAACCTCTAATGAGTTTCCTGATGATACCCTGAACTTCATCAAAACGCACCCACTCATGGATGAGGCTGTGCCTTCCGTCATCAACAGGCCATGGTTCCTGAGGACGATGGTCAGGTGGGTGTCAAGCAAATCATGTCCTAAGTGGATCTTTCCCTACTCTGTCCCATGCTCATAAAACCTATCAGTGGATCATGATTTGAAATGCCACAAACATCTTCTGTTATCCTGGGCATTGATTCAGCTGTGAAAGGCTGGCCAGTTGGGTGCCTGCCACAAAACCCCCATAACCACATTCCCAGTGGGTAGAGTTTTGATATTTTCAGGCTAAATGGACACATGCCAGCGATTAGATGTAACGAAAATATCTCCTTCCGGGTTAGCCTATTCTGTGCAAAAGCAGAGAAGCAGTGAAGGAGAACCAGTCAGTGGCTGTGGATACCTGTTTGGTTGGACATGGTTGCAAAACATGCTCCAGATTCCATCGGAGTATTGCCCCTGGGTTGTTAGCTGTCAGGCCAGGGATGAACGGCACATTTGGACAAGAATGATGGTGTGAGGGATTCATACTGCACCATTTGTAACCTCAAGTGGTGGCCAGAAGAGAGGGGATAGTTGACTAGAAATCTGTGATAGCGTTAAATTCTCCTTCTTGTAATTTAGACCTGATTTCTGAATGATCCAGCATGATTTCCCAAGTACCACCCTGCAGTGGCAGTCATCAAACAAAATGTCATTCAACCCTACCACCGTTTTTACTTTAAGTAGGCTCCATGCCCAACATGAGGCTCAAACTCATGACCTTGAGATCAAGAGTCATGCACCCAACTGGCTGAGCCAGCCAGGGGTCCCACCACCATTTTTAAACAGTGATTTTACTGAAAGATATTAAAGTATTACAATGGCTCTTGCCCATAAAATGAAAACTGTGGTATATAACTTGCAGGAGGGTTCATGTTTTCTGGTTTCTGCCATGGTGCTTGGCACAAATCAGTATCCGTGGCATGGTGAACAGCTGAAAGGTACCAGAGAAAGATGATGCCCTTTACCTTTGGCTTTAAGTGGACCTGGTTTGGCTTGTACATCCTCATATCAATTAATGGTATCATCAGCACGCTACCTGCCCATCCTTCAGAACTGTCAGCCCCTCTACACACACTTGGAAAGCTTTCCAGTCTGACATTTCGTTGACAAGCCTTTGCACCTCCAAGGAAGAGTATGTAAAACTGGTAGCCATGCTCTTCTCTTCCATGTTAACTGAAATGTTAAATGAGTTCCATTATCATTTCTTCCCCTCTTCACGGGACACATCAGCCTTTCCCTGGTGCTCATGGAAGAGATAATTGCTGAGTGGTTTCAGATGGTTGGGCTGTCTCTTTGCTCTGTAACTTGGCCTCCGCAAATGCATACCTCCTTCCTCCCCTTGGAGCCACACTAATGCTCCACATATGGAAAGGACCAGAACAGCTTGAGAACATTATCTATATGCATACATTTTTCTTGAGGTCATTACTAGAAAGCGAAGTCACAACTGTTTGAAGTGGAAAAGGGGACCCCTGAATGACAGACCAACAAAGATATAAACTGTGATCCTGTCATCTTAGATACCGCCTGACCAAAATTGCAGTGGACAGTGCTGCTGGGCCCTATCAGAATCACACTGTGGTTTTCCTGGGATCAGAGAAGGGGATCATCTTGAAGTTCTTGGCCAGGATAGGAAACAGTGGTTTCCTAAATGACAGCCTTTTCCTGGAGGAGATGAGCGTTTACAACCCTGAAAAGTACGTAGACTGTTGGGCTCTTTCTTACTCATTCTTTGTCACTGTGATCCTTTTCATTCAAAGGAAAATCTGAGAAGAGCAGACTTCAGTTGTCTAAGCATTTAGGAGGCTTTTAGTATTGTTCGGGGGGGAAAAAAGCATTATTTTTCTCTTTACCAATAAATGTGCATTTATATAGAGACACACCACACAGGGCCAAGGAGGGGGGCATCTTTAGGATCTGTATCACCTTCAGTGAGATCAGATTAAGGGATCACCTTGTGGGCCGGGAGGCGGGGTGGCTGGAAAAAGAGAACTGACTCATGATCCTGCCTTATAAAATCAGGTGCAGCTACGATGGGGTAGAGGACAAGAGGATTATGGGCATGCAACTAGACAAAGCCAGCAGCTCTCTGTACGTTGCATTCTCCACCTGTGTGATAAAGCTTCCCCTGGGCCGCTGTGAACGACACGGGAAGTGTAAAAAGTATGTATTTTGCCTCCCCAACCATGAGAGGGCACGGTGCTTAGAGGGGAGTCCGGGGTAGCTCATGGTCATCTTTTTCCTGCAGAACCTGTATCGCCTCCAGAGACCCATACTGTGGGTGGGTAAAGGAAGGAGGTTCCTGTGCCCATCTGTCACCCAGCAGCAGGTAAGGAACCGGAAGTGTGGAAAAGCGTAAAGTGGTCCCCAGCCGCGGTGCGTTCTAGATGTACGATTGACTGTGCTCTCACATGCCGCTGCCATTCAGCCTTCTGTGCACAGATCTCATCAGTGGGGCTGCTGACGGTCCTCCTGCCTCTCCCCATTTCATGCAACACCCCGCCATCACATGTGGCAGATTTCCGATTGATTAATCACCCATCCTCAGACTGATTAAAAACACAGAGAAACGAAACACTGTGGGCTTCTAAGTATTCCCTGGAGAGCGGGACAAGAAGATGCACGCCTTGATCACTGCAGCATAAGAGCAGCAGAGAAAAGGAGCAGGAGGGTACCAATTAGATTAGTGCTGCGGTTTGCCCAGCCACAGCAAAAGTGACTCCTCTAATTGACCATGCAGGGCCGAGAAGAGCTCACGGAGCATTTGTTAAGCGACGCATTTGTACTGCAAGTATGGCATATGCATCCAATAAACCATTCTCTTGCACTGAGGAACAGTTGACCCTATTACTCGTTAAGGAGCCAATCAATTCTTGGCAGCTCTCCAACAGATCAGCTAGATCGGGCCAGCCTATCGCACCTGTGATTTGGGTGCTTAAAATTGTTACCCTGACTTTAAGGGCTTGAATGGCATTAGTTAAAAGGTTTCTTTTCGTTATTTTAGTGGATGTGAAATCCAGTGCACGTCTTTTGACAAGTTATGGCAACTCAAGGAAGGTGCCATACGGCAGGACAGTTCTGTCTTAGCCATTCCGTCATGTTCCCCAGGTCTTCATGGCACTCTGGACCTCTTCTCCTATCTCAGAATAGCTAGACAGACAGGAGGGCACATCTGATGACCGCCACAGGCAAAATTTGAGGGAAAGTATTTCCACAAACAGAGCCAATGATAATTGTGAAGTCTGACTTGGAAATCTGACTAATGTGAAGGGTCGACTCACTATGTATCACTATATCAGCTCCACAAGTAGCAATATTGACATACTAGAGCTTTGTATCTTTTCATGGGGACCCTCGAAATGAAGGAGAAAAGATCTCAAAGCACAGGAGGGGAAGCTAACAAATGACCTATCTCCTTTCTACATTCAAGGTGTGACCAAAGGTAGTAAGACTGACTTTTAAAAATCATTTTTAAGTCGGGGCACCTAGGTGGCTCAGTCGTTGGTCGTCCGACTTCGGCTCAGGTCATGATTTCATGCTTCGTGGGTTTGAGCCCTGTGTCGGGTCCTATGCTGACAGTTTGGAGCCTGGAGCCTGCTTCAGACTCTGGGTCTCCCTCTTTCTCTGCCCCTCCCCTGCTCACGCTCTATCTTTCTCTTTCTCTCAAAAATAAATAAATATTAAAATATATATGTATTTTTTAACCTGGGTGGCTTGGTCAGTTAAGCCTCTGACTCTTGATTTCAGCTCAGATTACGATCTCACGGTTCATGAGATCGAGCCCCCAGGTCGGGCTCCAGGATGGGCATGTAGCCTACTTGGGATTCTCTCTCTACCTCTCTCTCTCTGCCTCTCCCCTGCTCACGTGTGCACGCTCTCTCTCTCAAAACAAACTTTTAAAAATATCACTTTTAAGTCAATATGTGAATGCCAAAATTGTTCCTTTAAGGATTTACATATATATTTCATTGCTTAAAACATGGTGGAACTCTCCTTGAAGAGTGGTCTTCAGGGACTGATGAATACTGGCTTTCACTACCACTGAAAATCCTTATCCTTTGAATATGAATTTGATTTTTAACATAGAAAAAAAAAACACTGGAAAACAAACATGGTGTATTATTAGATCAAGGTGTGACTTTCAAGATACTTTTCCTATATGGTCCATAAAATAAACTCTAAAGGCAGCTGCAAAACAGAGTTTCAATTACGTTGTGAGAGGCGGTACAGAGTTCTCCCCCAAAAGGACAGTTCTCCCATGGATGATTCCAGTGTGCTTGTTTTAAAAATCAAAATATATATATTACGATTGGTCTTGTTATAAAGCTCATTCAGCCCGACGGTGACCAAGGAGACTTGAAAGAAAAGTCAGCATGAGGGTAATACTCCAGAGTCACAGGGCCACAGAGTCTCAGGTGGTCTCAGCCAAATGTACCACAATGTCCCATCCCCTCAAGGGAGCTCCATACCCACCAGCCAGTTGTTCCTTTGAACACTTTCTCATATAGGTTATTTCTGGGCAAGAAAATAAAGGTCTAGGAAGGCAGTGCTGGGGTCAAACAAAAAGTACAGAGGAAAAGACCTTTTCTTTTTTTTAATTTAGAGACTTCTGTATCACTTATAAAGAGTTATGTTGACATTTAAACTTTTTAAACGCTTAAGAAATGCTCAATCTGTAAAAGAAGGATATAAATAATCTGCAAACTAATTAACTCCCTGAATAATATCAGAATTAACTGCTCAAACCATGGAGAGTCACAGAAGACTCATTTCTGTAAACTTCGGAGACAAATTTTCAAGCTGTTATCTACTTCTTGTTTCTGCACCTGCTGCTCAAGTTATCAAACTGTGTTGGTTTCTTTAGTGAAACTTCAGACTCATTCTGGAGTAATGACTCATGATGTTGAATTTGTTTCTTTCTCTCTTTTTTTTTTTTTAAGACTGACTTTTGAACAGGACATAGAACGTGGCAACACAGATGGCCTGGGAGACTGTCACAGTAAGTAAAGCTTTTTATCCACGCACATCTTGGTGCAAAGACCCTTTTATCGGACGGCCTAGAAACGTCACCCCACATGTGGCCCTAGTGCGGCTCGCACTAAAATATGCATAAGTAACAGAAATCATCTTCTACACATCAAGGAAACAGCGTGTTATGAAGCCAGTGTTGTCGATGTCGTTGCTACAAATGCTGGCGCCTATTCCACGGTATTCACTCTAGAGGATAGTAATTATAGCAGAGCAGTAAGTTAGATCAACATTTCCATTAAAAAACTAGTTTTAAAAAACGTGTTTTTACCCTGCAATTTTTAACCAAATAATAAAAAGATTGATTGCTATACTCTAGCTTTTTAATTGAATGGGAGTGTTTTGTTCTTCTTGAACTTATCGACTAACAAAAGTAATTATTTTTCTAATGAGATTTATGGCTATTACCATTTGCAGTAAAGAAAATTTTCAGAAAGAACCCACTCAAGTAAAGGGTGACTCAAAATAACCTTTTTATAGGAATTAACCTTTTATGCTTAGCCCCAAGTTCATTTCCAAAATTATTAAATGGCAACATTTTAGTTGGAACTTAGTATAAAAGGTCCTGGTCAAATGTCTGCCCAGTTGTCCTGCGATCTGATTAATATGGGTATTCTCCTGAAAATGTTTATTCATGCTAATTTAGAGAAGAATGCCATTCTCTTAGAAAATACTTAGTTTGCAGTGTTTTAAATCTTTGAGCCATAAGTACTGAAATTTCTGACTCTAAGGTACCATTCAACTTTCTACCGTATCTTTTTTTGGAGATCAAATATAACCAAAGAGGGATATGGGCATCCTCATCTCCAAATTTTTTGCTGTATTTATTTTGTTTCCAAATATTCGATATTGGCAAAAGCTTCTTCTTATGTCTTCAAACACAGAATTTATGAGTTCATAAATCAACACGGGAGACAGTGGCATCACCAAAAGATCTGTGTTACTTGTGTGCAGTGAGACAGTTTGAGGTTTGATCAGTGGATCTCAATCACATTGGTGCCTCATGGCTCCATTTTCAGGGAAACAAGTTTCGGTTTGTGCATGTGTCTATGTGAGCGAACTTAAATTAGCTGACTTCAGTGAATAATTTGCTTCATATTTTTAGGATCTGGTGGTATGGGCATCTGTAGAAAATAGGAGTGTCAACGGGAACTGAATAACTAAACACGTGAGAAATGTGAAAATGGTTGTTAACTGTCTCCATCACGTGTCCACAACACCAGTAGGGCTCACACCACATGTGTGTGTTCGGGCCAAGGAACCTACGGAAGCCTCTGTACCTAACACGGGGGAGATCCTCAGGCCCCAAGCCAGCGATTTACTCTTCAGTCTCAGTGTTCAAGCCTCCGTGTTTTCGTGTGCTTCCTAACCTTGAACTCTATTACCGGTGCAACATTTAGGGTGCCGGCTTAGGGCAGGAGGTACACTTGACCTTCTGCTGCCTTTCCTAGTGGCTTCTCTGCTCTTTGTGCTCCTGCTGGAGTATGACCTGCTTCTATGAGACACATCTATTCACACAGAGGCACGCAGAGGGTTCAGATAACATGTGCATGGTGACTCTTGAACAGGATTGTAAAGGGAAATGGGGGAATCATGAAGAGTTGGTGTCAGAGGCTGGATAGCAAGCAAGCTAAATGAGCCAGTGATAAGACCCAGACACATGCACATGTGTGCGTTGCCTATACGTGTATATGAGTATTTTTATTTTTGTTTTTAATTTCCCAATGAAAACCTATGATGAATTCAGAACATTGTGATACTGGACAGTTCCTTACAGCATGGTCGAGAGGATGAAATGAGAGAGAATATAAAGAAAACTGTTTTGCAAGTGTGGTCTGACTGTCACTTATTTCGCCCACATACACACCCCACTGTACAGAGTAAGGCACATAGAATGGCAGTTCCCATTGTTTCTACAAACTCTTGCTTTTTCTTTGAGTCTTGAAAACAAAGGCAGTGACTCTGAGGAAACTCACTCGGAAAAGAGATAGGAGGGTATGAAATCGGACCCAGTACGAAGCGTCTTGTATTACAAGCAGAAATTAAAAAGCACTTACTTAGTAGTGGGGATCATATGTTAGCATAATTCTGTATTAGCTCATTCCTACTTACAATGTAAGTCACACTAAGCACAGTGTTACACATTAAGTAACCTTCTCCTCCCTTTTGTCTTCCAGATTCCTTCGTGGCCCTGAATGGTAAGGAAGATATTACTCATGATTTAATATCGATGGAAATCTATGTGGGAACTCCTCTTCCACTAATCCTCTTGAGTATTTTCCAACCTTAGGTTTCTTTTTTAATTAATTTTTTATCCTCATTATTTTTTTTATAGACATTTCAACTCCTCTTCCAGATCATGAAATGTCTTACAACACAGTATATGGTCAGTTTATAGATTTCTTTTTTTTTTTGTAATTTTAAGCCACTCATCCTGTGGTAGTTTATAGTTTTCATCCCTAAACATCACGGACCAGATTCTTTGTTACTTCAGGGCCCCAATTCACTAAAATTATTTCTTAATTTCACAGTGCTTCAAAAATCACTCTATGAGAGACAACTGACGTATGAGACTGGTTCCTACATTTTTAATCCACATAACGTGAAATTTGCCAACCTTAGGGAATTCGGTGAATATGTTTAATGAGTTCTTGAGGGAGAAGTAATTGCTTTTGGACACAAATTCATCCAAGATAAAAGAACAGTGCTTGTAACTAATAGGCTGTAGCTCTTGACTGGTAAGAATACCATTCCCTAAAATGCTGACTTTCAGGGCAGTAACCTCTGCAGGGGAAAAAAAATCTAGACATCATGCAGACACCAGCCCTTACTAGGCAAACCTTTCCAATATCACATGGAAATTAGCCATCAAAATTTAAGTTCACAAAGAGTATGACTATTTAGACATATTTTCAGTGACAGTTCTTCAGAATGTATACAGGGAGGAGTGGTGTGGGGGGAATGATGTGCAAACAGGATTCCTCCCGTTGTTTCCACTCTGAAATACACACTGTATTAAACAAAGCCATGAAGTCCATAAATAAAACATTCTGAGTTCTTTAGAAGAAAACTTTAGAAGTGCACCACTGCCATTCTCAGAGTTCTCCCTAATGTTTGCGAGGATAAACCATTCGTGTGTTTTTTAATGTTTATTTATTTTGAGAAAAAAAGACTGAGTGTGAGTGGAGGGGAGAGAGGCAGAGAGAGGGAGAGAGAATCCCCAGCAGGTTCTGTTGTGTCAGCGCAGAGCCCTATGTGGGGCTCAATCTAACGAACCTCAAGATCATGACCTGAGCTGAAAGCAAAAGTTGGAGGCCTAACCGACTAGCCACCCAGGCACCCCCGTGTGCTTTTGAAATATAATATGAAAAACACGTGTGATGGTAGATTTAATAAGCTTTGCATTATAATGGGGACCTAAGAGTTTCACAGATGCACATTTTATAGTTTTTGTGTTAAAAATCTGTAACAATTACAGTTCTAGGATGGTGTTTGTAGAGGTAATAAAGGAAGGGGGAAACAGGGAAAGAAAAGAGAGCAAGGCAGGTTTAGAATCTGAAGAAATAGTTCAAAATAGTTCAAAATAAACAAACATGTTTAATAGCGCTATGTCCACTCTTCCTCCCTGTGTCCAACTGGCATAAATAAAAAGCCTCTTTGAAAGTACTAAAGACCATGTGGTCCTAAATGAGCTAGCTGCACAGTTATGGAAAACAATGCCTGGTTTCTCCTTCCTGTTCTCCTGGTGGAGGGAGGCAGTGGGGAGCAGACGAGTCCACAGAATTCATCCACCTTTAGCCTTCTCTCATCTGTGACTCAAGCCAGTATACTGAAGACCAGCGACGAAGAAAAATTTCTCAGGAGGCAGATGTCGTCTAGCTTAGCTCGCCCGTCAACAAGAGAACCCACTTAGCATCTACTCTCCTCCAATATCATACTCTGCAATCACTTCCTGTAATTGAATAATCTTTATCAGATATTGAGAAATCCAGGTCTTAAGTCTAATTGAACCAGCAACCTCCCTAGCATTCATCAACTGGACAAAGACCAATTTTAACTCCCAGGTAATTTCTCATATAAGAAAGAATAATCAAATCATGGGATGCTTTTTGTGAACAAAAATCACTCTCCAATCTATGCTTCTCTCTTATTTCCTTTACAAAAGGAAAGGAACTTACTAATTCCTCCATATTAACATAATGCCTGTTTGTCCTCAGCTCTTGATCAGTGATTTCTGTGATGAAAAAGAAGAGCTGGACTTTTCCTTAATGATCCTGTCCGTTTTAGGCTAATTCATCCAGTGTTAAGTGGTTAGATGATTGACCGCCAAAATGAGAACTCAACCAGACAGTACTTACGAAAGAAAACACAGAGACTTTCTTTTCACAAACTATTGTAAGAAATGCTTACTTTGCCGTTAGAAAACCTAGAATAGATTTAATTCACTCAGCAAATATGTGTTGAGTGCCTTCTGTGGTGCCAGGCACTGGACTAGACACTGTATTTCTCCCATCAAAGGAGGGACCAATGGGGCGCCTGGGTGGCTCAGTCGGTTAAGCATCCAACTTTGGCTCAGGTCACGATCTCGTAGTTCGCAAATTCGAGCCCCGTGTCGGGCTCTGTGCTGACAGCTCAGAGCCTGGAGCCTGCTTCAGATTCTGTGTCTCCCTCTCTCTCTCTCTCTCTGCCCCTTGCCCGCTCACATGTCACTGTCTCTCTCACTCCCTCTCTCTCAAAAATAAACAAACATTAAAAAAATTGTTTTTTATAAAGGAAGGACCAAATTACTATTTTTATCTGCATAGATATAGACTAGGAAGCCAACCACAAAGTCCAAAATACACTCACTGTTTCCAGCTGTGTCCTTTGCATGTCCCCATAAAATGTTCAGGGGCTGAGTGCAGGTTCATAAAGAGAGCCACAAAGCTCGAACTGCCTAACCCAGAAAAAGGAATCATTACAATAAACCATGCAAACTCTCCGCTTGGCAAAAGTTCTGTGCAACACCAGTTACATATGTGAGAACCCCCTTTTTAGTGAATTGGACCCTGACTATTTTCCTTCTTTCTCCCTTTCTTGTATTGATTTAATGTCTCTTGTTTTGTGTCTAATTGGCTACAGTCATTGTTAATAAGTTATAGTAGTTTGAAGGGTCTCTAACCTCTGGAATCACAAAGACTTGTAGATATAGAGAAACAATATGATGCATATTAAAGTTAACTTCTAAAATATATCTATTTCATTATATATTATAAGAATAATATATCAGGGGCACCTGGCTGGCACAGTCAGCTGAGCGTGCAACTCTGGATCCTCAGGGTCGTGAGTTCGAGCCCAACACCGGGTGGAGAGCTTACTTCAAAAAAAAAAAAAAAAAAAGAAGAAGAAGAAGATGTCATAAGGTCCACTGATTAAAATATGACCTTTCACAGTGGATTAACAGGACAAAATTATAGGTTCCAAGCCTACTGACTTGTAATACCATATTTACAAATGACTGCCTATTTTTGTAGCATGATTTTGGTTGCAGAGTCTCGTAATGAATGCACAAAAAATTATATAGCCTGTAGCGTCAGATGTTAAAAAGGAAGATAAGTGATTTCCTTTTAACGTGTTTAAGTTTAGAGAAGTAGCAATACTAATACACCTCTTTGATTTCAAACTAAGGACTGCTGTTTAATGATGCTTTTACAAGGCAGTCCTAAAACTTTTGAGAATTTCTTTGACTCTGATTCACCAGTGGCACGTGTTACCTGTCCTCACGCATAAGTTCCAAAGAATACAAACCTCATGCTGCTCGACTTTTTTTTTTTTTAATTTTGAGTACATCGGATGCATGGTTTCTCTAGATTTACATATAGAAAATGGGGATGTGGTGGGTATTAGACTAACGCTTCAGCCATAGGAAGGAGCTGATTTCTCACATTTGTGTAAAGCATTTTCCTACCTAACTACCATCTGGTCCACATTAATTTCCTCTCATAGCCATAGCTTTCCATTACCAATGAGTTTTCCATGTATTTGCAGCATATGGTCCAGGAAATCTTTCGACGGAGAATGTGTCCCTTAGGCATATATTTCCCCTAGATTACCGTATTAAGAAATGTTCTCCCTAAACCATACTTAGGGCATTACCATAAAATTGCCCCTTGAACACAGTTAAATTGAAAGTACTCAAAATGCATATCAATTCAGGTAAAAGAAATTCTTGCTACTTGGAGAAAAGGGTTTGTTTGGTTTTTTTTTTCCTTCCCGCCTTTCTAACTCCCTACAAAGCAATGTCTCATTGTTTGCTTATGCTGGGTGCTGAATGCTCTCTTAGGCTGGCCATATATTTTGTTACAGCAGTGCAGAATTCAAGAGTAGAAAACGGAGGCTACATTTTAGACCTCAGTATAAGCGAAAAAGAAATAAAAGAAATTCTGTATTTCCAAGTCCAGGTTAATTTCCCTACCTCTCTGTTCTCTTATCAGCACTGAGATGAGAAGCAAAACCCAGAAATGTAAAGAAATAAAAATTAAAAAAATAAAAAAATAAAGTCTAGGTGCAGACATTCCTGAGTTTGAAATGAACATGTTCTTAACAGTTGGATATAAACCAGACTTTGTGCAACAAAGCTGATGTCTGAGGCTGTGCAGAAGCCAAACAAACTCTACATAGAAAGCGGTTTCTTAAATGTTACTCAAGTTCTGTGGTGGCATTTAAGGGTGGTGCTTCCAGAGAAATCAATATAGCTTAGGTGAGCCACCTAGCTTCCCTGCTTCTTCCCCGCCATCTTTCGAACAAAATGTTGCCTGTCGCGTGCAGTATTAAAGTCTCCTGGGAATCCAACTTCCCATGCTAACTGTAAAACAGAAGAATGCAGAGTATTGCTCATTCTAATCTTTCTTTCTGGTCACCAGTATTTTATTGAACACATACGTGGTGATCGCAGCCCAAGGCTGGAACCACTTGTGAATCCACCCTACCTTCTACCAGAGGCACCGGTTACAAATTCGCAGTAGTTGCCTTGATATCTTTTTAAACATTGTTCGAGAGGCTGCTATAGGTAAGACAGTTTCATAGACTCTACTCGGAAATCACAGAGAGGTAAAGTTTTCTTTCTCCGAGAGAGAACAGGTAGTGGGCCTTCTTGAAATCATCGTGACAGTTTATACCAGAGCACCTGGTGCCACTTGTACTTAGCCTTATGGCATGATGGGAGGAAAGCAGAGGAATGTGTTCACAGGAAAAATCCAGAGTGTCGGCCCTAACTCCCAACCTGGCCATTCTTTTTCTGATGTTTTCCTGTGGTAGGCTACTCTGGATCCCAAAAAGCTCTCCCTTTCTAATCTGAATCACGTCAGTCAGTGTGGCCTCAAGAACAACCTTTACGAGGTAGGAGTCATGAGACCGTGAAACTGGCTTTGCTGGAATGACACACAAAAGGCACAGCCAGAGCAACACGGGGCGGCTGACGCTGCCATCCCAGGGAACCGGTGGTGGAGGCAGGCGGGCACTTCTCTCAGAAATAGGAAGTTTATGAGGCCGAGTCGAAGCTGAAAACCAGACACACCCTCCGTGAGAAAGGCTCAGGACAGCGGCGCTGTTTGTAACACTACCATGCACCTGCCCCGCCAGTCACACATGGTGACCCCCCAGAGCAGACCCGTCCCGCCTTGACCAGTGCTGAGGGAAGACCCAAGCCGGACACTAGGACTTCTTGAGCGTGTTCTGTGTGTCGGACACTGCTGGGTGCTTTCACCACCATGTCGCTTCTATCCTCCCAACGCGGAGAGGGAAGCAACATGCCCATTTCGCGCACAAGGAAAACGAAGGCCCGGAGAGATTGAGGGAGTCTCCCAGGCTCACCCAGAGAGCAGCCCAGATAGGATCTGGCCCTTCATCGTCTAACGGCCAGGGCGGGGAGTCTCCTGCTGAACCCCAACCCCTCAAGCCTGTTCTTTCTCGGGCCGTCTCCTTTCAGGCTTACTGCCGGCTCGGGTGTCCCACTCTTGGCCTCTGTGCCGAGGGAATGTGGGGGTCTCCGCTGATGCTCTCCCTAACTGTATTTATGATGAAAACAGGGCACTCCAGTTCCCTCTTGCCCAGCACCACCACGTCGGATGCAGCGGCTCAAGAGGGGTATGAGTCTAGGGCGGGAAAGCTGGACTGGAAGGACCTGCTGCACTCACCCGACAGCACAGACTCTTTGGGGGCAGTGTCTTCCCGTAATCACCAAGACCAGAAGGGTAAGGCCTTGGAAATGCCTCTTCCTCTGGGGGGAAGAGGGAGGGAAAAGTGAGGAGGGCTGTGTAACTGCTTCCAGCTGAGCCACAGCAGCATCTCAGGCACCCCCAGCACACGATGCTCCCAAGCTTCCTCAAAAAACACCTCTCTGCACCAGGCTCGATCCTAAATTATACCCCCAGCGAGGAGAAACCACACAAAACAAATAACACATCCTTCTGAGCTTCCTCCATCCCAAAGGGGAGCAGCTTGGCCCAGTGCAGATCCTCCCCCCACCCCGGCTCCTCTGAGCTCAGGCCTCAACGCTGGGTCCTCTTCTCCCATTCCCTAACTGGATGGAATGCAGGGCCGGCCCCGGCGTGTGCGTGTCATCATAGTAAAGGCCCGTTTTAATGGGTGAGTGGAGAAATAGCAGGGCAGAGCCTTTTCTGGCTGGTGGCATCTCTCACTCACACGTGGTGCTGAATTTGAATAGAGCCGCGGTCCTGCAATGTACTGTAATTGCCCTTTGAGGACAACAGCTAAGACAAAAATATGTTATTTAATCAAGCAGAATTGCTATGCATTTAAAACGGAAAGGAAGCTGCACTCAATGAAAGGGACTCTACTGTGAACTGTCCTAAATTCTCCCCTGCTTTCTTTGCTCAACTAGAGACAGGAAATGTCCTCTTCTTTTCTCGCCAGTGGCTGCTTCTGGTAACACATCCTACTTTAGCTGCAGCTGCAACCAAAGAGGCCTTTACTTGTCCAAAAAACAGTCTTGTAAATCAGAGACTGAAAAGCCCAGTTATGTTGCGAGCTGTTTCCCCTCATTCAGAATTGTTCACTTCTATATGTTTTCAAGGGTTTCATCCAAGCAAGGGTTTGAGTCTCGAGGACGGACCAGCCATGGTGACCCTTTGGAAGACCGTCTGTCATGTCCTCCCTCAGGGTTTTCTCTATACGTATTTCCATCTTGACTTTTAGATGATGTTTTCCAGGCAGACTCACATGCTCAATTTTCACCCTCTTTTTTGCAACTCACGTCGTGAGAGTGCCATACGCTCTGCTGCTCTACGTGCTAAAAAGTGAAGATTGTAGCCCTTTTAACTTGTGCTCAAGCACGTTCCCATAATCACTTTGATTATTCTTCTATAACTTTTCATATTCCCTGCCCCAAAGCTTAAAAACAGCAGCTTTTGTCTCAGCAGCCTCTTGAAGTTGGAGGCCTCCCTCCCTTTACCATTCCCTAGAAAGCGCCAGGCTCCTCAGTGGTGGCACAGAACTATCACATCAGGCCACGAGCCCTAGCATGTGCCATTATTTGTTATGTGTGGCTCCAGATCGCAGATGTGGGAGTCTTGGCCGAGTTCTCAAGAAGAGACGGCTCTGTAAAATTGCTTCGTGTTTGCCCACTGCCAACTTTCTGAAAAACCAAACGGCCTTTCCAATAAAGCATTAAATATGTCAGCCAAATATCTAGCTGTTGGTTACAATCATTTCCTCTTCACTTCACTGAGACGGGTGGCATGAATCTTCTCCAATCGTTAACTCCCCCAAGGGATGGAGGTTATCAAAGAGTCCAATTAACACTTTGACAGATCATTTTAAAATTCGGCATTGTTCATTCTCTTGGGTCTTATTATGAATATTGACAAAGCTGGAAGCAGTCTACAAATTGTCAGACAATGGTGGCAGAGGTGATTGCATGGGTGTTTAACATGATCACTGTTCTTGTGCTATTAACTCCTTGCCTTGCCCTGTCAAATTCGAGTTTGGTTTTTGACAGTTGATTATGTATTTGATGGGGCAATGACAACGGGTTGTTATGCAGAAAAAAAAAATTTTTTAATGTAGCTTAATGTTCCTTTTACCATGATTTTTATGATTTTAATTTCCATTTTGCTCTGAATTGTTTTTCTGTTTTAATGTTCACGATTTATTTCAAACTTCTGTTCTGTTTTGCCAAGCACTGTGTGGTTGGACTTGGTGATGGCGTTCCTCTGTTGGAAAAGTCTAGTTTCTTTTCTGACTCATTATGACGTCCCCTAACTTGGCCCAATCTGTGATCTCCTCGCTTCTTCTCATTCCCTGATGTGGGTGCCTTAATGATGTCACACCCGTGTGTGCAGCATCTCCTGGGATGCGAGGGTTTCCTGGGTTTTGCGTGGGCCTCTGGCAGGTGCTCTTTTCACTGGGTCAAT
The DNA here is from genome assembly GCF_018350195.1 of Panthera tigris. Classification (NCBI taxonomy): domain Eukaryota; kingdom Metazoa; phylum Chordata; class Mammalia; order Carnivora; family Felidae; genus Panthera; species Panthera tigris. The sequence continues at coordinate 94,660,643 of NC_056660.1, read as the reverse complement.
TGTCTCATGGGAATGTGACATTTGTGTGCCCCAGCTTTAGGAGCTAAATATACTCTGGAATTGTTTCTAAAATATCACACATTTCCCCGCTAAGCAGAAAATGTGTCCCGCTCACCAGCTAGCTAAGGAGTCAAGTGTCCCATGCCTTTTTTATTCTGGCTGAATAAAGCCAGTGAGCAAAGGAGCCCACAGCTCTGCTCTGCAGACATGGTGAACACCACTGGGCTGGTCCCGCTCTGCCCCACCTCATCCTCCAAAAGATGCTGCATTTCCAGAGTATGTTTGCTTGCTGTTTTCTTTCTTTTCCTCGCTGTGTCTTTTGTCCTGATTTAATCCTGTGCGTCCCTCACATTCTGTCAAAGCACCAATCCTCACCTTGCAATCTAACCCCCTTCTGCTACCATTGTTCTCAGCCTCCCCCTTTCAAAATAATAGACCCAAGCCCTCTCTCTGCCCTTCTGTGGAATGTTCCAAGGCTCTTTCCTTCTACACTGTAAGTAGCATTCTGAGGCTGTATGTACACATACAGGCATACTAACAAAGCGTGAGAAGAGGCCTGTGAGGCTCGGAGAAGCATTATCACAGAAAATGAAGTAATTTTCTCTCTCAGTAACTGGCCTTGCCCTTCATTACCCTACTGGCCTTGTCTAATGTCTCTTGTCCTTACTGCTTTTCTTTAAAATTGCCTGATATCTTTCAAGCCCTAGATTCATTAGTAAAAACACAGCCAACTGCACTGTTTTATCTCTGGGTCCCTAGATGTCTGGAGCCGCTAGAGCCAGCCCTTTAATCACCAAGTTGATAAATTGGATGCAGCCCTGGCTACTTCTTTCTTGGTTTTGCCACATTTAAAAATATATATTATTTATTCATCTTATAACCATTGAGGTGGTAATGAGTAGTTACAAAGGGGCTCTAATTACATATGAATAAGAAAGAAAATCCACTTTATTTTTAGATCTGGCTTGTCTCCCCCCACCTCCCTTTCCACAGCAAAAGAAATAAGAGCTTTCTTTTTTAGGTTAGGCAATACTGAAAATTAATAGCCACTCTTGTGCCTCTTGTTTCTGACCAATAGTAATAATACTATAAAACCTTATTTCCAAGAAGACTGGAAGATACGTGAGGGAATTAGCCATGTACCGATCTGCCAAGAAAGCTGTGTAGCGTCAATATAATATGTAAATGCTGACCACTGGTGTTAGGTCCCAAGAATAAATCAGAACAGAAGGAAATCCCCTACTTCAGACTTGCGAGAGTTCTTGTGAGCTGTCAGAAAACAGATAAAATGGTCAATCTATACAGAGATGTTCCCATTTGAGTGGAAATGCCAGCACTGTCGTATGCTTATATATTTCGGGATACCTTTAAAGTGAGATGTCACCAATTACATTTAGTCAAGAGGATACACTCACTGCAGACAAGAAAAAGAGGTAGAAATAGAATTTAAATTCGAGATCAAATGAATAATTTAAACTAAAACATACAGTAGATGCTGAGTATGTTTTAATCAATGTACAAGCTATCTGTGTGAGCAATTTTACTTGGGGAAATAATCTTACAGTAAGATACATAAAGTATGATGAGGAGTATATTGCCCACCCTTCCTAACTATCCTGAATAGAATTTTTTTTTCTTTTTAAAAAAATTTTTTTAACATTTATTTATTTTTGAGAGACAGAGAGAGAGAGCGCATGAGCAGGGGGGGGGGGGGGGGGGGGGGAGGGGGACACAGAATCCAAAGCAGGCTCCTGGCTCTGAGCTGTTTGTTAGCACAGAGCCCGATGCGAGGCTCTAACTCACAAACTGCAAGACGGTGACCTGAGCTGAAGTCGGACGCCTAACCGACTGAGCCACCCAGGCGCCCCCCTGAATAGAATTTGCTAAAATCACAGAGTTTATCAACAATTCCTCCAACGCAGGGTCACCTACAGCAGTAGGGCCCCCCCAAGTAGGACGATGATTTAGGTGCCTCTGGTGATCCTGGCATTTGAGAGTACTAAATCCTGTGGAAGAAGGTCACATCACACCCTTTTTGTTTCTCTTTCAGTCTTCTGGGTTAGGTTGAGGAAGAAGTCTGTTTGAGGCTCTATCATTAATAACTCCCTTAACGTGCTACTCTCCTGCTTTGACAAGAAAAAAACAGGCTTTCGGCTAGGGGCTTCGCCAGGCAGCTGTAGCTAGCTGGAATTAACACTGTTTTGCTTTTAATTACTTTTTTATGGTTACTTCCTATCTATGAAAAGTGACGTGCTTTTTTTTCCCATTTGTGATAATGATACAAAGTTTCTATCTGAAATCTACTTTAAAGGTAATTTAAATAAAATACTAAGTAAACACGAATGCAGGAAGTGTAGGGATATAAAAATACTAAGCAAAGAGTATGGTCGGTGAGTCTCACTGGAATCACTGAAATTGTGGTACTGTAGTTGCCTGACTAAGCTCTGGGTAACTCTGGCCCGGGGCAATTATAGGAGCCCGGTGAGGATTAAACTCGCTTCTGCCTTTGGAAGGACAAGATGTAGAACCACCACGCTGCCGATGGCTGGGCTCTGAGCGCTGCAGTGATACGATCCGGTGCTCTTCCAACTACTGAGCTCTCTGAGTGGGGATGAGAAGTTTGGCCAAGTAGTTGTTTAGAGCAAAATGGATTTAGACTAAAAGGAAATCACTTATTCTAGCCTTGTTAAGAGTCTGGTGAGACTTTAGACCAGCAGTGAGCGCCCGAGTGATGCTTGCAGTGAGTTATTCCCCAAGTTGTGGCCTAGGGAGAGCTGAGCTTCGGCATTTCTGCTGCCAGTCTCCTTTTCTGAATTGGAAAGGACCCGTGTGTGATACAGTGTGTTCCCCTGACCTGGCAATAACCTACACTTGACCCTTTTTTCCCTGTGCTCTCATTCAAACCCTACCTATTCTGACTCTCAACCCCTCAGAGGTAGGCCTTCCTCATTAACAAGTTGAGAAATCCAGTTTGGGGTGAGTATTGTAGATACCAGAGCCTGGCCTTGAGTGCGCTTGCGTTTTAACAACCTCCAGTGCTTCAAACCTAATGGATTGGGGATTTTCAAGGGCCCCAGTTCTCTCAATGGGGTAAGTTATTTCTTGGCTCCTATCAAGTCTTATGTAGGTGATCTTACATACGGGGAAAAGTATCACTGATGACAACAGTAAAGGAAGAAAAACAAGCTTCTCTTCTTTGCCTGACTCCTCAACTTGGGCCAGATTTTCTCTGCCATTTCCTCAGTAACATTACCATAACAAAAATGTTTTCTGAGGCGTCTCAAGCAAAATTTATTACTGGCTCCATAGCACAGTGTTGGACGCCAGTAAGGAGTGAGAGGCTACACAAGAGATAGACACGGTTCCCATCCAAGAACCAGTGGACTGCCAGACAAAGCGTGCGCGCGCACACACACACACACACACACACACACACACACCAAAATGCATCCAGAAAGCCTCTCCGACCACCACTGCCTGTGTGAGCAAGGCAAAAGTGTGCACGGCAGGCTTTAGAAGAAAGTATCAGGCAACTGAAGACAGCTTGGCTGATGTCAAGGAACTTAGCCCTTGATAAAGGTTTCTCAGCCCCTTTTCTTTAGCCCTTCCCTTCAACCTGCCACTTGACGGGAAGGGTGCAGGGGATGGGGGGCAGGGAGTGAGGTATGTTTGGTACAGGATTCATATTCTAAGGTTTGAGGAAATGCTGCCCAAGTCAGGCTTTTTTGAACAGCTTGAGCTTTATTTCAAAAAGACCTAGCCTGTGGTAATTTGCATAGCTTTTATTAGTAAAACCTATAGTACCACAGTCAGTTTTAAATGTGACGGGAGGGCAGTCTCTGAGAATTCAGAGAAAAGGGCTCAGTCTGATGGCGAAGCCTACGAGAGAGCAGGCAGGGGCAAGAGGGTCCAGCTCCCACCCCACACTCCATGACTGACTGCACCGGGTGGGAATGGGCATGCTCACAGCCCAGGGACATGACGCGGACAGGGAACTGCCCACCGTCGTTCCAACAACCATTCTGAATTCAAGTTCACTTACGACTGTTTTTGAATGTTACAGGAAAGCTAGCCTTCAAAGTTCATAACACGTTTCTGAGTTGCTATTGCTGCTGATGATGAAAAAACAAGATACAATTCTTGAAATTCAGTCTATTAATATTTCAATTTGTAAATGGCACTATACCCACCCCATAAAGGTTTAGTATCATTTTTATTACTCTCTGTTAAACTATTGTAATCTCCAAGGTGGAGATGGGTCTAAAGAATGTTTGTGGGACATTATTTAGCGGTGACTGAGTAGGGTTACTAGAAAAAATACAGAATTCCTAGTTCAATTTCAGATAAGCCAATGATTTTTACTGTAATTATGTCCCATGGATTGCATGAGACATTCTTATACTAAAACGTTATTGTTTAGCTGAAGGTGAAATTTAACCAGATATTCTGTATACTACCTGGCTATCCTATTCAAAGAGACCGCTGATAATTTGACTTCAGTGAATATATATCTAATCTCTAGATTACAACTATCCTCTAACTCTTAGAAAACCTAGAATAACCTTTATAAGAGAAATTAAAATTTTCATTCTGTGAAAATATTATTACATATAATTTCAGAGAATTATCACCAGAAGTTACATACATGTTTGAAATGTGATAGATTTAAAATTAAAAGATTATCACTGGAAAACAGGCTTTCAAATGCCACTTTTAACCGAGAAAGGCTCAGAAAACAAACTGTTCCTAAACAGGGGCATAGTTAAAACTATTATTTTATTATTATTATTATTTATATGCTTTTCTGTATTTAAAAAAAAATTTTTTAAGTTTATTTATTTTTGATACAGTACAAGTGGGGGATGGGCAGAGAGAGAGGGAGACACAGAATCCAAAGCAGGTTCCAGGCTCCGAGCTGTCAGCACAGAGCCCCATGCAGGGCTCAAACTCATGAACTGTGAGATCATGACCTGAACCGAAGTCAGATGCTTAACCAACTAAGCCACCCAAGAGCCCCAAAACTATTGATTCTTTCTAATTCTATTGAACCTCAGGTTTTTATCAACTATAACAGTTGATGTTAACCATATGTATTTTTTTTAAATTATATGGCTGCTTTTGTTTTCCATTTCCATGGCGTTAGAGGAAATTAACTGGAATTCAGAAAGCACCAGAAAATATGTTTAATAATGGTGACAACAGCTCCAGTCTCAAAGAAAGGCAAACCAAAAACCTTAATTTCTTTCTTCATACGTTCAACAGACATTCAGCTAATGGTGCTATCTTTAAAATCAGTGTTACATTGGATACTGATCTGAATTCGACATATGTCCTCAACTCAAGGAGATTATAGTTTTTCAGGGGGGCACATGCAGGTGACCTCCTGGCTAGCCAATGGGGCAAAAGTGAAGTCTGAGAGTAAGAGAGGTAAAGGAAAGAGGGGCCAGTAGAGCTCTGAGAGTGGATTAAGAGAGACATAACTCAGATCCAAGTTCGGGGCTAGAGAAAGGCCTGGCAAAGTATTAAAGGATAAAAGGGAGAAGAAGGACATTTCAAGTTCAGTAAGTGACATGACCAGGACATGAAGTTAGGCAAGTAGAGAGTGTAATGAATGATAAAGAGACAAGTGATGTGCTGTGACCAAAGTGAGAGAGTCTACAGAGTCCAGAATGGGACTTGACATTGAAATGGTGGTCTGGAGCCTTAAAAGTCATGCTAAGGGGGTTGGGCTCTAGCTACAGGCAATGTTGGGAGAGGAAGATGGATGAGTGGGGAAAAGGGATGAAAGGAGGGTGGGAGGGAGGGAAAGGTAGAGATCAAGAGGACAGACAAATAATAAAGGGACCACTCAACAGTATTAGGTTATTAGTTACACATACACAGTAAGTTTGGGAATTGGAATTTTGCATTCGTTTTGGATCTAACATGTCTATTTCTACACATCGTTGGCATTTACCTCGTAGATGTTACTTGCCAAGCAAAGAGCTCTATCCTAGGTAAAGCCCCCAGCAAGCTGAACTCCAAATCTGGGCTTCTCTGCCTCTTTCATGAAAAACTTGGTTGCACATGGCACAGAGTTTTCACCCAGATCAGACTTTGAAACTGTGGGGGGGAGGGGGGGTACCTGGGAAAGAATGATAATATAATTCAGGAGCCACCATTTATTTTCACTATATTTAATATTTCTCCATCACCTACCAGAAAAGGAATCAATTTGTAGTCTCTGGCTTTCCTTTGAATAACTGAGGAAAGCAGTATAGTAAGAGGGTCAGGCACTGGGCTTCCCCACAGGTGATGTGGAAGTTTCCATGTAGCATGTGCTGGGGAGGAGGGCAAGGACTGGGAAGCCCGTGTGGAAGGCTCGAATTGTACTTGCAGCAGTGTAGGCAGGGACGGAGATTTGATCTAATTAATTCTGTATCCTCCTGACAACTTGCTGAATTTATCTAAGGTCTTGATGAGATTATTGTGGAAAGGGTAGAAGAAGAAAAAAAAAGTTAAATGTCAGCCATGTAGAAAGGTGTTTCATCTCCCTGCCTGCCTGAATCTGCACGCCAATATTTGAATTCTCCTTTTCTAGAGATCCCAACTAAAACTTTTTTTTTTTTAACCTAACATCCATTGTCTCAAAAAAATGAAGGGCTTAAATTATGATTCTGGAGACTTGAATTTTTTCTTCTAAAATCAGCAACTTAAACTTAAAAAACCAATTCACGTTCTAGAGGTGCTTCTTACCTTTAATCTGTAGCCACTTTTCAAGCCACATCACCCTTGACACGAAATCATTTTACCCCCACCCTTTCCCCTCAATCTTTTTCCATTCTCTCCTATCTTTTGCACAAAAACACGCACAATGGCAAAGTTTTCTGACAGCTTAATGGAACTTTCAAGGACTACAGGGACTAAGTTAGGCATGATCTTATTAACTGAACATCTGGAGTCGTTAAAAATTTGCTCTTTAACTGGTTCAACTGCATGGTGTTCATCTAAAATTTGTTTTGTCCTAACAATAAAATGGTAAAGAGTCCATCTGTATTTTGGATCACGTGTAATATTGGAAACATAATATTAGCTTTATCTCAAAACTTACTGATAGCTCATGTCCCAGAGTTTAAAAGTAAACAGACCCACCCACCCCCCCCCCCAAAAAAAATGCTTGTTCCAAGTTTCACTTTGCAAACATCACTGCTCCATAGACAAAGTGGTCCAGTAAGGGCAAAAGAGTGGAAAGTGGGAAATTTCCTGAAGACAGCTTCTCTTTCTTGACATTGGACATGAGAACGGCCCCAAAAGCTGCAAGCATTGCTCAGAATGCATAACTCATGTCCTTACCATAAAGAGAAAGACGCCGGAAAAGCTGTATTTGCGCACCGGGCCCAGGGAGACACAGGCAGTGCGAGGGACAGGTCAAGAGGCCTGCAAAGCGTTTGGGCTGCATTGCCGGCCTGCACGGAGCCACACAAGCTGCAGCACACGTAAGTCTCCCAGCACCTTGAATGACAGAAAGGCCCTCCAGTACACTAGTGAAAATTAGGTGGGCTATCCTCAAACATACCGAGTGCACAGCAGACGGGATCTTAATCGGTGTCAGAAAGCTAATTACGGGCAGTGCGGAGGTTTGTCATCTTTAATTAGTGTTTCTTAAGCTCTTGTAAGCCTACGGCCTGGGAACCGTCTTTGTGAACAGATTCATTTTTAATGGGATAATAGGAATTCCCCACTCCACTTATTTGTTAAACTTCATAATTTTTAAAGGATGCATTCTTTTTAAATATGTTTCTGCAATTACATTTCTTCACCGAAGGCAGAAGCAGTCATGAACTGTATAGAAATAATGGAAGTTTGGTATAGTCACCATTGACAGTGCTTTATTAGGAGGGAAAATAGTGTCAAGAAATTTATAGGGCAGCAATCTGCATTATGCCTAACCTTTTGGACATATTAAAGCTTATCGTTTCCAGTCCTGCAGGCTCTTGTTATTCATAAATAATAGATAACACTGGACACAATCATCTGACATTTGTTAAGGCAATAAATATACCCTAAGTGCTGATGGGTCTTACACTGCATGATTTAAAAAGCACACAGCAGAAATTTAATGTAACTTAAAATGTCTTATATAATTCTATGGATTTGCAGATTCAGTTCAACTCAGCAGATCTGTAGGCACTAAGCTCTGCTGAGTACACTGTTGTGTTAGGCATTTTTAATATTATAAAGCAGGACCTTGGTTTGGGGAATGAGCTCCAGTCCCTCCTTCAATCCAGAAATATAAGAGAATTTTCCTGAGCTGCTTATTCTCGCCTGATCATGCAAAAGTAGGAGGAAAGACGCCCTGAACCACCACTATCTAAGGTTGCTTGGTGGCGATGCATTGTTTGAGCGGAGTCGGTGCAAGGTGACCTGACCCAAGACTGCAGGCCTCCAACGGAGGTGAGCTCCCCAGAGGACCTGCCTCCTCTGGCCCTGCGACTCAGTTCTGACTGGGCCTACCCAATCTAGGACATATCTGGGCTCTGTAGTACCAACCACTACCTGATGGCCCCTGTGACAGAGACGGGGAGCCTCAGAAATTCCCCTCTGTGTCTTCATGCTGGGGCAGATAAAGAGACCACAGGCATTTTTCCAACAGCTCTCGGCTCTAGCAAATTGGGCTGGTTCTCTTACAGCAGCGCTGCTGTGTTTTCGGCCATATGTCAAGCTTCTGTCAGGTACCAAGGGAAAGTGTGAGGGATTTGTTTGTCTAACAAAATCACATCAACTTCGTATTCTTTGTCAGAATACGGTAACCGCAGTAAAGAACGGTCGTACCCGAGACCCACGAAAGCCTCATACTTTGACCACGGAGCACCGCATTTATTTATTTATTTTAGAAATCATGTTGAAAGTCTGGCAATGCATTGCCTCAGTAGTCCATGAGGCTGGACTTTAAAACTAAACGTTCGTTTTCTGGCATACCATTCGTGTCACGCAGGGCAGTGTTGCTCAAGTTGTAGTGAAAATAAGAATCATCTGGAGGCCTTGTTAAAACACAAATTTCTGAGCCCCAACGCCAGAGGTTCTGATTCAGAAAGTCTGGGTAGGACCCGGGGATTTGTATGTTTAACAAGTTCCAGGTGATGCTGGTATCGAGCAGCACTGATTTGGGACACTTTCCAAGTTGTTATGTGTTATCCTACTTAAGGTCCTTCTCTAATATTTTGTTTTATTTTTTTATTTTTAATTTTTTTAACATATATGTTATGTTTGAAAGAGAGAGACAAAACATGAGTGAGGGAGGGGCAGAGAGGGAGACAGAATTGGAAGCAGGCTCCAGGCTCTGAGCTGTCAGCACAGAGCCCGATGTGGGGCTCGAACCCATGAACTAAGAGATCATGACCTGAGCCGAAGTCAGACACCTAACCGACTGAGCCACCCAGGCGTCCCGTTTTTTTTTTTAAATCTTGACTTTTCTACTCTTGGCTGACACAATCAAACCCTATCAAAGTGTCACATTAAAACAGTCTACCTTGGACCCTGTACAAGGCAGGTAACCTGTCCAAAATTCTAGAAACACTTCCATTACAGTACATTGACCATTAACAAATGCCCTGCACAATGCCAAGTGCTTTACATGCGTTCATTCGTTTAATCTATTAAATCCTTCCAATGACACCCATCTGCTAGCCAACACCACTAATGCTCAGAGGGACTAAGTGACTTGTCCAAGATCACAAAGCTCGTTAGTTCTAAAGCCAAGACTTAAGCCCAGGTCGTTCTGTTCATGTTCTTGACCAGTTCATGTTCTTGACCAGTAACACCCAGCCTCATTCATAATCCAGATCCCAAGAATGACATCTCCAGCAAGTTTAAGTTGGCAGCTTTAGTATTCAAACAGCCTTGTTTCCTCCTATTTGTGTCGTCTTTGCTTTGTGGAGAAAAAAAATCAAAGCGCTGAAAATAATCCAAAGAATCACCTGAATTTAACAGTATTAGTGAAATTTTAGTGGGAGATCCACTTCCCCATTTTGTGGTTTTGATGCCTTGTGAGAGCAAAGGAAAAAGATGGGATTAGAAAGTCGGAAAATAGAAATGTTTTGTCTGGTTTCAGAAGAAACTCCTTAGACACTCGGTTTCCAGTCTAATTAGAAAGAAAACCTTTAAAAAAAAAAAAAAGGAAAATAAACCATGCAAATTTTGCTAAAACTTTGCCCATCTGAAATGATCATCACCTTTACAAAGACAGTGATAGTTCTAACACGTGAAAACACTGACCCACATTTCAGGATATGGCTTTTAAAAGTTATCTCATCATGACTCCCAATCTAGACTTCAATCCATGCTACGGAGGTAGCATTCCCATTGGTGGTGCCGTGTCTAAAAGGGTACAGCAGAGAAGGATCAGAGATGCCAGGATTCCCACTGACACAAGGGAAAATGAAGCTATTTCTCCTCTAAAAAATGTGAAATAGAACGAACTTCATGCTCATTCTCCCTTTTCTACCTGTGATGGCATCCCAACAACAATTTAAAAAATGCATCAATTTCAAAGGTGAGAGAACTGGAAGTAGATTCACCCACAGACAACCACAGTAAGCACTATTTCAATATGTGAGTTTTAAAACAGCTTCTGAACTGAGGATATTAAGCAGCCAGGAAGCTGCCTCCACTTTGGCATGATCAGTCATTAACTTCATACATCTTGAAGACCATGGCGCCTCCTAGTACCTAATCTTCAGCCTGCCAGGAAAAAAAAAAAAAAAAAAAAGGAAAATAAAAAGGAAAAGGAAAGTTTGAGTTATAAACTCTGAGCCCATTTCCAAGGCTGCTGGCGGTTCAGTTTATTCTTAAGCCATCTGGATCACGTTATGCCCCAAGACAAGAAGAAGGCTCCTTCCTGCCGAGATAACCACAGAGAGTTCCCACTGCGTTTTCAGTATGGTCATCTCCATCGGGTGGGGCATGGCTTTGAGGATAAATTGTCTCCAGCGAGGGTTTTTCCCCTATTTGTTTTCTTCTCTCCTTAACAGGGATTACAGCCTGTCCACTGTGGTTAGCATCCATGATGCCTGGCCTATGATTGGTTCATTCATTCATAGTGCCTTGTAGGACTGTCAGCCTGGCATTCTGTTGCAATAAGATTTTCAAACAAGAAAAATTGGGTTGTTAGATTCCATTCACCCAAGTTGTTATGAGGATTTCAAGGAAATTGCAGGCTTGTCTTACTATAAAGGAAAATCAAGGGTTTATTTTTAGGGGATCCTACTCCGGGGGCTTTTCTTGGTGTTTTGCCATCTTTGTTAGCTCTCAGACCCAACACGAAACTCTCTCTGGCTCCGCGGCGAAGGAAATGTCCATTCTCCTTTTTGCCTTTGCATATGTCTCTAAAGGACACAGAGAGGCTTTGTTGTCTTTGTGGTCATCGGGTCTGCTTTACACAGATGCCTATTAATCACTTCACTATGGAGACAGACACATCCATCATATCACAGCAGCTCCGAAACAGGCAGTCCAGTGAACAGGGGTGAGAGGGGAAAGTGCACACTTAACCATTTCAAGGTCCTAGCTGCCAGGGGCTCCTATACTTAGCAAGGTAATTGGTGGGGATGGGGAGGGCTCTTCCTTGGTATTTAGCTTAACAGGTGCAGTGATTTTGTGTACTTTTCGTTTGTGTGTCTTGTTGCATGCTTTGATAGAACAGACATCTCCCAGCTTCTGTAGGATACAGCGGATAAGTATAGTGGAGAACAAGTTTTAATTTTAAAAAGTTATAGTAAACTCAGGCGGACTACCTGTACTTCTGAGGCAAAGCTGTTGACTCTGAAGCCAGTAGTTTTTTCGAATAATGGAGTCAACGTCAAGCAGAGTAAGCTGAAAGTCAGCCTTCTCAGGCAAGACAACCCTTAGAATTGCAGGTAAGTTAACCAAGACTTTCCTTCCAAAACTGGCTTGTCCACCATGTCTTTTTCAGTCATTCAAGGCTTTTCACAGCCTGCTTCCAAATGGTGATCAGCTCTCACTCTTCTGTTGCCTCTACAAGTACTCATGCATTCATTCACTATTTAACAGATATTTACCGAGCACCTTTATGCCTGGGAATTTAGGGGTATATCTCCCTCCTAGAGAAGAACAAACGTACAGTAATGTAAAAGTGATGAGTTAAGAGAGAGAAGTTAAGGTCTCTGGGGAACTTAGGAAAGAGCTAACCCAGTTGGAAGAAGTTGGAGAAGGCTTCCTCTTTTAAGCCGAGGCCTAAAGGAGAGGGTCAGAGGAGTGGGAGGTGAGCAGGGATATTCAGGACAGAGGGAAGAGACTATGTGAAAGTCCAGAAGCAAGTGAGAGGATAGCCAAGTGGCTGGTGTCTATAGCATGAGTGACTAGATGGGAGTTCAACTATCGACCATTATGAACACAGCTTTCACTTCCTTCCCTCTGTGCATTGGTTCTTACTGCTGCTTCAGCTGCCATCCTCCACATCCTTAAGGCCTGCCTTAAACGCCACTTCCTAGGCTGAAGCAGAAGCAGTGTATCTCTTGATGCTTCCAAACACTTTGGATGCTCACATGTGAGCACCTGCCCTCTCCCTTAACTGGATCGCAGGGTTTGTGCCTCCTTCACCTTTGTCTCTCCACAACCTGGCACAGTGCTTTGGTCTGTGCTCAGTAGATGCCTGCTGAAGGCACCAAGAACATTACAGTCCAAGAGGGCATCTTTTCTGAGGTCTGCTGTCCCAGAGCCTGGCACTGGGCTTCCAGGGCAGACTAGGCAATTGTAGAGAACCCAAGAGAAGGGCTACCGGAAACCTTATTATATATAACAATCTGGTGTTTGAAATTTCAATATGCCTTCATGTGGTCATCGTGGGAAAAGTTAGAATTGTGTTGGACTTCCTTGAAGTTTGTAACTGTTCTTATTTTAATTACATTTTGCAGGGCCTGGAGGGTGGGGTTGTTCATAATCTTTTCATGGCTTCAGCCTCCAAAGAGCTTAAAATTGTCCCTCTGAGACCTCCCTCTGCAACCCTCCAGCATCTAAAAACTCTCTCACCTCAGGGGGAAAAAAGTGAAGATTCTATTCTTTCTCAGTTCTGCCAATTTAAGACATGATTTCAGAGAAATCTCTAAGCCATTGTGTGCCTTGCTTCCTGCAATAGGAAGGTGGAAAGAATAACCATTTAGCACCTCATGACTGGTGAGAAATAGTTGGTGGTTAATGAATCAATGCAAAGGCTGTTTCAGATACTGTTTTCATTATATGCCCCATTTTCGACTGGTGAGAGTAAAAGGCCCAGGAGTTGGTAGAGGAAGGCATTTCAATGCCCCAGGATAGAGAAGCCAACTCTTATTGGTCCTCCTAGTTGGGGGGGGGGGGGGGGGTGCGGGGAGCGAGATACCTGGAGATGGAGTATGCCACCCTACAAAGGCCCCTCCACTTCCCCAGGATTTCCATGCAACATCAGAAGCAATGATGTTCAGCCAGCTCCCTTTAAAGAGTTGTATTTTTTTTTGAATTATTCAATTATTTAATTCCACCAGAGCACCCAGTTGTTACAAATAACTCATTTACCCTCAACATCTCTTTTGGAATTATCCCAGAATGAATTTCTTTTGATTTTTCAAATAGTTCCTCATTATCATTTTGAACATACACGGAGCACCTTTATAAATTTGTTTTGTCTAATGGATGTTAGTATTATTATATTCTGTTCTATGGATGGAGATCTAATTTGGTTCTGTGACTTCAGGTTATGGTCACTCCAAAAATGACCCACCAACTTTAGAGGCCCACCTAAAAGGGTCTCTACAATGTACTGCAAACCCATTTATTCAATAATCATTTATCAAGTGCCCAACTAAGATCCCTGGTGATAGTAAAGGTTATAAATGCATATAAACTAGAGTCCCTGCCCTCAAGGAGCTGAATCCAAGATTATTAGTCCACCAGAAGTCTATAATCACCGTGTTTTGTTCAACATTTCCCGCTTTTGTTGTTTTACTTACTTCACAATGCAGAACCTACAGGCAGTCCTGAAACAGAGGTATGTGCTCTCTTACGTTGCCTCAACACATCATCCCTTTGGCAGCATTTGGACAGCACAAGGTCTGGAGCTGGGAAGGGCAGGTCCGCCCTCCTCCCCAGGGAGACCCATACATAACAAATGGAATGAAATGGAGCAGCTGTGACTATTACTCTTATGCCCTCAGTAAGCTACTAACCCACTTCTCTTCTGTGGCTTCTTTTGACCTTCAGATTTGTCCAGCAAACTACAGCACTTAAGTTCTTTCTTATTCGTCACTTCATTAGATTCTTGCAAGAACCCCGGAAGGCTTTAAGAGTTGCAAATGAAACAACTGAGGCCCAGAGACGATAAGTCACCTGCCAGAAAGGTCGCACAACAGCAAGTGGGAGCTTAAGACCCCAGGCCTTCGGAGACCGCTAGTGCTGGTTGCACCCCCACCCCTCTGACAAACCCAGTGTGTTTAGTTCTTGACAGTGACCAATGTCACAAAGTTGATGCAATCATTTCCATGAATGCCCCTTTGCCCTTTTCACGATATAAGCAGAAAGCTTTAAGTTTGGAAGGCATTTTCCAAGAATAACTTAGAACTTGTCTTCTTGACTGCTCTTTCAACTTAATCTCTGATCTATTTCCAACTTTGGACATGGGATTTCTGAATTTACACAAGCAGATGAGGGAAGCCACCTGCTTCATGGTAGTGATCTCAAAACTGAAGGGATGCAAGTTTTTTAAGGGCACTATTTACATAACAAAATGAGATGGGGGGGACGGGGGAGGGGTGAGACACCATTTTTCTCAAAGGTCAGACCCTACTTGATTTGTTAACAACCAAAAACTTGAACTCAAATGTTATTCCCTTAAAAATGTTCTTCCCAGTAAAAGTGCAAGTGCTTTCCATGAGATTAAGACAGTCAAGGACCTTCAGACATCAAAGAGGAATATTTGGGAACTAAAAGTAAAGCAGCCCTGGATAACCTTGAAACTTTTACATTTTTCCCAATTAAATAATGAATAAAATACATGGGACTGCTTTAGCCTTATTCTTCTTTCCCAGTTCCTCTCAAGCTGAGAGGCAATTTAAATTGTAAAATACCAAAGTCAACTGTAGATAACTACCTATTATAAGTATGCATTTATTGGGAAGACACAGCCCCATAAACAGTGTTGCCAAGAAGAGATCCATGAAATACCCACTAAGAAAAATTTACCTAGTTCCCCCCACCCCCACCCCATGGGCGAGGTCTACCCTGTGGTTAAAATTCACTGAGATCACCAAGTTAATGAGGGAAATCAAACCCATTTTATTCACAGGTGTACATTTTTGTGCCATTGTATGTAGGTGGTTAAAAATGATGTTCAATAGAACACCAAACATAATCAAAACCGAAAGAAAATCAGTTGCTATTTCAGCATTACAACAAGGAAATGCAAATTTAAGGAAGAAATTTTCATTAGCACAGTTCCTCTGTGACTAGGTATTAAAACAGATTTAAATGCAAGGCACCTCACCGTTTGGGAAGCTCCACGATATAAAAGGTGTGAGTTATAGCTGAATCCCCTGCTGTTTTTTGCTTCTCTGTTTCTACCCCCTTAAAAGTTCACGAAGATAAATCTGGAAATATTTGAGAAGTGTCACATTTGGAAATTATTCAGAATCTTGCCATCTTACAGACTTTTTCCCTGGGTGAAGTGCCTGCCCTGCCCTTCATTACCAAGGGCATTTGTTTAATCACAGAATCTTTGTTTCTCAAGAGGTATCTGCTGCTTCTATTTATTCGCCCCTGAAGTCACAATCCTTTGTCACAGGACAATCATTTCCACAGCAACCAACTGTGATGTCACAACTGGGGGGAGGAGGAATGTTTAGAAAGAAAAGAGAAAGAGAATGTTCTTTTCCACAGGCAAAGGCTTCTGAGTTTTAAAACCACGGCTTCACCAATCAAAATATTTTAGCAGAAAGATCCCATGACAAAGCTGCACTTCTTCAAGGTCTCAGCTGTGATGGTTACAAAGTATCTCAGCAGAAGTTGAAGGGTTGCATGTTGTGGGTTTAGGAAGGGGTAAGAGTTTCATTTTGCTTCATTCTAATTCTGTGCCAGCAATATCTGCCAGTAAAATACATTAAACATATTCCAGAAAGAGTTGATTTAGTAGATGAAAAATGTTTCTCCTGAGACCAAAGAAGGTACATTTTCTGTCTTACTATCATTTCCATAATAGGAACAATGTTTATATTTCCTCAGCCCATGCAGTATCTCTAACGTATTCATGTTCTTTCACTCTCCAGAGGCAGGAATTGAGGTATTTGAGATTTTGTTTTTAGCTACCGCATCAAGCACTTAAGATCTGACAATTGTGATGTGTATTCTCACTTGGTATTAAAAACTAAGAGCTTCAGTGTTTCCATTTGATTAGAGTCTCTCAGCTTGGTGGCTGATTAAGCAGGAACAGGGAGAAAGCAACTTTCTTCAAAAATACAGCATCTCGGTTAATGTAGTGTAAGATTATTGACGGGTGTAGTCACATAATTTTTATTAAATTGAAGAGATTAGCTCTGCAGAAGAATCTCACCGTGGCAGCAAACCCTAACTGTAATAATGAGACCTGACGCTTCTCAAACCCACTACAGGGCCCCAAATGGTCTTTTTCTTCCCCTTAAATATTCTTTCAGTTTAAGGAAGGAAGAGCTTCATTCACATATTCAGCATATTTACCTGAAATTGAGTGCACATGGGTTTTTGTGGGGTTTTTTTTTTTTTTTTTTTGAGAAGGATGATACAAAATCAGCATAAACATTTGTAATGTGAGCTTTAACTGTTTTCTTTCACTGTAAATGACACACGTGCTCTTTCCTCCAGTTGCCTGAAATGCAAACACAGCTTTTCTCCAGATAGAGGCCACGGGCCCCACAAAGAAGTCATAAGAAAAGACCCTGGAAGCCTAGAGGGTTGTGCCATTTGTTCATTTAATGGGCATAAAATTGTTGCCTCTTCCTCTCCCATACTCAAAATATCTCCATTATCCCAATGTTATGAGGGTAAGATGGAAAAAAGATGAAGGGGGAAAGGAGGAGGAACAAATTCTGGAAATGAAAAATCATCATATTCCAGGGGCTGAAACAAAGTAGAAAGAGCATATACTTGACAGAGGTTAAAGCACTTTTTCAGAACACAAAGAAGCAACAAAGGAAGTCTATTTGCATACTCTACGGGGGGGGGGGGGGTTAATTAGTTAACGTTTGGCAAGCTGCGCCCCAAGACAAGTTGTGCAGAGGTGCTATTGTCACTTATTACTGTTATTAATTAACGGGGTGAACTTCAAACCAAAATAAGCCTCGCGGTGTGCTTTCATGTCTTAAAACTGTATGCGATGTCTATTGCAGGAGTGATTCGGGAAAGTTACCTCAAAGGCCATGACCAGCTCGTGCCCGTCACCCTCTTGGCCATTGCGGTCATCCTGGCTTTTGTCATGGGGGCCGTCTTCTCCGGCATCATCGTCTATTGCGTCTGTGACCACAGGCGCAAAGACGTGTCCGCCGTGCAGCGCAAAGAGAAGGAGCTCACCCACTCGCGCCGGGGCTCCATGAGCAGCGTCACCAAGCTCAGCGGCCTCTTTGGGGACAGCCAGTCCAAAGACCCGAAGCCGGAGGCCATCCTCACACCACTCATGCACAACGGCAAGCTCGCCACTCCCGGCAACACGGCCAAGATGCTCATCAAGGCTGATCAGCACCACTTAGACCTGGCGGCCTTGCCCACCCCGGAGTCCACCCCAACACTGCAGCAGAAGCGGAAGCCCAGCCGCGGCAGCCGCGAGTGGGAGAGGAACCAGAACCTCATCAATGCGTGCACCAAGGACATGCCCCCCATGGGCTCCCCCGTGATCCCCACGGACCTGCCCCTCCGGGCCTCCCCCAGCCACATCCCCAGCGTGGTGGTCCTGCCCATCACGCAGCAGGGCTATCCGCATGAGTACGTGGACCAGCCCAAAATGAGCGAGGTGGCCCAGATGGCGCTGGAGGACCAGGCGGCCACCCTGGAGTATAAGACCATCAAGGAGCATCTCAGCAGCAAGAGTCCCAACCACGGGGTGAACCTCGTGGAGAACCTGGACAGCCTGCCCCCCAAAGTCCCCCAGCGGGAGGCCTCCCTGGGCCCTCCGGGAGCCTCCCTGTCTCAGAACGGCCTGAGCAAGCGGCTGGAAATGCACCACTCCTCCTCCTACGGCCTTGACTATAAGAGGAGCTACCCCACGAACTCGCTCACGAGAAGCCACCAGGCCACCACTCTCAAAAGAAACAATACTAACTGCTCCAATTCCTCCCACCTGTCCAGAAACCAGAGCTTTGGCCGGGGAGACAACCCGCCCCCCGCCCCGCAGCGGGTGGACTCGATTCAGGTGCACGGCGCGCCTCCCTCCGGCCAGGCCGTGACTGTTTCGCGGCAGCCCAGCCTCAACGCCTACAACTCGCTGACGAGGTCGGGGCTGAAGCGCACACCCTCGCTAAAGCCGGACGTACCCCCCAAACCCTCCTTTGCCCCCCTTTCCACATCCATGAAGCCCAATGACGCGTGTACATAATCCCAGGGGGAGGGGTCAGGTGTCGAACCAGCGGGAAAAGCCAGGCGCGCGCTCAGCTCGGCGAGGCCCTCCACTGCCTGAGTACCCACCAGACCAAGATGGCCGCGGCGGAGCAGAGGACGCTGGGTCCCCCTCGGGGATGCCGGGGGACTCTGGGAAATTGGGCCACGTGGTTTGGTGAAGGTTTGCGACGCGGGACTCACCTCCATTCTCGGACTTCACTCTCCCCGAACACCGTGCAACAGGTCGGACTCACGAAAGACTTAAATTATCATCACAAACATGAGCCAAAAGCACATAGCCACCCACCCCCACCCCCACACGCATGCGCGCGCGCACACGCGCACGCGCACAGGCTCTCACACCCGCGCGCGCGCGCACCCACACACGCGCGCGCGCGCACCCACACACGCGCGCGCGCGCACCCACACACGCGCGCGCGCGCACCCACACACACGCGCACACACACACGCACACACAGGTGAACGACTGCAACGTCTTTGTCCATGACCGCACCGGGCGCTGCCGAGCAGGGCTGGCGTTCCACCTGCAAAACACAAATACATTTTTAAAAATCATGAAAATTCAAAAGACAAAAAAATAAAGGATTCATTGATAATTCTAACTCAGACTTTAACAATGGCAGAAGTTTACTATGCTCAGATACTGTGAAATGCCCACCAGTGTTACAGCTTTCTGTTATTAGCAGATTAATGCCATGTTGGGCAACTATGTCATAGATTTCTGCTCCTCTCTTTTAATGAAATAACGTGACCGTTAACGCAAGTAACTCTTTATTTATTGTTCACCCTTTTTTTTTTTTTTCCTTAAGGAAAGGACTCTTCCATATACCATCCTATGAACAGCTCTTCAGAAAGCCCCTTGAAAGTTAAACTATTTAACGTGAAATCCATTAACTGGAATAATTGAGTTTATTTTTACAATAAATTCACTGAGTAAATAAGTTGGAGCTGGAATTCTGAGCTTTGTGTTTGGACTGTCTGATCTCTAGCTAAAGGAAAAAAGTTGACAGGGGAATATTTATTCAAATCAACCAGTTAATTTGCTGGCCAGGTCTCTGGCCTGTAACATGCAAAAAATTAATTAGCTTAAAAGTCCTTCCAGATCCTAACTTCGAAAGCAACCGGGAGAGGAACTTTTAGAATGACACATCCGCGTCCCATTTCTGCCAACATGGCTTTGTCAGTGGTTCCTACTTTCTGTGAAGGCACCAGCTTGTGATACCCATCTCATTTCACCTTGCATGTGAGACCGCAAACAAAATCCACTAAAGGTGTGAACTAATTAATACGCTGGCTGCTACCTTGCATAAATTAATGGTTTGCTCACACGGGTTTTTCGTGGGGTTACATCTGTGAATAGCCTCTTTTCCACATGTAAATTTGTGCCTTACACCCTGAGTTGTGTACACTTGTAAACTGTCGTTATGATCCACTTCCCCCCCCTTTTGAAATAAATGCAGATATTTATTTGACCCTCCCTCCCCCCACCCCCACTCCAGCCCTCTGGAAGATTAGCATCTAGCAGATGGAAGAAGAATGTAGTGGTGATGGTAATAATCCTGCAGCCTGGGAGAGCTGGGCGGCACCACGCCCTCCGATTCACACTTCCTTCTAGTGCCAACTCCACCCACCCCTTGGCTGTGCTACCAAGCATGGCCCCCAGTGTTGTGGGTGGCAATACCCTTTCTCCCTCCAGCGTTCCCTCCTTCCCTTATATTCTCAGATCATTTCAACATGGTGATATCCTCATTGGCCAGCAGAGAAGGGTCTAACGTCCCAGCTCCTCATTTCTGCTGTGTCCTCTGGCTGGAGAACACGCTGTGTGCGGTTGCCAGGCACCTGGGAGGTGTCTCCAAGCCATGGGCTCAGCACACACGTGCGCTGCACACAAAGAAATGACGTGGAAATAGATGCAGGCGGGCTGGTCCCTGCTATGATGGATGAGTAACTCCAAGTACAAAGCCAATCACAACGGATGCTGCAAAAACATTGACTGGGGTGGAAGATTTTTAATTTTTTAAAAACTTTCTTCATCCTTGTGTTGTTATTGTTTGTACGGGGGCGGGGTGGGAGGGTGTGTGCTCCCCCCTGGTTTTCATTAGCTGGAGCACACAGAGGGGACTTTTGTTTACTCTATCATGAACAAAAAAATTGTCAACATACTGTAAACGGTGAGCATTGTTTTGGGTTGTTGTGTTCTTAAACAGTTAAACAGTATATTTGGTGGTCTCTTTATTTCTTTTTATTTCCAGTTTGATCTTCTGGGTTTAGTCTTGTCTTTAAAAGAAAAAAACTTTCAAAAAAAGACTATTTTGGACAATTTTGAGGTGGCTGGTGAAAACGTGGTACCTCCATAATCAGAGACCTAGGTGTGTAATGAGGACACGTGCATATGGCCTTCCTTTCCTGTAAACATCCCTTGCAGCTTTGCTGCCGTGCGGGCTAGGTTTTTGCTGTTTTGTGTTGTCCTGTTTTTATTTTGTTTTGTGAGCGGAATCAATGTTCACCTCCTGAGAATTCCGTGCCCTGAAACCATGAAGTCTTTTCTAGAAACTGGGATAATTGTTTTTTACCTTGACTTTTCTTTGGAAATGCAGAACTTACTTAGGAAAGTGATGGGTATACACCCCCCTGCTACCTTCTCCCCCACACTTGACTCCCAAGAGCATTGGCCACGCAGCACCCACTGTCTTGTCCCCCATGCGTGGGCATCATTGCCTCAGCCGTGTTACGGAGACCTGTGTCAAAACTTCCATCCCACATCCCCACAACTCCTCACTTGCTGTGTTCTCCCTGAAATGCCCACTTGTATTGAGCTGGTCTTTTGCATTTAAGCATTTCCTTCCCCTTTTTTTTTCCCCACTGCGCGTGGGGGGAGGGTCCATAAACCTGAGTGTGCCTTTGCTTTCCACCCTTGCTAGACACTGGTAGATGCAACAAACTCAGATTTATATTTGTTGTAAAGTTGTAAAAATATTGTGACGTCACCAATTTTCCTTCCATCTCCACATCCCCTAACATCTGATTCATGACTTAATGTATGTTGTAAAATGGGAAGAAAAAAAAAAGAAAAGAAAAAAAAGGAAAAAAAAGACAAAACAAAAAAAAAAAAACAAGGAAAAGGCTCTTTATGACTTAAAAGTAATAAAACAAGACTGTTCTACATTATCATTTGTGTCCTGAATGCTTTTATTTATCTCTTAATTTTCCCCTTTGGAACCCCACCCTTCTGGGGTTGGACTTTACTCTTCTTCCCATCTCTGCCGGGTTTCCAGAGCATCCATAACGATGTGGTTAGACCCATTTGTTTACAGTACTCACACCCTTCCCCCATCACCCACCACCACCCAAATTATTGATGTGTTTTCTCTGCCTTCACCCAGCCTGGAGCAGAGTTGTAGCAGAAACCGCCGGTAATTAAAAGGCAGAGCACGCATTGACTCCCTCTATTCATTTTACGCATTTTCTTTTTATGGGCTTGTTCATCATCAAACATTTATGGTAGGCTTGATAGTTTAAGAGATCAAGGCTAGGATTTTAGTATGTAGGGTCCACTAAAAATAGATCCTTGCACAGATGTGACTTCAGCCTTTTTACATATTAATAAGATGAAGGGTGCCGGGATTTTACTCCTTGTTAGCATTTCTCTCTCTTGGAACCCAGAAGACACGGTTGGAGGTATATCAGGATGCAGCCCTTGATTTTTATTTTGCAGAAAAGCATTGCGAAATGCCTAGACAAGGTTTTCCCCTCTGGAGTGTTTTTAAAACACTTATTTACATAAGTCTGCAGCTACAGTATTTTACTTTTGACTTTCTGAAACAGTGTTTTAGGTCAGTCTGCATGTGGGAAGCTGCGGGGTGGGTTTCAGTTCACACGTATAACCATCCAGTCACCTTAGGGTATTTCCAGTTACATTTCCCTTTTTTTTTTTTAAGTTTATTTATTTATCTTGAGAGAGAGAGAGAGAGCGAGAGAGAGAGAGCGCATGTGCTCAAGCAGGGGAGGGGCAGAGAGAGAGGGACAGAGAGAATCCTGAGCAGGCTCTGTACTGTCAGCCCAGAGTCTGACGCGGGGCTCGAACCCACGAACCATGGGTTCATGACCTGAGCCAAAACCAAGAGCCGGTCGCTTAACCAAATGAACCACCCAGGCGCTCCTGCCAGTTACATTTCTTGAATCCCATCCAGAGGGTCAAGCATGTCAGGCACACAAGTTGACTAGAATGTAGTTCTTGCCTCATCACTTACACGGAGAGATGGGCAGGCTCTTTGTAATTGCCCAGGAGGAAGTGGCCCAAAGGTTTGGGGCACAAGGGCTACATTTGAGCTGGTTCTTCAGAGAATGAGTTCTCTGGACAGCTAGACCAGGCAAAAGTGATAACTTGTACAAAGTAGCCAAGTGTGCTGTGACTGGGAGACAAAAGGTTTAGGGGCCTTGAGCAGGGTCATTGAGATGAACCTGCTAGAAGCAAGGCTGCGAAAGGGAAGAGGGGCCCGGTTACCATGCGTTAGGCTTTTAGCTGATGGGCCGCAGGGCATCTTTGGAGTGGATGAAGCAGGAAACACATGTGTTTGTGCTTTAGAAATCTACCTGGCAGCAATGTGGAAAATGGATCAGTCCACAGAAAGTCTGTGGACCACCGGGCAATGCGCCAAATGGCATACCAAGTAGGTGGGAGCGCCACAAGCAAAATCTCCCATGTCTGACTTCAGATTCTTTAGAGAAGAGAATTGAATCTGCTCTGCAACCGTCCCTTCTTTTGCTAAACTGAAGATCTTCCTTCTCCTTATGTGACCGACAGTTTTGCCCTGCCTGGCTGTCACTAAATGTAGAACTGAAAGCTAGTCTGAGTTTCATTTTTAATTTTTTAAATTAATTATTTTGAGACAGAGAAACAGGGAGAGCACAAGCAGGTGAGGCGCAGAGAGAGAGAGAGAGAGAGAACCCCAAGCAGGCTCTGAGTTGTCAGCACAGAGCCCATTGTGGGGCTCCCTTTCACGAACCTGTGAGATCATGACCTGAGCTGAAATCTAGAGTGAGACACTTAACCGACTGAACCACCCAGGCGCCCCTGACTTTCATTTTTAAAAAAACGGGGAAGCTGAGATCCACCAAATGAAAGGATTTGCCCATGACCCCAAAGCTGGCGATACAGCAGCTCTTCCAAGAACAAATTCATTGTCTCTTACCTCCATTCATTTACAACATTAGAACATTATTAGCCAGGAAGACATGACCCCCCTCACTTGGTCTCCCTCCTCTCAGGAAGCCCTTTGTACACACCTCCCCCTTCCCTGGTGGGGGATCCCAAATGCCTTCAACTGGGCTGAGTGGAGGGGGCAGGCTGGAGCTTGAGTCACACTGGTTTGAAGCTGACAATCCCCTCAGTGCAACCTGACACCTGCTATGGTGGCTTTTGCCCCAGTCAGCTTTGTTCTGGTCTGGTGAAGAGGAGTCCCAGGCTGAACAGGTGCAGCCTGTGTTTTAGCCGGGGCCCCAGGGATGTCCTCACTCAGACTCGAGGAGTGCCTCCGATAAGCCAGCTTTTTAATTGTCGTGTTTACTCTCTCGCTTGCTTGCTGCAGGGTTAGTGGTGTCTACAGGGTGCTTTCAGACTGCTGGCCCCAAGGAGTGGCTGTCCCGACACAGCCAACAAGCCAGGCATTCTATGGGGCCAGAGCTGGCATCTTAGACCTGCCTACCTCCCTCAAGCGCCATGTCAAGCAAACACAAACAGGTCTTGTTGTTCAGTCTTATCATTTGGCAGAAGGCACACAAAGTATCCCAGAACCACAGCGCCTGGGTTTGAACAGCCTGAACAAAAGCTCTTTCAAAAAATTCATTCAGCAAGTCAAAGAAAAGTGATCTAAAAGGCACCTACATTCTCAGGCACTGGTATATTTTTTTTGCTGGAGGCAAAGGGGTGAGGGGAATTTAAAAGAACGCCTTCGTAACAAAATAACACGATTAAGACCATAATCCTCATCCTGGCTGAGCAGTGTGACAGCTGGGTGCATGCACCCAGTAACCCTTAGAAACCCACATCTCACGCTTGTCTTAAAACCAGGTGGTGTCATGTCTCTTGCACAGAATTGGGAAGGAAGGGCTCACATTTATTGATCGGGACCGCCAGACAGATGGGGATCTTCAATATTCCATTTAGAGTATTGTGTATCTTTAGCTCTAACCCCCCCGGGACGCCTGGGGGTGGGGGCGGTTGACCTCAACAGAGGGCTAGGCTGCACTGATGTGCATTAAATGTGGCTGGGCAGAAAAATGGGCAGATGTCTCTCTAGCAAATGGAAATGAAATTTGAGCAAATCAAGAGAGGCAGCTGAGTGGTGGGGAGTTCCCCATCCCTCCTCTGCAAACACATCCACACACACATGTGCCCACAAATGCTACCATGAGGCTTTTTTCCTCCAGAGTCTAATACCAAAAATGTCACGGAGGTCAGAACCCGTGTTTGCTAAAGGTGGACCCGTTGGAATTTCTTTCATCCCATTTCCTGGTACAATGTGGGCTTCACCTCAGCACTTTCTAGTTAAAATTGAAGTGTCACAGGGGTTCTTGGGTGGCTCAGTCGGTTAGGCGTCCGACTTCGGCTCAGGTCATGATCTCACAGTTCATGGGTTCGAGCCCCGCGCCAGGCTCTGTGCTGACAGCTCAGCCTGCTTTGGATTCTGTGTCTCCTTCTCTCTCTGCCCTTTCCCCGCTCGCATTCTGTCTCTGTATCTCTCAAAAATAAACATTTTTTAAAACAATTTTTTAAATGAAGTGTCATAAACCGTAGTCTCAGGAATGGAAGCCAAGACTTTGCAGAGGAGCCTGGACATGGGTCCCTTTCAGCCCTGTGGACAATGACTCCCATGACTAGCAACTTTTTGATTCTTCTAATCACTTTCACATAGTAGACTCCGTCGGGAATCATTAAGATCATCCCCAGAACAAGTCATTGGTCCTGTTAATGGGCTGCAATAATGGTCCAAATAAGGGGATGCTAATGAAGGAGAAAAATAGGTAACCATGAAATGAGAAGCATTTTTCATTGATGATTTTCAGCCAAAAAAAAAAAAAAAAAACAGATGAAGGTGACATTGGACACAACACCAAACGCCAGGAGACCAACAAGAAAGAGGTTCAGGCGGGATTCCCAGGGGGTTCCTAGGATGCACTGGATGATGTAAAATCTGTGTGAGAGCCCAAAGCTCTGTTTTCTCCTGTTCAGCATGACAACTGCCTTCAACCACATTTACAGGGTTGGTAAGGAAGGGAGCCGATCTTGACAAACTTAGTATCAGTTCTCTGGTGTGGATGCGGAACATTTTGCACACAGAGGGCACAAGCATGAATTTCAACAAGAGAAATGGTCAGTAACAATGACAGTTTACATTGGTGGCATTTTACAGTTTGGAGACCTAACCTTGTCCATGGTATTCTTTGATCCTCATAACAGCATCATGTCTGAGGCATCCTCATTTTACAGGGAGGGGAATTTGGAGAGAAGGAATCTATTGGATCACCGATAGACATGAAAATGGAGTCATGTTTCATAAACCTGTGTGTTGACATCACCCTCTCGGCCCCCTTGGGGACACCTCAGGTTACACAATCACTCCGCTTCACCAAAGGGGAAAAGCCACCCACAGCATTTCCCAGGAGACACGGTTACAACAATAAAGCCTCCGAAATAAAGGCTAGGCATACACGTTCTATTTTAAGGGCATTGTGCTCTAAGATTTTTCCATCATTAAAGAACACATCTCTTCCTTCCTGCGTCTGCAAAGTCCTGATGCCAGCAGTGTTATTACGAACTGTCAACAAAGCAGGAAAAGAGAGAGCTGAAGCCAAAGTCAGTGACCTCCCTTCTGGAGACGCACCCTGCCACCTCCGGGGCAGTGACAGAGACCCTCAGTGGGAAAAAAAGGGGATGAAAGGCCAGCTTTTACAGATTCTTCATCCTACTCAAGCCACACGGATCACAAGAGAAGTTCGAGGAGCTTAAGAGAGCGCAGGGTTAATTGGTAACAGAGAAGAAAGGCCCTACACCTACCAGGGTAAAGAATTTGCTCCCCCTTCGCTTCATAGAAAGTAATTGACGAGTAAGAAATATCACTCTTGCTCTTCACGTTGGCACCATTGACCACTTCGGCACTATGGGTACCAGGTCAACAAAGCGACTTCCTCTCTGATGTCAACGATGGGACCATTTGGTTGAGAACTAGAGGTGCCTGCGTGGCTCAGTCAGTTAAGCGTCCAACTTCGGCTCAGGTCACGATCTCAGAGTTCATGAGTTCGAGCCCTGTGTTGTGCTCTGTGCTGACAGCTCCAAGCCTGGAGCCTGCTTCATATCGTGCATTTCATTCTCTCTCTCTGCCCCTCCCCCACCTGTGCTCTCTCTCTGTCTCTCTCAAAAATATAAATAAATGAAACATTTTAAAAAATCACCCAGAAGGAGACAGAAGGTAGCAGTGGCCTCTACCTCAGTACCTATCTTCCTCCTCCATATCACTGCCCATATGCCATGTTGCTCTGGCCACAGACTAGCCCTCCTGGAATGAATAAGCTACTTGGTGTGAATGCACAGGATGCAGCAGAGGCAGGACCACCTCTCTGCAGTGGGACGCCTGGCCTCCCTCCTGCCCTGGGAAAAGTGTGGCCCAGCCAGGTACTACACGCAACTAGCTTCTTCTGCCCTCAGAAGAAGCCGGCATCTTCCATTAGCCACCATGACGGATAGCCTTAGGCAATTTCACTCAGAGGGAGGGGGAAAAGGCCATTCTTCTTAGAACTGCACTGTTCTCTTTCTGCTTTGTATTCGTTTGTTTGCCATTTGAAGCCCTGTTCCCATAAAGCATTTTCCCAATACATAGAAATGCTTTTGGGGCACCTGGATGGCTCAGTCGGTTAAGTATCTTCAGCTCAGGTCATGATCTCACGATCTGTGAGTCTGAGCCCCGTGTCGGGCTCTGTGCTGATGGCTCGGAGCCTGGAGCCTACTTCAGATTCTCTCTCTCTCTCTCTCTCTCTCTCTGCCCCTCCCCTGCTCACACTCTGTCTCTCTCTCAAAAATAAATAGACATTAAAAAAAATTTTTTTAATGCTTTTTAGTAAAGACCAGGGCTGTTGCCACCAACTTTGGTAGCACTGGTACAAGATATATATGTAATTACAGTTGTTACACAGTGATATCCATCTAATTATGTACTCAGTAAAGGTAGCAACCTTTGAAACAACTGATACTCCCTGATCTGAAGGGTGCCCGTCAATAACCGATTGACTTTGTGAAGGAAGTTTTCTACTCCAAAGGATGCATTCCAGGACAACATCAAATGCTAAAGTTCTTCTGAACACCTCCCTTCTCCATTCCTGGGAAAGGATACATTTTTTGTGTGTACAGGAAACAGAATTGTCTACTGAAGTTTGACATAGGTGTTGGCTGATTTAAATTCTTACTGGTGTTTTATTTAAGAACCAAAGATTCATCCCTCTTTGTTTCCAGGGTGAAGATCTGTGATCACATTTCCTGCTTGGGAAGAAGAAAGAACGTGTTAGACTTATATGTATGAATAGAAATAGGTAAACAGTCATATTTCCTTCTGACTTTGTAATTTAAACAGTGTAAGTCAGTAGGGAAGGGCTGTATTTGGATCCAAAGTACGTGAGGTGAAAATTACTAGGTGTTGGACCATCTGCATTTCGTTTTAATTAGGTGACTGTAATAGCGAGATCAAAAACTTCTCCTCGTCATTCAATCTGGGGAGCTTTCTAATCCAGAAACCAAAGGGCTCTTTCTGTCCTCCGGAGAGAGTGACCCAAAAAGGTCCTCTCTAATTACTTGGCCAGAACAGCAGACAGGCCTGGGCCAGGGACGGACCAGGGCTCAGTGGTGGTGGCGTCGTGAGGGTGAGGTGCCCCGAGACCAGCCCCCACAGAGGCCAGTCCCCAGAGGCTCTTAGAACAGTCATCCCTAATCTGGCAACTGGGAGTTTCAGCTTCTCCCAAGACAAAGTCGCTTAGAAAGCACACCCGTGGTGAGTCTGTGGGCCTGGCTTCTAGTCTGAGCTGGCCTCTGTGACTGCGGGGAGGTCTTTCAAACTCTCCACAATTCACCTTCTCCAGCTGCAAAATCGATTTAAATCATGGCTGTCCTGCCTACCCCACAGGAGTGTGTAAAAGTCAACTGAGGTGAATGTTTTACCGGCGCCTGAAAAACTCCAAATCCCACCATGTCCTTCTTCTCCAACTTGGCATTCACACACAAGATCCCAGTCCTCGAAATCTTCAGATTAAATAAATGACTCTGAGTCCCCCATCCTGCTGATAATGAAAATGTCTCTTTTCTCTCTCCCCTAAATACTCCTTATCTGCCAACAAAAGCAGCCAGCCAGACCTGGTTAAACAAAAGCCCTGCTTGGCCGGATAGAGTTCTGGCTCTTTGTCACACATATAGCCATCTGTGCCACAGGATGCCTGCACGGAGGCCTGGGGGGCTCTGAACACCTCAGGGCCGTCCTCTGCCATTCCCCCATGGCTGGTCTGGGGAGAACAGAACTTACCATCACTCAGTTGGGCCTCCTGTGCTATCTGGGAAGTCCTATCTGCTTAGCCTGAACTGGTGCCTCTGGGCAGGACTCTCTGGACCCCAGACTGGACCCAGAATGCACTACAAAGAACAAAACTATAAGGTCCCTCACCCCCTTTGTCCAGGAGGCTCCTGGCCACCAGTACAGGATGGCTGGAGGCCTTGGATTGCCCATCTGCTTGCTGACTTGCTCTTTGAGCCGATTCTCACGGCCCTTTTCCCTGCACACACCTACATTGCTGCCCTGCCTGGTCCCAGGGCCATTCCAACCTCAGAATCTCAGCTGCGGTAAACCTGGATGGAAGTAACTGCTTGCTTAGCCCCAAGCCTTGTCCCATCTCCTGGCCAGAGACTTGAGACATTTCTTTTAAGAGAAAAATTACTTTGTGACACGGGCGCCTGGGTGGCTCCGTTGGTTAAGTGACTCTTGATTTCAGTTCAGGCCATGATCTCAGGGTTTGTGAGTCCAAGCCCCGCGAGGGGCTCTGCTCTGACCACGTGGATCCTATTTGGTGTTCTCTCTCTCTCTCTCTCTCTCTGCCCTTCCCCTGCTTGTGCTAGCTCTCTCTTTCTCAAAATAAATAAATAAACTTTAAACAGAGAGACAGAGAAACTACTTTGTTGTAAGAATAAAGCAGGGCACCTCGGTGGCTCAGTCGGTTAAGCGTCCAACTTCGGCTCAGGTCATGGTCTCACGGTTCCCAAGTTCGAGCCCCACCTCAGGCTCTGTGCTGACAGCTCGGAGCCTGGAGCCTGCTTCAGATTCTGTGCCTCCCTCTCTCCCTGCTCCTCCCCTGCTCACACTCTGTCTCTGTTTCAAGAATAAACATTAAAAGATTTTAAGAAAAAAAAAAGAGTAAAGCATCATACCAAAAATGTAAGTGATAGCCATTATCTCATGGTGCTGAAAGCCCCTCTTTTTGGAGATGAATAAATCATTTTGAGACATTGCTCAAAAACACACTGCTCGTTGGCAACAGATTTGATGGCAAGAAGTGGGTAACCCAGTTCCTAATTCACTGCCTGATA
This sequence comes from Panthera tigris, assembly GCF_018350195.1. NCBI lineage: Eukaryota > Metazoa > Chordata > Mammalia > Carnivora > Felidae > Panthera > Panthera tigris. The sequence goes on along the minus strand of NC_056660.1, from coordinate 94,630,423 downwards.
CCATACTCTGTCACATACAGACTTAACTTCTGCAACAAAGTACTGCCAGAACAAGGCAGCTGAACAAAAGATAGAAATTTGTTTCACTCTTAAGCAACAGCCCCACAGCACGGGATCCATCACTGGTGGGGCAGCTCTGTAATCTTCCACGTGTGGCTTTAATCTTCTGATCAAGACATTTCTCTTCGTGCCAACTTCTCCAACAACAGGGAAGGCAAAGGAAAGAGTGGGTGGAGCATACCCAGCCATTTTTAGGGGCTATTCCGTAGTGGCACAGAATACCTTAGTTCACATCCTAGGAACACAAGTACACTCACAGCTGTGACTACATCAGGCAGCAAGGGAGGCTGGGGAGTGTAGACTTTAGTGCCTTGTGACCTGCTAACACTTGGGAACACATAGTGCTTTAAAAATAGGAAGGAGGGGCGACTGGGTGGCTCAGTCAGTTGCGGGTCCGACTCTTGATTTTAGTTCAAGTGATGATCTCACACTTGGTGGGCTCGAGCCCCGTGTCTGGCTCCGTGCTGAGCGTGGAGCCTGGTTAAGATTGTCTTTCCCTCTCCCTCTGCCACCCTCCCTGACTTGCATGCTCTCTCTAAAATAATTTTTAAAAAAACCAAAAATGAAAAATGGAGCGGAAATGCATACTGCAGGAAGTCAGCAATCTGCCACATTCTGTACACAGAAGAACACCTAAATCTTATTGCATAGTACATACATGTCATATATGTGTGCATGTGTGCATAGGTGCACATACACATTTTACAAAAATAAATTTTAATCAGCCACTGCACATGCTACATCACCACCTGTCTCTACCAAGCTTACCCTGAGCTCCCAGGCAGTATTGGGCTCCCCTTCCCTCCTCCCCTCCAAAGCATAAAGATCTCGAATGTGTAGCACCATGTATTGGAAAGATATGCTTCTCCATTCACCTGTTAGCATATCAAGGGCAGGAACTGTATTTTTATTTGTTTGTTTGTTTGTTTGTTTTTACCTTAAAATTTTTTTTAACGTTTATTCATTTTTGAGAGACAGAGGGAGACAGAGTGTGATTGGGGGAGGGGCAGAGAGAGAGAGAGACACAGAATCCGAAGCAGGCTCCAAGCTCTGAGCCGTCAGTCAGCACAGAGCCCGAAGTGGGGCTTGAACTCACAAGCCATGAGATCATGACCTGAGCCGAAGTCAGACGCTCAACCGACGGAGCCACCCAGGCACCCCGATTTATTTATTTATTTTTACCTTTATAAGTCCATAGTCCACACTGAGCTGGATAAGTTGTAGGTGCACCACAAATCATTTGCTAAACTAAGTTATCATCAGACATAAGATGGTAAGGGGTGAGTCTCCACTCGCATCCATACAGATTATTGCTAAGGAATTGCCGTGGCCGTCATAATAGCCATAGCATGAATCCCACGCTCACCACCGGATGCCAAGTACTGGGTTATGTGTTTCCCCAGCATTAGCCCCCTCAATCCTTATGAGAATCCTACCCTTTGTTCCTTCTTTTGGAAAGGTAAGGCATCTGAGGCATGGAGAGGTTAAAGAACGTTCCCACATTCACTGAGCTAGTAATTGGCAGACCCAGGGTGTACATTTGGGTGGAACCCATAGCCAGTGCTTTTAGTCATCCTGTGTCTTATTAAGGGAGGTGAGCTAGGGAATGCTTTCTTTTCTTTTCTTTTCTTTTCTTTTCTTTTCTTTTCTTTTCTTTTCTTTCTTTTAACATGACAAAGAAAGCCTATTGGAAACCAAGAGATAGCCAACCCTGTAGGGAGCTAGGTGATTAATGACACCAGGGATGGGAATCACACTAATCCCTTAGGGACACTTCCAATAACCCAGACAACATGCAGCCCACCCCACGGATCGTCCATACGTGCACGCCCACGTCAGTACTTGGCGACGCTCGTCCTGTTTTCCGAGGGTTTTTCACATAGGACATAAAGTTAGGAGCTGAAATCTCAAGTATTAAAAGCAATCAAACTTTCCAATTCCCTAAATCCTTGACCCTCATGAGATTCCCCACTCCACCGCACCTTCAAGAATCTTCATCGTTTGCACAACGATAACAACTGACTATGTAATGATAGAAATTTATGCATGTAATGTAATATATGTAACGTAATATAAATCATGATGGCAGAGCAAGCATTAGGGGACTCTGAGCTGGTGGTGACATTGGGGACACATAAGCACATCAGCTCTGGAGACCAAGCCCATGCGTGCTGAATATCAGACAGAGGAGAGAGAGAGAGGGAGAGAGAGAGAGGTTTATTTCTCCCTTTGCTGATGCTCTGCTGTGTAAGTGCTGATAAGAACCTCCTAAAACTATTTTAGGAGATATTTTAGTGCAACTTGGGTGTGTTGGAGGGGGGGGAAAGACTCATGATTTGAAGGCAAAAAAGACAACAAGATTTGATTTCACAGACACTTCAGAAATAATGGCATAATCTTATCCGTTTACAGCAAATACAATCAAGCATTCAAGCCCCCGATAAAGGTGTAGCGCCGTCATTGGGGCAGCAAACTGCAGATTAAGCGCTTTTTTTTTTTAAATGCTGTTCAAATTGCCTGTGAAGCAACCTTTTATGAGATATGATGGTTCAAACAATTTTGCAAAGAGCAGAAGACAAAGAATACGTTTTTACACTGAACTGGTTTCCTAGGAAACCCTGAAAAAAATGTAATATGATATCTCTTAGAGGTAGTTCAAGGACCAGGACTCCACTTTACTTATTTAATTTTTTTTTTGAACGGTGTTTAATATCTGCCTCTCCCCCTCTCTGCAGTGGGAGCTAGAAGAGAACAATCTTTCTTGTACCCAGCAGCGGGAGTGTCCTCTCATTAATTGAGTGCCCGATCTGCACAAAGGAAAAATATTTGAGCCAAGTTGAGCCTTCATTACACTCTGCGGCAATTTAGAGTAAGAAATTAAAGGGATAGAATTTGAACTTTTTGCTCTATCATTAAAAAAAAAAAAAATCCCCAAATCCCAGCTAAGACATTAAAGAAAAAAAAAAAAAAAAGCCAACCCACTCCTTTTCAAACCACATCTAAATTAATCTGTTTCAAGGTCTTCAAATACCATTTATTTTAGGTTTATTTTTACTCTGGCTCTCCATCCGTCTCTGTGATGTGCTGGCATATGCAGGCTGCTGGAGGATGCCTGAATTAGCAGGCTTACACATCTCCCAAGTTCAGGCGCAAGATCACCAGGGTCTAGAGGTGGCAGGGAAGCTGTGGACGAAGAGATGGGGAGTCTGCAGGTCAGGAATCCTTCAAGGAGCATGAGGCTGTTTTGCAAGGACACCTCCACGGGCCCTAATTTCCATCAGTCATCACTCCCATCAAGAGGAAATCAAAATAGGCAAAGTGAGGGAACATCTGGGCTGTGTGGGAAGGAGTTAAATTTGATTTTCAAATAAATAAGGCATCTAAGCTTCAAGTTGCACTTATTCAACAATTGGAGATGGAAATCATAATGCTGGCTTAAAGAGGCTTGGGATGTGTCTGTGGGCGCAAGGTGGGGAGGGGGC